>NC_071615.1:37515985-38172235 GCF_014839835.1 Dryobates pubescens | reverse complement strand
CATAGTGTACTTTTGATCTTGCTTTGTTTTCTGGACTTAGAAAAATTAGTGGTTTGTTTTCTTTGTTTCATCTGCCTGTGAGTGGCATTTATTGTTCTTAAGACTTCAAACACGTTACACTGTGATACTGCTAGTTTTCTGTCACCTTCTGTGCATGCATTTAGGGCTTGTGAAAAGTGACAACTAGACCATGCTGTGGAAGTAAATGTTTTTGACAATCCATGAAGCAGCTACTCATAAGCAACAACAAAAATCCTCATTTGATTGCCTATCATTTGAGAATTAGTTGTTGGGATATTTCTAAGTCCTTAAGATCCCTTGAAAACTTGCCTACAGACATCAGGTATACAAATGATGGCTACTTTGACAGAGGCAAACTATCATACTTGACTCATATAAGGACAACAAGGCTGGTGAGAGGTCTTGAGCACAAGCCCTTTGAGAGGCTGGGGGAGCTGGGGTTGTTTAGCCTGAAGAAGAGGAGGCTCAGGGGAGACCTTATTGCTCTCTTCAACTACCTGAAAGGAGGTTGTAGCCAGGAGGGGGTTTGCCTGTTCTCCCAGGCAACCAGCAGCAGAACTAGAGGACACAGTCCCGAACTGCACCAGGGGAAGTTTAGGCTGGAGGTGAGGAGAAAGTTCTTCACAGAGAGAGTCGTTAGCCATTGGAATGTGCTGCCCAGGGAGGTGGTGGAGTCACCATTCCTGGAGGTGATCAAAAAAGGACTGGGTGTGGCACTTGGTGCCATGGTTTAATTAGTCTTGAGGTGTTAGGTGATAGGTTGGACTTGATGATCTCTGAGGTCTCTTCCAATCTGGTTGATTCAATGATTCACATTTACAGTAAAGTCTTACCTGTCAAAAAGAATTGGGATTTTTTTTTTTATGCCATCCAACTGCTCTAAATTAATCTGACATAATTTCATTCAGCGGCTCAGGAAAAGACAACTGATTACTGATTGTTTAAAAATTCCCTGTTGTGCTACTTCCAGTAGTTTCCACCTCTACATTGTAATTTTTTTAAACAAATTAATATTATTATTCAAGAAACTAAAACTATTTCTAAAATTCATATTGTAAGCTTAGGTAGTTTTGTACATCTTTTTTCTTTCTTTCTTCTGCTGGGTGTGGGGGGGGATGTATGTGTTCATGTTCATTGCACTATGATATATGCACCCAGAGAGCTAATAGTACAACCTGCTATATAAGATTAGGAAGTGGTAAGAAATTTCAAGAGAAAACAGCCAGTAGATTTATAGAGAAAAACCCAGAGTAAAGCATGAATAAGAAGTTCATGACACCACTGATAAAAACATCCAAGTATTTTACCTTTAAACGAAATCAGAATGCAATACCGGTTAGGCTGGCTTTAAATCCCTTACCTTTATTAGTTTGCTTTGTACTCTGGCTAAACCTCTTGCATTCCTAAATTCTGCAGTATATTGCAACATTCATCCAAATGATTTCTCTATGAATAGGAAATAAAACATTGTTTATTGGCAGCTGACTACAATTATTCCTAAAGCGTTTTGCTCCCTCAAACAGTGTTAACAATCATTGCTTAACTTTTAGTTTAAGAGCATATACTTTTCTTTAAGCATGAGGAGTTGTCTGATTTTAATTAAAGCATTCCAAATGGGTGCATTCTTTAATGAGAAATTCTGATACCTGTTTTCAGAGGGGCTTTAGTAGGTTCTATTATATTAACATTTACCTTTTCTTGTCTTAAAGAGTATTTGTAATAACACTGCATGCTTAAACTTCTAAGGCAGCTTTGCACAATGCACAAATGTTCTTTTCCAGCTCATTTTGAGGTGTTGAATCAGTAAAATCTTAACTAAGGGACTGCTTTTCTGTATTTATCACTTTTTAGTGGTGTCAGCTAGCTCTCTTCCAGCTTTCTGCATCAATAAAACCATTAACCAAACTTAATTTTTACTTCCCCTTTTTTTGGTGATGGTGATAACTAAAGAGGACATAGTTTGACTCTGTGGTATCTATTTTTTTTTTTTTTGAGTCAAGTACATTTGATGTGCAAAGTACTACACAGACAAGAACTTCTTGCTGAGAATTTCAGAATCCCTAGGTTTCTGACTTTGCTCAATTTAGGGTGAGATTTTTCATCCTGCTGAGCAGAACAGCCATACTATGATGATAGCTGCTATTTAGTAGGTCAGAAGGAAGATCTCTTAGCCTAGAGCTTTTATGGTTAAGGTGGTTGAACCCAAAGTATCCTGAATACACAGATTTGAACACTTCCTGAAGTCACTGGAAAGATAAACATAATTTTTACCTGGGGGCAAATTAAGTATAGTGGGTTGCTTGTTTTGAAACAAGAGCAGGGAAGAGCACTTTCTCAGTCTGCAGACTAAACTTTTTCTACTGGACATTTAAGTCTCCTGTAAAATTAAATTAGCAGACTGCAGAGATACAGCTCACACATTCCTTGTGTAGACACGTACATGATATTCTAGTAAGCTCTTCGGTAGTATGCTTTAGTTCAGGAATTTTACCAACCAGACTAACATTTCTGGGAATAGGAGTCCCCTGTGTGAGTGTATCTTTTCTTGTTCCCCTGAAAGATAGTAAGAATGTGCCCTTGGATATTGCAGTTGACTCTAGCATCTGCTGTAGTCGATCTCCTAATAGTAAGGAAAATATAATTGCACTAAAGTGCATGAGAACTCAAGTTCCATGGACAGGCAAAAGTATGTTTGTCTCAGCATAGTAAGAGCCATTTTCACACAGTTCAGTTCTCCTTCTTATGCCAGTGAATCTGCACTAGTGTTGCTTAAATACACTGGATAAACTAGCTGAGGAAAGTGTTCCTTATAGCAGAATATCACTTATATTGTTTATCTGTGGAAAATTTTGGAGAACTTGTTTGCCAACAACAGAGGGGAAAGGAGATTTTTTTCTGGAAAGGAATACGTGCTTTCCTAAGATTTCTCTTCTGATGCACTGAACTATAAGTCGACTTCAACTGAAAATTTCAGCCACAAGTTTCCTAGCTTAACTGTGGTATTGCCAAGAACATTCATTATGTCACAAAACTGTACCTATTAAAACTAAGTTAAGTTATGTTGTTATCATAAAAGTGCCACACACATGTACCATTCCTGTTCAAACAGCACAAGAATATGTTGGACTCAGAAACTTAATGGACACAACAGTGGCTGCCTTAAAGTTTTTTACAATGTTTGGCAAACTGTATACACCCAGCGTGTAAGTATTGGTGCTAGTTCAGTTTAAGTGGCTGGTCTTGGGTACAAACTGGCCACTAATATTTTAATACTCTGTATTAATATTGCCAGAGAAGACACCAACACTTAATAAAAATTGGACTTTTAGAGTAACAAGAACAAAACGAAACTCACAAACTCCCCAAATCAAACCAACCAACCAGAAAACTGCAGAAACAAACAAACCAAAACCCAAAACAGTTAAAGGGAAAAAAAAAAAAAATCTAAATTCTGCTCTCTTACTAGAGGAGGAATAGAATACAAACTTGAAAAAAAACATTGTTGGGTTTTTTTTCTGAGTACTTGTCCTCAGTGACTGAACTGTCTCGGGTCTCACTTTTCTATAATAAGCTAAGAAAATTAGTTTGAGCATGAACAAGTAAAGAACAATTGAATACTTATGTAATGTGATAGGTATAACTATTGCTACAGGCAATTGCTGACCTGAAACTAAATTAAATACCTCTATGAGTACTACAGTTTAGAGGTGCAGTTTCACCTAACATTTCCAAAGTCTAAAAATGCATCAGAACGTTTAAACAAGAGCTAAGTAAAATATAAGCACCGAAAAGAGAATATCTAACAACAATTCTGTGTGTCTATCTGCAACACTTTGTGTTGTCAGTACTTTTGTGGAGTTGGGCACTATTTACCTGTGTAATCAACAGAGCCTGTCTACTAACAATGAAAAGGCATGCCTTCACAGCAAATGTTTAATTTACTTGCCATTAGACTGTGACAAATATTTTAACTCCATTTTTGTGAACTCTGCATATGTTTTGATTGTTATCACTTAAGGGTCCACATCTGGTACTTCAAAAAGATGTATCCCAGAATAAAGGAAACATCAGTTTCCAAAAGACTTATTTGTTTTTTTCTGATCTTTCTGATCTTGCCAACCATGCCTGTACAGCTTACCTGTGCAAGACTTATTTTGAGTTAAAAAATTTAGAAACGAGCTAGCATGATTTTTTTTTTTTAAATTTCTTTGAATGCTTTTTGTTCAAAGAAATATTTTCTGCTTGAATATTATTTTTTTCCCACTGTGCTACAGAAGATACAGGTATCTTTTTTGTTGTTGCGGGGTTTGTGACTTTTAAAGCAGAAAAGTCATTGCCTGTACTGCTACTTTGTCTGTAACACATGATCTTTGATCTTTCAACCTTTACTCTGTTGCAAATCAAGCTTCCTCTAGTACAAGCAGCTCCTGAAGCATCCACTTTGGCCATATTCAACCTACACGGGCTTCCTGAGCATGTTCACCCCATGGTTGCACAGATTCTGAGACAGGAAGCAATTTAGTGAACTCTATTCACTGAAAGGGTCGAATGCCCTCCGCTTAGAAAAAGACAACTGACCTGGCAGATAACACCATCCAAGTGGAAATAACTCCTCGGGCCTGCTGCTCAGTAACTTTTCTTGTCTTTATTATAGTATTGAACATGTTGTGTTATTTTTCTGCTGGTCCTTTATATTTGTCACGCTGTTTCTCCTTTCGATGTGTGTTTTACATGAATGAAGTTGAAATGTTGTTTAAAAACCATACAGCCTTTATATGGAAATATGGACAGATATGCTTAATGCAGCACTTGCTCTCTTATTCTCCGTGTATTGGGGAAAGGAGGTAAATTATTTGTGCAGTTCCAATTAATAAGCTCAGGAGTCATCATCCTGAAGTTTGTGGAGCTGAGCTAGGTGAATGATGACAATATAGCCAACTTTGAAAATACAAGCAGTTAATTTGAAAGCAGCTTTCTCCTTCCCCTAGCACTGAAGTGGGAAGAATAAAGCTTAAGGTTTTTTCCCCAGAAAATGTACATTTTTTCCCTCTGCTAGAGGCAGGAACAGACCTTTCTGGGGTTCACAACTTCTGCTTCATCGCTATACTTTTCAGTGAACAAATACTGCTCATTGATAAAACCTCAGGCAGACAGTCAATAATGGTTGAATATTAGGTAACACTACAATGTATGTCTTGATAAATTTATAGGTTGGTGGTTAAAAAAAAAAAAAAAAGGCTCTAAAGGGTACAGAAAAGGTTTTTAAGCATTCTGTAGAGATAAGAGCCAAGTCATTAATTGGAAATCAAGTAGTTGCTTACCCCATTGGGAAACCTAATACTAAAACTCCACATAACTCTTAGAAATGTTGAAGAACAGTGATGCCAATAGTATTATCTTCTTCTAAAGGTTCTTGCTTAGTTCTATAATTTTATTTTTCCTTTACAATAAGTTACACCTTGCACTGTAGGAAGTTTCTTTTCAAAATTCCAAATATTACACCTGGTGCCTCAGAGTTACATATGTATATGAAGCTGTGTTTCAAGAGGTTGTGAACCTAGTACATGAGAAAGCAGGGTAACAGCAGAAGTCACCTTCTGAGGTGGATTTAGCTCATGTATAACCCCTTGTTTCTAATTCTATGCCTCAAATTTAAAACCTTTTTTTTTTTCTTCTGTTTATAGTAGAGGACATATATTAAAGCTAATTATTTTTTTTGCCCCTTTATGGCACCTTGCAGACAAATCATTCATTTCTTTGTGGCACTGGGTGCAAGTTAAATGATTAAAGGCAAAAAATCTAAACACTTTATAAAATCTGGGCAAGAAAGAGAACATCTAATTTGTCCCCTTGCAGGATAGGGTCACCCTTGAGAGGTTTATTGCATCATATCAGATGTTCAGATTTTTTCCCCCCTCCTTTTGGGTTTGCAGCCATTTGGTCAGGATGCCAAATGTATTAGAGAATATTTATTTATCCTGTCTGCAATGGGTATGAAATGTAATGTTGTCTGGAGCTCATCTATGTTTTTCCTGGAAAGTTAGAAACACAACAAATAACCTACTGCAGAACAGCTTTTCTGTCCATCTCTGAAATGTTTTCAGAAACTTCTCATTGCTCATCTGTTTTGACTCTCTTCTCAGAGAGCTGTGAATAGCAGACTATGAATTGGTGTTTTTGTGCCTGAGCAGCCTTCTTGACTGGTGCCCTTGAGGGTTCCATCAGGAAGTTGTGAATGACCTGTTTAAAACAGTATTTTCAAGTGTGGAAAGGTCCTGAAACCTGCTTGTACACCAGCATCAAGATAAAACTTTAATTCAAGTCCTGTAAAATATATAACTGAAATCTGTGCTGTGGATTATTTTATAACTACCTTGTCCCTTAAAAACTATAATGATCCTTGACTGATAGGCACCAGGATCCCTAAGATATTTTTTCCTAGGTATGGAGGAAAAAACCCTGTATACTCACCTTCTTAGTTTGTGCTGTAAATCTGAGTATTTCCTTAACCTATATAATTAAGAACATTCAAATATCATTTAGTCATTAATTACTGATGTCTTCATAAATATGAAGAAATGGAATCTTATTCATTACCATTCTCTGCTTGCGTAATCTTCAGGGGCCATAAAGGGTCTCTTGGGGAGGAAAAGGCTAAAAAGGAAGGCAATTTAGAGAGAAGACAACTGTTGTGTTAAAAGCCAAGTATTTCTACTATTTGGAATGTGCCATTTCAGAATATGGTGATAAGGATTTTATCTGTTTTGCAATTGTTTCTATAAGTCTTTTTCATTTGAGCCTAGACATGTTTCAATGAAATCTATTCATGCTCATTTTCTTGAATACGTAGGAATAACCTTGAGTACTGTGTCCAGTTCTGGGCCCCTCAGTTTAGGAAGGATGTTGACTTGCTGGAGCGTGTCCAGAAAAGGGCAACAAGGTTGGTGAGGGGCTTGGAGCACAAGCCCTATGAGGAGAGATTGAGGGAGCTGGGGTTGCTTAGTCTGGAGAAGAGGAGACTCAGGGGTGACCTTATTGCTCTCTACAACTACCTGAAGGGGGCTTGTAGACAGGCAAAGGTTGGTCTCTTCTCCCAGGCAACCAGTACCAGAACAAGAGGACACAGTCTCAGGCTGCGTCAGGGGAGGTTTAGGCTGGAGGTTAGGAGGAAGTTTTACACAGAGAGAGTGATTGCCCATTGGAATGGGCTGCCTGAGGAGGTGGTGGGGTCGCCGACGCTGGGGGTGTTCAGGGCGAGGATTGACAGGATGCTTGGTTGTATGGTTTAGTTGATTGGGTGGTGTCAGATGATAGGTTGGACACGATGATCTCGAAGGTCTCTTCCAACCTGGTTAATTCTATTCTATTCTATAAGTAGAGGTATCTACCCTAAAGGGTAGTGTAGGAAACATAGGAATGCCCACATTCCTGCACCTAAAACTGATGAACTCATCGCAGGTATCATTTTGAAGTCTGTCTAGTGGAAGGTGATACCTGAAGTTCATGGCTATTTGCAGTTGCAGGTACAATCTACATGGAACAGATAAAACTTTTGTAGAAAACAGAAAACAAATCTACAAGGCTCCTTCCCCCCCCCCCTCCCCTCTCTTTTTTTTTTTTTCTTCTTGTTGAAAGGTAGTAATATATTACAGAATTTTCTGGTATGATGCTACTCTGAATCGATAAATGAAACCTCATGTTGCACAAAGGATACTAAGCAATTGTATTTTATAATAGGTTGTAGAAAGTGACCACACTTTGCATTTCCTGCTGTTACAGTGGTTTTTGGCTTTCAAAGTCTCCATCAATATAAAGAAAGTAAGAGTCAAGTGAGATACAGCATACAGTGAAGAGACATGAAAACTAGCAATAAGGTAGGAAGCAGACAGATCTATACCAAGATTCGGGTTATAGTCATACCTCTGTCTCCATATATGTTGTCACACCACCTCCGAATGCTGGAGGCTGCTCCATAGTGAAAAAGCTATTAGCATCTGAGAGACAGGTGCTGGAACTGAAAAATACTACTCAGAAAAGATACAAATTGGGCTTTGTATTACCACGTTGTATTTAATTAACTAGCAAAACATTCTGAAGTAAAACTAAAGGTCATTTCTTAATCCAGTGAAGGTGGAGGGTTTCAGAGTTACATTTGCACCATTATTTTGTTATTTCAAGGGTAACCTGCAGCTCTTGCTTATGATCAGCTATGCTTAGCTGGGTCAGACACTGCAAAAGTCTCAAATGAGTCTGTACCTTAAGAAGAAGTTGTTCTCTTAAACTGTAAACCGATATCATAAGCTAGGAGTTTGTAAACTAGCCACATGGCTGGAACATGTTACAATAACCTTGGAGCAGCAGACCAACTCACTGTTTCTCTTTATTTGATGGGGGGATAAAGGCTGTGAAGTGCTCTCTCCCCCTTTGCTTTTGGAAAATCTTAATAAAGATGTAGGAAGCTACTTTGGACTGCAGAAGGAAGTTTTAACTTACCTTTCTTTTATTCTCATTGTTTCTATGATCCAAATCACAATCTATCACTCAGCATTTCTACTACAGAAGCAAAGAAAGTCCTCTTTCTGGAAAAAAATCATCACCAGCTATCTGTTTATTACTGACAAAATACATTGGAAATATAAAGTGAGTTTTCATACTGAACTTCTCTGTTTCTCTTGTGTAAACAAGCTAGTAACATGCTGAATATTTACATATTAAATATTATATAGCATGTTAAAAATGTAATTTGTCTTTTACCTTTCAGTAGCAAAATTATGTATAGACTTCTTCCATTGACATCCTAATGGCTGAGAAGTCAAAGGAAGTGTGGGAGACAGGGATCTATCACAATGTCAATGGCAGTATATGAATTGCAATTGGCAGCCTCAGCAGAAGTTTGAAAGTCACTTTTCAAAAGTGTAAGATGAATTCATTGCCATGTGATAGACTTGGTCCAACGTCATTTTGAATCATTATTGCGTGTCTTGGATGCTTGAATCATACAAAGTAGAGAAGGTCATGAAGGTATCTTCAGTGTGTACACATTAGCTTTCTTTAAAATGATCCCTTTTTACAATAGATGTACTTTGTACCTTTTATAGAACTTCATCTTAACTACAGTTGCATGGAGAGTGTTGTGGACCTTACCTAGACTATTTGCATGAGTAAAGCTACTGATGTACTGTAAGATCAAATCCTGAGGACAGTAATCAGCAATTACTCTAAGAGAACAAGAAATTAAGTGAGGAAAGAAAAAGTGTGTTTCTTTTATGTGTTTTTACAAGCTGGCTTGATGTAAATGTAATACTACATTTGACTGCTCTACAGGCTAATTTTTGTGTCAGAGTTTGGCCTCTTGGAATTTAAAGCAACTACGATATGGAGAATAAAGCTTCTGTAAAAGATGATGAATCCCATGGAATATTTAATTATGGATCATCTTCTAGTAAATACTGATTTGTGTTGTAGTTTGTTTGACATAGTTCACAACTCTAATAACCTCTTTCATTATTTTACATTGTCTCAAATATTCTAAAAACAAAACAAAAACCCCAACAACAACCAAAACTTTGTAGACGTTATTTACGTGCTAATTTATTGAAAATGCTGTATGCAGCTAATGCTGATCTTCGTTGGAATGCAGTTTATAAATATCTCTATGCCTAGGTTTTAACTTCCATTTCTCTATTAAGGAAATGTGATACCTGCATAAACCAGAGGAAGATATGGTGAAGGTTGTAAGACTATTAGATAAGTTTGCATTTGCCCTTGTAGCAGAAGCTATGCTTAGATAACTGTGGTCTCCTTTCACCATTATTCTCAATATATGACCGTACACTATTAATACTGGAATGAGCACTCCTTCTGTCTGCAGTATCTTCCCTCCACTTATCTTTAAGAGTCAGAGGATTTTGCAAAAGACGGGAGAATTGAGAAAAAGGTGGATTACAGAGTTGATGCTAAAAGAGAAAGAGTATGCTCTTTGTGTCTGGATAGGGCAAGAAGTGAAGTGATTAGTGTGACCATTAAGAACAACAGGCTCACTCTAAAGGACAGTTAAGCACAGCAGCAGATTGCTTAGGGAGATCGTTGAGTCTGTTACTGGAGGTTTTCAGCAACTGGTTAGACAAATGTGTTAGGTGTGGATTTTGAGCAGCGCGTGGCTTGCAAGGGTCTGGGGATGACATAGCTTCTTGAGGTGCATTCCAGCCCTGATCCTCCTTTTCTTCTATAAAGATTCCAGGACAGGTTGCATGAAAATCCTTACTAAAATTTGCTAAAACTTCACTCAGCAACCCATCTGGGTTTTTGTGTTGTGTTGTGTTTTCCCAGAGATGGCTTATGTTTATTGTGGCCTGATAGATCATTGTCATTTACCATTCACCATCTAGTTCTCTTCTAAGTGTTTATGTGTTGATTCCTTTGTTACTTAAATTTGACCAGGTAAGAAGAAAAAGTAGTCGTCTCCTTCAGTCCAAAAAGCAACAATAAAAGGTAGCATGCCCTTCTATTCCTCTCGTTTCTATGTTCATGGATCCATTCAGCATTTGCAGTGATCTAGTCAGTGCTACTCTGCTGTCCTGAGTAACCTCTTAAATCTCACAGTATAGTGGGCTTGTGGCATGCAGTTGACATTGGATACCCTTGACAGGATTTATATAACCTCCACCAACCCTGAGAGGAAGTGCTTTGATTTAGCTACACTTGAGGCCCTTTCAATATCAGAAGTTTTAGTCCTTTTAATCACACAGGCATTTGCTAGCTGTAAAGTTAATACGAGTTTCTTAAAAGCAGAAATATTACATTATACAGTAGCCCTATGAAAACTGGAAGGACAGAAAAAGCCAAGAACAATTTGTTTCTGCTACTTAACCTGAACCTAGAATTAAAAAATCTCAGTTTAAATTTGCTTTAGAATTTATAATCAGTGGTTTGGACAGCTTGGTTTTTTTGGTTGGTGGTGGTTATTGTTGTTTGTTAACAGAAAGGCTGTGATAAGCATTTTACACTAAAAAGGATGGAATAAATATTTGTTCTGAAAAAAAAGAAACTTTAAAGACAATTGAATTAAAAATTATCATAATTTTAAATTTAAAATAGAAATTTTCAATGTAAATTGGTTTTGCAATTCTTGTCCTTTGTGTCTTTTACTGTTTACCTGTTTTCTATGATTGGCACTTTCTGTCCTGAAATCAAGCTGAAATGTGAAGTTCTGTTTCTCCCAGTAGAAAATTAGATGCATTTTAGACTTTTGACTGAACAAGGCACAATTTGCATCATATGTTTACAATGGCAGTATGTATTTACAGCAGTAATAATTGCATTAGCAATACAATTTCAGTAGGTAAGATTATATTTTCATGACTTGTGGAGACTGTTAGAAGTCCAACATTGCCATCAGCCAGTCATGCATCTGAAAACTGAGTGCAGCCTGTTGCAGATACTGTAAAGAATTGACTACATTCTCGTGGCTATGTTATTTATAATTAGCAAGTGCTGTTACCCCAACCTGGTATTTTACAGGCAATTGATTGTTCTAATATGGCATAACCTTCCAAGTAAACTTGTTATTCTGAATGGAATTACTGAAAGTTCAAATGTTAGCTAACAAAACCGCTTTACTATGGCACATTTCTGTAGAGCCATTCATTACTAGGCATTATATTTACACAAAAATCAGCTCTATTTTGTTTACCTCTGAGCCACTATATTGTGCATTTCCTGAAGGCTTTCCTTTGGAATAATTGATGTGAAGCAGAAAAATGGAACAGTGAGAGTACAGCTGTTGAAATTTGCACTGAAGTGTATTGACATCATGTAACCTGAAATGGTTATCAGTTTGCAACATGATGAGATGCCCCTGAAATCTAAGCCATTTTCATAATACAATGTTATTTTTGCAGTAGAACCCACTTCACTTTCCTCTGCATATCCTCAGCAATTTACTATGGATGTGCCCAGTGAAACAGCAGGCAGGGATTTGTAGCCAGTCCAAGGGAGAGAGCCTCTTTGGAATAAAAACTTCATAAAATTGCCTGGTATCCCTTCATTTTAGTCCTGTTCTCCAGAGAAACAGCAATGAACTGGATTCTTGTTCTGAAAATGCCTCCCTTTCATAGTGTGCACCCCCATTCAAAGAGGAATGAGCTTCTTATTGTCACTAGTTTATGCTAAGTGTTGTAACTAGAAGGATATTTATGCTATGACAATAGATGAGACAGTTGAATATTCAAAGCTAATGCTTATGTTCTTCTCTTTGTTTTAAGATTATTGTTTTGAGGGAAGGGCAGAACACAAATTAAGCACAGGTTAATGGATTATCCTTTATAACATGCAGCTAATATACCATTAGATGGAAATATTCTGGAGGAATAAACCTCCCATCCCAATTAAGCTTAAACCCAGCAATTCCCCACCTTTGCTTACACAATGCTGCAAAATTAAAGTTCACTTGCAAAGCCCAGTTTTGCTTAAATTCATTCACATAAGTTAATTTAGCAGTAAAGTGTGTGATGTGTTTATACAAGTATTTTGTATATGACATTAGGGTAAGTAATCCTTAGAAAAAAAAATGTGCAGGAAGAAGGGTGAAAAGAACAGAGGGTATGAAGTTAACAGAAACGTTTCTACCAGGTTAGAACTTCATGTAAAGCCATATTAAGATCAAATAAACTTGGTAGCTTAAAGTGGGTGTAGGTTCATTTATTGCCAAAGTTGAAAACTACGAATTCCTACCTCTCTGCTCTGTTGGTCTAGAGGAAGTCAATAGAGTAGTCATCTTCTTTCCTTCTTATTTTGAAGTTCCCCAGAATTAGGTATTGGTGAATGTGCAGAATTGAAAGAACAAACCAGCTGAAGAGTCACTGTGTAGGAGAGCTTAACTGGCATCCAGAAACTGTGTTCTTCTGTCAATCAGTCCAGGAGGTGGGAGCCCACACCACTGCTTGTTACAGCTAGTTGCATCCCACATGTTGGCATAAACAAACCCATCACGAGACTTCACCTGCAGGTGTTTAAAAAAGCTAAGAGTAATACAAATTACAATGATCTGAAGTATGAATTTCCATGTATTTGGAGGCCATATGTCAACTACAGTGTAATTAAATGAACCAATTTTTGGAGAATGGTATGATTTTAGAGAGTTAAACTCGAAACACATGGGGTTTATATTGTTTCCAAAAGCAATATATGAAAAAAAAAAAAAAAAAAATCTCAGTGTGTCTAGTATCTAGTATCTACAGTGAAATTTTAGTCATCCTACAAGGAACACTATTTTGATATGCAATATCTACACATGGAAGTAAACTATTTGCTTGATATGCAATTATTATGCAATTATTATTTTTAAGATGAAGAGGTGTTTTAATGCTGAAGGTGAGAGGAGTTACACTTTCTCAAGTATTACACAATGACCTTTTTTTAAAATGCTCTTAAGCCATCACTAGAGAGTTGATGATGCTCATACAAAACACTCAATTATTGATTTTTAAGCACTTTTAAGATTCTCAAGATGCAGTTTATATGCTTGTATAGTTTAGAAGAAGCACCACAGCTCATGCTTTGGAAAAGGTGCCAGATATTTATGGTTGTGTGTCACACATGACCTCCCAAGGAAGCACCCCTATAGCTGAAGTGCAGTCAAATCAAAAGAAGAGAAGAGTGAAATGCTTTAGCAGTAATTAACAGCATCTAAACCCATCAGTCTTTAAAACCCAATAGACATGACAATGTGAAGCACAAATGACAGTTTTCTTTCCAGGTAATTTGTTTCTTAAAATGTTTCTCAAAATCCTTAGAAATTTTGACAGGCAACTTCCTTTTTAACTCATCCATGTAGATAGATGTCAAATCCAAAAAAAGGTGTTTAATCTGTATCATACTATGAAGTGGCTTTGTTGGGGGTGGTGGTGTTGTGGTGGTGGTTGGTTGGGTTTTTTTTTAGGTTTGGGGTTTTTCTATGATTTTGTTTTGGTTGGGGTTTTTTGTTTGGGGTTTTTTTTTTTGGTTGGATGGCATTATGGTGGGGTTTTTTTGTTTGTTTGTGGTTTTTTTTGTGTGTGTATGTGCCTGTGGGGTTTTGCTTTGGTTTGGTAGGTTTGGTTGGTTTAGGGTTTTTTAAAAAATATTTATTTAATTTATTTTTAAACATTTTTATTTGTCATTAGGCTTCTGAATATGTTGGCAATGAATAGCCCCTGTATGGGTTAAGAGCTATATATCCTTCTGGTTTTAGACACCATTCTACTGGTCCAAACTATAGTTTTAACTCTTTGAATGCCAAGTATATCCCTTCAAAATCATAGGGATGGATTGAATTGATTTGTTAAAGAGTTATAAGAATGAAATCTCTAAACCAAACAGTGATTTTTTTTTATAAGTAAATCTAGATTTAATTTTTTTCTCAATGTTAAACTACTACTCAGCTTTACTTTTGGAGTGAATTTTAGGTTCTACAAAGGTAAGCTTTTATAAATGCATATTTTGTGAAGAAATGTTGAAAATCTACCATTAATATGTGTATACCTATGAGGTGTGCTTAATGCTCTTTTCAATTTCTGTTTGCATGCTGTCAGATATAGTCTAAATAATTTTATTTTTCTTTCATAACTGGTCTCTAAAAGAATTTTAAATAGAGCCAACTGTAATTTTTGACATAAGAAACACATTTGTTCACAAACAGGATGGAGGTGAAAGCTTTTACTCACCAATTTGATTTTTATGCTCAAAAAGGATTTGAAAATTATACCGGTGGTTCTGTAGGTGACTATAAAACCCAAATCTTGGGCTAACTTTTAAGTGATATTATTACTATGAAGTCTACCACTCTGTTAAAATATTTTTAAAGTCACAATTGTCAGTTTTCATCAATGAATGTTATGAATATTTTAATAAATATTTCTGTACACAATTCTTTTTGCATTGTTCCTTTCTGGCACAGGATGGGTTGCACAATATCTCCAGGTGAAGAAAGAGGATAGCTCAAGGACAAATAATCTGATTCTGCATGTCCAGACAGAATGATCTGTTTCAAGTCCATGTATGTATGAAAATGAATGCCTAGAGATTTCAGCAGGGAAGCAGCTATATGTGTGAGATATTTCATGACTGAGAACTTTCCCTCCCAGGCTCTTCATCTGCCTTGTTTCTTTGCAGCTTCTAAGTTGCAGTTTGTTACAAAGCATGTTGCTTGGAAAAAATATTTCTGTGCTTTGGCATGGTTGCTGAATACGGGGTGGGGAAACCTTCCAGGTGGAAGGATCAAGTGATCCTACACAATTGGCAGAACCTTCTAGAATGCAGCATTGGAGTATTTGAGGCACTCACTTTAAAGCATATTACTTATTAAAAATAATAATAAATAAAATCCACCTGCAGAAGGAAAAACCAAACGCACTCACTTCAGTGAGAAGATGCAGGAGGTTCCCTTAAGATACCGGCAAACTTGGGATGTCACTGTCACAAAACAGATGGTTTTGTCAGATACCATTTTACAATACTCTTAAAGATGTCTCTATTGGTTAATAATAGCACTTTAAAAACTAGATATTACTGAAACCTTTTCCTACATTTCCCTGTTAACACTCCCCACCCCCAAATAAAAAAGCCCTCAACAAACAAAACTAAAAACCCCATACTAACAAATCCCCCAAACAACCCAAAACCACAGCAGAAAATGAACAACCCCCAGACACATTCAGTTGCAAACAAAATTGGATGTCTGTATGATGCTACCAAGGCTTGGTCTTGATTCATAGTGACTGATGTGGCTACACTGTTGGAGGACATAGGGTGGTGTGTTTTGTAGCACCCTAACTGTTGTCTCCTTATACAACAAGGAAAATGTATAATTCTGAATAATATTGCCAGTTGTCAGGCATGGATGTCATCCTTATCACCTTCCTACTTTTATGTCATCTGTCCCTAGTAAATCCCTCCCTAATCTGTATTAGAGATCAAAGACTTACAGTCCCGTTGCTGCTCTGTGTGGTATTAATTATCTCTGTGTAGGTTTATCACCTACAGAAGTGAAGTGCTGGCTCAAGTGAAGATTATAACTGAACGCAGCAAATGTTTGTTAAAATTAACTATTCCACTCTACTGCAGTTTCATAGCAGGGAAGGGATGGATTTAAATGTGTGCTGATTGCCATACAGCTGGGACTTTTTAACAAAACGGCTGCATACTTGTGGTACACCAAAGAGCTAAGCTATGTTCTCAGAAGCACTTAAACTGTGCATCTATGAGGACTCCTACTTGCAGGGATGAGGTCCCAGCTTCAGTCCCTCAGCATGCTGGGTTGTGTTCTGTGTGTGGGTGATGTGTCTGAGAAGCATGGGAAAGTTCTGGGAGTCTCCTTGGTTTGATATGGTCAAGAGAAATACAATGTGCTCTGGTGCTTTCTGTCTCTGTTTCTTCCCACACACTTGTTCTGTTCAAATACAGCAATAGAAAAATATATTATATTGCATAAACCCCTCACGAACCTTTGAATTACATTCTCTTTTCACTTTAAATAATTTGTTTACTCCAAATACTGGGCAAATTAGGGGAAGTGGAACATAATTTTACACAGCTTGCCAGCTGAGCTCAACTCTGAATGTAGTCATTACTATCAGCTCACCAGCAGTATGTGGTGCGTGTGAACTGAGATCACAGAATCATAGAATGTTAGGGGTTGGAAGGGACCTCCATACATCAGGTCCAACCTCCTTGCCAAAGCACCTAGGGAAGGCTGCACAGGAATACATCCAAGTGGGTTTTGAAAGTGGCTGGAGAAGGAGACTATACCTCTCTGGGCAACCTGTTCCAGTGCTCAGTCACCCTCACCATAAAGAAGTGTCTCCTCATATTGAGGTGGCACCTCCTGTGCTCTAGCTTGTTCCCATTGTTCCTTGTCCTATCACTGCACACCAACAAAAAGAGACTGGCACCTTCCTCTTGACACCTAGCCCTCAGATATTTATAGACCCTGGTTAGATCTCCACACAGTCTTCTCTTCCCAAGATTAAGCAGCCCCAGTTCTCTCAATCTTTCTTCAGGTTCTTCCATCATGGAGTCCAAAGGTGATTCACTAAATATGACTAATTAAAGCAACAACATTCTTAGCCTTTTTATTTTTCCTTAAAAAAAACCAACAACACAACAAAAACCAAACTCATAAAGAAGCTGAAAGAACCCTTTTGGGTCATACCAAAAGTCATGCATCTGACGTCTATGGAGTGAACAGAGAGCAGGCAAAATCTTGGTTAGGTGATTACAAAGAGCAAAAGGCACAGTACTTCTCTGAAAGAAGTTTGAGGAGACCATGGAAAACTGCTCCAGTCCTGAAGTTTTCTAGACCTCTTCTTTAGAGCTGCAATTTTGGCTTGTTTGATATTGAACATTTTTGGTAGCTCTTTCTCTTTAATAGTTATTATACCACTGTTTAAAAACACACCCCTCCCCCCCAAACAACAAAAAACCCAAACCAAACACTTCTTACTATTAATAAATAGCATATGACATTATCATCATCAAAGTAAGCAAGTTAACTTTTTGTTTTGTTACTGTCATTCTGATAGTTACTAATTTATCTTAACAGTGATAAAGAGAATGAATGTGGTTTTGTGTTCATCCTGAGGTGGTTCGTGTTTAGATTTTCACTCTAAGGCCATGTGTAGTATTTTTGTAAGAGTTCATTCTGGAGATGCTTGCACAGATAAGAGAGGACTTCTGAACATGTTTCTATATACTTCTATTGCACCATTAAGCATTCAGAACAGCAGATGATATCCATATGGAAAGCATGAGAAACATAAGAAATGCTATATTTGGAAAGGAAAAAAAAAATAAAAATGTGTTTAGTGGTCTTGCAAAAGCACCACTACAGTTGGCAAGAACACTCTTCTTGTTGACAGTTTTTGCTCAGAAGCCTAAGTCTAAATGTTCATCAAGACTCAACTGCACTCTTGCCTTAGATGTGTTCCCCTTGGTAAAGCTGAGGGATGCTTGTCAGACAGTACTGGCAGCACAGATTTCTCTGCTATATAAAACCTAATATAAACCTGCTACTTTTTAAATATGCAATGTGGGATACTTCTTCGAGATGCTATTCCAGCATTTTCCCAAAGCACTCAGTTCCTTACAAGATGATGTTTTTGTTGTTGGTTGTTGGGGTGGCTTGGTTTTGGTTTTTTGGTTTTGTGGGGGTGTTTTTGGGTTTTGGGGGTGTGGGTTTTTTCTGGTTGGTTGGTTTGTTTGTTGTTTTTAGGTAAATGCCAGAAGTATTTGGTCTCTCTTAGCTCTGATCAAGGAGGTGCTTGTGCTTTCAGAAGAAATTTGAATTTAAACTCTGATAAGGGTTTTGTAAGCTTGCAAAATTTCATAGGCTGCACAACTCTCTAAGCTCATCTAGCTGACTGCCTTACATGCAATAAAAGACCTATTGCTGAAAAGAGCCACAGAACAAATAAGAAATAATTAGAATTTACAATAAATGATATCTAATATTCTTGACTTAGTATGCCATTGCAGCAAAGTGGCATGGAATTTGCTGCAATGGCAACAAATGGCACTGAATGTTGAAGGGCTTGAGAGAGTTTATGCAGAAACTACTTCTGTATCATCAGGTGCTTTCTGGAGAAGTGAAAACCACTAGGAAGTAACCATGAGTTGGAAAATGGTGAAATTGCATCTCTTTTCTAAAGCTGTTGAAGGAATTTTACATACTTTAGCTCTGTCATTTGTGACCTGAGATCAAGTCCTTTCTTCAGCCCTGAAGTAACCAGGGGGGGGAGGGTTGGGGGAAGTGGTATGTTTTGGTACACCTGAAACTGAGTTTGTCAGCTGAAAAGGAAAAAAAAATTGAAAAGCTTCATCTAATGAATTTAATGGAGAATCATTATAATAAAATACTTCCAGTGAAACTAGAAAAACTTAATGTGAAAAGCACCAGAATGTCTGCGACATGGAGTATTGAGTCTACCACCCTTGAAAGGGGAGCTGCAGTTTAATCATCCATCCAACATTTTCCTTTGGTTTTCTTATTATCAAATATGCAACAGCATACAGGAAATGTGCAGTTTTGTGAGGGATGATTTAAAAACAACAACAAAAAAAATGTCTGCTTAATGGCTCTGGAATGGTTTTAAAGTCATGCTGATAATTACGATAATTTCACAGGCAAATTATTAGAGAAGAGACTCATATTTAGAGCCCATGGACTGAGTAGCATTAATACCCTCCAGCTGTCCACAGTATACAATATATAGTCTTCCACACAATGTATAGCAATACAGAGAATAAATTTAATTAGCAAAAACCTGGGCTAAAGTATTAAAAGAAGAAGTCATATATAGGAGCCAGGGTATCAAATCTATTTTGTCTGTGCTGCTGAGCTGCCCCTAACTTAAGAGAGAACAAAATTCAAGACTGGAGATGCCAAACAGTCCTGGTTAAACTATTAAAGCAAATGAAATAGTGACACATTTCTCAATGTTTTGCATCATGTTTAGATTATCTATCTTTATTTATTTTATTTTTTTTCAGGAGCTGGTAAAATTCAAGGCCACATAAATGGCCTGCAGGCAATTCACAGCAGCTTCTGTGGGGTCCTGATTATGGAAGTACCCACAGTAAGAAATCAAGTACTCTTCTTCTTTCTGTGAGTACAGAAGCAAAAGGATAGAGATAAGGATAAGAGGTCTGGGAAAAAAAAACAAAAAAAAACAAAAAAAAACCCCAAAAAAACCAGCCAGCATCATAAAAACAAAGCTTGGTGAAATCTGAAACATTTATGAAGAATATATCTTGAAACATCTGGGAAATTCTCTACTTCCTGTGAACTTCCCAATGTTGGTATTTAGGTTTTAGTTTTTTTTTTAAATTTGTTTGTTTATTTGTTTGTTTTTAATGTAAAAAGGGAATAAAAATAAAGGGAAGCCATGTTGATTTTTCACCTTGCCATATTATTTTTTTCATATGTTTCTTATTTCCTCTGGATGAAGAAATAGGACTGTATTTGCATAATCTTAATAAAGAAACAGCAGAAGGAGAATGCCTTGGCAAATCTGTAAGTCTTTGGCTTCTATGTCTAGTACAAGACAGAAGATGGGGTGGATTTCTCTTCCCATTTTTAAACTCAAGATGATCTTCTGGGATCCTGTTATTGCTCTTTTAAGTAGTAATTTTATTTATAAAGGCCTTTTTTGACATTAAATTTTAATTCTCTGCTTTTTTTTTTTTTTTTTTGAGAAGAAAAGTTTCAGTTAAGTCTTCAAGCTGTATCAGACATCAGTTCAGAAAGTAAATCTGGGCAAAGTTTGTTTCCTACACAAGAGACTATATGCATAGAATGATTATGCCTATAGACCAACAGAGTCCCTCATGAGTCTCTTTAGACTGTGAGAGGAACCAACTAGCTAGTACAAAGGATCTTAAGTATAGGCAAATTTTTCTATATCCATGTCAGTGAAAATGATCACAAGCACATGACAATCCCAAGTGCCTAGGAGATATCAAATAGATGAAGAGGAAAATATTTGATTTGTTTATGTGTAGCAGAAGTTTCTTCAAGGAGGATGCTGAGTTAGTGCTTAGTTAGCAATGTCTGGCTTGAGGATAAATATTTTTTTGGACAATGAATGTATTTTTAACTTAAATGCAGGCTTTTGTCAGAGGGTGAGTTCATTTTGGTTTTGATCAAGGCAAGAGAAGATGCGTCGATCAGAATAAATTACATAAATATTAAATATGAAGTACAAATGACCTCATAAGAAATCATGATGACTGTTACTAGCACAGGTTTGTGGGGGGAAAAAAAGGAGGAAAAAAGCCTTTTTAACTATGGGGGTTATTTTCAAGCAGACCTTAGAAAACTGGAAAGTTGCTTTTACAGTATCTAACAGAATAAATCTCAAGTTATGTATTGTAAGGTTGCTGACTGGTATGTTTGAGGGTATAGTATTTGTATGTCTGAAATGACAGGATTGATTGAAGATGTTTTCTTGAGCCTAAACAACACATTGGTGTGTCTTCTTTTTATTCCTTTTATTTATTAATTCTCAATGATACCTTTGAAATAGAAATGCTCTTAAATTGGTTGTCAGGCCCATCTAGAATTCCCAAATGGTGGCGTTTTTAATTTGTTTTGTTTTCGTTTTGTTTTGTTTTGTTTTTTGTTAATGTTGATATTATTTTCCTTTTCTTATTCTGTAAGGATAGATGAAGTACAAATCAGGAAAGCTTAATTGTAGATACAATTATTGTAGTTTTTGCTGGGAAACTTTCAGCTCCATTTAATAATAAAAAGATGTTAACATAGTCTCAAATGAATAAATGGGGGAAGATGCTAAATGGGTAGGAAGGGCTTTTTCCCTTGCTTTTGTAGCAGACATTTCTCTGACATTGGTTGTCTTTAAGAGTTTGTCACTATTTACTTTAGAGAAATAATTTCTGATTTAGCTTTATTTAATTTTTCAAGCTCTCAGGGCTTAGTTTACCCTCTGCTGTTGCCGGTCTGGATTCAATATTTAACTCTGAAATACAGTTTTGTGCTTTACAGATGTCCACATTTTTAATGTGAGATTCAACCAAAATACTTGGATGTCTTGTGATTTTAGCATTAAATTTGTTGATGGCTTTTTGAAGTAATTTGACTATGTATATAACTGTGGCATTCTTGTCAATGGTTTGAGCTGAGCTGTATTATGTATGGCTCTAACAATTCGCTCATTGCTTAAGCTTTTGAACATTGTCCAAGATTGTCATAACAAATTGACCAATATCTCCGAAATACACAATTTCTACTGTCCTAAAGGTAGAACTGTGAATTAATTGAATAATTTCAGGTGTGTGTCTGTGTGTACAGGTGTATATGCTCTTTTGCATCTATGTACCAAAGATGGCATTTTGATGATGATGATACTAACCATCTTTGGGATGTAAGGGTAATTTTCATTCTGCATCTTTCAGTTTTTAAAACTAGTATCTTGACACCCTGTGAAGAGAAGTTGACAGTAATGAGTAGCATCCAGCCCACAGAATGAGGCAACAAAATCATTGCATCAACTTAGACTGAAAGTCTTCTTGTGAAAGTTACTCTTTGACTGGTAGTTCAGTGCTAGCCCTCAAACATTTGGTATGTGTTTTTGCCACCAATTATATTTACAAATTATAAATTAGTAATCAGAGTTGATAAAACAAATCAACATTAAAAGAAAGCAAGGAAGCATGCTCCATAATTCAGGGATGGTATATTTTTTCTTTGTATCCTCTCTGTGCAGGAGGGAAAAAAAAAATCACAATGACTCAGGAGACTGTGCTTAGTAAATCTGAGCTTTCCTTTGTAAGATTTGTGAATAGAAGCCAGCTTTCTTCCTTAGGCCATCATGGAAAGCATAGTGATGATAATAGAAAGAGTCAACAGAGTTTGTAACAGGAACATCCTGAATAAAGTACCAGATTTCAGAGATTGTAACCTTAGATATAAGAAGTCTTACATTCTCATAGTTTTCCTGAGGCAAATCTACAGTCTGAGGACTTTTATGTCATTCTGAGTTTCTGTTCTTATTTTCACTGGATTCTAACTGAATGAGAAGATTTTTTTTAAATTTTATTTTATTTTTTAAATATAGCCTGGCCCTGTTCACAATGGGATTCCAACATTTCCTGTTAGAATGTGATTTACCAGGAATTTAATTAATCCCCAGTTCAAACTGTACTGCAGGCCTCTAAAATTAAAAAGAAAAATAAGCACAGCAATTAACATTGAAAGAGAGAGCTAAACTTAGCACTTGAGACTAAAATTACAATAAATAAAGATGAACCCAAACCAAAATTGAAAAAATGAATGCTAGTGAAGCCTATTATGTTCAAAAGCCAAATATGATTACTGTATTTTTAATCTTAGGTTAAGAAATAAAGTGGATCATGATATGAATAGCATAATGCAATTACATAATCTGAGCCCCATCAAACATAAGCTGTACCTTTTCTACTGCTGTTTTTCTTAGAGATGTTTATTTCTTCTCCTTTCCTCTTTCTCAACCAAGATGTGATTTCGAAATGCAAGCAAAAAAATGTCTTCTGCCATTCTGTTTCTGAAATTCTGCCAAACTGAAAATTTCCATTCAGACCGACTGGCATTTCTTGAACGTGGTTCTCCCCCCCCCCTTATTATTATTTTGTTTTAACACTCTTTCTCAAAAGTAGTGGAAACTTTGTGCAACCCTTGCTGTGCCTATGCACGACATTTTAAGAGCAGCTGCTTCTGTGGATCTTTCTCACAATAGTACATTTTTTTCCTGAAGACTCTCTGAAAACCCCTAGCTAAAAAACTTGGATTGTTTGTAAGTCCTGGTCTTTGGTGTTTCCAGACTTGTATGTAGAGCAGACACCACCCAATTTATGTCAACCTAGAGAAATACAGAGACCAAAAAATAAAGCTGTAGTAAAGAGTAAAAAAGATCAGGGGACAACTTGTTAAAATCTCTACCTGCTCCTCCTCCTTAAAACAAAAGTGGAGACTGTACAGACTTGGCTTTTAAAAATCTCCTACTCTGGTACTCAATTGCACTTTTTAATGATGGAAATGAATAGGTAGAATAGTAGACACAAGGAAATAGATGTTGCAGAATGGCTTATGAGGAATTCCTTATGTAAAAAAGACTTCCCCTATTTACAGTAATTTCTCCAGCCTGCAATGTGTTAGAAAGAAATGTAAGGCCGTGAAATGTTACTATGCTACAAGAATCCTTCTTGCTCTTTGTTGACAGCACACAAGTTCTTTGCTTATTAAGGCAGCACACAGTTCTCAGAAGAGGTACTATTTTAGTTACATAACCTTTTCTTTTTCCTTCTTTTTTTTTTTTTTCCTTTTTTTTTCTTTTTTTTTTTTTTTTTTAATATACAACAATGAAAAGTCACTGTTGAATTCTTTTATGGTTGTTCAGACCTGAAAACTGTGTGGCTCTATAGCAAGATATTTCAGAGAGCAGATGCAGCTTTTCTGGGCAGCTTCCTTTAAACTACAGTCATTTCGCATTGTTTACTGCCCTTTGGTGAACCGACGGCTGTAACAGCAGCAGCAGGTGGAGCTGGATCACATTTGCCCTCTTTGGCCCTTGTCACACATAACGGACCTGCAGTTTCACCTCCTGCTTTTAGTTCCTTTTTTGTTTGTTTGTTTGTTGGAATGCAGGAGATTCTGTGACTTATTCTTCAAAACTGACAAAAAGCCTTTATAACACAATAACATTCAATATGAGCCAGCAACTTAAAGAAAGGATTGCCTTATTAAAGCACCGTATTTTAAAAAATGAAATTCCTAACATTCAAAGATTGCACGTTCTTCCCTTCTCCCCCCTTTTTCAAATATTAAAAACTAATGAATTGCAAAGTTGTGAATGATGGTAACCTTCTGCACTCTACGTGGAGGAAACCTATAAAATCAGAGCTGAGTTTGGTGACCTAATATAGTTAGGTCAGAGAAGCAATGAAGTCCTTGAATATGGCTAAAATCCTCCCAGCATGCAATATTTGTCACTCTTATTGATCCTTGGAATACTTGCAAGAGCCTCATTTCCCTTTTTTGAAAAACAGAGGTAATTGTACTTTCCTATCTTGCTGACAGAATTTAGGAGGCGCAAATGAAAGTTTTTAAGCACATTAAATTCACTGAATGCAAAGATCACTTCCTGCTTCTACTGTTCAGTGCCTGTTATGCTTTTATAATTCTAAGGGTTCAAATGTTCTTGTGTTGGTATATCCTCTGTGACATTTATTATTTCTGTGAAGACTTGCCCAGTTCACTTTGTGGAGGGGGAGGGAATGCACACTCTGGCCTGTAGTTTCCTATACATCCATTCCACCTGTACACGTAATTTTAAGCTCCATTTTTAGGTGGTTTCTTCCCACCTGGACTTTGTTCCCAGTGAGGAACATACTCACATAGCTAAAATAGTTGTTTTGCTCTCAATCTAAACCTTGCTAACATTAGCTTTTCTCACTCACTCACTGCCTGCCTGAAATTTTCTTTTCTCTCAACTTTACTTTCCCTTTTGGCACCTCTGCCTGCACACACGATGTAGTGCTATCAAAGACTAGCTCCTCATCTGTATTGCCATCCTTCCTCTCCCTGTTTCCCATGCTCTCCTCAAACTTCTTTCAGAGAAGTACTCTGCCTTTTGCTCTTTGTAATCACCTAACCAAGATATTGCCTGCTCTGCATAGCTCTTTAATAGCTGTAGAAGCCATACTGGCAGTAAAGCAAACCTGTGGTGTCCCACATTTGCCTCTAGTAACAGTTTTGATCATTGCTATAACTGTCAAAATTCATAAATGAGCATTTGTAGATAGAGATCATATCCTTTACTAGTCAGTGATGCAGTTATTTCCTTAGGTCCAAGGGGTTTTTTTGTCGTTATAGCTACTTGTTTAATAAATTACATTCCTTTTTCCTGCAGACCTCTTGCTGCTATGCTAATATCTGTGCTCAAGCTCTGAGCATGTCCAATAGTGATCTTGAGTCAGAGTTTGTAATTCTGAAAGGGCACTTTCTATCATCTTGTGTCTTCTGGTGTCAGGCAGGCTTAAATCATGAGTAAAGCCATTTAATGCATGCTGAACAATTTCTGAACAACAGATTTTCCAGCAAACTTACTAAGCACAATATTTAAACATTTCTCTTCCCTTTCCTTTCTTCATGTTTGTCTTAGACTACAGCTGCACCAGGAGATTTGAGGTTTTCTACAATTCATCTGAACTACACTGGAGCAAAAAACTCACATGAAGTGTTTGTATGATGCTCTCTCAGTATTCATAAGGGAGGACATACAGATTAAAGCCATCTGTCAGATTAGGGCTTGTGCACAAATTATTTGCCTAGCCTGATACCCAAATCTCTCTTGGGCTACTTCATTGCCACTTAATCATGGATGGCCATTTTGTGAGTGTAATTGAAAGGAGAGGAAATTGGGAACTTCACTGATCCTGAAAGAACCTATCACAATTTATATCTACATGTTGTTACTTGATTTATTCTTCCAGTGACTCATACATAACTGTATTAGGTTCTGGGATAGTATATATTTTTTATTTTATTTTTATTTGCTTGGCTCATCAGGAAATGAGCATTGTTGAGCCAGGAGAGTGCTGATGTATACAAGTCAATCAAACTGCCATTTAACATGTTCTCTGTCAGTTTGTGGTACAGGTGGTGCTTACTGATTTGGTTGTGATGGTATGTTGACCTGAGCATTCTTTCCTGAGAATGCTTATCTAGATCCTGCACAAATCTAGAAGATACACTCTTGTTTTGCAGTATGTGTTCTTGAAGTTTCTACACATGTGTAGCAATTCAGAAGGAGCTTCACCAATTCAGAAGGAGCTAGGTGCACCCAAGATCTCCACAATTAATAGAAATAGACTTTCTACTATTTTCAACAGTACTTTTCTAGTGAAGAAAGTATCACTGTCTCACTTCATAGGCACAAAAGTCCCAGTGAGATGATAGAAATTTCCCTTTCAGGAATTATCCAGAAAAACTACTAGTAGAGCCAGAACTGAGATTACTTGGCTTCAACAAATGGGCCAATGCTCTAAGAGTTGCCAGGCCTTCTCCTTTCTAAAGCTTGTGTAGTCAAGTCTAAGTTTAAAGTCTTAGTTATGATGAACTAAATGAACTATATTTACTTCTCACCATTTTGTCCGGGTGTTTAGTTCCTTTCATAGCTTGTGGGATATCTTAATTTGTTTTCTTGGCTAACATAACTTTGTGGACTAAAAATTGCCTTATGTCACGTTATCAGGTAGGTGGGCATTTAAGTGCAGTTACTTATGGTGGCCTCTAGATTTGTGCAATGCTAGCTCTAAATTACAATGATGTCTGCAATGTGTCCATACATTAAAAACAGTCCAACTGGGATTATTTCATTGTTTTCTTTCCTTCTTTCTTTGAAGATCCTTGTTTGCATATACTTTCAATTCCACATCTGATAGTTTAGCATATGGGTATAATCTTCATGTGTTTTCCTCCTATTGCTACTTTATTTTTCCTAATTAAAATGTCAGTCCTGCATGCTGCATTTGAGTCAAAGACTTTACAAAAAGCCATGCCCTCTGCATTTCAGTGTTGGGCTTTATTTTTACATATGTGTGTGTGTGTGTTTGTTTGTTTATTGTTGTTATTTTGCTATTTGGTTGTGGGGCAGCAAGGTTATGGTAAAACAAGCATTGTTACCTGAAAGAGTCAGCATCAGGAGGTTAAAATGCGGTCAAGGGTTAATTTACCAGACAGAAATCTCATTTGATTGTCATGGTTTTGCTGTAGTCAGTCAAATACTTACTTGTTATTTTATTGAGTCTGCTATAAACTGTTTAAAGAGTTGTGGCTCAATGGTTGTTTGGACTGAGGGCATCACCTTTGTTGCATATCAGTTAAAAGTACATCACATTTACAGGGGAAATGCCTGGAAGAAGTGGTTGGGCTAAACGTTTTCAGAAAAACAAGTAGGACTTTTGTGACTTAATATTGTTTTGAAATTTATTTGTCTGTTACATTTCAATTGTGACTATCCTTCTTCTGAAGGCTTTTCTTTGGTGTAAGCATAATTTTATGAATCAAAAGGTTTATTTTTTTCAGCATAAAGCACTTTTGAGTGTAAATGTCCGTCTTGCTGGCAAGTCAGTTCATATGATTGTTATTATTTTCAAAATATTGAGTTTAGACTTTATCACACCAGATTATTTGAAAATGTGGTTAAATTCTTCTCACATTTTCTAGGAGAAACTGCTGTTTATCAAATCTTCTCTTTTGTTTGTCTGGATTTACTTCTAATTTATTTATATGTTTATTTTTATATTACAGCCTTTATTTGTAGCTCCAAAACGTGTCAAATCAAGCAAGAAATATTTATTTCATTGTCCTCCATCAGGTAAGTGTGTGCAGCATATATATTGCCATTAAGAAATGGAAATAATATATAATTTTCAGTATATAGTGAAGCTTTATGGTGTACTTTGAACAAGAAAGCAAGTATATTGCTTTTAAAGCACTTACCAGTAGAAAAGCTGACTGCTTAAAGTACTTTTTTCTAGTAAAATAAACTCAGTAAACTTTTTAAAGGATAATTTCAATTCGGGTAAAATCTGTTCAGCCATTTCAAATAAAGTATGCAGTGATTTTGATGTTGCTACTTAGTTTTCTAAATGGATTATTTTGAAAGAAAATATATTTAAGGGTATTGTTTTCTGAAAATAATGGTTGAAATATCAACACTCTATGGAAAAAAAACCCCAACGCTAAATCCCCAAACCAAAGCCAAGTTGCAAGAATTTTTGACAAATGTGCAAAACTACAAAATCATTACTGTGCCCACATCAGTTTGTGTAAGACAGATGTGACTGTTGACGGTAGAAGAGTACATTTCTGGCAACAGATCTTGGAGTGGGTTGTGGATTGCGGGTAGATATGTGGATTGCTTTTTTTGGTTGGTGTGTTTTGGTTTGGTTTGTTTTTTTCCCAGTAAGCATTTACCTCTTAATAGTTAATGAAGTACCTGAGTACCACTCGGTACAGTGGATTGAAAGAAGTTAAAGAGGGCTTCAAAATAGCTTTACTCTTCTCTTCCTACCCAACACATGTGAAAGATCTGGCTAAAGGGAACAGGGATGGAAGATGTGTGCGGTGTGACCAGTAATAGCAAACAATACAGTGTGTCTCCTGCCAAGACACCTTTAATGAATGTCTTCTCCTGGACTTACAGGAGTTACAGCCCAACCAGGAGCATGAAGAGCTTGGTGATTGCAGAGTACTGACCTCATCTAGCCCTTGTAAATCATGGATGTGTGTACACTGGAAGGTGGCTACAGTGCCTTGCCAGCAGCCTGTGAGGTGCAGGCTATGGTGTATGGAAGTGCAAGATGGGATCTGGTGGTGCAAATTTCACAGGCCATACCTAATACCTGATAGGTTTGAGGCTGGTGTAGTTAGCTTGTCTGACAGACACACCAACAACTTTTAGTGCACTGTTTAAAGACAAGACAAACCACTAGCAAGTTTGGTTTAGAAGAATATGTGGTAAAGTCTAGCCCACTTAAAGCTGATTGATGAGTGGATGAGACATCTACCCACCATGGCAATGTGGGCAATTTGAGACCGTAGCTTTATCACCCATATCAGTCCAGGGGTTAGAGTGGCCACGTGCTCCTCAGGAACAGATCTGTAGCCATAGCTTTCACGTAAGGCCATCATCTTTGGTTCAGCAGTTGCTCTAGCCTGGGCAAGGGTATAAATAAGAAAATGATGGCCTTCATTATCCAGGAAATTTCATTTATACCTGGAGCATTTGGGAGTTTTATTTCCCTATTCTATCATGAAAGTGACTTACTGGAGCAGCAACTGAGAGACTTGGACAAGACCTGACTAAAATGATTACAGGTTTATATAACATTTAGTGTAGCGTTCCTTTCTGGTCATTCCAGGTGTGCTGGGGTGCATGCACAGAAACAGAAGCAGCAAGAACACATAACCTAAGCTGCTGCTGGTGGACCTTTTCTCTGACAAGGCCATAATGGGAAGGACCGAAGTTGCAGGAACATGATGCTTTCTTTTTTCTTGGCTGGACAGGAGAAGTGGCACGTGAGTATGAATAGTGAGAGGCGAAGCCGGGGGGGGGGGGGGGGGGGGGGGGGAGGTGTGCGGGGTGTGGGGGGTGTGTGGGGGGTGTGGAAACCCCAACCATTGTGGCAGAAAATAGTATGCCCCAGAATAGAGTGCAGCGAGACAACTGTAATTTTCAAAACAAAGTAGTACAGAAGGAGGAACCTGAATATTGTTAATGCCACTCCAGGCAATTTATGCCAAAGCAGGTTTCTTTAGCTGCCTTTACACCCCCAGCTATAAAGAAAGCCTTCAGAAAAGGCTGAGGGCAAAGTTGGACTTGTTAGCTTGGGGCTCAGCCTGGTAATTGCTGAACGACATCAAATAACAAAAAAACTGAAACTTTGTATCTCTCAGCAAGACAGCGTCATGAATACCTAAATCCACCACCTGATTCCTCTGATACCTGGAATTCGCTGCTCAAAGAGAGGACAAATATAGCTGTTATGAAACCACACAATCTGCTTTGGTGCGTTTTGGCAGTTAAGAAAGGGAAGAGTTTTTTGGACACAGCCCTCCCACAGCCACTCTATACAAAGAAAGCTCACTTTCTTTGGGAAGTCCTCAGAAATCCTGAGCTTGATAGGTCCTGGCACCAGTGCACCAAAACCTCCCCCCCCCAGATCCGGTGCCTGGATGCTGCCAAATTCTGTCCACAAAACCTAGAAATTATGTCATCCGAGTAGAAATAACAATTGCTTTCTATGATTCAGCTAAAAGAAAAACAACTCCAAATAGCGACCAGCAGCCCTGTGATGCCGGCAGATCCCGACAGAGCCGTGCAGAGCCTCCTGGCCACGCTTTCCTCTTTCTCACCTCGGGGCTCCCGCCAAGTTTTGCGGGACTGCTCTGCCGTCAGAAAAGGCGCCTGTGTGCGTGTCGGTTTTTGTTTGTTTGTTTGTTTGTTTTGTTTTCTCGGAGTGAGGGAGGCGAAAGTTTTTATTGAAAAAATAAATTATGCGAGGGGAGGGGGTCGCCGTGCCACCCGGGGGTGTGCGCGTGTAAGGGGACACGGTGCGTCCCGTAGCACGATCCCGGGATCCATGTGGCGCACCCGAGTTACGATTTCCGATGCTTTCCCCCCCCACCCCGGCAGGGGAGCGGAGGGGAGAGCCGGAGGCTCGCCCCCAGAGCTGGCAGCGGGGCCGGGGCGGGGGGCGGCGGGGCCGGGGCCGCGGCCGGGGCGGGCGGCGCGGCGATCCGGCGGGGGGCGCGGGGAGCCAATGGGCGGCGGGGATCCGCCGGCGCGGCTCGGGGGCCCCTGGAGGAGGAGGAGAGGAAAAACCACGGGATTGAGCTCTGTCAGTGGCGCTCGCTGCTTCCAAGGGGGGAAGTGCCGGGGGATAATTAATGTTTTTATTAAATTTGGAGGGAATTTTTTGCAGCCGATCGCCGCGCGTGGCCTTCAGGTGGGTCTCCCCGGCAACTTTGCCCGCCGCCCGGCAGGCTTGCGCGGTGGAGGTGGGCTGCAGAAGCGATGCTGGGGCGAGGAGGGGGTGGGGGGGAAGGCGGCTGGGTGCGTGTGGCGGTGTGTGGGGGGTGTGTGTGTGTGCGTGGCTGCGGCTGGCGGGCGCTGCCGCCACTGCCGTGAGGTGCGCGGCTCGCCCCACCGTTCGCCATTACGAGTTGAGCACACGTTTGCTAGAGCCGGGGCTGCCACTTGCGCGGATCGCCCGGGGAATACGGCGGGGAGTGTAAATAAACCCCTGCCTCTCGTTTTGCTTTCTGCTGCTGCCTCGAAGTGCTTTTGCTCCGGGTTTTCCTGGCAGAAGCGCGTAACCCAGGTGAAGGCAGAGAAGGGAGGGTTGTTTTTTATGAATGGGACTCTTTGAGGTTAATTAGCTATGCAAATTCGAGCAGTTCATTCATGGCGGTGGTGGTTTTTTTTTTTTTTTTTAATCTAAAAGCCATCTTGTATTCCCCTCCAGGCTGATTGGAGTCCAGACCCCGAGGAAATCTCCAGATCAAATGCCCAGTAAATAAAACACTGAGCTAAGACTTGTGGAAGAGCTGCAGAATGGATGGATTTTATGACCAGCAAGTGCCTTACATGGTCACCAATGTGAGTGATCGGTTCAAAGTTGGTGTTTATAAACTTGACTCCGACTTGTTTCTGTGGGGGAGTTTTGCAGAGTCTCTGCTTTGTTACCGCTGTAGGGGCGACTCTTCATCTGGGAGCTTTGCCTGCAAGATCAGCCTGTCTTCCTAGTTATTTCAATAAAGCATCATCTTCTTTTAAAGACAGTTTTGGGATGATTAAAAAATCATGCACATGATTAGCGGATGAGAGAGACAAGAGCAGCAGCAGCTGCATTCAAAGTTTCTGGCTGCGTTCGCCTGCAGCGCTCAGAAGAATGAAGTTGAGGCAAACGTTAACGTTTTTATTTTTCCTTTTTATTTTTCTTTTTGACTTTCAGGACTTTGCAAACAACGTTTTAAGTAACACAGGGAAATAAAGCAGCCTATTATAATCTCATATCTGGGTTCTCCTGCCTAGCTTACACAGAGGGGATTGATGTGCTATTGTGTAGGTTTGTGTACTTTAGATGCTAAAAATACATGGTTGGTATTGTGTTGCTTCTTGAACACATTATATGTATGTGCGTGTGTCTACATAGAAATGTGTTGCTTTTAGACACAGGAATCTTTATGAACATGTTAGGTGCTCAGCAATATTTTTTGCTAGGAATTGGAGGCTGCAAGACGATCCTTTCTTTCCCTGTTAGAAAATGTAACGAATTCATGCCAGCTTTCAGTATTCTTGATTAAATGAAAAAAAAAACAACAACCCAAACCCCTCAGATTTCTGAAGTAACTGATCTTTCCTGTTTATAGAATCCGCGTGGGAGAAACTGTAATGAGAGACCGACAAATGTCAGGAAAAGAAAATTCATTAACAGAGACCTGGCTCATGATTCAGAAGGTGAGGGCTTGTTTCTCCCCTCCCCTCCCCCCCCCCCCAACACACCCTCCCCTCCTTACTTAGTAAGGCAGAGAAGCTCTTTCAAGAGCTATTTATTTATCTTGGAGATAAATATACCTAGATCAATCTGAATAAACAAGACCAGAAAATTGCATTTACTACTGCAAAACATAATGGCAAAAGCAATAAACTGATGAAGTTGATACTCTTTCCTTGACTTACCCTGTTGCATTTTTGGTACTACCACACATGTGGTGCACGGATATCATACACTGAGGCCAAGCCTTTGCAGCATGACACAGGTCATGGCACCTAGCTTTTTCACCTTCAGGTGTCTTGATATTCGGGGCTTTCCTCATTTGTCCCACCTTTTAACATCCCTTTCACTGGTGTGTGTTCCCTGGTGGTAGCACGACTGAGAATGATGGTGTGGATATGGTTGTTTTTCACTCTGGTGTTACTGTAAAGCTAGTCCTGGTGCCTGGTAGTCTGTTCCTGTTGCTGTGGCTCTGGTAGAGTTAAAAGTCCTGGGAAATTCAGTTAAGAAAGTCTGGAGTGGACAAAGTTTTGTGAGGCCAAAGATTTGTAACTAAGTCCCATGTCCCATCAGCAGGACTGAGGATCACTCACAGGACTGTAGTCTAGCAATAGGTGCTAACACTACTTTAGACCACAGAGTCAGTACAGATGCTGTGCCTACCCCCCTGTGAGTACATAACATACAGAAAGGTATATATAGGGGCCTAAAACTTACCACTATATAAATCTTATGAGGATGAGGACACATTGATACACTTTTCAAAATCCTTGCTTACTTGTGTGGAAAAGTTTTAAGACAGACTGAAAAAACAACTTTCTGATTTTCAGTTAAATGATTTCCCAACATGAGGTATCAACCCAAAGAGTAAATGAATAGCCTCTGTCATTTCAGTGTATGTAAATAGTTATCTGTCAACATTTGTAAAAGAGGAAGTCTCTCTCAAAATACAGTAAATTAAAAATAAACCATTTGTCAGTTCAAATATCCTACTTAGCCTCAGTAAACAGAATTTTCATAACGGAGTTTTAGAGCTTTGCAAGTGAACCGAATGCTGCTCTGGTTGTACCTGTTAGAAGCAACTGATTTCAGTGAATTGGAAAGAAAGATAAGCTGCTGCAAAAACTCAGTCCGTGGAGAAATTGGTTTCACTTTAAAGAAAGGACGAGTACATCGAGGAAATAGTGGTGATTCACTTGTCATACAAAGTAAAACATAAGGGGAAGTAGAAAAGATTTCCCATTTCTGTTTGCTGTTGCAGCCTGTCAGGTCTTTGCTTCAAAATTTTTGTGATACAACCCTGCTAATAAAAATACTCAGTTGTTGCTTGGGCAGAACTCCTGTTGAAGTCTGAGACAGCAGATATTGCAGGAGGAGGCCTGAATTGTGTAAGGGGAAACAGTTCACCTGTAAGAAAGAGGATCATTTTTAGCTTTCCTTTGTGTTGCTGAATGAGCCTTTTACACTACAGAGCTTGGTTAAGATTCTGTTTATTTCAAGAGCTCTTAAAATAATACAGTAAGTAATTATTATTTTTTATTCATAGGTGTAGAAAAATCATTAACTGCAGCCCGAAAATAGCTACTTTGTCTGTATGTTTGACTGCCAAAATAGAATTTGCGTATGTCGTTCTTCAGGAAAAATGTATTTTTGAGGATATTTTAATCTTATGAAGAGACTAAGGGTGTGAGTCTCTTATCCCTGTCTTCATCTTTTTGCAGAACTCTTTCAAGATCTGAGCCAATTACAGGAGACATGGCTTGCAGAAGGTAAGGAAAAAACTGCTTGTAAAAAGAGGAAAAACAACTCTGGAGGGGGAAAAAAAAAAAGTCCTGAACTTGCTGTCTTAATGTTCAGCCCAATTAATTGAGCTCTAAAAGAGCCACCTCATGTGTCATGCATACATTAGAGCCTCTGATGAGTTTGTCTTTGGGGACTCTGGGGCTGCTCTACCCAGTGTCATCACAAATTACCAGGAGAAATTGCTTCCAGCTCACAATCACATCTGCTTTTGGCAAGAACTAATGCACCAAGACTTCAAGTTCTAAGCCTCTGTTCAGATTTTAATTGCAATTGATCAGGTTTATATTATTGTACCTCGAGAGACTACATACAGCCAGAACTGGGCTTGCTGTTTCCTTTAGAGCAGCACATATAATTATTTGGTGTTCTGGTGGAGTACTTTTCTGATGGCAGAAATTAGTTTCTCTGGGTTCATCGGGACGGGATGCTTCAAGATTTAAGTGCAAGTGTCTTCTTTCCACCTTGTTCACAACACAGAACATTAGGTGTGTATGAAATACTTAAAAAGTACTATTTTTTTTTCTTTCTTTCCCTTTTCTTTTTTCCAGAAACCTTTAAATATTTTGCATGTTATTTTTGTCTTCGTGTTTGTAGTTGTGAGATTGTGTGCTGGGTGATTAGAAAACTGACATCGGTCTGTTGTACACCTGCTTGTGCTTTTAAGTATTTCAAATAATCTTGCAGAGCACATTCTACTGAAGAGAGAAGGTTTAAGAGCAATAATGTAGAAATCTGAATTTAGAGCAGCTGTTGAGAGATTCATTTAACAATAACAAAACATGAGCTGCTGCATTTAGAGAACTTTAACAAAATGCAAGGTAGCTTTCTGCTTGTCGATGTGTATTTGTTCTCTTTAGCAATATTCTCTAATTTTGGTTTTCCTTTGGTGTTTACGATACCATTTATTTAAAGCATGAAGATTTTTATGCATTGTCTGTTCTTAATGTTTCTGCTCCAAACTTTGATGTAAACATGCTTTTGATGCAAATTAACATAATATCTCCAAATTGATCCTGATTTAAATGAATGTGAGTATTCACATATGTTTAATTTTTATCATGTACTGGACTATGCACAGCTGTCTTGTAGAATAGATGTTTGCTTTTTTTTTTGGAGAGGAGAGATGTTGGGGTAAAATGTGTGTTGTTTGGTTTCATAGAGGCTAATACTGCTGTTGACTACTTGTCTACATACTGATTCTTTTTTAACAGCTTTATATGTAGTTAGTCAAGTTCTTAACCTATAAGTAAGTTGTGGGGTATTGTGTATTTTAGTGACAGTTTTATTCTATCATTATTTTTGGCATGTAGATTTTCTGTATGTAATCATCTTTAAATTAATGCAACAGAGAATGCATTTTTATGAATTAATATAATCCTTTCCTAATCATTGAAAACAGGATGTCCTGCACTAAGATCTTTTTTGTAGTATAACAATCAGATGCAACAGTAACTGTCTCTCTGTGTTAGTTTTCCTAAGGATCTCTTTATTTTGTTTCATCTCATTCACTCTAACAAGCCAGAAGTATGTTAAAATACTACTCAAAAGATAGTATTTTTTGATAGAGAGAAGAACTTCTAGTTCGATTTTTAACTGGCATGAATGTTTTTGTTTCTGAACATGATTAAATTTCTTTGATCATAAGTCAGGAAAATGCAGGCAGATTCATAATGCATGTGCAGATAATAATGTAAGTTTGAAAAATAATATGGAATTTAAAACTGATGAAATAATTTCTGTAGGTACATAAATTACTGTAAGTGCAATTTTTACTTGGGAGGCACTGCTTATTTTAGACTAGAATGAATCGTTTGAGAGCCTTTTTTTCTTTTCAGCTGAGTCTATTTCACTGAATAAATTTATATAGATTTCGAGAGAGAAACCTGTGTTTAGTCCTGTGTCAGCTAGATTGAGGAAACTTTGTAAAAGGAGATAGCATTATAGCATCATGTGGTAAGTATTTAAAAATGGGAAAAAAGGCTAATCTGGGAGAGGATAATAAAGCTAAATGTTATGTTTTCCCACAACATATTACAACTAAATAGTACAGATTTTGCAGTGTTCTAGAAATGCTTTAAGGAATCTATGTATTTAAGGCCACGCCATGTTTTTAGCTGTTCCACGAAAACCCAAACTTTGTACAGCTTTTCTAAAGGCTAAACTAAAACTGAAATAGAAAGTCAAGATGAGAAAATCAAATACTAAGCTATTAACCTGATCCCAAATTTTTATTAAACCAACCCACCCAAAACAACTTTTTGGTAGTCTTTACAATATACTGGTGTTTGAGGATATTGTAGCTCTGCTCAGTGTTCTATATGGATGAGCTTAGCCAGGAAACAGATTTTGAAATCAGACTTGTTTACCCATTGCAAGATGTGTCCATTTATGTTCTTCTGGACCTTCATAGGCTAGAAGTCTGCCAACTTGGCAGCATCAGTTATGTTTACATATTTCTTTTCATAATGCTGTGGAGCCAGGGAAATGACCATGAAATTTTAAAACGTCTTGACCCTCTTTATGAAAAGCAGTGGCAGCTGACCAGGTTTCTCCCACGAGTTCAGATCCCCACTGGGGAGTAACCAGGTCAGAAATTTACTTATTAGTTAGGAGAAGAAAGTGAGTTGCATTTTATGGCACACGCAAAAATGCTTGTGGATTAATTTTTTGTTGTTTTGTTTTTCCTGGAGCTATCCTTATTACATCACAGACTTTAGCCTGGAGATTTTTACAGTTAGTGTCACCTGTGACGAGTTGGTGGCAAACAAGGAAACAGAAATGTATTCTATCCCTGTTGAAAATGGTGGAGTGTTCGTATGTATTAAAGAAATAAACCAAAATGTAAACAGTTAAATAACCTCTTGAATATAATGCTATTCTGTAGTTAAGAAGCTGAACACTACTTACAGAAAACTTCCAAATATATTCCACTAGCTGCATACTAGATTTTTATGGAAATGAGTTTTGCTTCTTACTCTGTGTAGTATTAGCTGTGTAAGAAAGAATCTACATTATTTTGATGTATGACTGACTTTGAATAAGGTTTCCTCATGTCAATTATTATGCAAGACAGAAGACAGATTATAACTGTTTCCTGAAGCCAGAAATTGAAAGTGGGAAGCCTTTAATAATTGTTTCAACCTTCGAACTTGAAAGGAAATGGTTAAAACTGCCTCTTGCTAGCCAAGGCAAATATTATTCAGATATTATCTCCTGTTTCATATTTAAATAACTTGATGGCAACATTTTGTCATGATAATATTGTAAAATGACTTTATTGATTCCGTATATTTGCAATCAGATTGGATTTGGCAGATAGCAATTGTTCATTGACTTGGGAAAAAAAGGTTCAAATATTAATCTAATGTTATCTCATCATGGTAGCTGTTACTTCTTGATCTGGAATAAAGTGAAGAGAGAGGAAAAATACTTAGTGAGTGTCTCCTTTCCATGGTGAAAGTGTTGGGTTTTGGGGGACTAATAGATTAACAAAAATACAGCTTTTTATTGAAAATTAATCTTTTCAGATACTAGTTTCTCTTGCAGCTTGTTAAAGATACGTAAAGGGCATCAGAAGCAAAGGCATAATTAATTTATGCACTGGATCTGCTTCTTGGAGCAGCAGATAATAAGTTTCTCAGATGGTAGTAAACTGAAAAGTAAAACGTAATGTTCGTTGGGTGACTTGGAGAAAATGCGAAAAGACTAAGTTAACTGTAAAGTGTTTTGAGAGAGTAGCTACAGGTAATAGCAGGTTCATGCCATTGCTGCAGCTTAGTCAACTTGAGCGGATGCCTACAAGCTAACAGTATTTAAAAGCCATTTCTTAGTATCTAAAAGGAAGCTGTTTTGCACAAATAATTGATCCCCAAATTTGGAATGAACCTTAGGAGCTAAGTTCCTGCCTTTTGTTCTTTGATCCCGAAGGATATTCCGATGCCACAGTGATGTCTAAGGTGGTGTTGACTTCTAGTTTGTTTTGTAAATGAGAAAGTGTGAAAATAAGTAGTTTCCAATTCTTAAGTGATTATTTTTAATAAAAGAAAGCATTAGATCTTTGAATATTGGTTTAGTTAGAACGGCTTCGTTTTAAGCAGTAAAGATGTGTAGCAACTTACTCTGGCTAGCTAGCTTTCTGCTGCCAAAGAATGGTAAAATCTAGTCACTGTAAGGCAGATACTATGTAGCAATGTTCAAAAACTATTCACATTTTTATAGGACCAAAACCAGTCAAGAAATTACAATTTCATGTCTCCAAGGCTGAAATCTGCCTGATGAGGACAGACACTCTAAAAGTGAGTGAAAAGATTTTCAGAACTTATCATGCAGAGATTCGGCTTTCAAATACTCATAACTCTTAAATATCTACGCACAAAACAAGGAGGAAAGTTATAAAATAAAGGGAGGGGAGTGTTCTTTTAAGAAGAAATCTAAAAGAAAGAAAACTACCAGAAATTGAGAAGTCTGAGAGTCTCTGTAGTAATAAACTTTTAAATGTTTTTCTTGTTTGCTTGAAAACCAAATGCCTTTTACTCAAAATAATAATTTTCAAAGGCGTAGTGAGGTTTGCAAACCAGGAGGGCTGCCACAAAATGTTAAATGTTAGGGTTTCCTTTCAGCTAACTTTTTTTCTCATTTTTAGTATAGCAGCAAATGAAGAGCAGATACTGCAAACCCATCTTTATATTCCTAGGGATTATTCACATAAGGAAAAATTTTTGAGATCTGGAGCTAGTTTTGAACTGCATTTGAGTTTATTAGTCAGAGCTTCTCACGTTATGTAAAGAGGGGTTTGGGTTGTTTTGACAGCAAATCGAGTGCTTATGGGAAATAATATTTTTTACCATCTTGAAATTTGTCACTGTTTTGCCTCCTGAATGCTCCTTTGTTAGAAACAGTTGTTCCTTGGAAAAAAAAGAACAACACAAAAAACCTAACACAAATCCCCCAACAACAACCTGGGGGGAAAAAAAGCCAACACCAAAACCCAAGAACTAAGCCTCCCCTCTCCTAGCTCTTTCAGGAATACTTACATTTATATCTTTCATAAGTGACAATGAATCAAAGAAAACTCAGTAGGCTCATTACTGGTGAGGCCCAAAGCTGAAGCCAAAATACTGCTGTTTCACATATAATTTCCTGTCAATTTTGATTTCTTTTACCACTTAGAATAAATGGATTGATATTTTAAAACGAGTTGCTCTTAGCTCTAAAAGTGAAGTGTGAGGTCAGAGAACACAGTACCACAGGAAGTGTTCTGCTGCCCAAAATAAAGTTTTAAGTGAAACGAGGAGGTTTGCAGCTTCTTGTTTTTCTGGAAAGTTTCCGTGGTGTGTTGTTTTTTTTTTTTTTTTTTTAGCTGGAACACCTTTCCCTGGAGTACAGCTGAGCTTTTGGAAGCAGTTTCTGACTGGGAGAAGGAAGAGTTAACTATCAGCCCTGTATAATTTGCTTAACTTTTCATTTATTAAATAACGTTCCTTAGCAGGTCTGTGCTGCATCTTGAGGCAAAGCAGTGAAATCAGTGTGTTTATGCCTGAAGTTCAAGTTTACTTTGCTGTAGCTTTCTGGAAGGGTGTGACATGAAAAGCTTGTGGTTGAGGCCACATGGTTCATGCTGGACTGTGTTTTTGTGAATGGAGGCAGAACTCCAGTTCTGACTGCTTGTCTTGAGGAATTGCTTCGGAGATCAGCTGTCTCATTCACTGGCAGAAAGAATGACTCATACATCTTCTGCCTTGTTTGGCTCCAGGTCATTGTTACAGTGGATAGAGCTGGTTTTAATTAAATATTAACTCCTTTTGTCCTGGATGCTTGTTAATAGGGACTTCTTATTTTTGTTTACTTGCAATGAAAGCAAGCTAACAGGCCCTAGTTTAAACTTTTCTTTTTCTTTTTCTTTCCCCTCCCAATTTGCTTTTTGCTGTGAGCTCAGCTTTTGAAAGGCTTTTTAAAGCTCTAAAAATTACAGACAAGTCTTAAGTATTTTTGTGCTGTGACTGTTTGCTTTTGGCAAACTGATTTTTAACTCAGTAGGTAGTGAAACTACAAAATCTAAACTGATAGCATCTTCAAGATCATCATTAACATTTCTCTGCACTTCCCAAATCCTCTCAAGACATTACAGCTATAGTCGGAAGAAAACCAAAACTTTTGGTAATAATGTAGGCTGAGCTGGATAGTTTATGCTGCAGATGTTGTCTGCTTCAGGAGTCTTGAGACTTGATGGCTCTAAATGTAGAGTGAACTAACGTAGCTGCTTCTGCTATTAGCAGTAAAAGCCACGTGCTTAATATCCTTCAAAACCTTTTATTAGTCTTTTGGAATATACTTGCCTTCTCAAACCCCCATAATTAAGTAGCTCAGGGAAATACTTAGATGATCATTTCAGATATCTTTCTCAATTTCCCTGTGAATGGCAAAGTAAAAAAAAAAAATAAAAAAAATGGGGGTGATTTATGCATTGTGTCTTGTGTTGAGTACGTTAACAGAAGACCAATGAAGATTTTATGGCAGCCTTGTTGAATTACAGTACTTGTGAATATAAGAGGAAATGAATGGCATATGCATATAAATGTACAGACAATTTGTAACCTTAAAGTTCCATTTTCTTTTCAGACATTAAGGTCAAGGTATCTTCGCTTGTCTGTTTAATTTGTTACAAAGCCTGCTTGTAATTATCTAAACTCTAGGCACAAAAGCCCTCTTCCTTTTGAGTAATGGGATGATGTATCCCAATGATATGCCCTCAGATAGCAGGATGCTGGTGGAAGAAGTGTATGTATTGGGCTGATGGTTGCTTGGATTTGGGCAGTGTGACAATGTGCGAGTTTCAGTGATAGTATAAAAATAATGTCAGGTCAAACAAAGGAAGAATTGAAGTTCTCATTTTCAGCAGTTAGCAGGTCCCTTTAATTTCTTTGCATAGGCTTGTGGGCTTGTTTCTAAGGTACTGATGCTACTAAAATTAGATTCCAGTAGGAAATGTATGTTCCTAGTTTGAACATTTTGAATGTTGTTATTTGTTTTGTTTACATTTGGCAAGGCTTTAGACACTTCTTAACTCGCTGTACTCATCCTACATTGGCTTAAAGGCTATGTCAATATTGTATTTAAAATACATTTTGACAATGTAGTCTCCACCTATTTTTAGAGTACTGGAAAAGTGCTGTACCTTGATCTCTATTAAACAAGCTTTCATAAATTTTGGGGATCCATGAATGAAGTATATTTTTCTTGTTTATTCCAGATCAAATGAGGGGTAATGACAGTATTGCTAAAGTAATATTGCTTTCCATGACAGTTTCACCAGATGTATTTTAGTTTTTCTTACTCTTTGGCTGGAAAACCCCCCAAATCTCATTTACTGATACATACATACATCTTTACAACAGATTTGTTCCAGGGTAAGTTCAGTTACACTGATAAAACCAGAATAAAGCATTGGTGAAGCACACCGGTATGCAGAGTATGCTCTAGAAAGTTATATAAGATTGCTGTCCCAGTTCTGCAATCACTAAATGCAGCCTTCCAGTTTCAACAGGAGGGGTTTTGTTGTCTTTTAGCCTTTTTCAGATATTCTGGATCCCCAAATTTACACATACTCATGTATACATAAAAAAAAATGCACGTGTGTTTATAAAAAAAATTAGAGTGATACTAGCCCCTATGCCGCATTCAAAAATGAGATCTGGATTAAGAAAAATGTGTGGGATGTGTCTTCTGTAAGCAAGAAATTCCTTGATGACTAACTCTGAATCTACTCACAGACTCATTCAGAGACAATTGGAAATGCAAGAAGTCTTTAGGAACTGATTTTTAAGTAGGATACTATGATTTAATGATTGGATTCTTTTGCGATAGTCAAATATTTGGCTTTTTTATACAAAAAATGCCTAACATTTGCATGCAGTGAATTGCCTGAAATATCAGAAATTGTAGAGTGGTAGTATTTGGGCTCATCATCCCAGGGTTCATTTTTGTTACAAGTCCTGTGTTTTTTCGGAAAGAGAAATACGATGCATTGAAACTACAGGAAATATTTGGGTGATAAAATATGTGTTTCTACAGCGTCAAACTTTGAGGAGCTAACTTGACCTCAAAGGTACTGCTTTCTTCTAAGAACATAGGTTACTGTAATGTTGTCGCAACTAAAAAAAAATCAAAACAACAAAGCAACAACAGTTATGTTGTTGGTTTTTTTTGGTTTGTTTTGCATTTTTTTTAGAGTAATGCTAATTACATTTCCTGTAGTTATTTTATTCACACTTCTTTTCAAATCTTTGTTTGCAGATTTCCCAAGGTCATTTATTCTTAAGGGGTATTTGCTGCAGTTAAGACAGTAGGACTTTCAACATTTCTTTTAAAACATAGAACAAGTAATTTTTCAGTATAACGAGCCTGATTCTAGACTCTTTACCCATGGACAATAATTCTCAGTCAAGCCATTAGAAACGTTTCCTGAGTGAGGAGCGGAGATCTGATACATGAAGAGCACTGCAGTGCACATTCAAAATGATTGTCTGTAATTGTAATTAAACACCTATTTTTAATTCAAACAAATTCTGTTAAAGCTAGTAGTAATTGCACATTTTGAAATGGAACTTATGCTTCCTAAACTAGAAAGTGTTCTGAAGGGCATTAAAGTAATATTTAATAATTTAATGTGTTTAATGGTTAGATAGTCACATTTTCAATAAATTATTATATAATGGGTATTTGCCTCTGAAGTCTTGTTGGGTAACTGGATCGTGGCAGATCTTAACTTTTTAATTAAGATCGTCTGAGTTATTTGCTTGTCTTCAGTTGAGAGCTGCGTGAATTAAAATATTTTCAATCAGCTAATTTTATGGAGCTTTGCTGTGATGGTTCCTGTTATTGCATGTTGAGGAAAAGATGGAAAAGTTCAGACATGAGAAACTGGATCTCTCTCGGGATGTTCCCAGAACCACATGTGCTCCGAGGATGCCGTTTCTTATCGTCATGTACTGCAGTTATTTGAATGTCTTCAGCTGTAATACACATTTGGTAGCATTTTAGCTTAAAGGAACTCAGAACACAGTTTGAGAGATGGCTAATGTCTTAGATATACAATGAAAAGTAACTGTAGTACCACCAAATGATGTATCAGCAGTCTGAAGCGATTGCATTTTATAGCTCAGGTTTGTGATGGAAGCTTCCTAAAAGCGAAGATGATCATAGGCAAGGGGAACAAGTGTTAATCGTGAATCTTGTTTTAAGTAAATACAATTTTTCCAATGTCTGAAATGCCATTAAACTACGAATTTTGTGACCTATTAAACCACTTATTTTTAAGTATTTAAAACAATAACCAAAAAACCCTACTGTGTTGGCTAACTGCCATGAAAAATTGGAATTGCTTTTAAGTAAGCCAAAGGTGTGGTATTAAGGGGGTTAAAGATGCATAAGTATCAAACACCAGGATTTAGATTTAGGTAGACTTTCTGTGCAGGTATTTTGAAAATGAGCACTGATGGATTTTACCAGTGGTGTGGTAGGTCCATAACCTCATGCAGGGAGTGAGGCAGGGCCAGTGCTCATGTCAGCCTTCACATACTCCCATCCCCATTGCTCTATGCTAGGGCTGCTCTTGGACTCACGCTGCACCGCACAGCTTCACCCCAGGGTTTATCTGATATTAAAATGATGCGCTTGCCTGATTTTCATACTCAACAATGAGGAAAAAAATCCTAATTTTAATCTTGGCTGTGCTTCAAATTAAGCACAACAGTCTTTTATTTATGCTTTAATGGCTTCTTTTAATTCTTTCCTTGTTTTTTGTTTGTTTGTTTGTTTGTTGTTTTTGTTTTCCTTTCTTCAGCTCAGGTACCTGACAATGACGAGCAGTTTGTGCCAGACTATCAGGCTGAAAGTTGTAAGTATAGTATGAATCAACACTTTCTTAAAAAATATGTATTTGTATATTTGTATTTGGGTCTTCATATTTGGTATTTATTGTGTCATGTGCGGTCATGTGACAGCTCCTATCACCGGTCGGTGACATCAGTGGGATGAATAGATAAAGCAAGTTGTGTTTTGACACACAGCCAAAAGAAGTTGTTTGGGCTGAAGGTATAACCTTCAACAAGGGTCCTCTCCTGTAGTTCTTCCTCCAGCCTCCCCAGCTGCAGGGAAGCAAGGGAAAACTCAGACTGTGGAAATGGAGGGAATTTCTTTGTCCATAGAGCGAGTAGAGGAGCTTGTTGACCCGACATGGATCAGAGGCTGTGGGGTGTAGGAGGCAGTTCTGGTGAGCAGAAATCGGGCTCCTCAGTATGTTTTGTGTGTAAATAAATGAATTTATCCACATAACCAAATGCAACCACTGCTGGAGATTTTTTAAGTCATCTTAGCATGTGGCATTTCATTGCTCATACAAAATTTCCCTTTGAATTAATGGGAGTTATGTTAAGATGCAAGCTTTGCATTGTTTGCTACTTTATTTAACATGTGTCCAAACATTATGTTTTTTATTTTTGCCTATATCCATCAAATCTTGCCTTTACCTGCTAAAATGCTCTTCAGTGAATGCTGGCTTCCCTTTCTGTACCAGCTGTGCTGTGGTTTTGGGTGATTGCAAGGGTATAGTAAAGAAATGGCTTGAGAAACATCTGACAAAGTCACAGACTTCTTGGAACTGCTTTAGGCATCTTTCTTCCCCATGGCAAAGCTTCTTTCCATCCTTAGAGGGCTCTTCTATACAGTGCTTGCACAGAGCAGCTTTTCTGTTTTGCTAAATAACTTAAATAATGTATCCTATCGGAGTGAATTCCGGCAGTCCACTAAACCAAATAGGTGTTAAATACGGCATTTGTGCACTAAAATGTTAAGATTAAAATTAGATTAGAAGGAATTGCATTAAAATAGAGTCTTAAACCTAAAAGCAAATTCAGACTTGTTGAGTTTTCTCAGGAATCTTTTAGAGGACTTTTTTCCCCTGGTTATTCAGAAACTTTGAAGTATAATTTAGTGAGAGTATTCATAACAAGATTTTGTGGGGGAAATAATGTTTCCACCCCCCTGGACTCCGATAGTATACCTGCACAGCAGCAGTTTCATTATGTTCTTATCTGGAGGTTCTTCTTCATACACCAGCCAACAGGCTCAGTTGCTTCTAAATTTCTTGAGCTGCCCTTTGTGAAAGGGTTGTGTTTTATTTTTTCACACCTTTGCTTCAAAAACTTTTAAAAGTTATTATTAAATTATAATGCGAAAGCCAAAACTGTTCTCTAAGTTGAAAGTCAGATACATTACCCTGCATGTGGATCTGTCTCCAAATATAGTCATGTATGCATACATCCTTTGTTTAAGAGTACAAAGTTCAGTCAGGGCTTCTATTAACCCACAATTATCGTTACACAGCAAGTCAGGGATTCTTGGAAACTAATTTGTGAACTGTGAATGAAAAGCCCTATTGAGGCTGGTCACTGCTTTTGGTGATAAAGAAATTCTCCTAATATGGCTTTTTTATTAATGCTCTTGTATTTCAAATGTTCCTTACCCACAGCTTACACACTATTATCAAAGGAACATTTATTTCTTCATTTCAGTCGGTTTCTTTATCTTAAGTAAAGGTCAGGAGAGCTTCCTGGAGAGCTACTCTGGCAAAGGTTACGGAGTTTCAGACATACGCTTGGATATAGTGTGTGTAGCTGTGGGCTCTGTGAAACAGGAGCGGAGATCAACATAACCAAAGCCGTGGGGAAATTACTGCTGTAGAAGTAGCACAATTGTGAACTGTTTTCTCTAGGATTCAAACCTGCCTTCAAACTCTATTATAATGACTTACTATATATAATCTGTAAATCTGTGCAGTACTCACCCTGTTACTGACAGCAGCCTGGCAGAAGCACTCAGCTGTTTGGGTTTTTTAATTCTGTTTTTTTGTAAACAGGGGTAGGATGGGTAAGCTTTCATAGGTTCAGTGTTTAATGCACTGTTTTTTGCTGAAAGAGGTTTAAATCAGTGAAGGAGGTCACAGTCTCTTTAGTTCAGAGGCAACCAAACTGTTTTGCTGCACAAATGTCGTTTATGGACCTGTACGTAGGTAGGGGTGTATGTGTGTGATGCTCAGAATATGCAAAGAATATGGCAGTGCTCCACTGGAACAGTAACAGCCTGCAGTCTAGGTACAAAAATTAGTGACGTTATTTCTAGCGTCATTGCTCAAGAAGTGGACTTTAAACCTGAGGTAGACTTGTGGTCTTAAATTTAAACTTGGAAAAGAGTTGTGAGAAAGGTCAGTAATAGTAGCAGTGTTGGAAAGCTGTGGTTAAAACTTTCTTGCCTAGAATTCGCATTATTCAACTCTTGAAGCAAAGATGTGGAAGGTAGCAGAGGAACTAATGCTGCCAAGATCATGTGCTGTGTCCTAGCACTGAGCAGGATTAAATGCCCCTTAGAGGGCTGTGGATTTTGGGTTTCTTTTCTGTAATAATGATTTTAACTAGTGAAACTGCACTGGTATTAGTAACTAAGAGAAACATTTAGTTTAGATTAGATATACAGTCCACTTCATCCACTTAGGGATTTAACTTCAAAGCTAGCTTGGGACCGTGAATGTTTCAATTATGAGTTGCTATTAAACTTCAATCAGTTTTCAAAAAGCAAACATAAAATATATATTTATAGTTAGGTGTGGGCTTTAGATACTAGGAGTGAGGTCAACAGCTAGCATAACTTCATGTGATATTATTGACATTACTGGAATTATGCACATTTCTACTAGCTAAGAATCCAGCATGTCAAGCTTCCTTGTAGCACTTTAAATTTCTTTTCACCTGTTTAAAGTTGAATTAATTTTGTTACACTACTGGAAGGAGGTCTTTCCTACCACAATAGCCCTAGAAATGTCTGCACTTCCAAGCTTTTCTTTTTTTGTCACAGCGTCCAAAGCCCCATCTCCACCACCTCAGATTACCTTTTAACTAATCAAAGTTAAAAAGTATTTAATTATTGGAAGGAACTTTTCTGAGGCTCAGCTCAGAGTGATCAGAATGAAGTTTGATTTCTTGTAACCTCGTTTCTTAACAACTGAACTCTCTGTGTTCTGAGGGAGACAGATCTGTATCAAAGAGTTGTGTTTTTTTTTGGCTTGCAGTTACACTGGAAAATTACAACTGCATATTAAATAGTGTCATGTTCTTACTTTTCATTTACATTCTCTTAAGAAATAAAAATTCCACAAAAAAGAGGGAGTGATCACTTTTACAGGAATTCACTTGGAAATTCTGTGTTAGGCAGGTTGGTTTTGTCCCATTCTGAACCTGCTTCTACACTTCAGCTGACCTGAAGTTACTTCAAATGACTTCCTCATGACTCTGCTTTTAACAATTACTTGAAAAGCTGTGTGAAACAAAAAGGCAAAATCTGCTCCAAAAGGTGAATACCTTTAAAAAACAAACAACCCAGCCCCCCTCCCCCCCCCGAAAAACCCCAAACCAAACCCCAGCCTTTTGTATGTGACACTTTTCCAAATTCTTGTCTAGTTCATAAGACTTAGTTAAGCTGGTTTTTTGTCCATGTCCAATCAGCATTCACGTGTGGAGAAGGGTGACCTGTGTTAACTTCCTCAGATAAGGTTTCCAATTGTTTCAACTCCCATTTTCATACAGTGAGGAGGGGCCAGATCCTGAACTGGTTGCAATCAGTGGGGAGGCTTACAGATACTGTATAACAGAAGGATTTTCCAATCTGGGAATAAAAATGAATAAAGTGTTCAGTTTGCTTGAAGTCAGTAGCTGTTGAGGTGAAGACTGCTTGATCCCATTGTTTGGATGGTTTCTGTGACAGACACAAGAGGAAGTAGGTAGGATTTGCTGACGTTTAAAGGATGTAGTTGGCAGAGAAAACTTGGTATTGTCAACAGTACACTGATTTGTAATTTGACCTTGCTGCAATTGGTTATAAATGGGGATTACCCTGTACCAATCCAGCTTGCCTGGTGTCTTAATAATGTAATGGTGTTTTGTTGTGTTTTAATAGCGGGTGTTTGCATTGGTCTGTTCTTCCTGTTTGGTGGTGGTTCCCCCCGACCCTTTTTTTTTCCCCCTAAAGTGTAGGTTAGCCATTTAAAATCTGTGATAAACTCTGCCTTTTTGCTTTATATTTCTTGTTGGATCTCTGCTAATGAGGATTTGTGCTGTGTTTCACCTTCTCCATCGGTTTCCTTCCTTTTTCATTTTGTTCCTCTATTGTTTCCCTGACCATCACAGCCTTAACACTGCCAAGGGGTAAATGTTAATGTTAGACCACAGCTGTTGACAGTAAATGGGAAGGGCTGGCTGTAAAATCCGTGCTTCTCCATGTCTGATTAAACTTTAAGATAGGAAAAATACTTTTTTAGTAGCGATTTTATCGCTGATCCTTCACGACCTTTATTCTTTCTCCTACCTCTGTTTTTTTTCCTCCAGGTTTAGCAAAGGAGCTCTTTCAACGTAGATGCCAGGAGCCTTAAATTATTCAGGGATGTGCTTTTTAGATGCTCTGGCTTGCAATCTTTAAAAGCCTGTTAAAGAGAGATTCTTTACATAGGCTTCAGGTAGCTATATTCTTCTGTCATTTTAACTAATGGCTTAGGATATTCCAAATGCAGTTTAAATGAGGAAAGGCTTTAATATTTATTTACATGTTTGCAGCATACAAAATCGTGATTCTTGTTTTCACTCTCAGGTGAAAAACGCTCTGTTACATTTTCTTCTTTCTGTGACTTAAATTTCAACAGAGAATTGCAGAACTAGAAGAACAGTTGTTGTTTGCTTTAGTACAGCAAGAGCTGGTGAGCAATTGGTAGAGGTTAATTTTCACTGACTTTGTAATATTTTGGAGGGAAAAATCCCCACGCCAGTAAAACACAGTAGAAAGCACTAGAATAATGTGAATTCTGATGGCCCTACCGAAGTCCAGAGATCTGTTCACTGCTTTTGTTTCTGTTTATGATGCAGAATAGTTTTAATTTTGCAGCTTCCACAGGAAAAAAATAGTGGACTGGAAAAAAAAGACAGCGTTTTTTAACATGATGATTCACTACATAGGCAGCTGCTACTCATGTCTTGGTAGTGCACAATATCCTAGAAATTGCAGTTGGTGGTGCTTTAGTTTTCTGTGTGTGGCAAGTTGCACACACCAGTGTGTTTTCAGGGGTTTTATAAAATCTTTTTTTTTTTTTTGAGTCTTGACACCTTTCCTATAAGTGTAGCCCTGCAAGTGTGGTGCACAAATACCCTACAAGGTGGTGCTAGTCATTCTTTGTACCTAGCTATTCCCCAATAGGGCTTTCTGCTGCAGCTGTTATTTTTTTTTTTTTTCTTGCCACTTGACTTGAAACTACTTCCTTTCCTAGGTCAGACATTGTCAAATATAGAGGCATTTACTTATTTATTTTAGTGCATGCCCGACTGTGATGTATTCTTTCTAAAGGGCTGTGAGAGCCGGGGCTCTGTGGTTTGTTCCTGCCCTTAGCTTTGCATGACCTTGGGCATGTTGCTTAACGTCTTTGTTTCTCGGTTTGAAGTAGGTATAGAAATGCATGTATCACTCTGCTGTGAGATATACAGCTCTCTTAATGATCACTTATCTAGAGATCTCAAAAGCATTTTACAAAGAGAGTCCAATGCAATTGCTGTTGTAAGAGACGGAGAGGTCAGACTGAGGAGTTGATGTTGACCACCTTATCTCCCTTCATAGTTGCCTTAGATAGCCTCACTCCTTTCATTGTGTCACTGAGCACTTGTTTCCTTTGTTTAAAGCAGGACTGAAACTGTTACCAGCTGTTAACTTTCCATTTTTCTTTTTCTTTTCTTAATTCTTCTTCAGAAGAAATTAGGAACTGGTGTCTTCCAAAGAACTTTGAGGGCTCATTTCGTGGTTCATCACCGGGCATTAGTCTGTTCTAATATAGGATTTTTTTCTTTCCCCTCCTTCTTCCTCTGGAGAATTCTTGGAAATATTTTACACTGCCATAGTTATGACCTTTTCCATAATTGCAAGATTTAATTCTTGAAAAAGTGTTAGCAAGAGGCAGACTATCGACGGTAACTCATGATCTCAATAGTAGAGAATTTGTGGGTTTGCTTTAATTTTAATAAACAGTTTCTGTTTATTTGCTTTTCTGCTTCTATTTTTAGATTAAATTTCCAGCTTTGAAGGTACAAGGGCTTTGGGTTTTTCTGGATTGTAGCAGTAGTAGTGGGTCACAGAGTGTGATGGTGAGTACTGGTGGTGGCAATAGTACTGTGAAACAAATGACAAGACCCCATCAAGTACATAGCTTTTGTTTTTTAAAACTTTTAAAGTGGAAGCCATTCCTTTCAAGATTGCCCTGCATGCCACGATGTGAGTTCTGCTTCTAAGGAAAAGGTACCTCTGGAGCATCCCAGCAGATACAGCACCCACATTATGCAGATGTGGTTTAACTGCATGGGGCTGGTGTGAACGTGATGAGCTCCAGCTCTCTGAGGCATGGACGATCCCAGGCAGCTGAACAGGGTTTCTTTTGTAGGGTTTTGTCTCTGAGTTTCTCCTCTGGCCTTCCATTGGCATGTCCCCTGCTCAGCCAAGCTGACTTAGTTTCCTTTCCTCAGAGCTTCATCCTCGTTTGCTGTTTTATTGCAGATTAAAGGCTTGTGTTGCATGTGGAGGTTATCAGCTAATGAATAAACTTCAGTCATCCTGTCCTGTGATAAATCTGCCTCATAGATCAAAGATGAAGCATGTAGACCTTTTTTTCTTTCAAATGGTAATTTCTTAAGGCTGTCAGATCACTTCCTAAGGTCTGTTTACATAAAAACAAAAACATTAAACATACTTTATTCAAAATGTTGAGTTTTCAGTTTTGAAAAACCCTTCTATTTCCTCTCTGAGGAATCCTCCCCTCCTCCCTTCCCCATAAGGACGCTGTGAAGATCCCATCTGTAGAAATACAGACGAGCCTCACATTGTAACTTGTAGTCATGACAGTATTTTCTTAACACTACAGTTATTTCTGTTTTAAAACAGATAGTTATTTAGTTAATTTCATCAGGATTATGTATATGTATTGGAGCATCTGTTTGGTTCCAGTTGTATTAAACAAAGCATGTAGAATTTTTTTTCAACTGTATTTTCACACAGAAACCAAAGAAGGCAGATTGAAGGGGTTTTGAGCCTATTTTGATACAGAGCTGTTACTCCCCTCAAACTGCTTTCCATGCAGCGTTTTTGCAAAATGTGTTTTATATTCCAAGAGCAGCCTAAATAATGATTTGAAAATCCATGAGCTCTGCGATGGTGTAAAATAAGCAGGCAGTCTGCAAGCTGAGCCCGTCCACTTCTATTTATTTCGTAGGTTTCTTTAGGTGTAAAATGTGTTTACAATCTCTATAAATTTTTTTGGTCTTTTTAAATTTTTTTTTTTTTTTTATTATTTTACATGCTGCCTCAGCAACTGAAAGCAGAAGTCAGCCTCTCCCACAGACTGACGTGAAGTTTTCAAAGGGTATAGCAGGAAAAAAAGGAGGAGGAGAGAGAGTGACAGTCCTCAAAACAGCACTTAAAGCGCTGGAGAGTCTGTGACACATTCTTGCCATGTAGGACTGATATCGTTAGCCCTCTGCAAGCATACAGGCAAAGAAGCCCTGTTTCAGGTTCTGTGTCCTTTTGTTTTGGTCCTCTGCATTTCTTTGCTGGGAAATAATTACTGTGGAGCCATTTAGAAGCTGATAAATATGCATAAATTATATTTATTAATATTTTTTTAGTTTGGAAGTAGTCAGTTTTTTTTCCAGGAGTGCCCTAAACCTGGCCTAAACTGGTAAATGGAGAACTGTTTACTTTTTCAAAGCCTGTGCTCCACTCTTCCCTGAGTAGGATTGTTTTCTTTTTCTTTCACTTATTCTTGATGTTTCCCTTGTCTTTGTTACATTACTCTTACCCGTTCCTGGAGTGTAGTTTGACCTTGCTGAGGTGAATAGAGAAGTGGACTGTCTTGATAAAGGATATCTTCATTCTTACATATCTGTTAGTTCTGTTAGCTGAGGATTATGCATGTTATAAGAGAGTGAATCATTAGCAGCTTTATTTCTGGTTGTCTTTTTTTTCCGTGGCTGTTTATGAACTTATTCAGCAAATGTGGTTGCCAGTAAGTTAATGTAGTGAAATATTTTTTAACAGTGACATTTACTGCCAAGTCCTGCAGTCACTGAATAGGAAGGTTACTGACTGGCCAGGTTTTTGTCTTTAAATTTATATATTATGAGTTGCCATCAAGGACATTTGAAAAAGTATGTGTGCAAAACCAATTCCCAGTCTTGCTAATTTGTTCCCCTTTGCTCAGATGTAGTTTCCTTTCTGCTTCTAATGTATACCTAAAAAAGACAAACAGTTTTATTTTTTTTTTTAGTACTCTGTCTTGTTGCTGAAACCAAGAGCAGTGTTTCCTTATTAACCCACCTGCAAATAAAATTTCACATGACCAAAGCAGTAAGATAAATGGAGGAAAAGAAAGGCTTTGAAAAGTGTTAATATTTAGTGAAGACTAGAAGTTTTAAGCATTTGGAATTAGAATTTGGGAGCTGGATTATACAAGTGTATGTGTATATATACACAGTGTATATTCTGTGTGTATACACATATTCGTATGTATACATCTATCTATATATGTACGTGCATGCATTTAAGGAGTATATACACCATGCAATAGTCTGATTGCATGCACATGTAAAATAATCATAGAACTTCAGAAACAGTTGATTTCAGAAAAATTGTGTAGTGTTTATATTGGTACTGCATATGCAATTGCTTGTCTTACACAGTTAGAATGCTTTAGGTAGCTGCAGAAGTCTTAAATATCTGCTGAGAACCAGAGCCCGGTTGCAGGTGGTCAAAATTCCACCAGCTCCACTTTGCTGTCTTTGAATATTGGACTACTATTTAAGTCCTGACATTATATTCCCAGACATAACCACTCCTGACAATGGCTTCTTTGTTTCCCTGTTGAATCAGAGATAAAACTTGTGAGCTAAATTTTATTGTTGACTTATTTCAGTGGCTCACACCTCTTCCAGTGAAGGCTGCAGTTCTTGCAGTGGTTTTTGGCAGTGAACTGAAGATTTAGATTTTAGCCACACTTTAATGAACTATAAGCTACATCTGTTAGAGCTGGTCTTACTGGTGAGCATTTGTGAAAATTTAACATTGAAGCATGAAGGGAACATGTATTTAGGGTGGTGACAGTCTCATTCTTCCAAAATCCCCAGTAGCTACCCTTGATTTAGTGTATACATTTTTGATTTAATGTATACATATTTTTATTGTTAACGGTGAAATCAAATTAAGAATCATCTACTCAAAATTCAGTTTTGTTCCTTTTAGTGCCTATCACTGCGAGTTGCTAAAATAAAAACAAATTGTAAATAATCTTTAAATTAGTTCTTTAATTTGTGCTAGGGAGTGCTTGCTGTGTAGTCCATTTCATTATTTTCTGGCTGCTCTTGCTTTCACCTGTTCTTGAGTAGCTAACTGACAGGTGTGATTATCCTTAAGAATACTCTTTTATTATGATGCTCTTTTATCATATTCCCGTTTTTATAGGGAGGCAAACTGACTGGTTATGAATCTCTGAAGGTGGGCTCCTGAGGCTGAGCTATTTAAAACTAGAAGCAACCCTCTGATAGCAGGTGTTTAGGTTATGGACAACAAATGGCAGAACCAGAGCTGAGATGGAGTTTCTTTTACTTTTTCTCCAGCTACAAGTATAAGATGAGCAGCCTTCTCATCTGTAGCTGTTAGCTCTTTGCATGAATACATAAGAAAAGGACAACCCCGCTCCACCCCTCCCACCCCCCCAACCCTAGCTAGATTGATGTAACTTGAAACTTTCCTGTAAGAGGGGAAACAAAGCAGAATCGTTTCCTCTTTTTCTCCTGTGGGTATGCTTTCCTAAACATCAGGTGATGATACCTTTAAAACAACAAATACAAAAACCACAAAATGGTTTATTTTAAAACTTGTTACTTCTGACAAAAATACTTGCTATAATTCCCAAATTTTCTTCATAATTCTGTTTCTAGAAACCCAATCAAAATCTGGACACGAAACCCTTAAACTGCAGACTTAGCTGAAGTAGAAAGTATTCATGTGTGCGTAAAATGCTGGGATATTATCTCAGTTTGCTATTTTAGTAATGGAAGTTACGTAGTACTTAGCCATTACCTCTTACAATTTAAATTAAATTTTGGAAATTGATGCAAATGGAAATCCTGTCCTCAGAAAAGCACACAGACCCTGATTTAGTGGCCAGCTCCTCTCTTTGTGTTTAACTTTATTGATAATTCTCAGGTAGGAATACAATTTAAATTTTCTCCCAGGCTTGGTTTTGCATTAAGATCTTCCTCTTTAGAGGGAGCACTAGAGGTAGATCAGCTCCTCTTGCACCCTTGCCTGGGAGCCACATTATGAGCAAAAGCCCCTGACCTCCTCCCAGGATTTTAACACTGAAAGCTAATGCAGATGAAGAGCAGCCCTGTTTTTCTGTGGGGCCCAGTGCCTACTCAACACAAGTAGACACTTCTTCATGACAAGGGTAACAGAGCATTAGAACAGGCTGCCCAGAGAGGTTGTGGAGTCTCCTCCTCTGGTGACTTTCAAAACCCACCCGAATGTGTTTCTGTGTGGCCTGCCTTAGGTGATCCTGCTTTTGGCAGTGGGGTTGGATTCAATGATCTCTGGAGGTCCCCTAACATTCTGCGATTCTGTGTGATTCTACATAGAGGAGTTAAAAATTCTTAGATTACCCCCTCCCTACCCCACCATCCCCCCAATCATCTTACGCTCTCCACGGGTTTCAGCTCAGTTGCTACAGAACCCATCTGGTTTAATTTTTATTAGGTTACTGCTTCCTCCTCCAGACAGCCCTAAGCCTCTGTTTATTTTGGAGGCAGGGGGAGAGGGAGAGCTCTTTCTCCTGCCTCACCTACTCACCTCAGACATCAAAGCAAGTCAGTTTGCTCCTCCCAGCTTAATCCTCCCTTTTGCCCTCCCACCAATGTTCTGCAAATTTCCTTGTATTCTTCTCAGAGTTTTCCAGTGGCTGTGGTATTTGCCAGCAGGTTAACTTTTGCCCTGGAGGTACTTGCTGGGAGGCAGAGCCCCTCTGGCAGCCCTTTCCCCTCCATTGCCTGAAATGGCAGGTCTGATGTAGTTGGACGGGTACCTGTCTGGAAAGGGAGGTTTTAGCACTGCATGAAGCGGACATAAATCAGAATAAAACAGTGTCTGTGATAGCATTTCTGTGAGGTTGCTGCTTTTGGAGGCTAAGAAACTGTGTTCATAACTACAGCTCCCACTGCATGAAAATACGTCCTAGACAATTCTTGACTAGGAGTTCAAATGCTTTGGGGGTGGAGAAGAAGAGGGGTCAGCTAACCAAAATCATGTCAAGCTGTTCCTTTGCTTGGGGCTAGAAGAACAGAAACAGTCTTTTAATACCATGTGGCAGTTCAGCTGGTTAGCAGCTGCCCAAATACAGCATCAGTTCAGGGCAAAGGATCTATAGTGTCCTAACAAGGTGTTTACTAGCAGCCTTTTGAAAAATTTGCCTTGGAATTGCTCCATCTTTGGGCTTAGGGAGTAGGTTTACTTTTATTGCTATTTACTGAAAGTTCCACCCCCTGGCTCATCCAGTCAGGTGACTTACCCTTTTTAATTTTTGTGATAGTGAATATACTCACTGACTTCAATTATCAGCCATCATGGTCCTTTTAAATGAGAAGCCAAGTGGCTACAAATACCTGAATTATCCCAGTGGTGCCTTCTGCACTTCCAGCACCAGAAAGCTGCAGGTGTACCCTCACTAACTGTAATGAGTATTTCAGAAATTTCAACTGCACAGACAAGCAAATGAGAAATATTTTGCTCTAAAACCAGGGATTTATAACTCTGAACCACTTACAAAACTGTAAGAGTACAACCTTAAATATTTTCCACTGTGGCCCACCCTCCCACGAAGGCTACATCATCATGGCATGGGAGGTCTTGTGTTGGCTGCTCGGAAATAAATAGTTAAACTGACAAAAATTTTTAGTGTCTTAGCATGCAACCTTTATAAAAGCACATTTCAGTTAAAGAATGGCATTTATTTTCATTTGGGAAGAAGCATCCAGAAGAATTTGTTTGCTGAATGTGAGTAGAAGCATGAGAAACAGCAGAAGCCCTGTGAGGAGAGGCTGAGGGAGCTGGGATTGTTTAGCCTGGAGAAGAGGAGGCTCAGCGATGACCTCATTGCCCTCTACAACTACCTGAAAGGTGGTTGTAGACAGGAAGGGGTTGGTCTCTTCTCCCAGGCAACCAGCACCAGAACAAGGGACACAGTCTCAAGCTGCGCCAGGGGAGGTTTAGACTCGAGGTGAGGAGAAAGTTCTTCACTGAGCGAGTTGTTCGTCATTGGAATGTGCTGCCCAGGGAGGTGGTGGAGTCACCATCCCTGGAGGTGTTCAAGAGGAGATTGGACGTGGCACTTGGTGCCATGGTCTAGTCATGAGGTCTGTGGAGACAGGTTGGACTCGAGGTCTCTTCCAACCTTTGTGATACTGTGACGCTGTGATCATGTTCAGGAGTCAAATGAGCTGCGCTGAGGGAAGTGGTATGTGTCTGCATTACAATCATTTTTGTTGGCCACTTTTCCCTATGTACAAATGCCCTTATATAAACTTGCTTTAAGGACAGTGATACAACTTTGATATGCAGTAGGCACAGGGTACCTGTCTCTATTGTCTACTTCAGCCTTGTTTTTTGGCCTCACTTATTATTCTCAAAGGCTTTGTGTTTATGCCAGATCAAATAAAGATCAGGAGCTGTGGTTCATATATAGAATTAACATAATATAGAGATGAACAGGTGATGCAATTAGTTTAAAACTGATTTTCATCAATACATGTTTTTTGTCTTTCAGTCATTATTCTGTAATGCTTTTTGCCTTTTTCTTTTCCCTCTCCTACTCTAAGGCAAGCTCAAGTTATTTTAACAAGCAATGCTTATTAATACGGATGCATTACTGCAGATTTTAAGGTCCAGAATTTCCCAGTGTCAATTGTAGGAAAATATGCTGTTATTTTCCATCTTGAAACTCTGTAGTAGTAAACAGGAATAAATTCCAGCTTTCACTGCAGTTCCTCTTTGCCGTCTTGCTACTTATTCCTGATTTAAATTCAGAAGAAATATGTTGGTTTTTTTTTTTGCTTCTTACACCATGTCATCTGAGAACAGTCCATGTAGGCTTTGAGAACAAATCCCACATTTTTAGGCTGTCTTTTATTCTCCCCCCTCTCCAGTCCTTCCCCACCTCCTGAGGATTTTAAGGACTATAATATTATGTAGCATTTGTTGAGTGCAGTATTCAAGTAGACTGTTAATTGACATGCACACTATTGTATGCTTTAGGCTGGGAGAGAAAATAAGCAATTTGCTTCATTTTGCAGGGTGAGTTCTAACTGTTATTAAAGTGCATTTGTAGTTGCATATTTTCCAGTAAAGGTGACAGATTACTTCAAAGCTGGTATTTTCTTTTTGTTAAACAAGGTTCTCAAATAGATCCATCTTGCCCACGTATTCTATTCTTGCCAGTTGGCTTTGAAAGCTGGTGCTTGGGCTCATCGTTCAGAGCTAGCTTCCAAAAAATGAGGTCCCATGCTGTTTCTATCTAGTGAGCTGGTAGGGGCTGGAAGGATCTGATCTGAAGCCAAGGCAAAGACCAAATTGATGGAATCATATCCAACAGATTTGCCAAGTACTGCCCAGTCATGAAGTTCCACTTTCTGGGGAAGAGCACAGAGACAAGGGGTGGCAGAGCACTTGCTGTGATACCGGCTATCCTCAGATTTCTTTTCATGGACTTAGAGCCAGGCCACCAGGGAACTAGCTTTTTGTTGAGTGCATTTATACATGTTTACATCTTGTTCCTCTCTTCTGCATGCTACTTCCCCATTTTCTTCCTAGTTACATACATGCATTTGACTAAGAAAAAGCTTACTACCCTTTATTATGGTGTTACTTGTATTTTGACCATACCTGATGTATTATTGCAGAGGCATGCTTGTGCATTCGATGTGCTTACTTCCATTTGACTCTGTGTGCACACACACGAACACCCAAATTTACAGGCACACTATTTCAGGAGAGTGGTCACCACTCGGTAGGACTAGATGGAGACCAGGTGTCTTCTGGGCCAAATTCTGCATCTTAAGCAAGCTCTAGTTTTCTAGATGCATTAGAGGGAGAATAGTACCAAGATCACGCACCTTCCCCCCACTTTTCTAGCAGCTTTTGTTTGTGAGATAATGAAAGCTCAGGTCCCTTGTCTGAGTTCAGTTTTTATATAAACTGCCAGGATAGTCTCTGAAATCACAGTGATGATACATATCTGTGTGTCAGATATCCAATTTGTCACCAGCTTCTTCCAATATCTGTCAGAGACCAGGACTTAAATGAAATCCAGTTGACTGGAGCTCAGCTAAGATCTGATAGAGGTGACTTTGCTAGATCAAATGGTTGAAGAACTTGGTGGAGTCTGTGTAGATGTAATCTGTTCAGCCAGTTCTAAATCAATCCACGGTTTTGCTAATCTTTGCAGCTGTTGTAGTGGTCAGAAACAAAAGGAGTTTTTTGCCATTGTCTTGGCAAGAGATTGCCTAAGGTGAGAAGAACTGCAGCTCTTACATGCTTGCAGTCACTTCTGTCTTCAGCCATTGCAGTGGTCTGTGTGTGCAGGCTTTAACTCAAACCCATTTGGAACAGTTTAGCTGGAAAGGCTCAGTTACCAGGCTTTACTGTCTTTCCATCCTCCTACCTCTCGTCATCTGTCACCTCTCCAACATGATGTTTTTATTTCAGTTTGTGTTAGTATACTAGGCTCCCTGCCACATTCAGCTGCAGCAGCAGTAACCTCCAGAGTATGAGGGAATCGTCAGCTAATTCCCCCTCTGTATCCCAAAGCTTACTGGTAGAATTTCTCATCTTAATATATAGTGGAATGAAATGGAAAGAGCACCCTGCTTTGACATCCTGTTGTCTTTAGTCAGGTGCCTATTAAATGGTTGTTGAAATTCAGAGTGCAGCTATCTACAAAGGTCTGTAGCTCAAATCATAATGATCTAGAAAGAAATAATCAATAAACAGTCTCCAGAATGCTGAAGACTATTGTTCCATAAATTAAATGCACATTTTTGAAGCCTCTTCAGAAGGTCATATAGAAAGTGTTTAATTCTGTAGTTCATTGAATCAGATATGCCAATACCTGAACTGAATGTATGGCTCAAACAGTGAGTAACTGCTGCAGAAATAGAGCATTTCAGGCTTCATATGAAACCACAATGTTATATTGGATTTTTTTTTCAATATCTACTGATAAGAGCACCTAGGTCATTAGTATCACTGGAGAAGTAACTAGTGCTACCCTCCTTGATGAACTGTTTGTTCACAGAAAGCAAAATTTTTAAAAAAATTACTATGATTAATATGCCTACCTGTTGTACTTGCAGCATAAATAATTGGTTTGAATCATCAGGTGAGTGCTGTTAAGTTTTCGTAAGCGAGGAAAATTGCAAAAACACGAATTAGGGTCCCTGTCCTTAAGTGTGTTTCAGTTTGCATTTTGATAGCAGTTTAGAAATGTTATCACCTGTTTTGTCACAGACATAATTCACATCTTTCTTCAGGCACTGTAAACAAGAGAAATGGTTTAATGGCTCCATAAAAGGCACTCTGTGCTGATAGCTGAGATTAGACCCTTTAGTAATGGATTTTTGTGTGTTGGGGGAAGGGGAGGGCTTGGCAGAGGTAAATGTACTGGAAAAGAATCTTGGAGAGACTCTGATGTATTTCAAGTGCCTGCTGCATTTCTGTGTGTATTGGGAGATAGATTTAAAGTGTGACAGTATTGGCTTTATCAGTAAAGGGGCCTTCTTGTAGAATACAATGGAATTAACCAGGTTGGAAAAGACCTTTGCGATCATTGAGTCCAACCCGACACCATCTAATCGACTAAACCATGGCACGAAGTGCCTCACCCAGCCTCTTCCTAAACACCTCCAGTGATAGTGACTCCACCACCTCCCTGGGCAGCCCATTCCAATGGCCAATCACTCTTCCTATGAAGAACTTCTTCCTGACATCCAGCCTAAACCTCCCCTGGCGCAGCTTGAGACTGTGTCCTCTTGTCCTGGTGCTGGTTGCCTGGGAGAAGAGACCAACCCCCACCTGGCTATAACTTCCCTTCAGGTAGTTATAGACAGCGATAAGGTCTCCTCTGAGCCTCTTCTTCTCCAGGCTAAGCAACCCCAGCCTCCCTCAGCCTCTCCTCAGAGGGCTTGTGCTCTAAATCCCTCACCAGCTTTGTTGCCCTTTTCTGGACATGTTCCAGCAACTCTGCATCATCTTCATGCTTTTGAAATTTTACCAAGTACTAACTTCGGTCACTTCAGTCAGTCCAGCACCTGAATTGGTAGGAACTGAGATATTTTTGCATCTTGTGTCTTTCCATCTTGCTCTTCAGAAAATCAAATCCCTTCTATACAAATGTGTTCAAGAAATCTGTCTAAAATTCTGTTACCTTTTAACAGTTTTGCCTCAACTGATCATTAAAAAATGAATGAGTTTATTTAGTGAATGGGGTTTAGAGGGTGATCTGAGAGCAAAAAAATTTGAACAGTAATTCAGAAACATGCAGCAGGAATGTTTAGGGCATGACTTACAGTTGCTTCCTGGTTACTTCCTTTCCCCTGCAGAGACACAAAGTCCTCGAACTTCATACCGAAGTGTAGTGTTACTTGGGAGATGTTGGAGCTCACTAGCACAGGCAAAGTTGCTGCTGTCAGTTGATTTTATACTGTATAGTAAATGGTCTTGCCCTGCAGGTGTTGATAATAAGACATATTTGTCTCTTTGGTCAATAGAATCAAGATTGTTTGCTGTTAGCCAGCATTGTTGAATACTAGTAGTATTCCATACCTTCAAAAAATAGATTTCAATTAGTTCTCCATCTTCAGAAAACAAAATCTGATTTTGTTTGGTGTTCTGGGCAGGAATCTGAAGTTTGAGTATTGCAACTCTTTTGCTCAAAATGAGCAATTACTTGCAATTTCCCATAAAATACTTTCAATTTCTTCTTTATCTTGAATTGATAAAGTATTTTAAACCATTGCCTTTATATTTGATGCAGTGCATTTCTGAGGCATTCTCAAAAGAAGTGATTCAGATCTGCCTGCTCAGAGGTAGCACGTTCCCTGTTCCTTAGGCTAGAACGTACACAAATCCCCTGAGACAACTCCTCCTTTAATTTCAGAGTTCTTAATAAAATTGTTTATTTGAGCCTTAAATTGAGTGTTACAGTGAATAAAACATTTGGAGGTTAGGCTTTTGGCAGCAAAGGAGAACACTTCCAAACAAGGGATAGCTGGTTTTACCCTCTATTTTTTTGCACGTTCAGTATGAATTTTCTTCATGGTGGAATTATTGTTTTGTATGAAATCCAGGTCTATACAACAGCACATTATGTGTAACATGGAAACTTTCTTACTCTGCAGATATAGATATATTTATGCACAGAGAATACGCATAGAGTAACGTATTATACCTTAATCAGTTTGCTACAGATGGTAGCAGTCCTTCTTCACTTTTATCTGCATGTTGACTTTGGAGGACCTCCAGACAGGGTCTGTGGATTGAGTCTGTTCTGATACCAATAATTCTGACTTTCCCTAGTAGTTCAGATGAGGTGTTGAAGCCATCCATCTAAATATATGTTGTAAGACTGTTTGCCTTTCAAGTTCACAGGTGGTTATCTGTAAGTAATCACTCAGGATAAAATCTTGGCCCTTGGTCACTTCTTAATAAGATCATTATCAAGGCAGAGTGCCTGTTACTTTAATATGGTTGAGACTTTCTTCTGGGGTTAAGTAAAATGAATTTGCCATCAGGAAGAAAGAAGCGGTGAGGAGCTGGTTGTTTGAAATGTCATTTTGTTAATTTGGATGTGTTGGTAGCTTGGTATGCCACACTAAAATTAGATTGTATAAATAAGCAACCTTGCTTTTCTCAAAAGAAAACAAATGGAAAACAGTATAAAATTCATCTTAGCAAAAGGCTGTGTGTTTAAAATCTCTTTCAGTAGGTGCACTGTAAAATGAATGTCGCATTAAACTGAAGAGCAATGGGTGGAGGGTTTCACTGATGATACGAGAACTGTCTTGAATGTTTGAAATTTTACTGCTGAAATAAGTCTGTCATCTTCAGCCACTTTTTAAGATGTGGGTTTGGAAGGTCAAGTAGCCTTCAAGAAAGCCCCCCAGAAGTGCACTAAGTATTTTTCTCAGGCTGTCTTTTTCCCTTTCTGCCACTAAGAGTGTACACTTAAGGAGTTAGAGATAAAGCTTAGCATGGTGACTGTGTCAGGGGACTGCCCGAGGAAGGCTTTAAATTTTACAGCTACATTATCTTTCTGACTGTAGTTAAGATAAAGATCTAATATAAAATCACTTTGGACTGTAATGCTTTCCCTAAATGAAATGAAGGTGTTAACCTACTTGATTTGATACACTTTACCCTAGCTTATAAAGCTGGGAGGAAGGTGAGGTAAACTTTAATTAAAACTACAGCACATATGCCTTCTAGCACTGTGCCCTGTACCTTGCTAGGACTGTACAGTAAGCAAAATAAAATGTACCTCACAGCCGAGGCAGCAGGCTGGAGCCGTGTTCAGTGAAAGTAATTTAATTAGTGTTGATCATGACTCCAGATGATGGTGATTTGATAAGGAATAATTTAGTACTTAACAGCCTTTTACATGCACCAACTCCATGTGGGAAGGTAAAGCAAATTGCACAAAATGAATGTGCTGCTTTCACTTGTGCCTGTGCCAGTGAGCTGGAAAACTGCCTGTTAGCAGACGTTCAGGCTCTCAGCGCTGTGATGAAATACGCAGCCAGTTCTCCGCGCAGGGCTGTGGTGTGGGAGTCTCTGTACTCCCGTTATTTAAAAATAAATAAGGGAAGTAATTTTTCATAACAGATTAACTCTGAGGAAGTAGCAAAGTTAAAATAAGGAAAAAACAAAACAACAGACCAGCATGTAGCCTTTGTGCGAATACGTGATCCTGGCTTTAAAAAAAGTCTTGTCGCACTTGTGTTTTAATTCTCTGATTCAAGTCAAAGAGATTGCCTACCTTGGCATTGGAGCCACCGTTCTGGAGTTGTGGGGTCCATCACATGCATTGAACCTGCATCATGTGTTATCTGACCAGGGCATGCAAGGCGAGTCAGCAGTTGGGAGTTCACTAGCAAAAAACGGAAATGAACTAGGGGATGTCAGCCTGCTTTGCAGTTATGGAGGAAAGCTGACCAGGCTGCATTTTGCTCTATTGTTAAATATGAGTGTCTTTATTCACAAAGTCCCCACGGTCTTCTATTTTAGTGCAAGTTCAGACAGTTTTATACAGAAAGAGTTCTTTCCTTGCTGTGACATTTACCACTTTTTGTCTCTGTTTCCTCAGATACTGTGCTGTGCATGTGTATTTGTGAACTGTCTGCTTTTCCTTTGTAATCTTCCCAGATAATTGACTATTATCCACCAAATATAATAGCTGTATGGCAGTTACAGAGAGAATTCTTGTGAATTTTGTGAAAATATGTGGCAAAATAACAGTGCTGTCTTGCAAATGCCTCAGCTGAAAGGCAATGGCAGGAATAGTAGTCAAGTAATAAGTTTGTGAGTCAGTTAATAGAGTCAGTATGAAGTAGACCCATTGTGATAATAGACCTATTTGTGAAAGGGTTCTCCGAGCGATGCCCAGCTGTGGGAGAACCCATGGTGAGAATCTGGAATCCAGATCTAACTTGCAGTTACTCAGAGTTTATTGGCTGTGATGCTCATTTCTTAGAGAGCACCTCGTTTACCTCCCCATCCCCTGAACATCCCACTGAACATCTGTGTATGTTTGCAGGTGGATTAGTATCAGAAAATACATCATACATAACAGATTGTCTTTTCTAAGTTCAGGTGCAATGCAATGGAAAGAGGCTACTTGGTGGTATATCACAGTGGCCTGATTTTGTGCTGAGATTCTCTACCAGGAACCACTGTACATACATGATTTCCATGGAGTGGGATGTTCAAACTACAGTGTTTTGGTGTCAGCATCAAAAACTGAAAATGAAATTGATCTCTGAACTCTAGGTTTCTCAGAGTTCAAAAATGTATTTACCACCTCATTTTATTTAGAAGCTGAAGGATGTGTTTTCAAGCTGTTAAGTAGCTGCCTTTTGGTCCTTTGTCATCCTCGCCCCTTTAGATTTGGCTGGGTCAAGTGAACTTTGAATTTTCTTCTGCTTTAATTTTGATTAAGGTTCACTATGAAGTGAGAGAAGTTGGCTGCCTTAAACTAATATCCTGGTTAACCTTGTCTTTACCTTTGGCTTTTTTGCTTAATGCAGACTAACTTGCACTTGTAATTAATGCTGCATTTATGTCACGCTCCCCTTATCCTTTCTACCTTTAAAAGATATGGTTATGTTTCATCCCATTTACTATTGACTGTGGGGCTATCTTGTGTATTTCTGAGGAAAATTGCTGAAGCCATTTCTTGTGGGTTTTTTTTTCAGATGTTGATTATAACTAAAGGGATATGTAATTGTTCAGGTTCATGAGCTTCGCTGCAAATTTTCATGCATTCTGTAGGACAAAAAGAATACTGATCATATGCTTGAGCCTTATATGTGAGGAATTTATTCTGCATTTGTGTGGCTCTTTGAAGTGAACTACTATTGCATTTATAGCTAAAAGCTACCTCACTAATACTACTTATAAACATTTGGTGCCTGGGAAGTATTTTGCCTCTGACAACATTTACAGTAGTTAAGCCAAATATAAGTGGGCTGTTATTTTGCTGCTAATGAGATGGGATCCTGGCCATCATTCTATTAAACAATAAAAGTGCTAATAGCCAATGCAAAGGATCTCTGGTGTCTATTTTTCAGTTGACACCCAGAGAAATATTCCCAATGTTTATTTCCTATATTGTTTTTAATATTATAGCAGTTTAATTAATCATGTGTTTAATTAGCAGTGCCTAGCTTACTTGAGAAAGCTCATTGTTAATATTGTAGTTGGGGTTTAATTACATTTTGTTTCTCTTTACAGTGGCTTTTCACGGTCTCCCTGTGAAAATCAAGAAGGAACCCCATAGCCCATGTTCGGAACTTGGCTCCGCTTGCAGTCAAGAGCAACCATTCAAGTTCAGTTATGGGGAAAAGTGCCTGTACAATGTCAGGTAAAGCAATTAGGAGCATGTTTGCAGTGAGAACTGCTGATTTAAATGAGGACTGACTAAAGAGTAATAAAACCATAATAGAGATCTTACAAAAGTTACCTCTTCAGCAGATAACAGACTGATGAGATAATGCATTTAGCTGATGAACACTGATGGAGTTGTTTACAGTTGTATCAAACACTTACATAACCATTTTAAAGCAGTGTTTTTCATCAAAATGCATATTCTCAATTCCTTCTCCATGGGAGATAGCCAGAGTTTAAAAAGCCAGAGTGCAAGCGTGAAATAGAAGGAAGGAGTGTCTTGTTTTCCATGAGTTGTGTTGGAAGTACTTTCAAAATGCATTACACACATTAGGAAAGAGAGAATGCTCTGAGTAACAGGCAAGAGATTGGCAGGTCTGAGCAATGATTAGGTAACTCCCAAGTTTTGCAGCTATTATACATGTGTATTTGTGGGTGGTTACAATTTAAAATAATATTTCATTTCTGCACCTTTGTTACCTATTCAAAAGCAAGTTGTCTTCTTTTATAGGGATAGATAATAAAAGCTTTATTTATTTGTGAGGGTGGAGGGCCTTGCTATTACTGCATTCTTTATTGACTTTCACCTGGTTTGCACTTATGTGTCACTCCTTCTTTAATGTCAGCAGTGAAGGGTTTCTTATTGACATTTCAGTCTATTTTAGAATCTTTCATCTAGCTTGTGAGTTTTTATTCTCATTAATGTGCTACCAAAACTGCTAGCACTTAAACTATTTATATTTAACTTTTTGGATATGAAAGGTTAAAAAAAACCAACCAAACAAACAAAAAAAGACTGGCACCCTGCAAGCCCCAGGGATTTTAATTTCAAAAATCAAATGCATATATTGGTGCATTGGATGGATTCTAGGGGACCCAATGTAGGACAATACGGAAGTTCATGCTTGCCATCTACCTAATGTCTGCATTTTTCCTGTTTGGAAAGAGGGATGATCAAAGTGTGTTCAAGTCCTTTCCTGATTTGGGACACCTTTGAAAGCATCATCTGTGAATTTGTAGGAGCAACACTTTATTTTTGAAGAAAGGAGGGTAAAAAAAACCCCAACCTGTTGGGACAGGCTGATGACATCCTAGTGTGGGTTGCTAAGCCAACATACTATAGCTTTTCTGGGTCAAATCCCTTTCCTCTAGCTGTATTGTTTTTACTGCCTTCCTTTGTGATATGTGCTACAATTATTTTTCTCAGAGAAAATAACCTGCCCTTCTTTGCTCTTGCCTTACTGATAGTGCCTATGATCAGAAGCCACAAGTGGGAATGAGGCCCTCCAACCCACCAACGCCATCCAGCACTCCTGTGTCACCACTGCACCATGCCTCCCCAAACTCAGCTCAGACTCCTAAACCTGACCGGGTTTTCCCTACTCATCTTCCTCCATCCCAATCCATTCAAGACAACAGCTTCCCTATGGACCACAGGTAAAACACAAAACACTCAAGGGACCCATGCAGAAAATATTTTGATTGTGGCTGCAAGTCTTGTCAGAGTAGCAGTAGCTTCCTCTCCAAAGCTATTTCCTTCTGGGTTGGGCTAGCAGGGTGAAAACCAGAAAGGTTCCTGTTGTCAGAAATATGTGTGTTTTTTGAAAGGCTGGCACTCTGCTTGCTGCACTTCAGTACGACTTCATATTGACAATGACAAGACTTTTAATGACCTGATTCTTTGTCCTATGAGGGTGATTGCAAAGTGCGCTTGACAATCTTAGCTAGATTCCTTTTCTTATGGAAAGGCTGGACCAGGTGGTCTTTCAGGGTTCCATCTGTGATTCACTTGAGGCTAGTAAGCCCTACGAGGTAGTGAAGTCACTAACAGGCATGAACCTAGCTGTAAAAAACTGGCCTCTTGAAGCACTTCACCTATGCAAGTGATAAGTGGTCATGTTGTGGTGCTACTGCTTCAGAATACTCTTTGGAAGAGCGAATCATTTTTCCAACCCATTTTGAAATGTAGCATTTCAAACAGATGCCAACATAAACTGTGCTTAAATAACATTAGTCTGAGTAAAAGCCACAAGAGCTAGAGACTAGAATTAAAGTTTGAACTGTCCTTAAGTCACCCGGCTTTGTTTTGATATGTTAGAAATCCCCAGACAACTGACTGTCTTTCTTAGCTCAGTTATGCAGCAGATCTGCTCAGTGGATTTCCCTGAGTTTTGAGACAGAGCACTTGTTTGTGGAATTCTATTTATCCCAACATTTATTGCATGAACTTGTTTTTGTCTGCAGTATTGTGTGAATGCTCTGAACATTTAAAGTTTCAGCTGTATGTAAAAAGATACGTAATATTTTCAGAAACTGTACTTGGCTCTTCAACATTAATTAAGAAGCACCTGAAAAGAAAATCACAGTTGTTGGGAGTGTGATTTGCATGCTTCTGCTCTAATAAGGCCTGTCACCTCCAAGGATTTGTGCAGATCGCTTCTGAAGGGGTTGCTATAGTTTATATTGCTGGTTTGTGCTCTACTGAGATAGTTTTAAATATCACCCAAGGTTCTCTACAAGCCCTTCTGGTGGTGAAGAAACACTGAATCAGCCCGTTCAGCTGCCATAGTCACTGTCTTTTTCCTCCTCCGTGGACTGTGGTCTAACCACGCGGGCCCCCAGTGAAGCCAGGCAGCGGTTGTGATTACAGGATGGTGAATAAATGTGTTTCTGTGTACACACTAAAGTCAAGTTGTCAGGAGACTGACATCTCCAACAGCTAAGTGACTTCTGTGCAGAAAGCAGTAATAAGATTTTGCAGATGAAAAAACTCTTTTGTTTTAAAGCAACATGAAATAGAGTACTCAGCTGTTTGTCAGCCCTAATGTGAGTGTTTACCGATATTTGCATAAACCTCAGTATTTCGATACCCTTAACACTCGCTCTGCTCGAGCTTTGTAGGCTCTTTACTTTATTCTTTCCCAACTCCCCCTCTTTGATATTCATATTCTATAGCATTTTGCACTAATGCTTCTCTTCCATAATAGACCATCATGTGTTCAGTGAAGTCCAAAATAGCTGACTCAGCCAGAAAAGTCTCATTTTTCTCCTTTTTCAAAGAAAGGTACAGTTCTAGTGGAAGGTATTTTCCCCTATTTTCATTGTTATTTTGAATCTTGGCACGTTCAGTCGTTTGAAGCAAATGTGTACTTTGTGTTCTTGTGAATTAAAATCTTCCCAATTTAGAAGGGGATGTGCTACTACAATGAGTGTGTTCAGAAAATGTCACTTGAAAAAATGACCTACCTATGTGAGTTCATATCTAAATTTATAACTCATGGCATATTTCTTTGGAACATGCATTGGTGGCATAAGGCAGCGTTAGTATCTAGAACATACAGCCCATACATCTTCATACAGGGCATGAATATATGAACGATAAGTGGTCCTAACAAGTACCAACAGGAATCAAATCCACTTGTATAAACAAATGGCTTGATTCCATACAAAGCTTCCAGTACAACAAGTATTATTAACTTCCTTTGAGGCTTTGTGAGTGAGCCTGTTTCTTATTTTAACTTCAAGTTGCAATTTTCTGATTCACTCCTTGACAGTTCTTAATGATAATTTCTGCTTCTTTTTTTGGCTAATGAAAAAAGGAAAAGAGGGAAATGAATGCAGTGCCAGTCAGCCTGTTTCATAATACATTTGAGTTTCTAAGTTTATTTTCTGCAGGTGTAGGTGGATTTGCAAAAGCCAGTGTTACAGTGCAGTACTCTTTCTACTGCAAACCAGGATATTTACAGTAGCATTAAAAAAATTAATTTTGTCTCCACTACTACATTGTAATAGTTTCTATCTCTGTAGCTCCCACAGTATTTGGTAATTAAGCTATGGCAGTAAATATTTGTCAGACCAAGTTCACAGCAATATTATCACAAATTGTTTTAGAAATGTGTGCAACATATGAGTTGATAGTCAAGGTTTGTATTGCCTGTGCAATCAAACCCCTGCATTCTTCATTCATCCAGTTTGCTCTGAGAGAATGTCAGCTTTTTCTTGTGTGAACCAAAGTGAGTTCAGATACAAAGTACAGGAAGCTGAATAATGATTAGGTCTTGATTTATTAATTATTAGTGTGTGTGTGTGCCAGTGAGAAACCCATAGACAAAGGCACAAGTTTGTTTCTTTTTTATTTTTAACCTGTGTCTTGTTCATGGTGAGTGGTTACAGTTAGTAAGCAGTTTGTTGCAACAACATTGCATCTGCTTTGGATTAGTGCAGATACAATATTAGTACATGGAGAATTACCACTACTGTGGTAATCTGCAGGAGATAATAGGAAGACTTTGAGCAGTTCATCAGGGCACGGTGGGGAAACAGCATGATTGTATTCTTCTCTATGCCTCCGAACCTGCAGATGTCCAAGTAATTTGTTCACTTAGATATGTTTTATAGCAGGATAGCAATAAGCACAGGTTCTTGAGTAGTGTTGCGTGTAAATGAGGTGAACTTAAAACTGAATTATCAGATTGTATGCCTATTGCATAGCATTTGGGAGTAGTGAATGACAGCATGACTTATATGGCTGACTTCTTTCATGTAGAAATGACCAAAGGAACATGTGAAGGCAAGAAGGGAATTCTCAGGCATTGTTTCTCTTAGCAAAAATTTGCACCCTCTCATTTTACTGGAGTGCCTACATTCTCTTCCTGTTAGAGCTGGAATGCAGTGCCAACCTTTCAGGTACATCTCCCCTGAGCTCTGTCCTCTCTGAGGACAGAACTGTGGAATGATTCCAAATATGAAGGCAGACAATACTCTTTGTTCTAAATGTTTGCTGTGGTCAGAATGGTTTCCCTGTAACAGTAAGAATGGTAAGAGTAAATTGGAGTACAAACAATATGTTGCTAATACTCAGGAAAGAACAGAAAACTCTACCTAAGCCTCCTAAACTCTACCTAAGCAAAATGTTTGCTGCTGAGAAAGTGATATAGCCACTAGTCATGACCTGTGAAGATGTTTGGGGAGTAGAATATAGCTAAAGTCCTTTACAATGACCTCTCTAACTTGTATCCTAGATTTCGCCGCCAGCTCTCTGAACCTTGCAATTCTTTCCCACCTTTGCCTGCAATGCCAAGGGAAGGACGTCCAATTTATCAGCGCCAGATGTCTGAGCCAAACATCCCTTTCCCGCCTCAAGGTTTTAAGCAGGAGTACCATGATCCAGTTTATGAACACAACGCTATGGTTGGCGGTGCAGCCAGTCAAAATTTCCCCCCTCCTCTGATGATTAAACAGGAACCTAGGGATTTTGCATATGATTCAGGTAGGTGAGATTCTCCTTTAGTTCTGTGTAGTAAAGTGATAAATGAGACCAAACCAGTGCTACTGGTGGCTCTATCCTATGAACTGAAACTTGGGGTTTTGGCTTTTAAGTCTCACAAAGTAATTTATGTCTGAGAGAGCTTGCAAAGTAGTAAGCTTACATCGTACCATGTGACTTGTGCCACTGGTGCTTGCTCTGTAAAGGATTTCATTTTCCAGAAGTCTGTCCAGAAAGTGCACAAGTTAAATAAACTGGAAAAGAAAAAAAACAATGGGTGCAAAACTGTGCTTTGCTTAAGAAGTGGCTTATTCTGTACTATCTCATCTCTGACCTCTGAATTTGTGTGCTCCATTTTATGAGCTCTTTCATTTGCCTGCCAGAAATAGAGGACTCTTTCTCCTCTTACTTGTACTACTTTAAATCAGGAGTAACTCCGCTGAAGTGGAGTTTATACGGCTATAAAACCAATGAGGGAGAAGAATCGGCCAAATTGGTGTCAGCTTCTCAGTTTGTGCATGCTGCTATGTTTTGTGGAGGTGCATAATCTGTAATGCCAGGCTGCTGATGTGGGGAATACGCTGTTGCTATTAATAATGTTTATTATGGTTGTGCTTATAGGGTGGCTGGAATGGAGCCTTATTGCTCTACAGACAGTACAGAACAGAAAAGGTGGAGGCAGAGCCACTCTCAATAGCTTCTGGTCAAAACAGAAAAGATAGGAAGGATAGAAAGGATAAAACCAAATCAAAGGAATAGCATTGTAAATGTTTGCCACAATTTAAACATAATATTTGTATTATACTTGGTAAAAGAGAGAGGGAATTGGGGAAATAAAAAAGGAGTTCAGTAATGAGCATCAAGTGACAAGGAGAAGGAAGCTGTAAGGGTGGTATGGAGAGAAGCTGAGATTAAAACAGCATGGAGTGGGCTAGGTGGGGTAAACAGTTGATCAACATAGAGCCAAGAAAATGTGATCAAAACACGTTTTTCAGTTTCAATGGAAGTGATTTCTGCAGCTCCTTTTCAGCTGTGCCTCTGTCTGACTGTGTGTACCCCACACTGCTGAAAGGAAATTTCAGTGAATCCTTGTGGTGTTTCTGGAGGAAGGTACATTGCTTTTGTACACATACCTGCCAACTTGGGCAGTGGGTCAGCTGCTGGGATCCTGCCTGATTTCAGCCTGACTCTCCTCTGGATGCTGCAATACCTGCAGTGCTCTCTGGTTGGTTCAGTCTCTTGCTAGAGGCTTTTGCAGTTTGTTTCCTGAAGGCTACTTGACAGTTGAGTTGAGGCCTCCTTTGAAAGTTTAGCCCGTGACAAACTAGGTTGTAGTTTGACTCCGTGGAGAACTGATTTTTATTGCCTTTTCTGTAGCTAACTTAACATTATGCGTTGAGTGGGGTATTTTGGATGTTGTCAATGTTCAGGGCTTGTTTTAGAGTTTATGTTAGGAGAATTTGAAAAGAGAGCTGCTTTCTCCTCTCTTCTTCTTGACAAGCAAAGAACCCAATGCATAGGTAAATTTGAGTTAGGCCTATAGAGGGAGTGGATCAGGGGTGAAATATTTTTCCAAGTTGAAGGGTAAGAGAAGGTGAAAGTGAGTTCAAATTACAACGTTGAGATCTAGAATTTCACCTGGTCATTGGTTCTGAGGTACATGGCTTTGGCAGTCATGTATATTTAGTCTCACAGAGCAACATGAGAGAGATGATCTGCGTAGTGAATGTGGCAACGGATAGTAAAAGGGGGACTGCAGCTTCAGGCGCTACCAGTCCCTTGCAACCTACACAAGCACCGTTATTCATCCTGCTAAATTAGAGGCTGAAAAAAGGCCCTTTTGTAAGCGTGCTTCATACTGAGCTCCTTATTGTATTCTATCACTTTACATCTGGGTTGACTGCTAGAATTCATCTTTCTGTGGAATATTCTTTATGGAAAAAAGGCAGGAAATTTTATTCCTCAAACTTGTATCCAATCCTCTCATGCCTTTTTTATTCTTGTTTCTAGTACCCGTAAGAACAACATCCCACTTTATAGTAATGACGTTCAAGCAAAATGGTTGTTTCTTTTGTAGATGAATAATTAGTTTTAAAAAATGTAAAAGCTGTGTAACCAGTGGTCATGAAAAATTAATCTCTTGGTATCAGGAAGTACTTTTATTGGCCTCAGAATCACTGCATTTAAGTTGACACATCTGTACACTCCATAAATTGCAGTCAACAACTGTGGTCTGTTGATATTTTGTCTTGTTACCATCTGTTCTCTAGAAACCATCATTTTCCATCCTTGCTAAGAGTACATTAAATAACCCCTTAGGAAGCATAATGTATTTGTCACTGAATCATTGATTTCATTTTTCACCTATGGATGTACAGGGAAGGAGGAATGCTGGAGTGAAGTATTTTTGCATGGTATTTTATTGCAGCTCAGATAAGAATATAGAAACATATTTAAGAAGTTCATTGTAATACACTGAGATGTTCCTTTTGGGATGTTTTTGAAAGAGCCTCATAAAACTTCATTGCTTTTGTGCACTATACTTTTATACTTTGTGGGAAGCTGGTGAATGAAAAGCATTATTATGGAATGATTATAACTCTATTAAAACATGACATTAATTATGACATGGGAAATGGCAGATCAATTAGTTGTAATTGTAATTGCAGGTATGCAATTTCTACTACAGAATGTTTGAGATAATGGATAAAGAAAAATGTCAACAGAGTAGAAGCTCTTTCTTACCCATCTTCACTTCTAGAAGTTACAGTGCATCATACATGTTCTGTCAATCAGGCTGTATTTTGTGCCATGGATTTAATCGTTTGGGTTTTTTTCCACGGCTACCAGTCAGATGTATTTAGTACTTGTTATATCTAGCAACTCTAAGCACAAAAATGCAGCCAAGAACGTGAGGAACTTTCTGATTTTGTGCCATATACTCCAGAAGGCTTCTGAAGACCTTTGTTTACAAGGGCTATTAGTGGGCATTGCTGTACAGTTAGCACTTCTAGAATTCAGTTCATTTATTCAGACACATAAACAAAAAGAGCAAACTTGAGATGCCTCATTTATTCTAGGCTTTATTTATAAGCAGGATCTTTGCAGACTTGTTCTTCTCCACTTACTGTAGTGTATTTGCAAATATACTAAAGTATGACTCTAAGCTATGTGTGTATCCATTAAGAATCTAGTTCTTAAATTACTAAGTTTAAATGTCATATTTATTCTTACCCAATAGTTTGAAATAGTTATTTTGTTTGGAAAGTTCTTTTGTGACCATGTCTTTGGGAACGTTAAAATTTGTATCACTGTGGTGTTAGAGATAAGTAGAAGAGGAATTGTTGCTTGCATATACTTACCACTGATTGACAGGAATTTATCTGTTGAAATCCAGATAGATTCAGTCTTTCTTGAGCAAGTTAGGGGCAAGAGCAGGACTGCCCTCCCAGCTAAAATTCAAGATAACCTCACAATGAATAGGCTTGAATGAACCTTAGAAGTTCTGAATTCTTGTCACCTCAAAAGTTTTCTTACAAGATACTAGTCACATCACTTAAAAGAATGACTTATTCAAATAGACAGTAATTTCTATGCCTTGCTTTCTGAGTTGCTCCTCCCTTTCATTTCTGAGGCCTCACAAGTAATAAATACTTTGTGTTGGTCTGTGAGGGTGGATGGGGAACTGCTTCTCTGTGCAGAGAGATGAGCAGAGGCAGAGACACATCAAATAGATATACCTGTTTATTCTGGGTACCTGTTTATAACGAGGTAATTTTTAAAGAACCATTATGTTCACCGCTGAGCTCCTAGGGACTTGCTATTTCTAGGCAAGGAAATACTTGAACATCAGATTAGGGCCCCTATATAAGCACTGCAAGAATAAAAAAATATAGAATGTGAAAAATCAGTGCAGAAGCAACATGACAGCTTTAGAAAACTTTGTTGGGGCTGGAATGGGGTCTGTTTGAGCCTAAAATTGACCAGTCAGCTGTATTAATCTTGAGGTCATCCCTTCCTTACTTGAAGGGTTCTACCTCATTAAGTACACAGCTTCCAGCCTCTGTAGCAAATGAAGCAGGGGCTCCACCTGCAAAGCTGTTTACAGTATGGCTCTCCCTCCCCCAAACAGTTTTGACCTGTGCACTCCAGACAAGAGTGCCGAGGCAAAAGGCTGTGTTGTAACTGATTTGCAACAAAGGGGTTGTGTCAAGGTTGTGTAGGAAGTTGTAATTACGACACTTCTTAACCTCCTGAGTCTGCTTTTCTAGGTATAGGATGCTGTTAGCATTCGACCATTCATGTTATAGATGTGTATTTGCCTAATGACTGGGAACAGAATAAAAGTGAGGAACCCTTTCAAATACCTGATGTAGTGTTTTTTGAAGAGAAAATCAATATAAGTTAATGTAGAAAAAGATTCCAAGTAGCATCTCATTCCCTAGAGATCAGCTGACATGTCCTAAATTTGGGAGTTTGCTGAGCAGCATAAAAGAGTGTATTGAATTAAAGTTTTGAGGAGAAAAAAAAATATCTTGGAAGCGTTTGCAGGTTTTTGGATTGTTTTATTTTATGTTCTTTTTCTTCTATTTTTTTCCCCCCCTTCTTACCTTAGTTTTCAACAACAATTGGATATTCTATTGTGTCTCCTGGAGTGGAGGTAAAGTTTAAGCATATGGAGATGCTACTACAAAAGAAAAAGGGAAATCTTAGTTAGTCAGTCACTACAGATTTGCTATTTCCAGGATATTCTCTAGACTATTGACCATGCAGCGTTTAAAATGACACAACTTGTGGTGCTGCTTCTACTGTCTTTAATTATATTGGCTAATTTTTCTACAGTGCGTTGAAAATGTAAAGCACTGTATGAGTGCTAAGTATTATTACTACAATTATTCCCCTGGGAGATTATTTCACTGACTAATAGACTTCACAGTTAAGAAATATTTCTTGATCGTAAGCCTAAATTTTCCCTTTGATCAGTTACATTCCCTTGCTCACAGCTACACCTCTTTGGCTCATCCTGAACAATTCCTTGGTATTAATGTTCCACCTCTAAATCTCTGTAGACAGTTTGCATGTATACTTTTAGTCTGTGTGTGTGACTCTTTGTGGAGAGCTTGCTTCATAAATCCTTCAGCTGCTTAATCTTTTCCTCAAATTCTCTCTAGGTTTTCTTTCCTTTTTTTTTTTGTCAGGCTGCAAATATTTGCAGTGTTTTTGAACATAGTTTTTATAAATGCTCTGTCAAACAGAACTTATTCCAGCCTTTTCCTGGATATGGTGTCTCACTGCACGCATCTTAAAATTACATCTCCTTATGACCTTAAAGAAATTCTTTTACACAGCAGTACAACTGATCTCAATGAAAATCTGGCTGGCATAAAGGCAGTGGTGGGAGAAGGGATAGGAGCTTAAGAAATCTTCCCCCCTTGGTTTTGTTTTTGCAGTTTTCCTGAGTTTCACTTCAGTGGTTTTAAATATTTCACCCTCTAGTTTTGGGAGCTTGTTTTGCTGCGTTGCTTCAGTGGGCGAGCGTGGATTTTGTTAGGTAGCCAAGCTGCACTGCACTTTGTACTTGGGATGTGGGATGGTATAACAGCAGAAAATGAGAGCATCTGAGGGGGAAACCTGGACTATACAAGATTGTCATGAAAGGCAGAATTTTAACTTTTCACTCACTTCCCTTCTAGCTGACTTCCTCTATTCACTAATTCTGCCTGAAAGAAATCTGTAGTTAGAACAGAATTAATTTTGCAATACTATCTTCATGAACAAAGGGAAACCTGAATAACAAGCTAATGTGGGCATATAGGCAGGAGGCCATATATCTATTTTTTTCTTTCAGCACAGACAGTACAATCTGAAAAACTGTCCTGCAGTCCCTGGTTTTCAAAGAAATGGATAAATATCCTCTAAATCTACAGTTACAGTAAGTGGCACTGGCTAATGATTTGATTTGAGGATTGAGAGCACAGTCTGGATTTACTCTTTGTGCATTAACGCAGGTCAAATGGACACGGGCTGCATTTTAAATCAGTAATGGAAGGCTGAAGCCTGCCTTAAACCAATCATATCGGCCTTACCCAAGACCGATTGATCCCGAGAGACTGAGCTCTGTGAGCACAGCTTTTGTATGAATGGACTCTCTGCAGCCTGAAGTTTCATTCATAAAATGGATGCTGAAAGGAAAAGAGGGAAAAAAAAAAAAAAAAAAAGGCAGCAACCACCAAACCCACACACGCCAAACCCTGGAATGTCCATTTATGCGGAGCTGAAGGGTGTAGTGTTCCCTCAGCTGCTGCTTTTGCCAGTTGCCTTAAAGTAATGATTAATGCTCCTTGGCCCTGCTTGCCTGCAACCCGACACCATTTATGGCCTCGGTGTGTTTCTAATGTATAGTGAATGGGAAGGCTACATTCTCAAATCAGAAACATAAACAGGAACTGGTTGGTCTGAATTCCATTCAAATATGTCACTTCAGCCGTGCAGTGTTTGTCCAACTTCGATTTTACAGGCAGGGGATGGGGTGGGGGAGAAAAAGCAACACAGACATTTTTGCAGTAAGATTACCAACAAAAGGAGCGAGGGAGAGAGAAAATACTGCTGTCTTTTGTTTAATTTAGAGGGAAGCGATGTTTAAAATCCTTTTTACAGTTACTGAGTTTAATAAAAGCAAATACATGACTTTAAAGTATGCTTGAAAGATCAACTCCATGTGGAATTTCAGTTCAGGGCTGAATGTATGAGCCTTTGTTTTCCTTTCTCCTGTAAAAAAAGTTACACATCGCCTAGACAGGCTGTTGACATCTGGTCTCAGAAAATGCATTAGATGTTTTCACAGATCTAAAACACAAAGTTGTGGAAAGGAAGCTGCTTAAGGTTGTTTTTTTTTCTTTTTTTTAATCTGTGTGTGTAACGATTCCACTTAGGCACCAATTGATAGGGCCAAATATAGTTCTTCCTAAGTTTTGTTTCAAGTGAGGTGGAAGAAATGTCAATTAGCTATTTTTTAAGAAAGGAATGTGTGCGTATCTATGATTGCACAGAGTTGGAGATGTTGTTTTGGGGTTTTTTTTTCTTAGCTAATTGCTGGTATGAAGGCTGGTAACTGACAAAATGATGAACAATAGCTTCCCTTCTGAATGTGCTTAAACTGCATAATGGTTTAGAAAGAGAGTCCTTAATATTTAGATTGGTTTTCAGAGGAGATAGTGATTCTTTCTTCACCCATGCAACTTCGGTGCACCCACGTTTTTCATGTTGAACCTGCTGATGAAAAAAATAATGCTGAGTTTTTACCAATTTGTAGGACTCTATTGTAATTACATAGCTTCTGAAGGAATAGTGCTTTTAAGGGTGGATGGACTAAAGCCTGACCCACCAGCACATGAGTTGTGAAACATGCCCAAGCAAGCCCTGTATAAGGAGACTGTCAAGAGCTGTAGTATTTCAATCTGAATATCTCTTTTTGGAGAGACACACACATTCTGATCTAAGTGTGTTCTGCAGCTTTACAAATTTGTAGGTTTCATGATCAAAAAGAATCATTTGTTATGTCTCCCTGCAAAACAGATCATGTATTTTTCTTAGTGATGCCTACTGCCACTTCAGCTACTTGTTGCAATCTAGTTTGAAGAATTTCCTTTCTTACATAAAAAGCCATGTCTGTTTCCCACTGAATTCACTATTGCTCTTTACCGTTTAGCTGTTTAGCGCTTCTCAGTGGTGATAAACAGCTGCTTTCCACCAGGAGGCTAAAGGTATTTCAGTAGGGGATGAAGCACTCCTTTGTAAACAGTTTGTCAGTGCTCTTGGAAATCTATGAACAGAAAAGTTACTTGCAGTGTGATTGTGGTGTTTTAAGTTAAAGGCTAAAAGTATGATGTGTTCTAGTTTGAACATGTTATTTTTAAAAGGCTACCTTTGGCTCTGTGCTTGGTAAAAATCTTTCCCACTGCACCAACCACCTCTCCATGTACCATAGAAATGCTTGTGTTGCTCGAATTTGTTTCAGTTTAGTGAAGCTCTGCAAGGCCCTGAATGAAGGACAAGCAGTGCAGCAGCTCATGGTGTGGGCAGTACAGGGTCAGGCTGACATGTATGAGTAGTGCCTGGGAGCTGCATTGAGTGCAGCTACCCCAGGGGCTTGTGTGTGCCCTTCTGTGTCCAGTTGCACAAAGGTGGAAGAATCTGAATGTGCTGTATCTCTTGCCTCTGGGTAGACAAGTCACACAGCACATTTAAGACTGTTTGCATAGATACACCAGCCCTGAATGGCTGAAATAGGAGCCCAAACCCATGTAATTACTTTTCAGATCAAAAGGACAGTGGAGGAGAAGGGTATGGTGTACGTTAAATCCACTACCTGTGCAGTCTGTCCAAAGCTTTGGGGATCTACTCCTTTGGGAGCAGTTCCTTTTGGGACCTCTTCTTTATATGAAACATGTAAGTTGCAGAAGTATGCAGGCAAACAGTAAGAAGGCTCCATTTTTATTGTTATCTCTTTGTTTTATACCTGTAGGGAAGTAGACAGGTTTCATCTATGAATTGAGGTGTTTGAGTAAGTTGTTATCAGGCTCAGTGCATAAGGCAGCTGCTTGCCAGTGCATCATACCATTCACCAGAGCTGTAGCTGCCACGTGTGGAGACCAAAGCCAGGCGTGCAGCTCAACTTCTTCACCCTGGCTGTTATGGATAGTACATGCCTTCTAAGCCTTGGTCTCCCCTTCTGTCTCTCTGCACACACAGGTATGTAATGCAATACCTCTGTATCACACTGTGCTTTGTCACGTGTACATGGGTAGTTCCTTGAGCCCCTAGAATGGATGATGTTGATAAAGTGAACTACAAAGTAATTCAGAGTTAAGAGTGTAATGTGTCCTTTAGTTAGGAAGTCTATGTAAGGTCAGAAAGAGGAACAGTTGAAGAGTAAATGCCAGTTCAGGTTTACAGTTCCTGTGTGGCTCTGCTTCGTTCAAGACAATCATTTCATCCCACAGCCTGCAGAAGCTTTGTCTTCCCTGTGTCTTGCCTAGCTAGGCATGTGGGTTGAAATTCTTTTTCAGTACAGGGTCTGAAACCTAGTCCTGATCTTAAAAAAAAACCATCAGAAAAGAGTATTTAAGGATTCTTTACCCACTTTAAGTTATGCAGGGCTGAGACAACCTTGTTGTGTTAACCCTTTAAGTTCTGATATGATGATTAATATGAAATACTTCTTTACCAAGGGACCACTCAAGTGTCTTGCTTGATAATGAAACCTAGAACATGTGCCTGCTAAATGCAGTAGCAGATTTTTCTTGTCCTGAGGAACTCTGGGCTTTTTCTGCTTTGATACATTTTGACTAAGGCACAGCCGAGCCTATTTCCAGTATTTTCCTCTGTGACAGTTACAGATGAGAAGGCAGTGTCTGCAGTGTCTACATTACATGATTTTAAACCAATGGCACCTGAGAAAAAAATGGTTTAAAACCAGCATGATGATACAAGACCACAACCATTGGTTTAAGATGACTGCTATGTTGCTGTTAGCAAGTGGAGCAATGGAGAATGACCCCTAAGTATTCCACATTAATAATAAAAGAGAAATACTTTTATTCCTTGTCTCCATATTTGTAGGTTTATTTTGTTAAAGGTACTCTGCTGTTCTTGAGATGATGTAACTTTACATTGGGAATGACTTCATTAGAAGTCTGAAATAAGCTTGTTGTTTGTCCTAAATTCAGAGACATTTTTCTTCAGAGACTAAAAATTGCTAAAAGGTGATAGAATCAGTCACTGCAAACACTTGAATCCTGCCCTGGAAGTATTTTGTGTCTGCTTCTGTCTTACTTGTTCTCTTGAAACAATGCTTTAAGTAGAAGAAAACATGTAATTGCTCTGTAATTTCTGCACTAAAATGTTTTCTTTTGAAGTAGCTCCGCTTAGCTTGTAAAAATACTTCTGGGTCTTAGTCAAGCATTTAGTACAATTTAGAACTGCAATGCTAAATTTCATTGGTTGGACTTTTTATTAGATAAGGTAGAAATGAAAGCAGCAGGCAATTTAATTAGCAGTAATTTTTCTGGGCAAGTCATTACTTTGATGAACTTCAGAGCAATGTTTATGGCTCCTAATTAACCATGTTAGTCATTTGATTGAATAATCACTTTGGAAATGTTTCTACAATTTGATTAGAGTCTGACCCACTCTGATAGTCATAAATTAACTGATAGCACTTTAGGATAACAAGACTCTAGTTACTTTACAAGAAATAAACTCTTCCTTGCTGTATTTTTCGGTCCTCTGTGGACTATTTAAGCACAAGCTAACCAGAAGATTAAGTAACGATGATACAAACAGTGCTTGCCTTAAAAAGACTCCAGATGTTAATTATAAATGACATAGGAACATGGGAGATAAAACCCCAAATTGGCTAAGAATGCAACTTCTTGGAAACATGCGTAGTTCTTTATTCCATATACTCTGTTGTATCACTTTGCAAGAGTGGAGTGCATGAGTCGAAAAGGAGTTTGCTGCCAATACTAGTGCATTTTTACCTAAAATAGAAACCAGCATCTGTTTCAGTTCTACAACTTCCTCTTTTTTTACGTAAATTTTTCCATTCTCCTTAAAATCCAATCTGTTTGGTAACATGAGTGATTCCTTGCAGGTAAGCCACTACTCGTAGCCCTGACTTGTAGCCTGCAGAGCTATACTTGACTTTGGTGATCATTGAATCACTGATTCCTGTGGTTGCTCAGAATAGCTGCCTGAGACTTCAGAGATTCTGGAGGTCTGAACAGGCTGGGCACATGGAGACAGGAAGTAATGAAGAGTTCGGCACAGACGTGCAAGCAAGACCATGGACTGTTAGAGGAAACTTATTATTATTACTGCCCTGTGTTTCACTTGCTCTGTGAAGTCAGTGTAAAACCTCATTTTCTTATCCTGCCAAATCTTTGATACTCATCACTAGTCAGTGAACAGTGAAATTTGGAATCACAGTCTGAAAGAGTCTGTAGGCAGTGTTGGAAAAATAAATGTCTGCTCTTTCGACCTCTACACCTCTTAAAGAGTTACAAGTTACTGGTAACAGATTGCATAGCTTAAGGTAGTTATTTATCACAAGATCAAATAGACTTTGTTAAGCAAGACTTTTGATGTCCAAGAAGTGGGTTAAACATGGTTTAGATGGGCAAACATTTATGGTGTATTTTTGTTGCAAGTCCCTGTGTATGGGATGTAGCTGCTTGGGGACAATGCAAGACATGCAGATAAAAATAGGCATTTAATGAACACTGCTTTGATTGTCTCTCTTTGGTTTTTCTCATTTTTCTTGCAAATTTGGATAGAGCTGGGAAATGGCAAATAAATGTCTTTAGTACTTAGAATGTACACGGTAATTTTCTCTTGGGGGATGGGGTGCATGGTGTCATTTTTTGTTTAAGGAGGTACAGATGGAGGATGAAATGGATGCATTTGAATTCCTAGATTAAATGCTTAGCACCTGCAGAAAACTTCTTTAACCTCTCAAATAGTTATTTGGAGTCTAGAAAGCAATATCCTACTCTAAATTTACTCTGGCTTCCCTTGTGTTAATGCAGAGTTTCTAAGTCTCCACTGTGACTAGCAGAATTTTCTGTGTAAGTGTTTTAAACCAGTTAGGTCAAACTAGTTAAAAAGGTAGATGTACAAGCAGAGAGTTTAAAATATTTGTGCTTGCTTGTGTGGATTTTTTTTGTTCTGAGAATGGTCTAAAGCATAACTGTCATGGGAGTCAGCGTTTAGGAAAGTTGATTACAAAAGCAGTTTTGAGTTCTAGTGCTTGTACCGGATGGGATCTGTGATCCTCATGTGAGCTTTCTCCTCTGCCATGCCTTGTGCATGCTGCTCTGTAGTGCTGACAGGTTCCTCTTTGCTGTAACTTACATCCTTTTTGTTGCTCTTCTGCCTGCAGCCTGTCTCATTGGTAACCTGCACACTTATAATTCCAGACAGTCTTTTGACTAGCATTGTCGTCTTCTCCTTTCAGAAGTGCCTAGCTGCCATTCCATTTACATGAGGCAAGAAGGCTTCCTGGCTCACCCAAACAGAACAGAAGTTAAGTTTTCTATTATGTATCACTTTTGTATGAGAGAAATGTTAAAAAAGTGAAAAAGCATGGAGGGAATTGGGGGTTCAGTGGTTTAATTCTGCTGCTGGGAAGATTTGCATCATCTTTTTCCCCCTTCCCAGTCTCATTTCTGATGCACTGATTCTTTCATAGCTTCTTTTAGTGCCTAAGTTGATCAGGATAGAAGCAAATTTATTATGAATTTAGTCATTCTGCTTTTCAAGGCCTCTAGCAGTTGAAAGGAAGAGACAGTTAAAATTTTGTCCATTTCACCCAGTCTGTTTAAGTGATATTTTCCAGGCTATTGGTGTGACAGGCTCAGTTAACTGTTAAAGTAATCCATTTTATACTTCAAATTCAGTAAGGTTTTTGGGTTTTCCTTTTGTTACAATTTTTACAGTGTTTTGGTGCTGCTTAGGGCCATTTGGTCATGTGATCCATACTAAAACTCCTTGTGACTTCATTAGGGCAGAGTTTAGGTCACTGACAAAATTCATAATTCTAAGTAAAATAATTTTTTATGTATTAAAGCAAGAAGGCAAACAGAATGAAGAGAAAAAGACCACTGAAAGAGAGGCTGTACTCTCTGCTTTTCTGCTTTGGTGTATCTTTCATGTCAATATATAATTGTGGTTTGTTTGTTTTTTAGGGCTTGGTTGGTTGGTTTTAGGGTTTATTTATCTTTCTTCAAAGGGACAAATTTCACAAACATCAGTGAAATTGGTTTTGAGATTGATGAGAATTCAGGCAGTTGTTTGAATCAAAGTCCTCTAGTAAGACTTCATTCACTAGTGAAAAGACAAAACTGGGGGAAGCAAGAGATGGAAATTTAGAACAGTCTTGGTATGTGAAGTACAGAAACTTGATAAGGTGAAAGACATCAGGGAAAAATCCACAAACTGCAGGGCTAAGTTCAAACAGATTTGAGCTTTAATTACAGCACAGATAGATGAAAAACAATCTTAGCCATGTTATGCACTCATGAGTGCTTGGATGTGGTGAAATTGTTAATAAAGACCTAGAAAAATAGTGATGTTTGATAAATATTTGTTTTCTGGATTTGGAAATCAGTCAGCATGATTTTATGGCATAAAGGTCATGTCAAATCTGTCTCTATCCTTTGCTGAGATTAAAAGTTTGATTGATAAGGATACTTGTGTTGTATAGCTAGACTTTTTATGGTGTTCAGTTTGCCACTGCATTACATTCTGATTAAGAAGTTAGCACAAAGCAGTATGAATAAAGTACACATTAAATACATTAAGATCTGGCCAACTGACAGGTCTAAAAGTGGCTGTCAGTGGGCAATCATCTCTGAATGGATTATTTCTATTATAGTTTTGTAGAAGCTGGTATCAGGAATATTACTATTCAACATTTTCACTAAAGATAGGGTACAAAGTTAATAGATAACTTTGTGGTACAAAGATGGAGTGGTAAAAAAGTGGGTAAAACAGGGCAGTGACACAAAGCAATTTGAATTGTTTGGTAATCTGGGCACACTGAACAAAATGGGTTTTTAATATGCAGAATGTTGACCAGGCCTATGGAACTGGGAAACAGTATATTGGAAAGAAAGTGGTTTTGAGATGGGCGTCCTCCTCCTCCTCAGCTTCACAGTGGGAAGCCAGCCCAACCAAACATTGCAACCGTATGGCAGAAGGGCCTTCTGTAATATTTGCACAGTCAAAAGGAGGGACACAGGGAGGTAGGACAGGAGAAGGTGTTTTGTTTTGCTCTATAGCACTGGTGAGGCTGCTTCTGGCATGCCATGCAGTTCTGGTTAAGCATAACATTAAAATAATCCTGAAAAGCAGGAGTGTGAGCAGAGGGGAGGGCTAGAAAGAATGTTGAGTTGCAGGGAGTGTCTTTTAACAACAAATATTAAATTTTACACAATGATCTTAATTGAAAGAAACATCAAGGGGGGTGACTTCTGTGAGCATAAGGAGGAAATACTGAGCAGGACGTACTTTTTTAGTCTCTCAGGGAGAAGACCTGCAGGAATGAGTAGTTAAAAGCCAAAGCCATGCTAGTTCAAACAGGAAATGAGACAAACATTTTGGAATAAATCATAGAGAAAAATAGGTGCTTTTTAATTTTTGCAGGTGGAGATTAACAGTCCTTTGGTAATGCACACATTAATTAAATACCCCTGTACTGAGGCCAAAATGTTGTGATTGGGCGGTGTGTAAAGGATGTGGGATATTAATCTGATTCTTCTATGACTTAGTGTTCCCTCTGGCATTAAGCCTATGATCTCTACTTTCTCCATGCATCTTTTATATAAACACCTCTCTCTTTTTAACTTACAGGCTGCATGTATGAAAAGGGACCTAGGCAGTTTTATGATGACACTTGCGTTGTTCCAGAGAAGTTTGACGGTATGTATGACACATCTTTCTCTCTTTTTCTTGTGTGGGGAGATGAAAAAGGAAGAGATGAGGGACTTTTCTCTGTTGCTGATCAAAAAACCTCGCTAACGTTCCAATTTAGGATTCCTTAACGCACCATTTGCAGTGCGCCCAACCAAAGCTGACCTTTGTCTCTTGAAACCAAAGTCTCCTCTTCAATAGGATGTCGTTCTACTTTTGCCGGCGAAGGATGCTTGTATCCAGAGTTGCGACAGAGGAGCTCAGTTCCTGTACTGTTGAGAAGTAATAGGAGGATTTCCATTGCCCTGATGATCACATACCATTTCTTGTTTGAGATTTAATGAAAGCTCTTCTTATAATTAACAAAACAGCAGCTTTGGTTTTACTGAGGATTAAGCCTCTTTTCTTCCTGTCTGTGAAGTGATGAATAGTGGGGAGTGAGTGTGTAGGGAATTTTCCTGTTTGTGTCAATGTATTTGCGCTAGGTTAAACATTGTACGGGTGGTTTATTTTTCAGTGGGATTGATAACAATTCAATTATCTTTCCACCACAGATTTTTTTTTTTTTTCAATTTAAAAAAAAAATAATTATCCTTAATTTGATGAAAATCAGTTTCCTGGTGTAACTGAGTTGATTTCAGATTTATTTCATTATAGACAAAGTAGATGGACTTGGTATTTCTGGCTGGCGACTCTGGTAGTCCGCAACTTTGGGATGTAATATGCAGACCAGTTACTTAAATGTGCTAAAGTAGCTTCTTTGCATTAGTGTATGTGTGCCCACCTTTATTTATTTTACCAGGAAAGATTAGATAATTTCTGATAAACTTGTGAATACCACTCTGACCATAGCTGTAAGTAGAGCTGAGAACTCTTGGAGTTGTAATTCTCCTGCTTGATTTTGTTTGTTTTCCGCCAAGAATCACTTCTGTGGGTTACAAAACTATTGCATGTCTAGCAGCATTTGTTGTGTTTGCTGAAAAAACAGGAGACTTCAAAATGAAAGTAACTCAGAGAATTATACGTTCTTTAAACAGAGGTGTCACAGGGATTAATAAGGAATAGCGAGAAATAAATAGAAGATTTTAAATACTATTAGACCTAACTGAAGATTGTTCAGTCCAGTATTGCATTGTTACTGGATAGACACATTCACTCAAAGGGTGATTTATTGAAAGTCTACTTCATGCCTTAGCTTTGGAAAGTATGTTTTTGTTGTGTTATTTGTGTTTGTTTCATTGGTTGTTGTTTTTTTTCTTCTTCTTTAAAGGACATGTCAGTTTTTTTTCTTCCCCCAAAATGATTATGCACCACCTGATCTCTTTTCAGTACCAGTGGCAAATTTGTATTTGCATTTATGGGAATGAGATCAGACCTTGTACTGTAGGAAGTTAAAACTCTTTGGGCATCTTGTTTGTCCATGTCTTTCTTGAAAATCCTTTCTTACTTGTTTCAGTTTTGTGAAGGGAAGGGAATAAAAATGGAAAAGAAAGAAATGTTTGGAAATATTTGTGTGCTTGCAAAGCAAACTGTCTGCTGTTAGCTTCTATGACTGTCCACTGAGAGAACACCTTGTACTCTAGAAGATTGATGCTGCGGTACAAATAGGTGTGTTTATACTTGTAGCGTGATGACTTTTGAGGAAAAATGCAGCAGATGTGGCCTCATGTTTTGGCCAGTAAAGGAAAAACGGTTGAAGAGGCCAGGACTAGTCTTGATGTTTCAGAACTAGATTCTCAGCTGCTTTATTAGAAATTGGCACAAGCAAAGAATCTGATCCTTTGTAACACTGCACTTGCTATTTGTGCATTGCTCAGCTATCGTTAAAAGAAAAATCCTGTCCTTGAAAAGGAAGACCTTTCAGGAATGGAACTTGAACCTCACATAAACCAAAAAGCCTTGTGTTGATTTATTTGTTTTCTACAGCTATTGACTCAATTTTCTTTCCTGATTACAAAAGGAAGCGCTCCATTTTTAATAGTATTATTCTTACTTTGACTCTGTAATGGCCATCAGAGCATCCTAATGTTGTGGTTGAATGTAAAATCCTGGCTTTCTGTATTAAAGAGGTCACACTGCTTAGTGGAGAGTATTGCTGTTCTGGTAGTTGAAATGAGGAGTTTTACCAGCATATCAAGGATTGCTGTCATTGTGTGCAGAAAAAATCCACTTTCTGCTTCAGCATCAGGCCTTTAAGCTATTGTTGTTGCATGAGTTTTGTTTAGTATGAAAGTGATTTGAAAACAGTATGGATGTAGCAGGATGGGTTTTCATTGGTAGTTCGTGGAACAGAATATTATTATTGTTGTGTTTTAAAAGCTTCCTCTGGATTTGAAAATTTAGAAAAAATAGCTTACTGCTTTTCAGGGGGAATAATCTAATATGCAGATAGGAGTAAAAGTAATATATGCTTATATGCAAGTCCAATATGCCACAGAGGAACTCGCATATCTGCAGGATTTGCATACCTATACATAAAGCACATGCTGGTTAAGTCCAAGTCAAATACTTTGTCAAATTTTCCTTAGAAGCATTTGCATGCAAAAGAAGTTTCACTCAGCAGGGCTTTGCAGCTTTCTGAAGCATACATTACATTTCCAAAACTGGGGCTTGTGCAAAGTATAGTACACAAACACAGTTCTTCAGACATCAGAGTTGCTTACAAAAATAGTTCATGGTCTTTCAGATAGAGGATATTGCAAAATGATTTGCAAGTGAGATTTGCATGTATCCGAATGGGGATAGACTTAGGGAGACTTCTGTAAATCATGGCTGAATTTAGGTACTCGTTACAGATTCACAGATTGCTTTGTGTTGTAAGGGATCCTCAAAGGTCTTCTTGTTCCACCACCCTCCAGTAAGCAGGGACACCTCCAACTAGATCAGGCTGCCTGTAGTGACATCAAGTCTGATCTTGAATGTCTTCAGAGATGGGGCCTCAATCATATCCCTAGGCAACCTTTTCCACCCTTCTCATTGTAAAGAACTTCCTGCTAATGTCCAACCTAAATCTGTCCTGCTCCAGTTTAAAACCATTGCCCCATATCCTACCACTACAAGCCCTTCGAAAACAGTTCTTTACCAGCCTTCCTACAGGTCTCCTTCAGGTACTGAAATGTATTTGTAAGGTCTCCCCAGAGTCTTAGCTTCTCCAGGCTGAACAGCCCCAATTTTTCCAGTCTGTCTTTGTAGGAGAGGTATATTAATATGAGAGGGTATATTAATATGTTATTGTAAAAGTGTTTACAATTACCAGCAGACAGAGGAATGTTGCATTTGTGGATGACTGGGTAGTAAGAATTTTTCTCTCTATTTTGCTAACCCTAATGATTGCTTTGCTGGTTCATCTGGCAAACTGAGCACATTGCTCATCTAACGTTATTCCTGTTCTGTGCAGGTGATGTTAAACAGGAGCCAGGCATGTACCGCGAGGGACCCACGTATCAACGACGAGGCTCCCTTCAGCTGTGGCAGTTCTTGGTAGCTCTTCTTGATGACCCATCAAACTCTCACTTCATAGCGTGGACTGGCCGAGGCATGGAATTCAAGCTGATTGAGCCAGAGGAGGTGGGTCATGTCCACTCCTGCAAATGTAATAATGCTCTTGAAGACCTAAGCCTTGGTTTCCTTCAATATTTTGCTTCACAAGCATTTTAGAAAGGTGACAAAAAGGACTGGCAAGTGAAATGCTTTGGTTAGGAGAGCGGTGTGGTTCAACATAGACTTGATTCCTAGTCCCACAAAATAATAAAAATAATGCAAGCACCAGAGTTACGAAATAGCCAGCATTAATTGTGGGGCCTGCATTTTTCAGAACCACTTAATGGGTAGAGCTGTGTTCCAAAACCCTTTGAAAACTTGTCCCTGAGTAGTCTTTCCGTGTCAAATATTCTTCAGTGTGAAGTTGTGGAAACTGGGAAATTTTAGCCTGTAGAGTGATAGACCCAAGTCTGACAGATGGCAAAGGAGCATGCTGAGATTGTTAGGCAATGATATGAACACCTCTCTTTTTACAGTCTTCTTCAGAGTTTCCCTTCTGGTCTGTATTGTTAGGTTGTTTAGTGCATGCTTAGATCCTAAGCTTGCAAATACTCAGACACATGCACAACTCCTGAACCATGAAGGACTTAGGGGGTAAATAAAATTACTTGTATTCATGAACATTTGCTGAAGCATGACTTGGTTCACTTCTGTGATAAACAGAGGTAAATTGAACACTTTTTTGGACTAGGTGCCTTTGCATAATCTATTCTGTATTCTAAACAGCCCTGGAAACTGTTAGAAGATCTAGTGTGCATGAATTTGATTGTAAAACTGATGTGGGTGATCTGATCAGGGCTGTCAAAAAGCAGTAGCATTCTGGTTTGCTTTTTTGCCTCTTGGACAGGGTTGGGTAATAGAGGAGACAGCAGCAAATTTTCTATCAGGATCCCCTCTGAGTTAGAGCTGAGTGGGAAGCTTTGAGGATCTAAGACTGCTTCTGCATGTCACCAGCAGTTTCTGCTGTTTGCTGTGTATCTGCTGGCATAAGTGGCCCTGAAAGCTTTCCTGCATTTAAGTTACATTGTCTGCCAACAGCCCTAAGGGGATGATTGAGTAGTTAAGGATGGCAGCAGGACTGATACCCTTTTCCTTCCTGACATGATCTATCTGAGAAGCAAGTTGCTGCAAGGACCCATGTACTGGCTCTTGTTTATCTGAGCATCCCCCTCAGTAGTGATAGTTACTGTGGCAGATCCTGGCATCATGCATCTGAGCACTCAACCACAGAACAGTCTGAATTGAGTTGACACCAAAGTTTTTGGGCAGGTCTGCATCCTTAGCAGGCCACATGGACTTCTTCTTAGTTGTGTGACCTGACCCAGAACAGAGTGAAATCTCTGGAAAGGTTTTTGTTTGATTTTGGTGAGTTGAGGTATCCAGTTTTTCACCCCGCCCCTATTTTGGTATTTTTTTTAACCCTCTTAGCTTTGTCTTTGAGGTGTGTCCGAAGATTTTCAAGCTTAAAGAAACTTGCTGAAAAATGGTTTCCAGCAGATGGTGCAAAAACTTTATAGATTTTATTAGCTAAAGAAGGAAAAGGAGCAAAACAAAACCTTAAGATTTTTTAGTTGTGTAATTTTCTGAAGAACTGGATATTCTGATTTTAGTTAACCAGATCATCTGCTCATCTGACTTTGTAGCAGTTGCTTTGTGTTTTTGAGCAGCACTGTATCCAAGATCTGGAGGAGGCAGGCTGCTTGAAACTTGCCTCACTCCTGTGTGCTACAAAGGAGCCCAAGTTGTTTTCACATGAATTGCGTGTCATGGAACTGTTGATTAAAGTAAGAACAGCCTATGGGAAGTTGCACACTTCTGCTGTTTGTAAATTGAAGGGAAGTCAAAGGGCTTGTTGGTTCAGCTGTGACAGGTTAGGATGTCAATGACATGACCTTTGCATCTCATCCCTTTTTGCATGTTTGTGCTGCCTTGTAGAAAGGGCGTCAATAAAAATTAATATGTATCTATGCCTTGAGCACCTAGTTAATTCAGAAAGTGGACTGTGGAGGCTAAGAACTGGGGGTAGGTGCATTTATGCTGCCTTGTCACAGGGACAGCAACCTTCAGCCAGGAGGGTTGGGGGAAGGCTGGAAGCCTGAATCCCTTTCCCAGAGCAAGATTTGACAAATGCTGTGCAGTTCAGAGACCGGAAGACTCACTTGCCAAGACTACTTCTGGACCTGTTTGCTTATTTGGGAATATCAAAACACCTCGCAATATAGCGTATTCTCAATCATTATTTTGTTGTAGTTATCTTTGCTGTGTATTTATTTATTATGGAAGCCTGTTAAGTTGGGGACTTGTAGGACTCTGATTAATGCAGGGAAAAAACTTGGTAGGAATAAACAGAATGATGTAGGCGTGTGTGAATGGGTGAATCAAGGTTACACATCTAGGCTAAATCTACAGCTGGAGTACACTGACATGATTGGAGGTATGTTTCAATACAGCTTTAGCATAGCTGAAGTTAGCAGAACCATGGTAATTTACATAAGCCTGAAAAGCAGCTCCAATGAAAGGAAATAATGCTTTCAAAAGAAATCTGAAAAATTATTGTCCAGATGTATATCAAAGTCCTGGATTTTGTTGTTACTTAGTCCCCTTCAATTCTCAGTGCTGCATGTTGTCTGTTTGCATCAAAGAAAGCTCCCGACACCTCTGGGAAAGTTTTGTAGAGCAGTAGTCTGCAGGGGAGCTGCTTGGCTGCTCTCCCCTTTTTCCAGAGCTGTATGTATATCACAGAATGTTAGGGGCTGGAAGGGACCTCAAAAGATCATCTAGTTAAACCCCCCCTGCCAGAGCACCTATACCAGATCACACTTGAATGCATCCAAGCAGGTTTTGAATATTTCCAGAGAGGGAAACTCCACAACCCCCCTGAGCAAGCCTGTTCCACTCTTGCATTGCCCTCACAGTGAAAAAATTTTTCCTTATATGTACCTCTCAGACATTTTTTTTTATAGAATGTGCTTTAAAGAGTTCATCATCTCTGACTATTTTTTCCCCTATGGTGACATGATAGTCATTTGTATAGCCAGTAATTGAAATGTCACCAACAGCTGATGATAATTTCAGCTGGAGGATAAGCAGTTAAGCTCTTTAAACAAAAGGTCTCTTTGTCTAGAACTACCTTTGGCAATAAAACAGGAAGTGTAAGGGCAAGTACAAATCATAAGTCAGAGCAGAAGACATACTGTTCTCAATGGAACGGCTTCACAAGTTGCTTACATCTCCTTGTTTGATTATTTTCTAAGGGAAATTATGCAATTGCAGCAACGAAATTTCTGTCTCGTTCTTTATACTACCTTAGAGTTCTTCCAAGCAATTACCCTGCCTCCTCTGATAATTCATTTTCTTTGCTGAAGTAATATTTTAAGAGTGGGAGTTGGCTTTTGACTTATATCTCCTAATAATCTCAACTGTGCTGTCATTCCAAGTGCAGCCTGTGTTAGTTGATGAGCTGAGAGTGTATACTTGTGTGTTTAGTATAACTTAAGCGTTCCCACAGCAGGAAAACCATAGGAATAGGGCAGCATCAGACTAAAGGAAAGTTTTCATCTTTCATGGAAGTTTTCTGGTGGAACTTGAGACAGTTTGTATATCATCTCTACTTATGGCTTTATTTTTTTACTGATTTACTTCATTAGTAACAAAGGGAAACACCCCCAATCCTGGACCACATTTGCAAATAAGCGTCTGCTTCAAGTTTAACGGATGACTGTGTGTCCAATTAAAAAACATAGTAGTCCATGGGAAATTCAGGTCATAGCAACCTTTTCTCTTGTGATTATTCATTGCACCTGCCGAGTTCCCCATCGTCCATCCCCAGATAAAGTATCTGATGATAAGGCCTGCTTGTTAAACGCATTTAACAAATGAGTGCTAATCCATTTTTGTGGCAGGTGGCACGTCGCTGGGGGATTCAGAAAAATAGGCCAGCTATGAACTATGATAAACTTAGCCGATCACTTCGCTATTACTACGAAAAGGGAATCATGCAAAAGGTGAGTAGCTGATTTTGTATTAAATTTCACCAGTGTTGCATGTTAATCCATAAGTCAGTTTACAAAGAGTGCCTGTAACTACATTGCTTAGGTAGGTTTTTCATCTATTTAGGCAAACACAAAGCTTTTTCCAGTATGTGCATCAAGGTATTTTTTTCTGTGTTAAAAAGGTCTGTGGTTTTAGTTCACACAATGCACACCGTGATTACAGGGAAAGAGGTAACATTCAAAAATATCCAAAAGAACTTCCTGGCACCTGGGAAAGGCAAACAGTAGAGTATGGTATGAATAATGTTTTGCAGATCTAAATTAGTTGCCTAGTGCTTGGGTACCATGGTAAGTGCAAGATAGGGAGAAAAGTTATATCCATTAACATACCAAATACTTTAATATTTTACCAGTAGTGTTGCAATAATACCATTTAAAAGTGTAATGTAATATTTTATAATAGGCTGAATTATGGGATATTTAACCATAACTTATGTATAACAGTCTGGTCTTTTACTGTGTCTTGCCAATTTACGTGGATATTTTTAAGTCTTGTTATGTAGTACTGCATAGATTGACTGAGAAATCAATAGGAGAGACTTCTCTGCTGCCATCTACGGAACTGGCAGGTGTGATCAGAGATTGTAATGAACACCTTGTGCTGTAAAACTTGTTCCCTATCTTTTCACATTAGTTTTGTGACCAGTGATGACTAACATGTTTAAACCTGCCGTTTGCCAATTCCTTGAACAGAAGCAATGCTCTCAGCTCAAGTTACTGGGCAGCTTTTCCAGTAGGCTTTGTGAAGTCTTGGTTTGAAGTTGCCTGTTCTCTCTCAAGTTCTCTTGCTTTGTTGGTGGGACTGTTGTAGTTCTCTTCCTTTTTTTCGCTATTCACCTTAGACAACAGTCTGGGCTAGTGTTGGCTTGTGGTACTTAAGTAGGACAGTGCTGCATGTGTCACATAACTGTGTATTGAGCCTTTGTAAAGTGGACTGGAGACGAGACTCACTTGGGGAGAAACAGAAAGGTTGATTTTACTGGGTGGTGCTTCAGGCAGAAAAGTTCCTTATTGCCAGTTACAGCTCAGCTGCATAGGCAGCTGTGCCGGCACAGTTCAAAGGCAGCAGACAGGCAAGAATAAATAGCAAAGAGAGGGAAACAAGCTGAAAAGGTGGGGATGGGATTACCATAAGGCTGATAATGGAGCCCAACCCACACATGCATTTAATATGGAAAGTTTACCAGTACTTCTGACATCCAGCTCGATACGTTTTTATTTTTTTACTAATTTATCACCCACCTTAAAAAGCTAGTTTAGATGCTTGTTTTTCTGACATAGCAATGTTTTAGGTTTTCTCCCTGGGATCACTCTATGTGGCCAGTTACTGTATGTTTTAAAAACAGTGGTGGTTGTAGATTCATATTGTTTCTTTGCTGTAAGGTTTGTATGGACAGTTCCCCCCTTTTTGTTTAAGTTAAGCAATGACAACAGGTTAAGCAGTTGCCTAGTTTCTGAATTCAGCCTTCAGTCTTGTCAAACTTGCTGGCTTTCACCTGATCAAAACCATTCTACTGAAGATACAGCCTCTACCAAACCTTTGCATTATTTGTAGAAAAAATAAGCTGAAAATGTAAGACTTAAGACTATTTTGCACCCATAAGAATATAATTCAGTTTGCAGTGCTTGTGTCACCTTCATTCACTCACTTGCAGTGATGTGCTAGGTAGAGTTACAAGTAGTAGACAGTATGACCTTTATTTTAAAATAACTTTAATAAATCATGGATCATATTCTTAAATATAACCTTTTTAAAGAAGATGCTTGAGAAGACACTTCAATGACTATTTTAAAAAGAAGGCAATGAAGAGAGACTGAGAGACCTGGGGCTGTTTAGTCTGGAGAAGACTGAGAGGGGATCTGATCAATGTCTATAAATATCTGAGGGTGGGTGTCAAGTAGAAGAGGGCAATCTCTTTTCCATGGTGTAATAAGACAAGGGACAATGGATACAAACTTGATCTTAGAAGGTTTCACTTCATCATGAGGAGAAACTTCTTTATGGTGAGGGTGATGAAGCACTGCAACAGGCTGCTTGGAGAGGTTGTGGAGTCTCCTCTGGAGACTTTCAAAACCCTCCTGAATGCATTCCTGTGTGGACTACCATGTGTGATCCTGTTTTTGACAGGGGGTGGACTTGATGATCTCTGGAGGTCCCTTCCAACCTCTAACATTCTGTAATTTTGTGCTTCTGTGAATTGTGTATTTTTATCATTCTTTAGACATACAGTGCTGTTTCTGAGTAAGGGAAAACTTCAGAATCCTTGGACAAATTGCCCCTCCATAAGCAAATCCAAATGTCCCAGCTTTGCATGAGCAACTGCTAAGTACATATTAACCTACGTATTTGCTTACGCTGTCCCTGTACAATCAGCATGCTCTATAACTTAAGTGCTTTTGTACATAAGTATGAATCAATCCCTGTAAAGTGAAATGCAGATCTCTATCAGGCAATGTGACTCTTTTTTCCACTTTGCGCACAGACGGTTGGACTTAGTCATTTTATTTTGCAACTCTAGTGACAATTTGTTTACATCTTCCAATAAGAACAGTTCTATTTGTGGTTAAGTATAGGAAGTGATCACAAACAAATGTTTAGAAGTAGAATGCCTAGTCTGTCTTCCAACAGGATATCACGTGTGGCAAAGTCAAAAGTGTTCTGCACAGTCTGCCTCTGCAGATCCCCGTGGTCTGTGCTAAGGCATTGCCTTACCAGTTCTGCTATTGCAGTACTAATTGCATAGCGAAGGTGAGGTGATAGAAGAAGAGGTAATGGCTTCAAACCAGAAGATGCTAGATTGAGTTTAAACGTGAAGAGGAAACTCCTCACCATGAGAGTAGTGAGGCAGTGGAACAGGTTGCCCAGAGGAGTTGTGGAGGCTCCAACCCTGGAAGTATTCAAAGCCAGGCTGTACAGGGCCTTGAGTAACCTGGTCTAGTAGGAGGTGTGCCTGCCTGCGGCAGGGAGGTTGAAACTGGTTGTTGAAGGTTCTTTCCAACCTAAACCATTCTGTGATTCTATGTTGAACTTGGAGTTGCAAAACTAAAACACTGCACCTTTTTCTCCCTTCTGTTGTCTTAAGGTGGCTGGAGAAAGATATGTCTACAAGTTTGTGTGCGACCCTGAAGCGCTTTTCTCCATGGCTTTCCCAGACAACCAACGCCCCTTACTGAAGACTGACATGGAGCGCCACATCAATGAGGAGGACACTGTGCCTCTGTCCCACTTTGATGAGAGCATGGTCTACATGCAGGACGGTGGCTGCTGCAACACCCACCCCTATAACGAAGGCTATGTCTATTAACAACTGTGACAGTGAAGGGGGTGTTTTCCCCCTCCCTTAGGCTTCTCCTCTTTCACAAGACCCAGAGGAAAGCTGAATCGACTTCAGTTTGTTTTTTAAATAGTATACTAAAAGGGGCTTTTCCTGTTGCATTACTCCTATGGTCTGCCATGGACAGCGCACTTTATTTGAAAGGGGAGGGATGGAACCTAAACGTTATTCTGTGTAACAGGAGAAAAAGGGTGGGTTTGCTTTTTACTTAAGTTTGGGAAGGGAACATACAGGTTTTAAGTACAAAAAAAAAAAAAAAGAAGCTATATCATGTCTGTTTTGTTTCATATCAGCATAAGATATTGTACATTTTCTCTGGGTATCCGTAGTACAGTTAATTCTCATTGTGCAAAATAACCACTTGATGATGGTATCAGCACAGCATGCCTAGGGCATTTGTTTCTTGCCACTCTTAATTGTATTTCTGCAGTTATAAAAGAGACGCAAAGCATATACCACAGCATTTAATTTAGAAGCTTGCAGTGGCAGACCTTGCACCTTGCCTCTGAAAACAACCTGATACTCAAGAGAATTTTATTTGTTTGTTTATTTTTTTTATTTTTCTGTGGCCTCAAAAAAAAACAAATTCCTGTTTAATGACAGAATGGCCATAAGCATGGTGACCAAGCAGCAAAACCCCTGACTTCAGACTGTGAGCCATATGCTCGTATCTGGTGCCACGTTGCTACATACGTGGCCCATGCAATGGCTTAGACCTTTCAAGATCCATTTGAAGGTAGTAATGACATGTGGTAGGCTTTCTGATGATCATGTCAGCATTAAATACAGGATCATGATGGGGAGGGAGAAAACATTTTGTATCCTTCCATTTCCTTTGGTCCATAAATAAGTTATTTAATCAATAGGAATTAACTGTACTAAGTCACATATCTAATTATGCTGTTTAGACACAGCAAGCACTCCTTGGGAAAAATATCCAATACACTAAATAGGTACTTTAGTAATTTTTAGACACGGTACCCATTAATATACATTTAAACCTTTTACTGCTGTGTTATGTTGATAACATATATAAATACTAGATAATGCTAATGCTTCTGCTGCTGTCTTTTTCTGTAATATTCTCTTTGATGCTGAATTTACTATGACCATTTATAAGCAATGCTGTAACTACAGGTAGCATTTCAGGACAAAATAGATGACTTGAACCATTTATTGCTTAGAAAATCGCTTAGGCCATAGCTGTGCTATAAGCAGCTTTTACGTGCATCCACAAATGACTAGTAAGCTTCAGCTTGCTAAGGAAAGCTCTGCAGAACCTTTTGTAATTTTCGGTGGAACGGAGACTTAAACGACCTGTCAAAGAGTTACCATGAAGTCGCTGTATGACGTTGTAGTGCTGGCACTGATGTTACCAATCTACTTGTTTTGGACACTAAATGTAAATGTGATCAGATAACGCTCGGAAGACAATTTAAATTTTGAGGGTTGGGTTGGTGGGTTTTGGAGGGTGGGGGGGGGGGTTGTTTGTTTTTTTGTTGTATTTGTTTTGGTGGTGGTGTTATTATTTTTTCAAATAGTTTTATTTTATGAGAGGGGAAATCTGGACCACAAGCCACACATGCTATTCTCTATGTGAAACAAGAAGGCCCTAGCAAAATTCCAAACCTTATAAGTATTTACGAACACCTTTTCTGGAATATACACTGTTTCCTAGTGTGAAGGGAGAGGGAGAATGGAGTAGCATCTGGATTTCTTTTTTGGCCCAGTGAAATTTAAATAGGTGTTACATGGGGTACCTCATTTTTCTGTATTCCTGAGAAATGGGAGGAAAATGAATGCATAATTGTACAAGAAGAATAATTTTCATCGTAATGGGTGGAATTCCAAGACAATCCTAGGTGGTGGGTTAATTTTCCATCTTCTGTCAATTAAGACAGTAGTTAAGATAGGAATATTTGAATATGCAATTAATCAAAAATAAAGAATTAGTGATCACTAGAAACCACAGATGCATTAAAAGAAACCCACATTTGGGCAGGTATTTAATTTACTCAGATTCATAAGACAACATGGGAGTGTATGTATGCCTTAATATGTCACCTAATTCTGTCATTTGAAAGTCTCAATGGCACTTAAATTTTCACTGATCAGCCCAGGATCAGAAGTCTAAAATTGCAGAATTAGCAAAAAAAAAAAAAAAAAAAAAGGAAAGGGAAAAGGCTGAGCAAGATTGTTTTAAAACAAAATGTGGTTTCCATTGAAATGAGGTTCAAATGAAACATGCTTTGATGAAAAGTCTTTGGATTGGTTTTGATTCTTTGATGTCAGTACGAAGCGCCTCTTGCCTGTGGCAGGATGTGGGTATTGGGGAAAGGGATTGGACAAAAAAAAAGGAGAAAAAAAAAAAACAAAAAAAAAAGAAAAAGGAAAAAAAGTGCATCAAATGTGTAATATTTAAGAAGAAATATATATATTTATCTGTATACGGTAGTGACTCACTGAACGAAACAAGCGATCAGACCAACATTACATGATCTCTCAGCAGAAGATATAAAAGTCTTTCACTGAACTGATTAACCCTTTTTAAAATGTACCTAAGAGGTTTATTTAAAGTCTGTTTTTATTCCAATTTTTTGTTTGTTTGGGGTTGGGTTTTTTTTTGTTTATTTGTTTGGGGTTTTCAGGTAGAATAATAAATCTGGCAGCTGATTTCTGCAAGATTGTTGTGTATTGGATTCCTAACCATTTGGACTGGAGAGGCCCCTGCAGTAAGGTTCTACTTTTGGAAGATCAGAAGATGATCTGATGATGGTCTGTTCCCGGTGCCTAAAATGGCTTCCTGCAATGTAGAACCAAAAAAACCCCAAACCACCACCAACAAACAACAACAAACACAACAAAAAAAGGAAGTGAGGAGTATGAACAATTCAGGTGAATGTATACATGAGTTCCAGCCAGGATTTGGACTGCCACAGCATCCTATTTGACTGTCAAAAAGGAAGAGGATGTATGTAAATGTAGAGAAAGACTGATTCTAAGAACACTTAACACATTTTCACAGGGCATTTTAATACCCTACTGAATTTTAGTGTGGGGTGTTTGGGGCTGGGATGCAAGTGTTTGTTTTTTCATTTGATTGGTTTGGGTTTTTTTGGTTTTGCTTTCAAGCTGTGCCACAAGTGGACAGTAAACGCAGATTGCACCTTTCTTTTTAGGAGGAGCTTTAATAAGGTTGGTTTGTGTGTGTTTGCTTGTGTGTCTTTGCTGCCCAGAGCAGTGCTACTATGAAGCAAATCCAGGAGGCATCACTGCAAGCACCACACAGGCATGGTAGGGCTGTAGATGCTTGGGTTTCCTCTGCTGTGACAGTTCAGTTGCACTGAATTAGGTAAAGATGTAGCAGATCCCCTCAGAATCCATTTGAGAGAGTTAATACTACAGGTTTAGGGCAGTGCATAAGTTTTGCTGTAGTGATGTGACTTTCCATGACAGAAAGCCGGAGCCTTTTCTCTTTCTCACACCAATCAGACTTGCCCACACACCAACTATGGTGCAAATCTTAATACTACGTTCTCTGAAAGCATGAATTCTGTGTGCTTGTCAGACCAAGTCAGTTGGATGCTTTGGTAACCAGTGGATACAAGAACATTAAGGGTTGTTTTTTTCCAGTAATTCCCTGTGAAAAGGCCTTTGCTCAGAATCTTTGCATCTGACATTCTTTTGCACCTGAAGCTATTCTCCGGGGATTAGTGATTACAGCTTTATTGTCCCTTACATCTGACTTGCACTGCAAGTCCACCTTCAGAGGACAATAACATACAGTAAATAGTTTTGCTTGTTTGTGGGGTTTTTTGTTTGGTTTGGTGGGATTTTTTTGTTTGGTTTGGTTGGGGTTTTGTTGGGTTTTGTTTGTTTTGGTTTGATTTTTAACAGTAGGAAATAGATCAATGTGTGCAAGAGGTATTAGGAGGAAAACTTGGAATTCTTAATGGCTTTACATTCTCCTCTGAAGAGTATTAGCTTCAGGTCACTTACTACAGGTAATAGTACCCATGAAGAGCCCTGTTGAGTGCTCACATTAACAGCACCGAGGACTTTTCCAAATAATCTTCAAAGATGTTTTGGGGTTCCTAATTTAATGTGATCCATTCCAGTCTAAGAATCATCATTCTGAAATACCCCATGTGGATCTGGACGTAAGAGCCTAGAAGATTAATTTCAATTCTCTTCACTGGATGGTTGGTTTGTGGTTTGTTTTGGGTTTTTTTGGGTGGGGAAGCATGTTTTTTTTTTTTTTTATTGGTTTGGCTCTTTTGGCAGAGGCTACTCTGCTTGGAAAAGAGATAGCAGCTGGGATTTGGTGCCTGTGCCTCAGAAACTCCAAAGCCCTGTGTTTTGTTTAGATACCAGATTGAGAATGAGCATCTGCAATACATAATTGAGCCCTGCCTTCCTTGTTCTCCTATGGAACAGGGAACCACACTGCATAATTTTCCGTTACTTCTGCTGCAGGAGTGGTAATCTCTGGCAGAGCAAAGGGATGGAAACCTAGGGACTAGCATTTTAAAACTGCAGGATTACTCAGAGGATGTTGGTCAGATCCTTAAGAAGCATAAATGCATCAACAAAGCGCTGTACTTTACCACCCAGCTTTCGTGACTGCGTAGGTAGGTTAAGTTAGCTTTATCTTTTACTTTAGGAGGTTGAAATACTTGTTTTCCTCTTAAACACCAATTTAATTTCTGTGGGAAGGAAATATCTGTGCCATCTTCTTATGTAATAGTCTGAAAATGCCTATGAAGAGTCTCATTGACATTTTCCCAAAGAACTATTTTTGTGTGAAAATGACACCACAAACATCACTAAAAGAAGGGGTAAATAAACTCCAAGAAGGTATCCATGCATCATGTTCTCCAAAACTGTAGTGTTACTTACCTTAGAATTGTATTGTATTTTTAATACTGCTTCAGTGTCATCCTTATTACATGCTTTCACTGGACAGACCTCAGAAATACACAAAGTACCCTGAAGGTTTTGTGAGATGAGCTTTCTGCTGTTAATAGAGGTTACAGGAAGGTATCCCTGAGGTAGGGTCCCAAGCTCTTGGATGTGGTAAGCTGTAATTCTGTGTCTTTGCTCATGCAAAGCTCTGTGGGCGTTTCTGCCCACGTCCAGGCTTTTTAGTTGCATGGTAGAGAGGTAATTACAGCTACTGGTTGGAGCTGGGGTTTAGTTTTACTTTTTCCTCATAGTTTATGAGTATCTGTGATTTGTTTCAGAAGAAATGCATCTCTGTGTCTCCGCACTCTGGGTAGCCAGGTGAATACCTGGGGTCTAAAATAGCTGTTCTGCTATGGCAGATCCTTGCTGCTTCCCTAAACAGGAAAGGATAGAGAAGATTTCACCATTTTCTATCCTTCTCTCCTCCATGATAGGAAGCAGCTGATCTATCAGCTGGTTCTATCAGCAGGAAGAAGCTCTTTACAGTGCAGGTAGTGAAATACTGGAAGAGGTTGCCTAGAGATGTTCAGGGCCAAACTTGATGGGGCCCTGAGCAACCTGATCTGGTTAAAGATGTCCCTGATTACTGTGGTGGGAGGTTGGCCTAAATAACCTTTGAGGATCCTTTCCAATATGATGCATTCTATGATTCTGTCTCCAGGTAGTTTAAACCAATTCTTTACTCATCCATGATAATTTAGTGATCAGTGTGCTCTTTAGTACAGTAGCACTTTATAGAAGCTCAGTTGCAGGGGCTTGAGTGCTTTAGATGTACTGCAAAGGGCTTTTAAGGTGTCTTTCAGTCAAAGCCTTGCACAGGGGGTGGCATACAGCTACTCAACCTAAACAGAGACAAAATAAGGTGTTTGGCAGAGGCACCAGCTCCTGAAAGCTTTAGACATTTGCTGAAATAGGCAGTTAAAGCAGCTGCCTGGATCACTGGGGTGGGCCTGCCTTGGAAGACCGGGTGAGGAGCTCTGTGTGCATGTAGAAGTCTAGAAAGACCATGAGCCCAACATGCCTAGGTGAGGCTGGGGTAAAGTCTGTTGGGGTCAATCTGGCCACCAACTAGCTCATCCAGAGCTGATTAGCACAGGAAGGAGGAGGTTATATGGCTGATAAAGTAAATCAAAGTGATAATTATTTGAAAGACATGCTGCAGGAGAATCATAAGAAATGATGGAAGGTAATAAACTCTGCAAACAGCAGTGATTTTTTAGGACGCCAGTGCTTGTGGGAGTGCTTCAGGAAAAGGAAGAAGGTAAAACACAGAAAGGGACAGTAATATTAGATGAGAACAACAGGAGTCAAATCATGAACTGCATTAGGGGACCTGGAAGATTGCAGTGTTTTAGATAAGGAAGGGACTAAGATAAGTACAGGGTCAGTAAACTGAGATAAGAGCAAGACAGAGAAGGTAATTGGAGGCAGTGCACTTTGTGGTCAGTGGGCCAAATGTGTTAGACTAACAGAGCTACACCAGGGATGTGTTTGGCCCCAGTAGTACATCCCCAAGGACAGGAGTATCAGAACTGACTTTGGAGTGAGGTGAGTGCTGATAATTTAGTGAAACCATCTGCACAGCCTGTGATTGTTCTTAAAAGAGCAAACAAGATACTGAGATATGCAGAGAGTGTTCTGGGCTATAAATGTAGGGACTTTATTGTCCCACTGTATTAAAACCAACAAACAAACAAAACAACCACCTTGTAGGATAATAGGTCAGATTGTGAGTTGGTGTAAATCTGCTTTATTTACTGGAAGTCAGCTAAGAGGCTTTATGCTAGCAGTCTGTGTCCTGTCTAGCATGGTACACACACAGGGCACTTTTACTTGCTACCTTATTCAGAAAGATTTACAAATGATCAAGCTTTGGGGTGTAGCATGAGGCCGATTATGAAAGATGAAATTAAATAAATGCTTATGTCTTCTGAATTCTGCTGATGTAACCAACTTGCTGCATTTTTGTCTAAAACTCTCTCTGCTGGAGCTCCACGTACCCCTTTAATACTTCTGGTTATCTTTGGTGACCAGTGCTGGTAGACTGTAGGTGCTGGAGTTCCTGCTACAGGTGGCTTCAGTGTTGCTCTCTGCAAAGGTGGCTGGGATTTGTAGGGCTGCCTCCCCGGCTGTCCATGAGGATCATGTGGACATTTAGAAGTCTTAAGGTGTGCATAAAGCTCAGGACTAGCAAATATCAGGTGCATTGCAGATTCAGCCACAAAGGTCAGACTTGCAAAAGTACTTCAGCTGGTGCTCTGCTCCATGTTACAAAGCGCTGTGAGCCCAGCCATAAACATCTAGCATGTGTAAGGACCTCTACAAAAATATTTCAAAAGCTGGTCAGCTGAACCAGGGCTTTTCTGCTTCCTGCAGGAATCAAATGGTGGAGAAACAAAGTGAGTGAAGGCCTAGATCTGCATCTACACAAAACCAAAATAAAGAACACTTTCTTGTTACAGTTTTAGAGTTGCAGCATGACACTGCAGGAGGGAGCTCATAGGCAGTAAGGCTTTTCTTTGTAGCCCAGAATAGATGTCTGCACCCAGAAAAAACCTGCTAGTTTTATGCAGTGCATGCATATGCCTGCTCAGCATTCAAGCTTTCATAAATTTGCTTTTTGGTGTTGAATTCTTCCTGATACATAGGGGAATATTCTGCTCAGTTACAAATTATCTTTGGGACACTACAATGCTCTGCTTTATACTATGTAAAGTTTCTTGGTGAATCTAGCCTTAACTGCTGAAGAAGCATTGCCACATAAGGAAAGGTTGATTCCTAGAACTGTACCATCCGTTAAACTGAAAAGTTTCTGTGCTCATGATCCAGCCATGGGTAAGTGACATAGCTTAGCTGTAGCAAAACCAGTCCTTGAACCTCAACTTGCTGTATTAATGCTTTATGATCAGGAAGTCCCTAATACAGAAACTGTCAGACCTTCGAAGCTTATACTGAAGTCACCCTTTTGCCATACTCTCTAAACACTCATGCTGGTCTATCCTGGAATGGATGGACCTTTGGCTGCAGGTGACTCCTGGAAGTGAGGAGTATTTGAAATGAGGGCACAGAGTTCTGGTGTCACAAGTTAGTGTTTTGTATACTGCATTTCGTGTGAGTCCTGTGATGTAAATGATGTAACATAACTGACTTAAGTAGTTTGGGTGTTTTTACACTAAATCTGTAAATTTGAACCTGGAATCCTTTGCCTATAGGATTTAGTTTCCTTGCTAACAAACACATCCTCTACAAAGAGCCATTGTCAACTTGCGTGTGATTACTAAGCTGCTGACATTGGGGTCAGAGCTTTTTTTAAAGGGAGAAGAGAAACATTGCTGCATTTGTGTTTAACTGGGAACTGCATGTCTTTCAGAAAAAGAAAAAAAAATAATTGACCAATTAGTGGGTGATATGCCCATTTTATATTCCTGCCACTTTACACCTAATATGTCACCCATGATGTTTTCTCTCTGTGTAGTGGTTTTGCTAAGGCTATTTAGCAACATACAGGGTTGAAGCAGGACTTGGAAGTTAAAACCCCCCAAAATAAGGAGAGAGAAAAAACCACACTAATGAATGTCTTTACCTTCTCATATTGCCTCTAACTCTATCAATAACATATTCCATAATGCTCTAAGTTCCATCCTCAACAGATAACATTAAGCAGTACATATCCTAATCTCATCAGGACTCTTGCCTAAAACCTTAGGTGACTTCATGCATTTATATCAATTGTATCAACAGACCAGTGCATCTGACTCTGAAAGCAGGTGGGGATCCACAGAGAGATTTCTCATGGCAAGATGGCTTGGATTTTGATGGGATGGCTATGACAAGCACAGACAGAAAGGGATGCAAATCTCTAGAGTAAAATAATAGTAAAAGCTCTGAAAATACTGTATATGTGGTGTCTTCAGTTAGTACAGGTTTTGAAAGGTAAGGGGCAAGTTTATGTAGCTGATTTCTGTTACCTGGGGATGACCCTGTGCACAAACTGTAATGGGAAGTCAGTATTTCTGACAATTTTTATAAGAAGATCTAGCCAGAGAAGCGTGACCTGCTGACTCATTGTCCCAAAATGGTAGCAGTCTAAAATATCATTGCAAGTGTGAGCTGAATTCTCACACAAGCCCTAAATGAGATAGCCAGTAGTTCCATACATTAGGAGGACACAGTATTCAGTAAGAGCAAAGAAAGAATCCTGAAACCATTAAGTGTAACTAAAAAAGAAAAAAAAAAAAGAAAAAAAGAAGATTATAGCTCTCAGTCTTGCTGCAATTTGGCTACTGCAAGCTGTAAATTGTAACTGATGCAAAGTAAAAATTAGCGTAGAATGACTTGCTCAGAGACTTTTAATTCTCCGGCATCAAATGAGCTCAGGTTCTATTGGGCTGCACACCCGGGATCCCCTTTCTATCCAGAAGTGTAAGAAACTCAGGCCAATGAACTTCTGTGCTATATGAGGTTGCCAAGGATAAGTCCACCTGGAATGCTTAGCCAGATGCATTAAACAAAAATTCACCATGATAAAAATGTGCACCCCTATATTGATACAGTTAAAAAAAAAACCAAACCCAGTAATCAGTGCATAGACAGCAATATTGTTAAAGAAAGAGATCTGGAGGAGCTTATATATGTAGCAAAAAAGGACACCAGGAAAACCAAACTGGTCCATTGTCTCGGGTTTTTAACATTTACACAGGTATGGGATAGCTTCCTGGGCTGCTTGTTTTGGTTGGTTGGTTTTGTTGTTGTTGTTTTCCCTTTGTGTTTTGTTTTGGTTTATGACCTTACTTTATCAAGGAAAAATAAGCTTCTCCTTAAGAATCTAATAGCTATCAAACTTCCTAGTGTTTTTGCTTATTATTATTGTTGAAAGGTAGAATTCAAATTTAAAGCTGAAGCCTGTAACCCATTCTTTACTGAATGCAGTTATTGCTGTGCTATAATTACAGAATACATCATGGAGCAGTGTGGTATGATGTTTTCACTGATATGGATGTGAAGGAGATGTATTACCATGCCTAAGCTGCTTGTTATTTCCACGCTGTTTATTTGTGAAGGCAGAAGTACATTTTACAGCTCCTCCTCCCGAAATAAAAAAAGCTTTTATAGCAACATTCTCAAGCGTCTTTTATTTTCCTCTGAGCCTCATATGCTAAAATAAAAAAGAGACAAAACTATTCTTTCAGTGTTTAGAAAATTTTCAGTAATGTTGCAGGCTTCATCATTTGCCTACCTGTGAGGTTAGTGACTGTGATGGAAAGCCTGAAGTCCTGACAAATTGTTTAGAAGTGTTTTATCAAGGTAAAGTATCTTAGAGAAACGGCACAGATGTGTTAGTTACTATTTGTGCAGTTTCATACTCAAAGGGTTTCGGTAAAGAAAAGTTATGAATGGATTCAGATATTTATAAGATAGAGGTTGATGGTTCCTGTCTTGCACACCTTGCAGAAGGTGTGCTTTCTGAAGTTGTTTTCTTCCTCTTGTTGAAGCAATGAAAATCATCCTGGGTATCTCTTGTCATGGGTTACTATCTCTGAGGAAATCTAGAAGTTCCTCAGCAGTAGGCCTTCCCAAACCTTTTGCAATTGTATCGTGCTTGTGGAAATGGAGAGAATGGCAATAGGAAGGCAAAAACCTTCGACCTGCAAAATAAAAATGTCGTTTTGGAAACCTCTTTCTGGTTTACTGTCATCATCTATTTTCTGTGGAAAGACTCAAAAATAACCACCTCATGTTACGCATTTGTCATTATAAGATTATATGAAGCTCTGAAATGCCTTAAGAATGTGGGCCTTGAGGGGTTCACATTGCTATTTCCTTATCTGAAAAGCTCAGGATCCTAAAGATGTCAGTTATGACATTCTGAATGATTTCCTAGAAAATTATTTTTAAGGTGGCTCTGAGTTTTAACCACATTAGTCTATTCTGATCTTTGGTCTATTGTAATTTTGGAAGGAAACTCAGTATTTTGTGGGAAAAGGAAGGAAACTTTCTAAGAAAGGAAGATTAATGGAATGAAGCTGGAGGTGGGGAGATTCAGGCTGGACATGAGGAGGAAGTTCTTCACCATGAGAGTGGTGAAGCCCTGGAATGGATTGTCCAGGGAGGTGGTTGAGGCCCCGTCCCTGGAGGTGTTTAAGCCCAGGCTGGATGAGGCTCTGGCCAGCCTGATGTAGTGTGGGGTGTCCCTGCCTATGGCAGGGGGGTTGGAACTAGATGTGGTCCCTTCCAACCCTGACTGATACTATGATTAAGTTTTCCAGAGTGCTGGAATGTGAGGTTGCCCAGTGGAGCAGGAAAAAGAAAGTTAAAAATGCATGGATAATTACAGTTGACATATAGCTTTGTGATTTACTGCATGGATACTATTCATGTACAGAGACTCTATAGGCACTTTATATAATAGCCATGTAATTAATGTATACATTATTAATATATAAGTGCTTCTATTAAGAGACGTCATTAATGATCCTGCCGTTCTGAAGCTGTAACTTAGTGTGATCCGCATAAGACATTTGTTCCCGTCTGACAGAATTAGACAAAGAAAAAAATGAAGTAAATTCTTCCCAGTACATGAAATCTGTTAATGAAACTATGATATTTCAGAAGCCAGTCCCACTGCCACAGGAAGGGCTCACACAGACTGATTTTTGGTGAGGCAGGTAGAAAAGATGTGAAAGTGGATAAAATAATTCTTAAAATATGATGACGTTCATATATCGAAGAACAGACTAGAGGGAGAAGTGCTCCACTCTACAATACACTCAGAGTAAAACAATACAAAAATTTTTGTTTCTCCTTTGTCCAGTCTCAAAATGGATGTGAAAATTAGAGAAGGACTGAAAGCAGCTCTGAGGGGAAGATTTAACAGATGATGGTTACTGCCATAAAATAATCCATTTGATTTGCTACAGGTTTCTGCCTAACAATAGAAACATTTTCAGCTTCCCCTGAGAATTGTCTTCAGAATACTTAAAAAAAAAAAAAAAAAAAAACAGAAAAGAGAAGAATAATTAGTGAGTTTAAGGCTGAGTATAATAATTATGACAAGTAGCAGAGACTTTGGGATTGCAAATGTAATTGACTCTGCAAAAGAAGTTAAAAGAATATTTAGTCACAGTGTTTTAATGAACACAACTCAAATGCTTTCTCTGAGCCTGCCTTATGGTCTAGAGTCCCTCTGCCCTTTTTTATACCCATACATGATGCATGGTTTCCTGAATGTGTGAACATTCTCTGGACAGGTGGAAACCTGAATTGTGAAGCTGTGGAAATCAAGAGCCCAACACAATCTGAATCATTTTTTTGGTCAACATTTTCTGTCAGTAGAACTCCACTTAATGGCTTGGTTCCATGCTATGGTTCTATGCATTCTATTGTACGGTTTAGATAGAACAAGACCCTGAAGTCTGTTGAATTCAACAGGGCTGAGCTGAAAATGTCCTTACTCTACCTCGTTATCATATGGATGAAGCTAATTTTGTATGCCTTATTATTGGACTTTTTGTGTTTATTTGCTGTAAGGACCCTGATTCACTCTGCCTCTGCCCTTCCTTTATACATTTATAGAGGGTGTGAATCTAGCAAGGTCAAACCAATCAGCACAAATGCAAATGAAGATAAGAAATAAAGAACTGGGCTGTGCCATCCAGTTGTCTGCTGTCTTCTCCATGCAAATCCCAGAGATTTATTCCTCTGTGGTGCTTCTTGAATTGTAACAAGCTATTGCTTATTTTTATTCTGTATCTCTGTCACCACAAGAACACTGTAATCTGCTGCTTCTTTGGATGAGAAAAGTTCTTTGCTTTTTATCCTGTGTACTTCACTTGGCTTGGACTATTCCGTATCTTTCAGTCTTTCTTTGTGAAAACCTATCTCCTTTTCAGGAAGCTAGGGCAGACATATCAACTTGTTCAGGTGGGATACATATGGGTTAATGTCATACTGAGAGAATTGTAGCAGAGAAACAATACAAAAAATGCAAGTTTCTACAATGTTTAGTTTTGCAAGTTTTCAGTTCTAATGCCTTTGGATCATGGTTTCTTCTTAAAAGGAGAAAACTCTAAAAGATCGAAAAGTAATATTTCATTTCAGGTCTTGGAATTTTGAGGATATTAGGCCACCTGCAATTGCATTTGAGAGGAACTGAAGCAAGCATACAGTTTATATATGTAAATATTTTTACTGAGCCTTACTCAACTCACCTTTTTCTTACCTATTGATAGAGTCATAACAATCTTTCTTCACTGGAGCATGACCTGCTTATATCTGAAGTATTACTTGGGAGCAGCTCCCTAAGGAAATATTTAGTATCTGTTTTGTGACTTACACATTATAAAGCTTCCAAGAGAAGTATAAAAATATGTTTGCATGAGAGATGGTGGGAAAAGCCAATTTCTTTGCTAGCATGTGTTTCAGCACATGATTAGCCTTCAGCCATATACAAAGTTATTTTAGAGGACATTACCTCACTAAAAGTCACTCAATCCCAGTTGAGTTGAGGCCGCTTGTATAATTTGGAGATATAGCCTCATGAAAAGATAAGCAATTACCTGAGGTTCTCTATATTCCTAAGCAGTTATGAGCTTCCTCTCTGTGCTTAGTGATACACACATTTTCCACACAATATTATGGGATCAGAAAGTGTATTTCCTGCTTTAGAGGTACATATTGAGATACAGGTGAGGAATGGTCCCGCAAGGATTCATTTGATCTGGAGCTGAATCCAGCTGCATCCAGTTCAGTGACTGCACACTGGATGCAATTTTCTACTTCTTTACACACAGTCTCTAAGGAATACTTCCAAGTGGAGTATATGTGACACTCATAAGGAGTAGAGTGTTCAAGCAAATCTCCTGCACTGAATCCTAACCCCAACTTGGTTGACTGCTCTGAAATTTAGCAGCCTTGCAGAAGTGGTTTCCTAGACTGCAGTTCTTTCCTAGAATGGAGGTCAAGACAGCTGGCAGGAGTTTGGTGGAAAGGAAGAGATTTACAGGTCCTGTGAAAAGCTCAATGCAGCACCAGGTATTCTACTCTGATATATTGGTTATATTCCTGTTTGAAACTCCCACAAAATGTCTTGTCATCAGGGGCAGTCCCTCATTTGTGGCAGGAGTGCTGTCAGGACAGGCATCCTCTTCTAAGCAGGACACATAATGGTAGCTCCACTCAGTTGAAAACAATGGAATCAAGTCAATGATTTTGGATTCTTTGTAATCTTAGTAAGTGAAAAGATCAAGCAGAGTGCTTGCATGCCAGATATACTCTCTGTTTACTAGAAGGCTGTTCTCTCCCTGCACAGTTCCATCTGTCCTGGTGGTGTTTTGTACTGATCAAAAGAATGATGGAGCAATACTGAATAAGTAACATTTTTTGTTATCATTCCCTGTCTCACAAACCAGAATCTATTGCATTTGCATAGATTTTTATTCATAAAGGATGGTAAGTCAAGACAGTTGTTTCTTTTTCACTCTTACTTATAATTGATTTAGTAGTTAATAAAAGCAGTGGCTAACGATCTATGATGTGATACATCCAAATCACAATGACCTTTCTGAACGTGAGCTAGCAGACGTACAGCATGAGCATGGCTCATACGAGACCTCAAAATTTGTTTACTTTTGCACCTCATGCCAGAACTTAAACTCTGTTCTCTTCAGGCTCAAAGGCTAATGCACTAATTTACAGTGTCATGCAGCTGCCCATTTGGTTGAGTTTTCTTTTCTTCTCACAGAAGGTTAATTTCCATAACAGGGATTTTAATTTGACTGGGTTTGTTTGGATAAGATTTTATGGGATTTGGTTTCAGTCATGGTGTTTGATGTCTTATTGCATAAAAAAATACAGCACAATGACAGAGAATACTGTTTAATTTTTCACTAAACAAGCCTATCAAGTGTCTTTTTGTATTAAATGTGTGTGCAGGTATGTTGTCTTGGGCTAGCGGAGTAATTTCCTGTGTCTAACACTTTGCAGTGTTATGTTAAGCTGGAGTTTTTTATCACTCTTGTCTTTGTGGTGCTTATTTTTAAGCAATGAATAGTAGAAGATAAAGCTGATTGAACAAGGTGATACGCAGTATGAACTAAATAGTTCCACTTATCAGGTCCTGGGTTCATAGATATCTGGGGAAAGTATTTGATTGCTGGAAGGCCACCGCAGAACATTTCTATAGCCATGTGTATAAAAGTGTGGTGACAGGTACACAACAACCCCAATGGGACAAAGTGATGCTCGGATATGGACTTGGTCAGGACATATAGCTCATGAAGAAGTTAATTTCTAACAGTTGGCTTGTAATTAGAGCTAATAATGTTGATTAATAATAGAAGAAAGGTGAAAGAACCTGTTGATAGTCCTTGCGCAGATTCCTTTGGTGTTCTGGGCATGCAAGAATCAGAATGTAGAACAAAAATTTCCATGAAAAACCTGCAATATAACTAAAGTAGAGGAAAGAGAAGTCTCAAAGCAGTAAACAAATTTATCTTCTTTAACTCTACTGGATGAAATCCAAGTTGAACTCAGTCTTCTACAACCTTGCTGAATTTAAAGTCATCTTCAGTAGGGTAACTAACGGCTGCAACTCATTTAGAAATAGATCTTCATTTGGCACAATCCAGCAGAGATGAAAGGCAGCAGCACTTGGTGAGCTTTACTGAGCAAAAAGGTTTAAAGTAGCTGACAAGTGTCATAAGATATTGTTGTACCAGTTTGTATTGATTGTGCTGGAGGGCACCTCCTTGTGGAAGAGGATTGATTTTTGTGTGTTTTCACAAAGAGATTTTAATAGTCTCTGTATTTGCTGTCATGTCGCAAAGGCCCACAAGCGAGATGTGACTGATACCACAACTTTAAGTGATCATCCCTTCAGCCTCCAATAAGCATCAATTAATGCTGTATATAAACATCTCCAATGCAGTTACATGAAAACCAATTTTTGTAAGTTAGAAGGTCAAATTCTACACTTGTGCAGTAGCAAAGAAAACAGTGTCACCCAGGAATTAAATTAGCTCAGCTTCAGAGAGAGATTAAGAGAAAGAGTGCTCAGTTTCTGGTTTTTTGGGTTTTTTTAAGAAGGTAAAATTATTTTCTAAACTTATGAAATTATTAAAGCTGTTAATTGCAATCATTTGAGTCACTGGACAGAAAATCATTGCTGAAGTTATTTCTTTTGTTTCTTCACTCAGAAATGTCATGCTTCTATCACTGAGGTAAAAATTCACAGAGAAATTACTAGCTAGATAACTTCTTCAAATCTGAGCAGAAGAATCACTGAAGGGAGTGTGTGGTTTTGTACCTTATATATGTAGGCATGGTGAAATGACTATAATATTCCTAAAGGTGATATGATAATAGTTCTCCATAGGGAAAACTCCTGTATAATTTAGCAGGGTTGAAAACATTAGATTTTTATTGACTGTAGTGTAATACAAAAATATTTGAGTGTAATGGAACACAAAATACTATGTATATGTTAAAAAAAGCCCCACCTATTCAATAATAGGATAACTATTATTAAAAGGGATATGTCAGAAAAAAATCTGTTCATTTCTGTTGGGCTTTATCATAAGACAAAGAAATCCTTTGTTTATAAGTCCACATCCAACCTACCATCAGGTTACCAGCTCTGCTGGGCTGCAGTGAAACATCTGCTTAGGCAGAACTGAGGCAAAGTTTGTTGCAGCTGCTCCAAACAGTAAGAGGTGCATTTGTGGTTTCTCATGATTACAGTAGGTGATGTCCTCTCCCTGAGTCAGTAGTAACTGCTGGAACCTCCTGGCTGTTGCATGTGCTGTCATTCAGCCGTGAATGTAATCGTGCTGCATGACACAAAGTGCTGAGCCCTGTATCCCACCTAGGTGCCAGACCAGAGATATCATATTCTCTTTGTCTCTTTCTACTTCCATGCCTCTTGTAGTTGCAATTCTCACCTTTATGTATCTTATTTTAGGCCTGGAACAGAAACCAAGGTTTTGCCACAAAACCAACAGGTAGTGCAGTTTTCGTCTCCGTGTTTTAATCTGGAATATAGAAGGAGGGCTGAAAATAAGCATGCTCAAGTTTGTTGCCCAAGCTGAGACGGGAAAACATTCTCTGCTGCTTTGCTTTTGTTTAGTTTTGTTTTGTCTTAGTAGTACTCACAGAAGTCTTTTGAATTTTCTGGAGGTGTATATGGTCATCTTGAGTGCAATTACACAGCACTTACAGGATGGCCAAGGGATCAGGCCCAGTCAGCATGGATTTAGGAAGGGCAGGTCCTGCCTCACCAACCTGATCTCCTTCTATGATCAGGTGAAGGCTGTGCATGTTGTCTACCTGGACTTCAGCAAGGCCTTTGACACTGTCTCCCTGGCCAAGCTGCCAGCCTGTGGCTTGGACAGCAGCACTCTGTGCTGGGTTAGGAAGTGGCTGGAGAGAAAGCTATTTTTTTAATGTATATTCATGCAGTATTTTGTAAAGTGGGGGTCTGGAATCTGTTTTTTAATGTTGCTGCCCTAAAAATAGCATGAATGCAACGTGCTTTGCAAACAGTGAGTTTTATTGTGGAACTGACAGTTGCTTCTAACTCTCTCCAGTTTGTAATTTTTCTTGCACATTCACATAAGGAAAGCTGAGTTGTTTAAGTGCTGAGAAAAGGAAAAAAACAAGGAAATGAGAAGATAGAAAAAGCTGGATAGTCCTTAGGAAGTAAAGGTGGCTTCAATTCAAAATAAAAGAAAGAAATCTTCTTATGGTTGCTTGTTTGTATACAGCATTGAAAATGTGAGTGTCTTATTTTTACAGAAATACAAATCTGGACTATTTCAAGACAAATCATGCTCTGGTCATTACCAGAACCATCAAAGTTATTTTTTTCCAGAACAAATATGAAAACAAAGAAAAGACTGCTTCTTTGCTACAATACTGATCAGAAAAGTAGAGAAAAGAGTAAAGAAAATGTGGAAGACAGACAAAGAGAAAATGAGTAACATGACTTTGTGAATCAGCAAGTATTGGCAGTGCTCCTTAAACTCTTAACCAGCTGGAAAATGTTGGCTCTGGCTGTAAGCTTGGATACAGAATATTTATATTCTGCAGGATAGATAGCAGAATAAAAGAAGAAAATATATTAACTAATTGTTTGATGGTTAAAAGAAGTTACAAGACTGCTTATATATATGCATATATATAAATAAATTTTTATGCATGGAATATGCAATGTGTAGTGTCTATACTTTGAATCTTGTACTCAGGGAACAGCTACTATCCCCTCCAAGCATGTGAATCTTGATTTCTGATATAAGATGATGGTAGGGCTTACATTATAGTGTAGGCTTCATTTTTCTTTCAGCACCTTTTTCTTTTGGAATGGAAAGATACATTCTTTTTAGAGAGACTAATTGAACAGGACAAAAGTGAGTAAGTTTTCCCCCACACAAACCCTGTGTGAAAATATTTTGTCTAAGAGTTAGTTTTGAAAGCCTGTGGTGTTGTTTTGCATGTATATATATAAAGCAAACAAAGAATTTTTAACAAGGAGGATACAATGTGAGAACAATACTAACATTCTGAGATAAAAGCAATTAGATGCAAAGCACTTTACCTAATTAAAATAGTGGATCTTAATAGTCAGGTTAAGATGTTCGGGGATCAGCTGCATAATTCTGTCACTCAAGGAGAACAGAAGCATGATCACAGAAGCTTATAAATAACATTAATTAGAGGCAGAAAAACACTGTACATGGATTATCTCACCCAGCTCTCCACTGTGTGACTGTTTCATACAATATGCATTCTATTGTTTTAAAAATATCACTAGTTAAGTTCTATCTCTTCCTTTAAAAAAGAGAAGTTGAGTAAGTGAGAAAATAGTCCCATGCAAATGTGGTGCTATATTCTTGGAATTAGTGTGGAATAGGTAATGAGAGCTAGTGAGGAACTGTTGTGGCTGCGTTGTTGATACTGCACAGCATTTAACAGCTGCTATTGCACGTCTGAAATAGATGTCAAATCTTTTCTTATGCAGTCATCAAACATTTCATGTAATCTTGTACAGAATCAAAGAAACCCCTTTCTATTCCCCCTGCACCATTAGAGCTACAGCTGGATTGTAGTTGTAGGACCTTGCAAAGATCTGTGTCAGCAAATGTGTTTTTCTGACAGGAAGGTAGAGTGATGGCAATTACAGGTCAACCATCTGAGAAAAGATGAGAAATGAATGAGCCCAAGGGCTGAGTTCTTAACCCAGACACGTGAGTAGGTATGGCTGGTTTGCTGTGTTCCTTGCCAGTTTGACTCCTTTGATTGCATGATGCAACCAATGATGCAGTATGTTTTCATACTTAACAGTGGAATTTGTTCGTAGATTATGTATTTTCTACTTTGTATGAAAGGACTTAGATAGATGACTTTTCTGTAATGTTTATCAGGGAAAAGTATCTTTAAAATTTGTTGTTGAGTATTTGGCAAATGAACTACAAAGAGCTAAGAAAAATGGATGAGGCACAGTGCTGTGTGCCCAGAGACCCGTCTTTTCATTCTGATCTTTACCTGATATATTTACGGGGATGGCCTTCACATTCGTTTCTCAGTACTCAGGTTCTCTGTCTGCAAAAAGGGAGTAATTGCATTGAATTGATGTTCCCAAATGAATAATATTATTATTAAGTACAGCAATTGATTATACAGCCTTCTACAAAGACATATCTTCAGTAGGAGGTCAAGGGAAGAACACCTAAGCATCTAAGAAGCACTGGAAATTCAGTAACTTCTACTAAGCTGCTTTTTGAAGCATGACTGCTGATATCTGTAGAACACACAGAATCATAGAATCATTAAGGTTGGAAAAGACCTTCAAGATCATTGAACCCAGCTGTAACACAGCTACCATGATCACTAAACTATATTCTGAAATGCTGTACCTAAATGTTTTTTGAATACCTCCACGGATGGCTACTCCCTGGGCAGCCTGTTCCAGCACCTCACTCTCAGTAAAGAAGTTTTTCCTTATGTCCAATCTAAATCTCTCCTGGCACAACTTAAAAACTTTTCTTCTGGTCCTGTATCTAGTTACTTGGGAGACCAACACCAGCCCCAATACAACCTCCTTTCAGGTAGTTGTAGAGAGCTATAAGAAAGTAGAATGAAGAGAAAGTAAAGAAAAGGAGGGAGGGATCATTTTGTGGCTAGAGCCACAAGAAGAATAAGGGTTGTTGGGGAAAGTATAGAAGTTAGAAGAATGGAGAGAAGAAAACTGGAGAGTCATAAGTGAAAAAAGGGCAGTTATGTATGAATGACTTCTTATTAATAATTCTTTTCCAAACCATCTTGCCTTGCAGCACTACTTATCTACTGCAGAATGATGTGATGTGGTCATGAAAAAGCTAACATAGTTCTAGACTGGAGCAAGGAAGTTATCACCATCACTAACTGAACACAATCAGTCTTACTGCTGCATTTTGCTGTGATGGTTCCCTGCTTCCAAAAGGACCTGTAACTATGATGGATGCACAGAAAGGAATACCTGGGGACTGTGTCTTCTAGATTGCGCATGGGGCTGGAGATTTGTTATGTGCCAAAAGACTCAGGTAAGTACAGTGGTTAGAACACAGGGGCATATAATTAGCAGCAGCTAGTGCCTTAAATGTCTCTTTGGTTCCTCTTCCTCAATTCTTAGCTCTGGTCTAATATCTAGGATGCAGGTGAAATAAGCAACATTTTCCAGGTGCTGCATCCACCAGTCCTCATATGGAAAAAAAAAAAAAGGCAAAAAAGCACCATAGGATGACTCATTTAATGTTAGGAGGCTTTTGGATATATCATCTGCAAATGTATTGTTTCTTGTGGATTTAGTTGTACCAAAGCAAACTACAGAGTAGAGCAGCGTTGCTAATGGTGAAGCAATACTCCAATTGGCCATGAGGTATAGTTTTTCAGGTGAGTCAGTTGTGGTGGAATCCAGTCATAGAAATACTGCTGAAAGCTATTTGAGACAAAAATCTGCTGAAATCACAGGAGTTCAAATAGGATTTTAAAAAGGGAAGTAGTGAGATGGTGGAAGTTATTAAAAGTTGCTGCTAGATAAATGGGTTGGATTTGGTCTAGAAAGTATGGATTTGGAAAGTAAAAACCCAGCAATATTAACCTACTGATTTGTTACACTTTGAATAACTATAGAGCATACTGGGAAGAAAAAAAAAAAAAGAAGTTATATTTAAATGGACCATGGGAACTAATTTGTAACTGAAACACTGATGATATTTTTATGCTTATTAGCTCCTATCATTTCAGAGGAAGATTAAGCTTTCCCCAGAACCCATAAACATTTAGTTTGTTGTAACTACAGATTTTAATGGTTGAAAAACAGGCTCATCCATCTGTTGGAGACCAGCAAAACAAATACCTTGAGTTACCTGTATGAGCTGCTTTCTCTCTAAATGTGGTTCTAAATAGGCACAATAAGAACTGATAATACTGCTCATTTTTTAGACAGGATGTCAAATTTAGGGTAAATGATGCTAAAAAATTGTAAAATGGTCCCTAGCCTCTGTCAGAGCAATAAAGTGATCACAGCAGTTTTTTTCCTCATCAAAGCAGATGGCTTTAATGATTTTTCAAGCCATGCTTAATTCATCTGCAAACAACAGAGATCGGTTTGCAAATGTGTACTGAAAGAGAGAGATGTTACTGTTCATAAATGCTCTGCAAGTTTGTTTTGCCCCATCATTAGTGGCAAATGGTGTTTACTTAAGGTAAATTATTTTTGTGAACTGTCTCAGAGTCAGTGTTGCAGTTGCAATAAATTACCTGTAAAATGAAATGAGCATCACCTGGTTAATGCAGCTAGTACAATTGACCTGATGGAATAAGCAAAATTATCTATTTTCTTTTGAATTAAAATTGCATTATGGAAATGATTGTCATCTTTCCCAAATACTTATTTGCTTTGCAGCATAAAACTACATGTTTTATTTTTTTCACGACTTTCTATTGTGAGCTTGTTATTCCTTTAATGTTGCTCTTTAACACCAGGCATTGAAAAAACACATGGTATTTCACATATGGGTTCATATCTTAAAAATAGCTTTGTTTTTGTATAGCATCAGAAGTTAGTCATAGAAGAATAATCCAAGAAACAGTCTGTATGTGATAACTTAAAGGAAGGGAAGCTTTAAAATACACTGAGTAAATAAATGCAGTGAATCTGCCTTATTTATGTCCATAGAAGAGGAAATTCTTTCAATCCTAAAATGATATCATTCCTTCATTTACCTAGTGACTGAATTCCGACTGGGAAACCTAGTGACTGAGTTACAACTGGGAAAAAATAAATAAATCATGTATTCTACATTGTGTTTAATGAAACAATGGATGTATTTCCAAACATTGAAACATAGTTCTGAAGAAGCTTTCTTCCATGAAAAGTTCTGGGTTTATCAATAACTATCTTGCTCGTGGCCATAAAGAAACTGAACATTTTGTAGACATATATAAAACTCTGAAAAAAAAGTTTTCTAGAACAGGCATCACTTGTAGATGTGAGTAATGTACCCAATTAGTCCATACAAGACTTGTTTTCTTTCTAAACTGATCATAGTTGAAGTTAAGATATGTCTCATGATTTATGATTGATGGCTTGCCAGCTAAACCATTTAAAATGTAGCAAGAATAGACAAAGGTGTTGGGATGACACTGACTATAATAAATAACATGAGATATGTGTTAAGAAAACTGTGAAATTGGATATTGAAGAGCATTGATGCTTGGGGTTGTAGATATTCTTGATTTCAAACTGGAATTATAAACAAGAGAAAGTTATATTAAATAATTTAAAAGAAAGTTAGTTGCAGGTGGCATTCCTGGTGGGAACATTGTATGTTTCTTCGTAATGCTAATTTTGGACAGTCGAAATATTCACACTCAAACTGCATCATAATGTTGAGGTATTTATGCAATTAATGTGAATCATTCAGTTGCTTTCTATGTCATATTCTTTGCTTTTTCAAGTTACTTCCGTCTGAGTTTGTTGTAAAAAGCCATGATCTCCATGCTGAAAGGGTCTGAAAGGGAAGCTTAGACAACTTCCTGCACAGAAACTGAGAGCCCGCATAGAGAATTTGGGTATGCAGAGCACAGCTAATCTCACAGGTGAAGACACTTGACTAAATCAGTAGCTACACAAAAAGGATTTATTGACCTCTTCATTTCAATGGATGGCTATGCAAAAAGCCATTCCTGATTTCACAAGGTAGATTTTTCAGACCTTGGCTTTCAGTCCTGATAAGATCAGCTGTAAGAGATACAGAAGGTTTACATGCCAATATAAAATTTTCATTAGGCAGACAATAGAAGAGATACCTTCCAAGTAACCTTCTCATTTCACTGTCAGAAAGAATATTTTTAAATTATCCTTATTTCAAAACCTTGCTGATATAACATTATTCTTGATGTCAGTTTTCTGGGAGGAAGATAGCAAGCCCTCACATGCAAAGTTGTGACATTTTTGAGTCACAGCAATTAGTTCAGTTATCTAACACAATACAAGTGCAAGTGAGAAAGAATGGGCCAGAGGAGGAATAATCCACAGTATGCCTTTCAGTTGAGGTGGGGGTTTGGGGTTATAAAGATTGCATTCAAGATGTCAGCAACAGAGCATAATTTAGCAGCGACGTTCATGCCTAATGCCAGGAAAGCAGCTGGCATATTACAAGAAATACACTTGAACAGAACACAGTTCATGACATTCAAGACCTTTCTGAGAGGTGAAAACCTAGATGAAAATGCAGACTCAGAGTATAAATGGAGGGTCTGTCTAGCACTATGCTTTTGGCATTCTGTTAAAACAAACCCCAAACAACCCACAACAAAAAACACAGTTGGAAGGTGGGAGGAGGGGATTGTATCCTGCTAAACTGTGAGTTTCAGTAATAAGGCTTCACTAAGAAAAGTGCAGCATAACTAAATTTAACATACATTCTAGAAGAGCAATCAAATCATATAGCCAGAGCTTCAGTGAATAATTCATGTGAAACCTGATGAGATAAAAGGACTGACATGAGAGAACACCATAAATAACATACTCTAAAAAGACTGAAGACCAAAGGTCTAGTTTTTCATCAGCAGATATAAGGCAACATCCCCCTCTGGAAATGCTGGTGGTTCTTCTTTGCTCAATCTAGTCAGCTTGCATTTTCACAGTTTTCAGTTGGGAAACTGAGAGAAGGCAAATTTCCCAGCAGACAAATTTAGTATTGCTATCTTGTGACTAAGTCTAATTCTTGTCATTTTCTCAAACTGACATTTTTCTGAACACCATAATAAATATGGGACCTGCTTTCCAGTTCCAGTGACTGTGAACACCACAACAATCACTCCTGTCTGATCTGTAACCTACACAACTCTAACCATGTTTTCTCTTCAGTGTACCGATCTCTGCCTCCTCCTCATCTGAGTCACACTGCTTTTCTTGATCTGGTCTTCTAGGTTTCAGAAGAGACATGAAAAGGACACACACACATATGCACACTGGGAAACTGCAAATCACTTTGTTGAGGAAAATGACCATTTTTAGTATGTTTGCTGCAGAAGATTACCAGAAGGAAAGCAACACTTTAAAAATGGTGGTAACTCAGCGCTGCAATGAAAGTAGTGTCTGCAGTGTGTCTGCCACATTGCCTAAATGCCCATCTCTGTCTCTTCCACTGCTATCTAGCTGTATTGTTCTTTGCATCTTCTGTTGTTTGGGTATTTTTGGTTTGTTTATTTGTTTTGTTTTGTTTGTTTGTTTGTTGGGTTTTGCTTGGGGTTTTTTTGTTGGTTGGTCTGTGGGTTTTGATTTTTTTTTTTTTAATTTGCCCTTTTCCCCCTTTGTTTTTTGTTTGTTTGTTTGTTTTCCTTCTTCTTTTGACTTTTTTTTTCTCCTGGCCTTTGCAAGAGCAGCTGGGTGACCTTTGTCAGTACAAGCCAAATTGCATCAGGGACAATATCCATTACTGCTCCTCCTAATCAAAAATGACACCTATACTAGTGTAGTTTACTCCAAAGTCATGCCAAAGAAGGTTATGAAATTTCTTTATGTTGTAGATATGTTATGATATGACTGGAACATTCTCTGAGGTGCAAACTGCACTCCTTCGCAAGCCTTAGTTGACATACTTGGAACTACAAGCCAGTATGGGCTGCAGATGTGATCCCTCAATGTAATTGTAAAGAAATATTGATATACAGGCAATAACAGAGTATCTGTGACTTCAGCAGGTTCCTCTGGTGTAAATAATCTGAAGACCAGGATTTGTGGTGGCCCACCGAGTGTTTTTCCACTGGTGGGAGTGGATCAGCTGGAGACCACAGTGAACTGCAAGCTATGCAGGTGCAGTATGCATGGTAGATTGTTCTGGTGTTTAAGTTAAATATAGTTATGCACTTTACTGGATCACAGCCATGATGCTCAGCATGGTGCAAACCCAAAGCATTTACAGCATTTAAACTAGGCATGTTATTTTCCATGATCATGTTCATTCTGTTGAAAAATGCACACACACACACACAAAGTACTTTTTGTGCAGGTGGAAAAAGAATCAAAACTACATCTATCATTATGACATGTAAATTCTTACACTCTCACAACAAAGATTAATTTTGTTAAATTAAATCACATTAATTTATTTTCAGATTAATATTAAATAGCAGTATCTGGGTTAGCTTTATGGAAATGACAGTTCACTCAACATCCTTTTACATGGCCTGGGTGGTTTAGAACCATTTCCATGCTGGAACGTGGACTTTCACTTATCCCAGCAACTTAAAGCATCTCTAGAAATCTAAATAGAACAAAATAGTATCATGCAACTCTGTGAGACATAATCAAATTAGACAATTTCATAGAAGGAAAAAAATGTCTGCCAGCTTGACTTCCACCCTATAACGAAGTATCACAATGACATTGTTAGATGTGGAAATGACCAAAAAACCCAAAAAACCAAAACAAAAACAACAACAAAATCTTTCACACTTAGTACAATGAAAGAAACAGTTATGCACTATCCTGTATCAGTAGTTCTGTTTCAAGTTGTTACTCCAGTTTGGAATCATCACAGAAGATGACATATGACTATTGCCTATAAAGCATCTCCTGTCTCAGCTCTCAAAACCTTTGCTTGCTGGTCTCTCAGAGTCATTGCATCTTAGTGAACACTTTCTCAAGTAGTGATTTGGATTGCTGTGGTGGGCCAATCTCTGGTTCACTGCAATGCAGCGGTAAGCCACACTGTCCCAAGAGATACCAGACTTTCTGGAATGCAAAGCTTGCGTTTGTCATTTTAGCTGCCTCCTTGTACACTGTGCTGAACAGCTCTGCCAGTCCCAAGGAGAAGGGCCAGAAACTAACCTTGATTAACCATTGGATTCTTTCACCTGGCAGTTCCTTCAGCTACTTCTTTTTATTTTTGTCTGTGAAGTTACTTTCCAGGCTTTCTATTTATAATGCGTGTAATGTCCCCTACTGGTGGTTTATTCATGGAGTATAGTGCTACAAAAATATGTATTAGAAGCAGACAGTATTAGTCCTAGATGTACTATTTGTCTCTGAATTTTATTGAGCAATTGTTTCTCTTGCCTGCAGGCACTGATTCATTGCAACCCAATCCAAAAAACAACCTTGGATGTCAAATAAGTAACTGAGGTCAGAAATTTGGCATGAAGAGCTTAAACCAATAGTGGAGGAAATTACTTTATTACAGAGTTAGACGGCTATTTTCAGAGGCAAGAATAACTCCTATTAAGATTGTTGGCGATCATGCAGCCTAATCCCAAGCACGTAACTTAGAAAACTTCCCCCTGTGTGGACAAGTGTTCTCAATGAGTTTCTAAATTTATAAAAGCCTCAAAACCCCATAGTTTCTCTGTTTTGTTAAGAGCCTACAGCTAGCTCCCAAAGGTGGGACTCCAGCATAGCAGCAAGCAGCATTTTTACTAGGCCAACAACATTCAGCACAGAAACATTAACATGTGTATATTATGCATTCTTATTTTTACACATAATTTTCATGATTCCTTTTTAGCTCTATTCCTAATAGATGTCTGAAGCACCATTGCTCTAATCTCTACTGACTTAGAAAACATGCAGTAGATGAGGCAGTAGTAATGATTACCAAGTGTGGTGCCCCTGCTGTTAAACTCAAATGACAAGCTCATCATGAGCTCTGTTTCTGATGTTCAGCTGCTTTACTTCATTATTCTCCAAGAAGCAAAGCTGGCAAGTCACAACTCTGCTCTGAGAACAGTGACAAAATAACAAGGAAAAGTCAAGGCTTAAATCATTATTTTCAGAGCACAAAAGCTTCCAGTGAAATGTCTTCTTGGTTAGTATTTTCTGTTTGTAACTTACAAGGGCAGTACAAAAATGACTTAGAAAATAACAGCAACAACACCAACAAATGGCCCTGACCTATACATTTGTGTTATCATATCCATTCTCCATAGCTCAAGTAAGCTGTCTGAAGTCTGAATGGAGCTCAGGCTTACAGTACTGCCACATCTTGAAGTTTATGAAGCAGAAGTTCCTTGCTGAACAATTTTGTTCTTGAATAACAGGAAGTTGCAAAAGCTGTTAACATGTCAGAAAGAGAAGAAGCTGGATCAAGAACCCAAAATCTGGATATAGGCTGAAGAAGACCTTGTTTCACGAGGAGGTGAGGGTATTGATTTATTTACTTTTTTTGATACTGCAATTGCTATTAACCCTCTTTTGATAATATTCAGCCCCTTGCTCTCCCCACCTTCACAGGGACAGAGCTTCCAGCTTTTTGTTGAGAAATTTCAAGTCAAAGAAATTAGCAACTTCTCCATGTTTACTGTCTTCTGGTTTTGGGCCTCAATCTGTATACATTCCTAGGTAGCTCAATCTGTATACATTCCTAGGTAGCTATACCAGGTATATTCCAGTGGCTCCTGAAACACTGCTCTGCTTGTTGCTTGCAGACAGCCCTTGTATTCAATTACCATAATTTGTTCCTGGAGGGAAAAGGGGAAGAAAGACAATACCATCTGCAAAATGAATGAATAAATAAATAAATTAATAAGCCCAGAACAGTCTTCTGAAATCCTCAATTCCTCTGGCCTAGTTCAAGCAATAAAGACTACGTGAGCCATGAATGATTAGATATGCCCTATCTAGCACCTGGCAACATGGTTGCACTCATTTGGTGTTTTAGTATGAAGATCAACACAAAGATATCATAGCCAGGAACACTAAGCATCCCAGTTTCCTCCAAGGAAGCAGAGATTGCTGCTCACTGGTAATGCTTAGGTGACACCACATCTCTTAGAGGACTGATGTAAAAGCAGCCCTGAAGATGTAGCTTCCTTTGGTTGGTGTTTTGGAAAGGAAGGATCAGTGACTACAAGGAGCTTACAAAACCTGAGAGGAGCAGGTCTGGTGTGGACTATAGAGCTTACCTGGATGGTGACATGAAGCAGGGGTGGAGGCCCATCCCAAAACTCAACCCAGTCTGTGAATGACAGTGATGGGGTTTTTTTCTGTTGTAGTCTGAGTTTGTCCAGAATAACAGAAAGGCTACTTGGTCTTGATAGAGTGAAAGACAAATATTTGGAGTGAGATACTATTTGTCTGAGAAAGACAAATAGTATGTGGATGAAGAGCTATGTATGAAAGAAGGCAGGAAATCTAAGTCATGCGGGACAGGAGAGTACACCAGGGAAAGTGGAACAAAATCAGTTACTGGTTGGTAGTTGAGAAGACAGGGAAGATGAAGTAGTGGGAGAGAAGAGTGGAAATCTTTATAGTGAAGGGAATGTGAAGATTCAGGAGCTTTCAGTATTTTAAATTCCATTGGGAGTAAAAAGGTAATAGTGGCCAGAGGAGGCAGGTAGTATTGTGGCTGATCAAGCTATTTTCTTGCAAATTATTGGATAAAAAGATAGACACAACTACTTACTGCATTTTGCCCCCAGAGAAGCCATTTAGAGATAAGCTTTCACATTGCTGTTCCAAAGAAATGTCATTTTTTGATCCCTGTGAAGTACAGAAAGTCTGGGTTTTGATCCACTCACACTATGTTTCAGCCATGCTGTTCTAGAAAGGATATAATATTTTTAGATTAGGAGAATGAGATGCTATTCCTTACTAAAACTTCTGAAATCCTCTCATTGGAATTTTTTTCATTAGTTTGATAGCTTCACTATTGAGAGTTACTTTAAGAAAGGACTTTCTAAACAAGAAAGCTTCTGTAACTAAGGTCAGATGAAATATTTGCTATATACCTGTGACAAAAAAAAAAAAAAAAAGAACCACTTTAGTTATATTGGGGGCTTTATCTTCTTGTCAGTACACAGTTTAGATTTTAAAAAGTGAAATCTATTAACCCTGTGCTTCAGCTTTACTGTGTGCACAAAGAATGATGCTGCAGAAGGACTACTCTGGACTGAATACACAGCCCTGCTTGTGACTATCACCCAGGTTCTTCCTGGCAAACCCAGTCCTCTCTGTATGCAGTTCAAAGCTGAGATGTGCAAATTGCTTTGCAGTGGTAATAAATATGTTTTTGGTAAGAGGTGGAAAAGTAAATGAATTTCCTTTTAAATGTTGAGGTTGGTGATGAGCAGTGCAGGATTTTACAGCAAGTTTCTAAATTCAGTTGCTTCTGGAAGGTGATTCAGGACCGACAACTCAATCTTTAAGATATTGTATCCCTATGTTTCTAATGACTCTAGCTAAAGAGCATGGACTGGTTAATAAGACTTTCCAACAGGCATGAGCTCAGAGTTGTGTCTGGAATGAAACAAAGCACACTTGGAAACTAGTATCAGACTCTGGGTAATTTTCACAGAATCAGAATGGCTGAAGTTGGAAGTTGGAAGGGGTCTCTGGAGGTCATTTGATCCAACCTTTCTGCTGAAGTAGACCATATAAAGCCAGTTCCTAGGATAGCTTTTAAATATATCCAAGAATTCAAATATTTAATTAAATTTTGAATTTAGCTTTTGAGTTTCTGAAACTGCTCCCTTTATATCAGTTATCGAAGCACAAGGCTGTACACTAACATGTACAATGAATCACTGGGAACTCACAAATAGACTCAAAAGCTTTGCTGTGAGAGCTGTTTTCTACAGCTAAATGAAAGGAGGTTGTAGCAAGGTGGGTGTTGGTCTTTTCTCCCTAGTAACAAGTGATGAGAGAAAATAGCCTCAATTTGAACCAGGCTTAGACTGGATGTGAGAAGAAGCTTCTTCACTGGAAGTGTTCTCAAACAATGGAACAGAGTCCCCAGGGAGGTGGTTGAATTCCCATCCCTGCAGGTGATTAAAAGATACAGAGATGTAGTGTTAAGGGACATGGTTTAGCACCAGACTTGGCAGACTTGGATAATGGCTGGACTCAATGATCTTAAAGGTTTTTTCCAACCCAAAATGATTCTATGATTTATCCGATCACTCAGGTTGTTTTGAAGGAAGCCTTTCAATTCAGTACTTAATCCTCTGTTGGCTTCGTATAGTCTAGGGCTCAGGGAGAAGTTTGGCTTTTTTTGCACATATCTGTGAACTCTGAGTTTCCATAAAGGAGTGTGCGAGGGGAAGTTTAGGCTCGAGGTGAGGAGAAAGTTCTTCACAGAGAGAGCTGTTAGCTGTTGGAATGTGCTGCCCAGGGAGGTGGTGGAGTCACTGTCCCTGGAGGTGTTTAAGAGGGGATTGGATGTGGCACTTGGTGCCATGGTTTAGTAGTCATGAGGTGTTGGGTGACAGGTTGGACTTGATGATCTTTGAGGTCTTTTCCAACCTTATTGATTCTATGATTCTATGAGTGGCCCAGGCCTAAATGTGCTGTCCAGGAAGAGAAAGCCGCCAGGGCAAAGAGTGGGAAGGATGAATAACCTACCATGAGCTTCTAGCAAGTTGTGGTGGTTTGGGCCTTAACTGGGAGTTAAGAGCTCAGATGGGGGCAAGGCTGAGAATCTCTCCCCTGTTCTGCCCCCCCCCCAACAGAATGAAGGGGGAAAAAAAAAGGAAAGGGAAGGAGCAAATCCACCAAGCAATAATTTGGATGGATGGGAGGGGGACAAAGAAGAAGAATACAAAACCAGTCTCTCTCTGAAGAGGCGCAGAGGCAGCAGGGAGAAGCATCAGGCCCAATCACGTGGTAGAGGAGCAGGAAGGCAGCTGCTGTAGCTCTCCTCCAGGAAAGGCAGGAGCCAAAAGGAGACCTAACAGCTGCAATGCCCTGCTTTTTATACCCTAGCTGGGCAGGGAGCCAGGAGTGGAACAGACTCAGTTTCCCAGGGGGAAAACGGCCTGCAGGGAGGGCAAAACACCTGCAAGCCCTCCACCCTATTTTGGTTTTGTTTTCAGAATGGGCATTAACCCACCACAGAAGTGCTGAGAGGCATTGTAGTTCTTTACAGCTATAAAACCATCTGATACTTTGAATGGACTTTAAAACACTTGTAAAGATGTTAATGTTAAAAACACACACTTGTTACAGTGAAAAGGAAGGAGTCAAATATATCAAGTAACCTTCTTGATTCTAAATGGCCAGAATTTGATTCACAGATCTGAACTTTTGGCAGCCTAAGGATTAAAGCTTCTTCTTTGAAATCAACTGATTCATTTTCCAAAGAATAGATAATAGACTTGAGTTAATAAAATGCAATAAATTAAGTAAGAGGCATAAAATGAAAGGCAAAAGAAGAAAGCAAAACAAACCTCAGAAACCAAGCTAAGTCTCTATAGCTCCTATTTTCTCTTCCTTTCTCCCCTTCTCTCTCCCTACTTTCTTGCTCTGCCACTTGATTGTATCATACTGTGTTGCTGGTTGCTGAGGTGCTGCTTCACCTTCTGCAATGTTGCTTGATCTTTGATTTCCTGTGAAGCACAATGAATCTTACATTAGAGTGTGCGGAGTCAGGTGGTGCACCATCTGTTCCCAATCTCTGAAAACACTGAGTAACCGAGAGCAACAGAAAGCAACAGCTACACCAGTTTCAGCAGAATATTCATATTCACACCGTAACAAGCAAGCAGATGACTCTATTTTCAAGCACAGACCAGCATTTTAGTTTTCTGGCAGTTACCTACTAAATCCAGCATGCTGAGGTGTCCTTTTATTTATTTATTTATTAAAATATGCTTAATACTCATTAACATGGCTCAGCCATAAAAGATATTAACCAATTCATACTGCTTAGGTGATTTGATGTTATGGAGGCCATGTGACAGAGACTGCAAAGTAGTGTTAATTTAACAGTATTCAACAGCATCTGTGCATGCAGCCCCCCAAAGGTAGCTGGAGGAGCTGCAGATCAGTGGGACTAACATTGTGGAGCACAGGTAATGCAAAAGATTGGTGAGTCCCTAGCCAGCAATCTATGGCAATATTTTGTTTCAAAAGTGCACTAACATTCTCCTAAAAGAGCATCATGTGTACCTGACTTGCTGTTAGAAAGCTCTGTGCTCCCTTACTGTACACTGATTACAAATCACAGGCTGCAACTGTTTTAATTCTATGTTTTCTTAACTGCAATTTCATCGCACAAGAAAGAAAAGCCTTGAGTACCTGAGAGTATGCTTATTGACTGAGAATAGTTCAGCTATAGAGGCAAAATTGCTAAGACATATGCTTCTAATTCTTTAATGTTCCTCTCCATATTAATGCTGGAACAGCTTAAGTCAGATTTACAGGAGCCCAAAATTGCTTTAACTACTTTGCTAAACATTGTGCTTATTATAGAAGGAACTAGAAGAAAGATTTATCACATTTTTAGAAACCATTTAAAAAGCTTCATTGATCTTCCTGCACTCTAACTTTCCAACACGCTTATTTTGAAGCACTATATTACAAGGGAAATATAAAAATGTTCAAAAAAAGTGCTTTGGCCAAAAAAAAAAAAAAAAAAAAAAAGAGGAAATAAAGGAAAGAAAAAGGCAGATTTGTTTGATACTGCTATGGCAGTATCATCTCTAATGCCCTCCATCTCTCAATATATGGCACTGAAAATAAAGTATCTCATGGCTGTGTTCCCTTGTTCCCAATTATGCTCATGACGTGGTCTTGAGAATTTTGTGCTATAGTTCATCCACATAGTAGAGACAATGATGATAATTCTGTATATACAAGATTTTTGACTCAGAACTGTGCACATATTTTACAGCTATGTCTTTATCTTGCTTTATAACTTCCTTGAAAGATTACCTGTGGCTAGCTGGCATCCACATACAGAGTTGTACAATCACAGAATGCAGAAGCATACTAATACTTGTATTATTTTTCATATGTGCATATGCATGCATGGATTATGTGGATCATGTGCATGTTGTATGGATCACATAACCTGTATAAATGTTGCTATACAGGCAGAAAGTATGCAAAACTCCCTTTTCATGCAATAAGTCAACTACATGGTCATAAAGCATTTGAAGATGTCTGTGTCAAAGATACTAGCACAAGGGAAAAAAAAATCCTGCCTAAAAAAAAAAGTGCTGAGTCCCTCACTGTTGCAAACAGGGCAATGGGGAAAAAAAAGATGACTTACAAAGATGACTTAAAAAGCTGACACAAACATAGTCTGTTGGATTGGCAAATGCTGGAAGCAAAATTGATTTTGCATTGTCTGAGTTTGGAATGACTGATGCTGAGATTTTTCTGTTAGTGTGCTAAGACTTTTGACAGATAGGCATAAACACACAGTATCAAAATAAAATGCAATAGGATGAAGGAAAAAACCCAAACAACAAACAATCAGTTAAATTACACATGAATTTTTATGACTTTCAGCCTGGGCAGAACTCAGTGCCCAGCTAGCTCAACCCTGCTTCACATCTCATTGCTTAATGTGTAGGTGTGTCCTGCATCAACGAAGCTAAGAAATCATGCAATCAGATGTCCTAAGCTTTTAACTCTTGATAATTGAGCTATGAAAGGTTCTTCCTTCTCATTCTTCTCCTTGAAGCCTTCAGGAACATGTGTCAGTTTATTCTTTGCCAGTTAATTGTTTATTTGAATGTAAGAGAGTCTGACCCTAGATTCTTTGACCTAAATAGCAATATTTCTGCTGAACTCACTGTGATCTGACTGCACTGTTGCTACTTAGGGGTCAGTCCTCTCTGAACCAATGTAAACACATGGGTGTCATCTATGTTGGAAAAAAGCAAACAGCTGGACAGAGATAAGCTGTTGGTAGGAGAGCAGGTCTGGTTTTTTTCACCACCCTGTCCAGTAATGTCTATGAATATAAAGCACAACACAGAGCAAATCGAACTACCTCTGAAGGACAAATTAAGAGCAGACCAGTTGTAATAGCTTCAAGTTGCATCCTGACTAAACCTAACTGTATCCAGTTTTCTTGAGAACTGTGTCCAGTTCTGGGCCCCTCAGTTTAAGAAGGACATCGAGACACTTGAACGTGTCCAGAGAAGGGCAACAAGGCTGGGGAGAGGCTTTGAGCACAAGCCCTATGAGGAGAGGCTGAGGGAGCTGGGATTGCTTAGCCTGGAGAAGAGGAGGCTCAGGGGTGACCTAATTGCCCTCTACAACTACCTGAAAGGTGGTTGTAGCCAGGAAAGGGTTGGTCTCTTCTCCCAGGCAACCAGCACCAGAACAAGGGGACACAGTCTGAAGCTGCACCAGGGGAAGTTTAGGCTCGAGGTGAGGAGAAAGTTCTTCAGTGAGTGAGTCATTCATCATTGGACTGGGCTGCCCAGGGAGGTGGTGGAGTCACCATCCCTGGAGGTGTTTAAGAGGAGATTGGATGTGGCACTTGGTGCCATGGTCTAGTCATGAGGTCTGTGGAGACAGGTTGGACTCAATGATCCTCAAGGTCTCTTCCAACCTTAGTGATACTGTGATACTGTGATACTATATGGTGCTCTGCAAAGTAAACAAGAAATTTCTGTCTAATCCACCTCTCCTAGAGTTATATCGTGGCTGCAAATTATTTACTCCTTCAGATGCAGGAAAGCATGGCCTCTGGTCTACAAACAGGCTATTGAGGCAGAATTTGGGCTGTGAATTTGTTCATGCTCCCACTGGAGGTCTGGGGTAGAACTAGGAATCAGGTACAAAGTACTGCTATATCAAGGTGGATGAAGCCTCATTCCTGTCCTTTGTAATGACAGCTTTAGACTGGCTAAGGATCCTTGTTGTGGGTTAAGAAATGGACATTCTTCCCCCCTTTAAATTACATGTTTGTTCATATAGGATCACCGAGCAGATTTCATCCTGTTCAACTGGGGTCTAGTTTTGAATTGGGATCCTGCTTGCAATTTTATTTATTTATTTATTTATTTATTTTTAGGTATGAGAAAGATTTTCTGAACAGCATGAGGGTGGCAGGGGTTGTTAATGGTTTCCAATAGCTAGTCTCACAATCAATCAGTTTAAAGTTAACTGAACTGATTACTACTTTATTTTCACTGAATGGAAGGAATGTGTGAAGTTGTGCAAAAGGTAAACCTGAGGGTGGAAAAGAGGTTTTTCTTCAGTTCCTTCAATGTGCTTTGGGATGCCAGTTTCTGTTCAAGAACTCCTGAGACCATGTCAAGATAGAAATTGCCATGGAGTGGCCTGAACTGGGATGCAGATGTGTCTGGGGACAGATTATGTGCAAAGACCATATGGTGCCAGGGTGTTGGTACTAGAGGCAGCAGAGAACATCTATATTTTCTAGGAGAATACAGACAGTTGGGAAGTGGATCTGGGATATTGTGAAGTTGGACTTGATGTATACATTTAAAACTTTAAACATAAAATCTTTTTCTTCGTTGATCTAAAAAATTCATTATGTATTATAATGCAAGACTAAATTAAAATTAACACTGACCCTCTGAATAGAATAGAATAGAATAGAATAGAATAGAATAGAATAGAATAGAATAGACCAGGTTGGAAGAGACCTTCAAGATCATCGTGTCCAACCTATCATCCAACACCACCTAATCAACTAAACCATGCAACCAAGCATCCTGTCAAGCCTTGCCCTGAACACCCCCAGCGACAGCGACCCCACCACCTCCTCGGGCAGCCCATTCCAACGGGCAATCACTCTCTCTGTGTAAAACTTCCTCCTAACCTCCAGCCTAAACCTCCTCTGACGCAGCCTGAGACTGTGTCCTCTTGTTCTGGTACTGGTTGCCTGGGAGAAGAGACCAACCTCTGCCTCACTACAACCCCCCTTCAGGTAGTTGTAGAGAGCAACAAGGTCACCCCTGAATCTCCTTCTCTCCAGGCTCAGCAACCCCAGCTCCCTCAGTCTCTCCTCATAGGGATTGTGCTCCAAGCCCCGCACCAACCTTGTCACCCTTCTCTGGACACGCTCCAGCGAGTCAACATCCTTCCTAAACTGAGGGGCCCAGAACTGGAGCTGAATAGGTAATGGCTCTAAATTTCAGGGAACAGAATTTTCTCATGTTCACATTTCCTTCAATTACAATGACACCAGTTTTAATTTCGACTACTATTATCTGATACATGTTTATCTTTCTGCTGCCAACTAGGATCTCTATGGACAACCTGAGAGATGGTGACATAATTAGTGGAGATGATTTCCAAAACGCCAGAAGTGAGTAAAGTTGCAGGCAATCCCTTCTTGAACTTGCCATTTTTTTTCCCCTGCTAAAATGTGTTGTGATTCCCATTTGCTTAATATTTATGAAAACTACAAAGTACTTACCTGAAGTTATACTCTGCATTAATCACAGATTTACTATTATACCTGTTTAGGACTGCATTAATTAATAGTATTAAATAATGTTTATATTCATTATTTTGTAAGTGTATTCATGTATTAAGGGCAGTTTATTCAAGAAAGTGGTAGTGAAACATTTTGAGGCCCATATATCATTGAAATAGATGATGTCCATATGTTGTAGAAACTTGTAATGATAAATGCAACCTGAAATTATCCCACAGCTGAAAAGCTGTCATGGAACAAATTTCAGAGGGTTCCCTGATACAGAATGCTAGCAAGCTCTATCACTAGGTACCAGGCTCTAAACTCTGGTTGAGATTCACCACAGTGCATGTGTTTAGTGTGAAACATCAGAATAATACTGAATCACAGTTTAACATATATTTTCTCTTATTCAAACTACTCCAAGTTTCAATCCTGCTCAATATGAGATTTCTGAATGCAGAAATTCATGCTAGGATCTATGCACTAATAACTAGATTAATACAAACACAGGCTGACAACTGCCTTCACATTGAAAAAACTTTTGACCAGATTAAGTGAAATGTCTGTTATCACTCTCATATTTTACAAGGTAAATTCACATCAATTGTTCATTTTGCTATAAATTACCTCTTAGAAAATTATAACCTCATTTTGTGCCCTACTACCTGGGCTTAAGGAGAAAAGTACATCTAAATTCAAGCCAGTTGTGGATATATTTCAAAGGTTTCACACACAGTTGACAAAAAAACCTTATTTGTCAAGATGTATTTCCTTTATCCCAAGCTAATAACTGGTTTCATTTGCATCAGCTTCAGACCCTGTGTGTGAAACTGACACTGAGATTTTGCCTTTCCTGACTGAAAAAAAGAAAAAAAAAAGGAATAAAACCCCACAACCAGCAGATTTTAGAAAAATCCTAATTGAATGGTGTTCATTTTGATGAAGAAAATTCATCCCCCATATCTAAGACAGTTGTCTTCTTTTTGCACATGTCAAACCATCTTTTGAGAAGACACATCATGTTTTGAAATTTATAGTCAAGTGTTAAAACTATAGTACTGCTTTCCTGGGGGACTGAATTAGAGCAGCAATACATGTGCAGCATGTTGGCAATGCCTAATAACTTCTCAGCTATGAATATTCTTACACCTTTACATGTTGAGTAGTGGCTTACCCATCAACGAGCAGGCTACTGTATGAGGTAGCATGCTTTGTTGCTTAAAGTGCCTACAGGTAAGTTCAACACTTTGAGCCTGGTCAGATTATTTTTGCTGTTCATTATTTTTTAATAGCCTTTTAAAAAAAATTAAAATATGCAGGCACCTTTTGGCCCTTGTATGTTTGTTGGTGGTATTTGACAACTCATTTCCACTCTACTTGTCTTATTTAATGTCTCAGGAATGTGAGCTAAGGTTTGCAGCCCTCTTGGTCATAAGAACAGTGTTGGATATGAAAGAGGATAAGGAAAAAATAATGTTTTCATAATTCATTAAATAGCTGCAAAACTGCTTTAGTTTTGGGTGAATCTGATAACTGTGTAAGTTGAAGAATTTCTTAAACATGAGTATAATCACGAGTTCAAAGACAGGAATTTGGATTCTCCATTCCCCTGTTCCTGCTAGCAGCTGAACTGAACATCAAAGTAAACTGGAAATGACAGACTCTTCCTATGTGGAATAATGGAAGAAAAAGACTGAGCAAATTGTTTAACTCTATGAACTTGCCCAGTGGTTTTCAGGAGTACTGACATTACTTAGGTTTCTTTATAACAAGTGGAATGACCCAAGAGCCCTGTGTATTTTTGTGTACATAAGTATTTTGTTCAATATAAACCAGGTATAATGTAGGACAGAGGAAGCTGTTTTGCATTTAAACTGTTTACTCGGCTCTTGACATCTCTATATGTGACCACCACCAGCAAAAGAAAACACGCTTCCTCTCAAACACAGGTAAAGTAACACTATTTTTCTACTTGTCTTCCTGTTGCATGCTGTACTTTCTAGCTCAGCAAGAAAGTACATTTTCATGTGAAAAAAAATAAATAAAATCTGCAGGTTACAATAGATGTTCATCTTGAAGTGTCTTAAGAAATTTACACCGCAGGATACAAACTCACCAAGACTCACAGAAAGGGCAAGTCATATCAAAAGTTAATAGTATCTGAGAAATAGTGCTGGATTTTTCAAGAATAGTGATTACTGCAGGTCAATACTCCCTAAATTCATAAGCTTTTAACATCTCCACATGTCCTGCTGTACCCTGCCCAGTGATGTATCTTTTGTTCCTTGCAAACTATCTTTAATTGGAAAATTGTTTAATAAATCCTCACATTTTATCTCATCAAAGAGAGACATAGCGTGTGTAAATATTCATTACCACTTCATGTTTAAAACCACTTTGATAAATTAACTTCATAACCTTTAGCGAGCAGGAAGAGACAGGAAGCCTGGATGTAGCAGAGACACTGCATTAAAAAAAATGGAAGAAAAAGAAAAAGTAACTCAGCACAGTCATTTGAAAACGTGCTTAGAAAGATTTTGATTGTGTCTGTTAGTAGCAAGGAGATTCACATCAGGTCTCTTAGAGAAGATGAATTAGCTTCTTGAGCTGCCAATCTCATTCTTCCTTCTGCAGAAGTAGATTTGTCCACTGGCTTATTATAACTTTAAGGTCACTGTGAGTCTAACTCCTGGGGATATTTAATAACCACAAACAAAGAAATATTGTGGGAAAACACAGTTGGCCTGGACAAGTAGCAGATACCTCTGCATGCTGTCCACACCTCACACTTCCATGACAAGCACCAATCATCTAGGGCTTTAGTGACATCTTTACAGAGTCCAAATCTGACAAGGTAGTCTGGTCTCAGTGTAAACTGGTATTAAGACAATTTTCTGAGCTAACTCCTTCAGTCCTTCAGATGGTCTAATTGCTCTTTTCTCTGCATTTTTTTTCTGTTTGTTGTCTGTTGCAATGCTTACCCTCACCCTTAAGGTTCTCCAGAGCCTGTCTCCACCCCTCCATGTCCTCCCTATTCACATCTGAGTTTTCACTATTCACTTGTATCTTCAATCATTTTTGTACTTTCTCTCCCTCTTCTTTTTGAGCTGGGAAAAATCTGCCTGCAGCTACATACACAGCTACTTTGTTACCCTCCTTTCTCTTCCTGCTTAAAAACTTTTTTTGGGGGGGCCATAAATCTCATCAATCAGCTGACAATAATTACAGTGTGAATGGACTTCAATTGCTATCAATCTTGGTGTCCAACACCCTCTCCTTTTTTCTCTTGTATGCTCCCGTATGTCTGTGTGTCTGTTGTCTTTTAGCATGCACCTCAGGTACATCTGCATAATATTTAGTAAACTGGCTGCAGAATAGAGAGAAAATACCTGAAATAATTTTAAATGAAGTGGTTTGATCATGAGCAGTAGTCTCATGTACAGTGCAAACATGTCTTTAAATTGTAAGCCTGCTTTTTTTTTTTTTTGGCAGGAGTAGCAGAGCTTCATTTTGTAGATATGTCTCCGAAATATGAAGGCAATGCAAATAATTACTAATAATGCCAGCAAAAAACCATCCTGTTACCAGATGAGCTGATTAGCAGTTGAAGCAGAAACAGAGGTCTTGTCTGCATGAAGTGTTGAGAAATAAGCAAATAAAAAATCTTATATCACTTTGTACCAGCCCTCTTCAGGGTTTGCTTGTGCTAACACTTAACAGCATATGCACATCATGCAATTTCTTCTGGTTTAATTAGAGATCTGTGAGGAGTGAATTCTCTGGAGATAAAATCTTCTGTTTATCCTACCCACTAATTATCTGCTTTTTCTTTGAACAGATATTTGATATTAGAATCTACTGCTCTTGTGTAGGGAAAGAAGCTGTCCTGACCTTTGATTTGACATAATGCATAGCGAATGTGTATAGAGACCCTGATGAAACGCAGTTGGATATGTCTTTGGAGTGCTCAGATGTACACCACATAAATAAAGAGAAATATATGAAAAATCTTGAGAGATTACTACCTTTTATATATATATATATATCAATTTAATGCAAAAAAATAAATAAATAGATGCTGTTACTCCCCAAACAGTGAGGTTTGCTTTCCTAGCTAGTTGGCTCATTTAGTTTATTGCTGAAAAAGTACTGCTAATTGCTTTACAGTGGGGTGGGGCATTATTTCTCCTCTCTGTGAATTGCATGAGAAATATTTCAGCTGCTGATGCACCTTAAAACAACCCTTAGAAAAGTTAAGGAGATTGATGTGCAAAAAGTGAAAAAAAAAGGTCAGTATTAGGAAGCAGGTGGCACTGACAGCTAGATGCTCCTGTTCAGACATTACCTGTCAGTTTTGGAGATGCTAATACTTTCACATTTCCTTCACAGTGCTACTGGATGAATCAGGTCTGACTGTTGCTGTGAGAAAGATATTTACAGGGATGCTTGCTGCAGCATAACAGGTAGGATTATGATGTTACTTGCTAATTTTCCTTCTGAGGATACCAGAACAAGAAGGTAGTACAGATTGTGGCCAGTCACCACTTTGCTGGTTCCATCTGATGGAGCAGCTTGATGTTGGGCATTGATTGTGTTCGCTTTGCCCTCGCTCAGCTGTGTGCAGCAGTGAGCAGGGTGAAAGGAAGCAGGCACCCCTTGGGCTCAGTGGCTGGAGCAGCTCCTGGAGCTGCTAATTTGATGCCTCCTCAGGCTGAGGAGGACATGGTCTCCCTTCACCCTCCGAGGGGAATGCCTCTAACCGCTAAGCTATTACACACGGTTCCTCCTTTGGATTTATTTTTGAAATAAAACAATGAGGTCTGCTCAAAGAGCAATTGCTAAAGCTTCCCCCAGGACAGGATCTGGGGCTGAGGGTCCCAAATGGAAAGGGAGTGTCTGTCTGCTCACAGCCCGGACATGGGAATTGAAATTCCAGAGGAGAGAAGAGATTACAGACGTGATTGGCATTTCCTATTAGCTACACATAGGAGATTCCCAGCTCCTTAGGAATCTTCCTCTCACTATATGATTTTTGTTGGGATCATCTTTTGGAGGTGCCTAATTTTTCACCTAAATGACTCTGAGAGGTTAGCCTCTAACTCAGGCCTTGGGACTCCATTTAGGGGGTTAGAGGTGCCTGGTGCTAGCATTAGCCTGAACAGCAGCTATGGATTCTTGCCCTGGCTTGTGCTCTCTACCTTCACTTTGATTTATTAATTATCTGTGATCTGCTAAAATATGCCTCTTTCAAAGGGCTCAGGAAGAGGACATCAGGATATAGGGAACTTTTAGCTTTATTATTGGAAACTGTCAGGTTCTTCTTACCCTGACAGCTGAACTCTTCAGGAGGCAACCATCAACTTCATAAATTTGTGACCTTACCCTGATATGTAGCACTTATGTAAACCAGGCAGAGGACCAAATCTGTTAATTTCATGGATATGAAATGCACAACCTTGCACTAGTTTTATGTCTGTGTGACTTCCTGGACATCTCAGGAGTGATTTCTTTTACATACTTATGGGATGAGATCTATAATACAGTAGATAGTTCAGTTTGCTGCTGAAGCTCCCACTTCTTTATATTCCAGTCTTTGTTATAATGTATTTATGTAGAAGACATATATAAAAAATACTGCAAAATGAAAGAATATTTTCCTCTAAAAAAAAAACACCCACAAATGAACAAACAAAAACCACCAAAAAAACAACAGATGTAGTCACTTGAATAATTCCTATGAGACTTTCATGGAAGTGGTAGCATTAACTACAAAATCCCAGTGGATTTTTATTCCTCAGTCTTTCCACAAAAACGATCTTGTGGTTGGAAGTTAAAATTGTTCTTGTTTGCACCTGGAGCCAGGCAGATCTAGAAGCCTGCAACAGCCAGACTGGATTTTCAGGGATGCTAGTTTACATCATTGGCATATACAGAAACCATAGGTCCCAGTGAATGGGGACAGTTAAAGACATTTGCACAGACAAGGCCAGAACATCTGATAAAATGTAGATATCTAAATTCAAAAGAGGGAACCAGAGAGTCTACTTTCCATCACTGAGTAACCCTGATGTCCAGAATGAAAACAAATAAGTGGGACAGCAAATCTTTAGCTTATTGATTGAGAGCATGCGAGCAAGGTCTGGATTTTGATCTGTGTTCACTGGACTGTTTATGCCTTGTTATATTCAATGGTCTAGCTGAATAACAAACAAACCAACAAATGAGACCAGACTATGAGAGCAGGCTCTGGTCTTGTGCTTGGATGTGCACCATTAGAGACCACTGAAGACCATCCCTGTCCTGCAGAGTTGGGCTGCTTGGCCAGCCCTGTGGCTACTGACGGAGTGCTTGCCCTTAGCAAGGTCCCAGCACTTTTGGGACTTCTCTGTTTTGCATGGGATCTTCTTTCTAGACATGAAGATGTAGATGTGAACTTCTCAGAGACTGCTGAGGCAACTGAAACACAATCTAATTGACTGATAGGCAGGATCATTACATGGAAGATGTGCTGTGAGGAGGGACAGACTTTTCAGTGATTTTTTATTAATCAGATGGGCAGTTCTGAGGGCTGCTGTGATTCAGAGGGCCCTGGCCTCCTGATTGAAAGATTCAGAAACAAAACTTAGAAACTCTGAGCCACACCAAAACCAGGTCTTTGTTCCCTACTGATTTTGCAGGAGCATGGTCCTCTGCCTTGAAAACCACTTGTCTATCTTCAGAAATGGCACATCCACATATGTGCTCTGGCTTTCCCTCCATCTTCTTAGGCAATGGGATGCTTATATTTTATTTATTACTGTGATTTTGAGTATCACTTGAAGTTAAACTTGAGGCTAACTCTGTATTACAACTGGAGTTGAGAAAGCTAAGCCCTGGTATAATATTGCCAAGCCTGGTGTTTGAGCCAGATTGCCTTAAGGTAAATAAAGGTGTCTCTATATCAGTCTGATGTTTGCAGCACAAGTTCTTAATTGTGGAATCCTCCACAGACTTAACTAATTCTGTCCTGAATGGCAGATAAAATGGTTCATGAATGATTATTTTTGTAATAACATTTCTGACTAAAAAAAGTAACATTTCAGATCACCTTTTGTGAGGCTGTCCCAGCTACTCTTACAAAAGATGCTTTCAAAGAGAACCTTTTTTACCACAACAGAGCTTTCAGAAGCAGAAAAATGTAAGAAAAGCTTGAGAGACAAAAACTGCTGACTCTTAGATGTCCTTGATTAGAAATCCTGTAATTTGTTATCATGTAAGTTGTTATGTTGCTGGTAGCAATCACTGGGAATACATCTAAATCTTCTCTTTTCTCTTTCCCCTTTTCCCCTCTTCCTTTTCCCCTCTTCCTTTTCCCCTCTTCCTTTTCCCCTCTTCCTTTTCCCCTCTTCCTTTTCCCCTCTTCCTTTTCCCCTCTTCCTTTTCCCCTCTTCCTTTTCCCCTCTTCCTTTTCCCCTCTTCCTTTTCCCCTCTTCCTTTTCCCCTCTGCCTTTTCCCCTCTTCCTTTTCCCCTCTTCCTTTTCCCCCCCTTCCTTTCCCCCCCTTCCCCCCTTCCCTTTCCCCACTTCCCCCCTTCCCTTTTCCCCACTTCCCTTTTCCCCACTTCCCTTTCCCCACTTCCCTTTTCCCCCCTTCCCTTTCCCCACTTCCCTTTTCCCCCCTTCCCTTTCCCCACTTCCCTTTTCCCCCCTCCCCTCCCCCTTCCCTTCCCTTCTCCCTCCCCTCCCTCTTCCCTTCCCCCTTTCCTCTCAAACACTGTTATTTAGTTGGGTGATAGCCCTGGAGTGCAAGTCATTTTAGTATCTACAGACCTTAGCATGACAAAAAGCATTGGCAGCATCATATGCTTAGATGAAGGTTGCATGATACCACCTTTATTGATGGAAAAAAAAATATCCATGGACACAAATGTGTTAGTTAATAATTTACTAATGAAGTCAGTTATATTTTCTCATTATGTATTCTACCATTCCGTCACTGTCCTAGCAGTTTCAAATCTTTGGAGGACTGCCTCATAGGAAAGATGTCCAATTCTGGAAAGTGATGCAGAATAGATAGCTCAAAGGAAGCCAAGCAGAGCTAAAGTTGTCTGTTAACTTAGGAACTTGATTTACATCTCCTAAGCAGATATGGAAGAAAGATTCTGTAACTTAGGCTAATACATGAAGTAGTAATACCAGTTTTCTCTGTGGAAAGAAAGAAAACCCATTTATTGTTGGTGAAATTTCAAGTTTTGCACTCTCATCTTAAAAGCAGTTTTATGCTCTTATTTTGCAGACAGCAAAAAAGGCCCAACTCAATGCAGAGATTCTCTGCAAAATAAAAACATTAAAATAAATGAAATGCTGAAGAGAAGAATGGATGCAGGAGTAAAAACTTTTTTTCCCTTCTTCCTTTTTTCTTTTCTCCTTTATTTTTTTTTTTCCTTCTGGTTATGCAGAGTGCACCACAGTCAGAATCATCTTTGAGGCTGATCCTTCCTGACTCAGAAGATCCAGGGGCCTTGTTATCCTGTAATAGAAGCAGTTCTGTTACACACCATTCTTCTAGGTGTGAGATCTGCCTTTCTAACAGTTTTCAGAGTGACACAGGTGAGTCTGGTGTAGGCATAACAGTGGCAGAGGAACACACAGCAATGAGAACTTTGATCCATGGAACCATAGAACTGTTGAGGTTGGAAGAGACTTTGGAGATCAAGTCCAACTGCTTGCCTAGTGCTTGTAATCCTGCCACTGCTGCTAAACCACTACCACCAAACCCAAACCATTTCAAACTACTTCTCATGACTTTTTCCCCAGGAGACAAGAAAAAAGCAAGGATTCTTCTCACCTCAGCAAGACATTTTCCTCCACCATCCTGTTACAGGCACTAAAGAGGTGAAGTTTATCAGAATTGCTCCCATTTTCTCCAGCTTCTGCCTTAATTTGTAAGCAGAAGGTCCAGGCACAGGAGTTAATGTTCCTCTTCTCTCCTTTCTTGAGACATTAGAAGGCCATAAAGAGGCATGTCTCCTGCTGTTTGGAGTGGACATGGTGGGACTACTCATCTCTTGCTCTTTTGGATTATTGTAAGTAACAAAACAGTTTTCAAGGGCTTTGAGAAAATACTAAAAATAAAACAGAGCAGAGAACAACTCAAGCTGTGTGTTGAACCACTGCAGATACTGAAAAACATATAGTTGTATTAACATAATTAATTATTTAAAAATTAATTAAGATTCAGCCACCTCTTGAAGGACTAAGGACAAACCAGTGATATCATACAATTTAGTGGTACTTCTAAGTCTACTTTTATTTTTATTATTTGAATGAAGAACCAATCATTGCTATGGTTAGCACTGCTAAAACTATAAGGGCCAGATGGAGCTCTTCACTTGAGTAAAGTCTGAAATACAAAGTCTTAAGTAAATGATACAGTAAAAGCTTGTTAATGTTCATTCTGCTAATCTGCCCACTGCATAATTAACACACAAAAAGACATTCTCTTCTCAGCAAGGATTTGATGTTTCAGTGTTATAGCATGGTTTTGAATTAGTTTGGAAAGTTATAAAATAGAACATTTAGTATGAGTTAACATAATTAGTATATGGTAGTATACATTATATAATCACATTGCAATATTATTACATGCTATCATTACATATTATTATGAATTATATGTACATGATATATAGGTAATATTCTTATAAACATATTGAAATGTTAATTAAAAAAAAAGCAATTGCTACTTCTTCCTTTAGATCATTATTTGTCTGCTGTTAAATGATGTGCTCGGAAAGCTCAGCTCCTTCCTTGTGAATCTCTCGCCAGCTTTTATTAACGAAATTGTTAGACTGGATTGATGAATAAGGTTGATGGTGACTAGCCTCTCACCTGAGTGGCTGCTTAGGAACTGTTTGCTATTGCCCTAAGCGGACATGGTAGAATTAGTCCTCGCACTGCTTAGCTATTGATGCTAACGCTGTTGTATGTCTAGGATTCTGGGAAGATTTTCAGAAGTAAGATGAGACCAGCTTAGGTTATCTCCTGAACTCTAATAGGCGGATTTTAAAACCACGCCATTAAAGTTCAGTCATCTTTTGACAATACATGGACAACTGATATATGTAATGTGGTGGGTTGGATTTTGCACCCCAACACACTGGAAATTTGCACCCCCAGAATAAATTTGCCACACTAACTCAGAATTTTGGAAGCAAAATGAAATTATATTTACAAAAGTGGACTAAATATAAAAGTATAAATGACAACAAACATATGCAAGCTATATTTATATATATTCAGTTCAACAACATCAGAATACCCCCCATATACAATAATTCAGTTCACTCCCATGCCCTGGGCAGCCTGCTGTGTCTTCCTCTTCCTCATCTTCAGAGAGAGTGATTGCCCATTGGAATGGGCTGCCTGAGGAGGTGGTGGAGTCACCATCACTGGAGGTGTTCAGGAGACTTGATAGGGTGCTTGGTTGCATGGTTTAGCTGATTAGGTGGTGTTGGATGATAGGTTGGACACGATGACCTTGAAGGTCTCTTCCAACCTGGTCTATTCTATTCTATTCTATTCTATTCTATTCTATTCTATTCTATTCTATTCTATTCTATTCTATTCTATTCTATTCTATTCTATTCTATTCTATTCTATTCTATTCTATTCTATTCTATTCTATTCTATTCTATTCTATTCTATCCCTGTACCTTACACAGTCAAAATAGAAGACAGCTCAGCCTACGTGCAAGGTCAGAGATAAGGTAACCAGAAGCAAAAGTAGAAGAGGCAGCCTAGAGAGGAGGAGAAGCAGCAGCAGGAAAACTCTGTGCTTCTAAATTGTGTAGATATTTGCAGAGTCCATGAAATGAAATAAACTTATCTCTGTTACTTGGTGACTTGCTCAGCCTCTTAGGTAAAAAAATATAAATGAATCCAGCCCCTGTACTGAATTCTGTAGGAGAATTTCTTATTTACAATTAGGCACAGTCTTTTAAACTGTAACACTTATGTAAAATGTAATTGCTATGCTGTTAGGAGATCTGGTTATTATTTGCTTTAATCCAGAAAATACTTCTTTCCAACCTAAAATATTTTGATAATTTTCACTAACTGACCTCCCTCCAGTCCTGTAGTCATAGAGCTCAGATTCTGAGGCTCAGATGATGAACACAGACTTCAGTCCTTCCTCTGCAATTATCTGATTTCAGCTGATTATAATTATTTTTAATAATTCAAATAATTTAAAGTGAACTAAAACATGAAATATGAATCTGGTCCTTCCACATCAATTGCTCTTTTATTCACTATAGCCAGTCTCTCATTTTATCAAGAATAACTAGAATGGTAGTGACAAACTTCCAGAATTATTCTTCATGAGCGTGTCAATAAATTAATTTAAAACCCATGGAATTATAGAATGCTTTGAGCTGGAAGCAGCCTTTAAAAGTCATCTACTCCATTCCCCCTGCAGTGAGCAGGGACATCTTCAACTGGATCAGTTTGCTCAGAGCCTTGTTCAGCCTGGTCTTGAATGTTTCCAGAGATGGGACATCTATCGCTTCCTTGAGCAACGTGTTTCAGTGTTTCACCTCCCCCACTGTAAAAAAATGTCTTCCTTATACCTAGTCTAAATCTCCCCTCAGTTGAAAACCATCCCTCCTCCTCCTGTCACTACAGGCCTTACAAAAAAGCCTGTCCCCATCTTTCTAATAAGCCCTCTTTAAGTATTGAAAGGCTGCAGTAAGGTCTCCTTAGAGCCTTCTCTTCTCCAGGCTGAACAACCACAATTATTGAATCCTGTCTTCATAGACGAGGTGTTTCACCCCTCTGATTATTTTTACAGCCCTCCTCTGGACCTGATTCATGATCTCTCATGTCTTTCTTTGGCTGAGGATTCCGGGACTGGATGCAGTACACCAGGTGAGGTCTCCCCAGGGCAGAGTAGCCCAGCAGAATCACCTCTCTCTATCTTCTGGCCACGCTTCTTTTGATGCAGTCCAGGAAACAGTTGACCTTCTGGGCTGCGAGTGTACATTGCTGCTTGATGTTTAGGTTTTCATCCACTAGCAGCTCCAAGTCATTCTCCACAGTTCTGTTCTCACTCTCTTCATCCCTGAGGTGCAGGACATTGCACTGGGCCTTGTTGAACTTCTTAACACCCCTTTGTCAAGTTTGTCTAGGTCTCTCTGCACAGTATGTGTCTCTCACAGGTCTACCACACCATTCAGTTTACTGTCATCTTCAAACTTGTTTAGGGTCTACTTGATTCCACTCTGTCATTGATATCACACTGTGATTATGCATGAGGTAAAAAAACAAGTGGTTTTGTTCACCACCCAGAGAAAAATCTCTTCAATAGCTCTATTTAAAATTGATGACAACAGAAACAGCATTGAATTTGGACTAGACTGCCTGCTTTTCCAATAGAAGTAACATTTTGAAAGCACAAACAGAATGTTCAGTGACATAGGGAAGAAATTTGATTAATTATAATGTACCTTGGGATGCAACTTCAAATGCATAAGGCCAAAGAACATCAATAAGTCTGAGTCATCATCATCTCTCCAGAGAACTAAATCCTGCTGGCTCATTCTTTGTATGTGCCCTCTGCTAGAGAAGCCACTGTGATTTTTCAAACTCCTTTTTTCCACATGTGATTGGAAAAAGGAGTTTGAAAAAGTTCATTCTGTTGTGTCAGCAAGGTGTAATTTTTGTGTGTGTGTGTTGGGTTGGTTTTTATTTGTGTGTGTGTTTTGTTTGTTTGTTTTGTTTTGTTTTGTTTTGTGTTACTGAATCAAAATTAGCCTCTGTTGGTTCCAGGATATGAAAGCCCTATCAGGGGCTCCACTGCAAATTTCACACCAAATATTGCAGTGCTCTTAGAGATCTATTCAGCTGAAATGATACGCTGGCTTCTATGGATCTGGATTTTGTACCTAGATGAGCCATTCAGCAGAGAGACCAAATAGGGCAAAAATGCATCTTTGTGAAAACAAGATGGTTCCTCCCTGCCTGGGCCATATGTGTGTGTACATACATGTACGTGCTCTACATTCTATCACTGTACCAGGAATCACAACCCTGTGGAGGAAATGGTGTTCCCAAATAGCTATAGGAAACATGACAATTTAAAAGCACAAATCCTCTCCTTCAGCTAGCTTAATGACAGTATATTCCTTTAACCACTGGCACAGAAGCTCAGTACAGACATCTATTCCCACATACTTAGATGAGAGGCTGACCTACTGTACTCAAACGTGATGCACATACTGATTCTCAGCATGCCAACACTCATGCCCATCTGCTAGAATGGCATTGTGCCCACTGCCAAGGTGGGACACCATTCTCCAGAGACCTAGGTGTCAATTGCCTATAGCTTTAAAAGGATAGTTTAGAGAATACAAAAAGTGACACTTTCTTTGTGGGTGTCCTTTCTGTTGCCACATCCCAGTTCAAACGTTCTTTGTCTGAGCCTGGCAAAATTTTGCTAATTTTGCCTTACAGCAAGTATCATCAGAAATATGGTCTTTGAAATGATTCATAGACAAAATTCCAGATGGAAATAAAATTTCCTTAAAAATGTTGCTAGGCAGAGTCAGCAACCATAAGGTAGAAACTCCCCCAAAGTTGCTCCTAATTTTAAAAAACCAAACAATTAGGAAACTGCTGAAGGCATAAAAGGCAAGGAACAAGTATCTGGAGAGGGGTGGGAACCACCACACCCACTGCTGGGACATGGAGCTTCATACAGCTGTGTCTCTCTCTTCTCAGCTCTCCTTGCTTTATTTTGGAAAATGCAGTTGCTTTCAAATCAAAGTGGTTGCACACAAAGCTCAATATGCAATCAGTCAGATTTGCAAGAGGACTCTGTGTGTACCAAAACAAATGCCCATATTTCTCTCTGGGAGAAATAAGAAAGAACTGAGCTGGGGAAAGAAAATGATTCTCAGATCACTTAAGCTTGATTCACCTTTTTTTTTTTTAATTTTTTTTTTTCCATAGCCTAGTCAGCTTTTAAGGATAGGAAATTTCTGTTTACTAACACTTTTTGAACATCCAAAGTCTTCTCAGTCTTTTTAGAAGCAATATTGTGATATTAGATGCCTGGATATTGATAATCTTGTACCAGAAACACTGTTCTGTGGGAAACACAGGAATGGTGGCAGTATGAAGTCACACAGGTTAAGGCTCTGCTGTAGGTATCACAATCTAACACAAGCTAAGGGGCTTTGAAGAAAGAAAAGAGGTAAAGTCAGCATGGGTAAAAGTGAGAGGAGGCAGAGTCAGGTGAATCTTGCTGTTGAGTTTGATCTATTTCATAAGACCACTGTCCCTCAAGCTGCCATTCAGTTCAGTATTATTGGATTTAAGTCCCCAAAGTGGATCAGGTAGTTTTGACTACCCAGTTACTTGCTAAGGGAAGTGTGACACCCCACAGAGAATCAGTGACTTTTGAAGGAGTGCAGGGCTGTATCTGCTAGGGTCCAGGTGTGTGCTGTCATGCCCTCTGCTTGTGTCACACACATGTCACTTCTGAAATTTGAGGGAGAGTAGGTCTTGCTCAGTATCACACTGGTGGTGAGAGTTATTATTTCAAACCCTGTTTCACAAGGAACTTTTCACAATGAGTGCGCTAAATGCTGTGAATCTTCAAGAGGAGCATTTTGTGTTAGGATTTAGTTTGCACATACTTGTTGGCACACTTTGATTTTACAGTAGGCAGAGAAAGAAAAAAAAAATCTTGCTTCTGAGTATGGCTTTTAGAATAAATACTGAATGTTTGTACTTCATGTTACCAGAACAACATCCTTAAAATTCCAGTACCTTAAGCCTTAGCATTTAGTTTTCAACCAAATCTATGCCAGAGCATGAAAGCAGAACCCTACACGGCCAACCTGTAGAGATATTGTGGTTACAACTTCAACAGAGAGAATGAGGGATCCCTTAAGTCTTCTGTGTGTCCCATAGACAGGGAGAATACATCTCACACATCTACAGCAGCAAGGGAAAATTCATTTTACATCTTGCTGAGAACTTTGTTGGGAAAGTTTCAGGAACAAGTTTAGATTTCTTCTCACTCTCTGCCAATTATGTTGTGCACTTCCATTTTCCAATTTTGGAAATGACTAGATGTGTTTATGGAATGGTTACCATGGTCAGACATTAACACACATTACTGAGCTCGATACGGGGTTAACTGGATGAATTATAATAGCTTGTGATTTACAGAGGTCAGTCTAATGCTCCCTTCTGGCTATCAAACATCTGATTTTCTCTGAAAGGTATTATTGGCTCCTTCAGAACAGTTAGTATTTTTTCATAAAATAAACTAACTGGAATCAGAAACAAGTTTGAAAAGAAACTGCTTACATCTCATTTCTGCTTCTGTTGCCTATCTTAGCCATCGCACTCTCAAGATATGGAAAATAATCTGCACATTAAGCATGCACGCTTAGCTAATTTTACAAATAGCTTTGAGGTTATATTTGTTATGTCTGGCTTATATATAATGAATGGGTTTATTTTCCTCTCTTTCTTCCTCTTTGTTTTCCTGCAAAGCAGAGACTGTGCAAGTGGCCTATACCCCCAATCAATGGTGTCTGCACAATTAACTACTAGAAAAGAGCCAAGCCCACTAGGTAGGTGACAGCTGCTTGAATTTAGGCTGACACCTCTAAACAGGAATAGAGATAGCAAATGTAGCTGACACTGGGATGTCTCCATAGGGAATACAGTAGATTAGCTAGCTCAGGATGCAACTTCTGTTGCATAAACACAAAGTACTGAGCATTTTATGGGCCTGATCCTTTGAAGCATCAGGCTGCCAGTGTCTCCAGATCCCATTGAGTATGTGGGCAAAGTGAAGATAGTGTGTTGTCCATAGCATTTCCTTACAATTTCTGCTTTTGTGGATAAAGTCAATTGTTTTTAAAGTCCACTCTATGGAGCTAATAGAAGAGTCTTTCAGATACTTAATTACATAGAGAAAGGAAGAAAACCAGACAATGGACAAAAGGAGCACAGAAATTGATCCACTGTCTGACCACAGCGAAGTAGAACTGCTGGACTGAATTGAAGAGTAGTTTGTGACTGGATGAGCTCCAGAAAGAACTTCGATGTTCGTGTGAAGTAATTTTACTTTGGGTAAGTCCTCCTTGCTTCCTCTCCTTTTACTCTCCTCCTCCCCTACTTCACAGTTTCTTCAGGAATAGCTTCTAGAGATGAAAATGCTAAGTATAAATGAAGATGGTGCTAGATGCATTTTTTTCATGTTACAGATCTTTTCAAGCACCTAATGAGGGAAGTAGTGACAGATATAAAATTCAGCACACTTAAACCTAAAAGGACCAGTCCAAGTCACTGTGCTGTCATTTTAACCTATCTCATAGTCCATTCAAATTAATCCTTCCAAGAAGTAGCTAAGATATCCTAGGTTGTTATAATAGCTGCAATGCTAAGTTAGGAACTGGAACACTACCATGTATATTACAAGTATGTGTAACACATCCTACCAACGGTGCAAGAATTGAATTCAAACAGGAGCAGTCTTAGCCATGAGGGATTTACGCTCTAAGGACAGAGGATAGTCAAAGAAAGAGAAAAAAGAAATATCAGTATCTCCATCTGAGGGAGCAGAAGTCAAGGCATAGAGATTTTGAGCATTTAGTACATGGCCGTGCAGAAATAGGTGGTGGCTGTAGTATTTAAACCAGATCTCCTGACTTTCCATTCAATCCAGCTCTCTAATTATTCATTTCATACACAAAAAAGTCCTGTGCTGCATCTGGTAGTGGGCTGAGGATGCAGATCTTTACACAAGAAAGTTTCCAGGCATGGAACATGATTTCAGAAGAGCTATACTCTAAATTTTCTTCAAAATTCCTTAAAAAGGAAAGAATAGCATCCATTGCATCAGCCTTTCAACCCTTACTTGCAGCATGGGCTACTTGGCTTTTTTTGTAAAGGTGCATGAGAGAATAAATCTGAATAACCAGATGGTCAAGGGCATAACCCAAATATATGATAGTTGTCCTAGCTTTTCATGGCCATGACTAACATTGTTAGTCCTTCTCAATTTTGGCAAAAAATAGTCTTCGACTTATATGCTGATTAGTCTGCCCTGGTTTTAGTACACAAAACACAACAAGAGATTGTAATCAATGTTTATTTATTTATTTATTTAAAATCAGAACAGCTGCTTCAAATAATGTATTCCTTATTTTACCAATATGCATAATTTTTTTCCCCCATGCAGCTTGCTGTTCTAAAAGCTGTAATACCCATATTTAAATGCATTAGTCTTAATTCTATAGTAAATGGAAGTACTATATAAAATCACATCTTGCTTTTGTTTGTAAAGGAAAACCTAGAAACTAGACATTTTGCTGTGCCATAGGAATGAAGCATGTACAGAGGATGAGGGTACTTATTAAGTATGTGTTTGGATGACTTATTTGCTTTCCTGCATAGACCCATCTACCTTTGTCACTTCAAAGTCCTTTTCACCTCTCTTGTAGTTGGATTTCAGACTTGCCCTGTTTCTCCTACACTTCATGGCCTCTAGACTAGAGCCATGAAGATCTTTGTCTGATGCTAGTATTTGCTGTAGATGGCACTCTACTATTTTGCCCAGTAATGAGATGGGATACAGATTCTTTTGAATTCAGTGTCAGGGGTTGGTATCCAAAACAGAGGCCTGGATCAGTGCTGCTAATTTGGAATCCAGTAATATTCCCAAAGAGAGAAAGAGGTGCCAAGGACTGTCAGTTTTGTTACTGCTTTGCAATGTCATCTAGAGATTATTGTTCTTCACTCTCCCTTTTCTACTGTGAAGAGACAGTACAAATGTCTGCCGCTTTTCTGTCTTGTATTTCAGTGGTAGATAAATGCTGTTACACCTCATTTATTGAGCCACTCAATGTATTTCACAAGGGAAAGGTAAAAAGCTAGACTGTCTTTTGTGTCTGCTCTGCAGAGTACAGCACACAGGGAGAAAGTTCCCTGGATATAGGATTTGGGTGAAGCTGGTGTGTATGGTCTTGTCCTCAGGCTTACTTCTAAAGAGTGCCTGAGGGGGTTCCTTGAATGCCATTTTGGACTTGAAAAGGTAATTTTGGATTTGAAGAGGCAATTTCCACAGACCTGAATGTAACAGTACATCAGTATCATCCTGGGTAATATAAAGCTGTCTCTGCTCCACACTATGTGGCTGTACCTATGTGCCATATGGTATTTCGTTTACATCACATAATCACTCTGCTATCTAGTGTGCTCTAAACTGATTCCACTTCCACTGTTAGTGAAGTCTTCCAATTAACCAAATCAACATCCACTGCTCTATGGTTGTGTGGCAAACCAGAGACTGTTTTAGAAGGTGCCATTTTTTATAAACCTAGAAATACGTGGCAGAAAAAGCTGTGAAAAGATAAAAATGCCTGTGGGAAAAACTGATCATTAAAGTTATAGAGGGTAGTTCTTTAAACCATTAAATTTGAAGATGGTGGTGAAGTAATAAAGAGGAAGGCTCCTGTGAACAGGAAGACTTAGGGGGAACTAGTGATGGGGCAAGATGACATGATGCTGGGCAAGTTAATTGCTTCTCTGCTGTCTGGGTGTAATAGCAGGAGTTGGGGACATGCTGCACTTCCCAGTCTCACAGGAGTATTTTTTGGGTAAATTAATAAAAGGCCGGGAGATATTCATGTATCATGGTGATGGGGAAGGAAGAGAAGGAGAGGGCGGGACAGAGAAAGAGAATCCTGGTGGCTGTATACTACGAACAAGAAACAGAAAAGCTCTCATGCAAAGACTACCTCAGATACAAATGGTCTCATGTCTGCAGGTTGGGAGGATTTAAGGCTATTCAACATACCCTGTATGAATTAGCCTTTGAATGCTGAAAAGTCTATATTTTCCACCCAAAATGCATAAAAGTAGTATTATGGGTCCTGTTTTCTATTACCTGATCATGTCCTGAAGGTGCACATGACAGCTACTGGCCTGCAGACCAAACCCTGCAGCAGAGGCTTGGGAAGGTATGACAGCAGGGCAGGAAATATAGGCTGAAGGAGGTTGTGAGGGGATAGAAGGACTATTTTCAGGCACTGTGGTGTAGGGTAGGAGGGTGCACAAAGCAGGAGATGTAGGACTGAAGATGGGATTTGGACAGATATTCAGACCATGTGGCTCCTTACTTATTCTTACCGCAAAATGCAGGACCACATTTCAATTTTTGATTTGGGAATTATTATAGCTAGCTCTGGGATAATTACATAAGTGAAAGTAATTGCCATCTATTGTCAGTAAGAAAGGCATTTCCCTTTCACGCTGTTGTGCCCATTAATTGCATCCTTAGCAGCAGTACTTTGCAGGGGTAGTAGTGGCGAGAAGTGAGACGCAGCTCTTTTCTAGAAGCTCGGAGACCTCAAGCAGCTTCCTGGCCTGTTGAATGCTGCTTATCCACTGTCACCCTGTGTGCTGGTTGTTAGTCGCAGGATGCTTAGCCCCTGCTCAGCCTGCAGCACAGCTTGTGAAAGGGGCTCTCGCCTGACCTGAATTGTCTATCAAGGGCCAGCACTGAGAAAAGCACAGGAAATGCTTCATCTTCATTCTCAGTGCTGGTGGAGGGGGGCAGGCTGGCAGAGGAGGAGGAAAGGAGAGGTGGTAGCCAAAGGCGGTGAGGGTCCTGGCTTTCCAGCTGTGAATTGGTTTATGTGTCTGTTTGAGCTGTAGCCCTGAAGGAATATAGCAGACTTGAAGGCTGCAAGGAGTGTTCTGCCTCTGTAGCCATGAGGAGACACTTGAATTAATTTGTAGATGAAGGAAATGGAGCATGGGGTATTCAAAGGTCATGATTTTCCAAGGCAGGTTTCTAAAGGTTTGCATCCAAATCTGTTCTAAGTGAACCACGTAGAGCTGTTACAGCTTGAGTCATTGCTTTGTGCAAACAGAGTAGTAGCACCACATGCCCTAAAATATCACAGAAAATACATTTCCCTGTTAAGATACATCTTGGGCAAGAAAGCCTATGTTTTCATTCTAGGATATATTTACAAAATAGATTTCTACCTTTACGGTCTTGAAATTTTATGCATCAAACCAAAATCATAGAAAACTTGCTATTTGGATGTTTGAAAATAGCTGCAATCCTTAAATAGGAAATCTCATGATAAATTGCAATAAGTAGCATATTATGTACTTTATACTTTTAGAAACACTGGAAGCATATCTCTATCTTTCAGAACTGTAGTTAGGTGAAATAAGAAAAACACTTTGTGCTTTCATATTTCCCCCCTGAATTTAGTTTCATCCTCTAAACTTTCCTCAACTAATTTGGACCTCAGATTAATTGAAAGCAAACTGAACTTCTTTTTGCACAGATTCCTTTTGTCAGACATCCCCAGTTTTGTATCTAAACTGATCTGTGCATTCGCAGTGAAGCTTCACTAAAGATCAGGCCAAGTAGTCTTTAAAAAGTACAGGGCTTCAATGATAGACAGATGGTGGCTTTCATGATGTCAGGAAGTGTCAAATATTATGGTTGGCTGCAGAATGATGGCTACTTTCCAAACAGATTGAGAAACAGACAGAAAGAGCAAGAACACCATTTGTTGTATTTAGATACATTGTGAACAGAAGGAAGCAAGACAGAGCATACTTTTACACATCTTTTTTCCACTCCTTGTAAAAACAGTTTAGGATTTGTTATGTTATATTAGCCCTATCATTATGCAAAAACATGTGAAAACCAGAGATACTGATATATGAAAAAAAAAAAGGAGAAAAGTTTCCATTGTGACTTTCTAGGGTTGCATTTGCATTTCCAAGGGTAATTTTTGAAATCATTGTAGACAGAGAGAAACCTGTGATTCAGTTTTTAAAAACTATTATTTTTTTGAGGAACTGCTGTTCTGTTAAGATAACTTCAAGCAATTTTTTTTTTCCTTCCCCACCCCTGATTATCAACCCAATGCTCTTCCAAGGCCCTATTTGGGAAATCACTCATTTGAGTACTTAAACTTAGAGAATTACTTTGGTACTCTATAGGTGTGGGTGGGTTTTGTTGGATGTTTGTGTTGATGCTTCTGGTATTCAGCATGGACAGTTTTGAAGTATAATAAATGTCAAGAGTTAACTTTTAATATTGTAATAAAAATATTGGAGGCAAAGATGGTGCAATGGTCTGTGCTTAGATGGGTGAATTAAACTGTGCAGCACCTGAACGTCATCAGTGAGTTAGAGATTTCTGGTGTCTGAGGGATGGGGAAGATTTTTGTCCCTAAAAAATAATTTAGATTTTAAATTCTTTACTAGAGTAGTCTTTGGTCCTATGGAACTCACTGTGAAAGATGCTGCTAGGCATATCCTCAGTGCATACATACTGGTTTTCCTTAGCAGTCTGATAAAGCAAACTGTATGCTCCTCATGGCTTTTATCTACCTAAATACATATCCTATATGGGTTTTATGTAACTAGCACAATTATTGGAGTGGCTTTCTGCCCCTGTGGCTATAAGAGAGAGGTGTAAAGATGCTCATTATACACACAGTCATGGATTAGCCAAATGACTGCAGTTTCTGGTCCCTGAACAGGACCATGCCTCTGGCTTTGTGGACACTGGTGTGTGTATTGTAGCCTCTTGGAGGCCATGGGGCCAGAGGTCTGCAGGAAGCACAGTATACAAGCTGGGAAACAGTAGGAGAGAGTCCAAAACATGGGGCAAACCACTGACACAAGAGTTAGCCTGCCTGCACTTATGGTCTTGTGTGATGACAAGGTTATTATTTTATGAATATGAAATATGAATTATATAAATATAAATTTTATTAATTATTAAAATTATCAATAACCAATGAATCACTATTTTGTATACAGATTCTAGTGCACGATTGTGAAATACATCCCATAAGTAGTTTAGTATTTACAATTTGGACCCAATTGGAATATTTACAGAATTAAACTAATATAATGGAGGGTGCAATTCTGCCACTTGTCCACCAGGAGGCAAACTGGAAATGTCATGCTGCTAGGCGCGGGTGCTTTGAACTGAATGTTAGTGAGTGGAAAGCACATGTCCTTTGTTTGTAGCAAGGTTGGGTGCTAGGCTGCAGGAGGTTGCTGTCGCTGGGGCTGCCTCCTGGGCTGGTCCGAATGGCGGCGACAGGGGCAACCTTCTCCCTCCCACAGCAGCAGAGAGGGGGCAGAATGCAGGCTAGCTGGTAGCAGGTTCCCTTGGCAGGACTCAGGTGGCTCCTTCTGGATGGCTGGGAGCGGTCCTGTGGGGTTGGCCTGGCAGAGCTGGTAGGGCTGGTTGGGGTGGCCCTCATGGCAATGACCTTTGGGGCTGGTGAGGGCAGCCTCAGGGAAGAGGCATGGCTGCGCAGAGTGGTTGCTTCCCCTTTTGTTGGCTCGAAGGAATGGGAGGGACCCTACCGGGGTGGTCCTGGCTTTGGAGCACAGGGCACAAACAGTGTTCTGTATTTCCCTGGGGTTCACAGGGCACGGAGTGGCAGAAGTGGTGGCTCCTCTCTCTCCCGCAATAGCAAGGTCATGCAGGCATGCGGCTAGGCACTGGTCCTGCTTTATGCGAGCCAGTACGCACAGTTGTGGCTCGTCAGTCAACTGCTTAAGGCTGAGGCAGATGTTTTTGAATGCCAGACTTGGCTAATCCCTTCCCTGTCAACTGGGCGATCTTACCCTCGGGGGTCCGGTCCTCTTGAAGACATGGTGGTCTCTTCTTCTGACCGGCGAAGTGTGGCAATACAATGCTGTAGCTTCTCAGGCTTTCAGCAAGGGTCCCTCCTCTGGAGACTCTCAGGGCTGAGGTTTGATGGGCCTTCCCAGGTGCTGGCTTCTCCTCGTCGTGCAAAGTCTGCTAGTTTGCTTACATGTAGGATGAGAAGACTTACTAGCAATGACCTTAATAGCAAAGGCTATGGCACGTAGGCAGAGAGCTTGGTAGCTTGAGCAAAAAGAAGACAAAGAGAAAGAGGGAAGGTTGTTTACAAGTTGGGGTAATACTTATAAGTTTCTCGAGGCTGGATTTTGCCAATGAGCACTCTCATAAACAACCAGTCTATAGAAAGTGTGAAGCTGGAATTATGCCCATACTGGGTATCAACACAAGCATCCCATGCGAAGGGTGCATGCAGTTGTTTGTGCTGCCTGGCTGACACCTTGGCCATTGCTCCCCTCAGGAAAGGAGTGGGATGTGTCCACACATACTGGGACAAGCTTCAGTATCTGGGGGCATAATTCTGGGCATATGGTGCCTTCACCACATCTTGTTTGGGTTGGTCTGTCAGATGGCTAAGCAATTTAAAGGTAGGAGAAGAATCTGACCTAGGTCAAGAAGGGTAAAGAGGAAGAGAGGGCCTGTAAGAAAGAAAAAAATCTGACACTGGGAAGTAGGACAGCTGCCCTGTGTGTTTTCATGCTCATTTAATTCATTTATGACCTTTTCCATGATACCATTCACTATGTACATATAATCACTCCTTTCCTCCTTGTTGCTCTCACTGAAAGTCTGTTTGTTTCTCCAAACTGTCCAAATACTTTGAAAGAAAATAAATGCTTATGTTTATAATAATTGAATCCCTATAAAAATAAATGGTCACATTTGAGAACATTCTTTTATTCTTTTTGGTTGTTCCCTATTCAGCAGTGGACTAGCTGAATCCATGGAGCCATCACGTGAGAATAATTTTACACTTCCAAATTATATCAACATTTGCAAACAGCATAGCAATTATGGTCCACAAGGAACCCCCTTAACTAGAATCCTGTTGCTCTGTGGAAGGAAAAAACCCTGTAGACTGGAGCTTATTCCTGGCTTGTTAAAGTGCAGTTTCTGATAAATGGTGCACAGTAGAGGGATTGAATTTTTCTGGTGTTCTGCTTTTGCCAAATTTGCTGTGTGGTCCAACATTCTCCCTCTTTGAATACCAAATATATTTATTTTTAAATCTTTTACTCATTTCAGTCCTTCTCTGTCTTTTGTAAGGATGTTACACAAATTGAAGGCATTTTTTACGTAATTCATTCTTTGTCTATAAACAAGCATGGAATGAATAATACAAAAAATGTGCACAAGCAGACATTGAAGTTCTTAAATTAATTCTCTTTGCCCATAGTCAAACAGAATCCATTCATATCTGCTTCTTGGCAAAAGAATATTCAAGTTTACTTTTAGCACAAAGGTCTATAAAAAGCAGTAATGAAATTTTGTTTCACATGACCATTTCGGAAAGATTATTTTGAGGGGGAACACACAACTGTGTGCACTGGAAGTAGTGTTTTTCACACTTGCTCAGTCAGAGAGAACAAACAGTGTGACCTGATTTACCAACCCCAAGTGAGCAGCTTGAATTTGAAACATTTGCAATGAGTTCACTGGGTAAAAATTCAGATATATTTGTTGAGTACATTTAAATGAGAAAATCATGATCTGCTGATGGATATTCCACAAGAAGAAAAAGAGGCTAATTTATTCAAAGAAATTACAGGCAGAGAATTACTCACTCAGCGCTACTGGCAAATAGTAAACGAGTGGCACCAAGGTTTTAATTCAAGCACTTAACAAAGAAAGCAACTAATAGCGTCTTCCTTTTTCATCTGAAGTACTATAAAGTAGAGGGTTAGCCCTTCTGCCAAATTGCTTTTGCAGAAATGTGACTTCCGCCTTCATTATTTTTACTCAAATTGCCTTAATTAAAAACTACCTCTCCAGTTCTGACTTTGATCTTGTTTTCAGACTGGGTGTGTCCAGGTTTATCTCTATGGACTTATTTGTTGCTGAATTCAGGTCAGAAGTCACAGTCTGTTTGCTGCAGAATATTCCTCTGAATTACATCTGTCTAGGGAAAAAAATATAATTTGATCTGGTACTTTGCTTAATATTTATAATAAATTGGAAAGTTATTAAACATCTTCCCACGCTGGGAGAGATTGCCCACCCTTTATTTATTTAGTTAGTTAGTTATACTACAGGGTTACACAGCCCAGAATGAAATAGCAATTTCAAATTCTCCTATTCATTTTTAAGACATCTCACACCTGGGAAAGCTCATGAAGAGCTCTTTCTGGAGCCCAAAACTACTCCTAAAGGCAAAATTCCACTACATTCTGATTACTCGTGTCACTTGGGCCCTTTGCAAAGTCTATGGATGTTAATTAAGATTTCTTGTTCTTACCTTGGTTCCAAATGATTAGTGATGGGATGATTTACTAGTAGCATCAATTCTGAATAAGTACTATGGGTAATAGCTGTAGTGGCATGAAAACTGATAGTACTAATAGAGTTTGGTTGCCTGAGGAAATAATATGATGTTTGGGATTAGGACTTGGAAGCCAGTTCAACAGCATGATTTTGCCTTCAGTCTAGTGGTGAAAACAACTGAGTCTAGTCTCTTGTCTGTAAGAGAACTTCTTCTGTCAGCTCACTATGGTACAAAGCAAGAGAAGAGATGACTGAGCCTCTCAAAAATGCTCAACTAGTAGAAAAAAAACCCCAAGTCTGATTCACTGCCTGAAGTGTGACTTCCTAAGGGTATTCTATTATTGTCCTTGAGTTTTGTCCTTTTCTGAGACATGTGGATTCACATAGGGCCTCTCTTACCCCAACCTCTTCATTGCCTTACGTACCCATGAAAAGTCTTTTCCATGGGAGGAAGGCCATGAAAGACACTCTATATCCAGAGGTCTTTGCAAGCTGTGTGTTGTAGTCTCCATCTCATCACTTTACTGGATTATAGATCCTCTAGGAAACATGTAGCATGTTGCATGCATAAATATATAATAGCCTCTGGTTTCATAATCTGTCCCAGTTATTGCTGGACAAAGTGAGGGTCATAGTATCCTGATTTTATGACCAGATAGCCTAAGATTCCTGATGACTGGAATGCAGCTCCAATGCAATGCAATGAGTGGATTGATGCCTAAATAAATTATTGTGGACCATTTGTGTTCTCCTGTATGTCAGCAAGGTCCTCTAGGTCCTCTAAAATGGCTGTGCACAGGGTAGTATTAGAGAACACCTTTAAGTGCATTGGTGTCTCTTGCTGGTGCCCTAGACACTAAGTTCAGTCATTTTGTGAAAGTGGTTCTCATGGACCAGAGAGAACCACTCCCTCCTTAGGCTTCTTCCAGATCTGTTACAATGTAGAAGAAAATTTATACCTTTAAGGCAGTAGCAATATTTTAAAGAAGGAGAAATAACAAACAAACAAAAAACCAACAATGAAATTGCTGTGTAAAATAGTCAGGAACAAAGAGGGAGAAGAGAAAAAGAGGCAGTTGCATATTGCAAATGTTTGATGTGATATTTGGTAAGCTCTTGAAATATTTATTTTTAGTTTCTATGTTTTACAAATAGAGAACAGCAGTGGGTCATTTTGGTAAGGTGTTTTTGACACAGTTGTGTACTGTTTAGACAAGAGATCATAGCCTTGGTTTAATTAGTTGAGAACAGTTGTAAAATTGGGTTGTAAATATACAAAGAATGTAGTCATCAAAGGTTGTGAAGACATGTAATGAATGGGTTCCTCAAAGGTCTGTCTTGGTTATGATTGTGTTCGGTGTAAGTGAACTGAAGCATAGGGTTAGAAATCAAAGTGATCTTGACAAACTGAGAAGCAGCCCAAAGAAGCAAAACATAAGATATTAATCAGAAATAACTGCAAGGTATTGCCCTTGGGCAAAAATAATCAACTGTGCAAACCGAGGATGAGGAAACCATTCTGTAGCAGTGTAGAAAAAGATATAGGAACAATAAACTCAGACTCAGAGTCAGTCAACAGGATCATTCTGGTGGAAAAAAAAGGAAAACAATACAGTAGATATATCGAGTTGCCCCTGATATGCAAAATATGTGAAGTGAACTCGACCACAGCTGGAGCTCACAGAGCTTCAGACTTACCCACGGCCAATTTCAGATAAGATCTAAATGAGATCCAAATAAGTCCAGGCAATCTCTAGAAGTCAGGAGAAAAAGAGTGAAAAACCCATATTTTTTTCAGTCTAGGGAACTCTGGTGAGAAAAGGACCATAGGAAAAATTTGCAAATTAAGTCAGAGAAGAAAATATTTTGTTCTTAGGAAGGATGGGACAGGAACTAGGTTTAAACTGCAATAAGAAAGACAGTTTGGACAGGATTTTCTAAGTGTCCAGTAAGAACAGTGAAGTCCACATCAGTTTCCTGAGGATGTAGTGTTGGTGTGTTAAAGCTCATGCTTTGGGAGTGATGAAGGTGCAAGTGCTTCCCTCTCTAAGGGATTAGACCTCCTTTATGACCTCCTGAGATACCCTCAAGCCCTGCTTTTTGCTGACTGTGACCACTGTCTTGCCTCAGCTTGAATGTACAAAAAAATACAACTGGATGTTACAGAGTTTTGTTACAAGAGACTATTCATATTAACAGATATTTAAGGTTGCTCAGTTTCATGTTATCTAATTATGAAAGAAATGCATTCATTAAACAAATTTAGAGGCTTTAGTTATATCAGCTGCTTTTTCTGAGAGCTTATTTCCTTGCAGACTTTTTCAATAGCTATCAAGTTTGCACAAAATATAAATAAATGGCTCTCCATGAAGATGGTGCCATTCTTTATGGAACTGCATCAGTGATAGGTCAAATTTATATGGCTCTGCAGCACAATTTTAATATCATTCTGGCCTGGTTTAGGCATAATCAAGTCTTCTGTTGAAAGAGCTCTAGTAAGGAGCAATTAAACATTAGTACTTTAGCTAAACTCATATTAAATTATGTCTTTGAATTTAAGTATCTGGGAATCATCTTAAATCTCAGCATGAATTTTAGGTGCTATTGTGTGTGCAATTTATATTGAGGTACAAGACAATCTGTTTGCATCTTGATTTACTATTTATAGCTTGAAAAGTTATTTTATTATTAAGTGTTCTATGCAACTGTTAGTAAGGCCACTAATAGTTTTAGGTACTATTATTTATGATTACAGCTTCTGCTTTTCAGCAAAAGAAGCTGAACAATCAGCAAGCAAATTTTACCATACTTTTTGAAAGCCTTGAAGTAAATCAAAGCTAGCTGGGTTTCTTTCAGCAGGCATGAGCAGAGATTCCAGCCCTTCCAGTGAAAACACATAACCCAGAGGAAGCAAAGGCCTTTGGACTGCTGTGACACTAAAGAGTTCAACAGGACCTGTTTTCTTAGGCATGAGCCTAGGATTATCTGGAAAAGACCTACACTAGCACTGAGCATTCTCAGGGACAAGCTGATGGGTGAGTTTGAGTGCTTTGAAGCAGAGTGTGACAGTAACTGAGAGCATTACAGTTTAGATTGACACCGGGCTGAAAATGGTGCCTTAATGTCTTCATGAGGGCAAGTCACCATTGAACATTGTATCTGGAATCTCTGAAGCCTAGAAAAAACTGCATGTGTGTGATAGTAAGTTTATTTTAGCATTAAATATGCCCATTGTTTACGTCACTTTTTGATCACTGATGGAAGCTTACAGGTTACTTTCCCTGTCAGAACAGAGATGTTCCCTAGAGACATTCAAGGTCAGGCTTGATGAGGCTCTGAGCAACTTGACCTAGTTTGGGACGTCTCTGCTTACTTCAGGGGGTTGGACTAGATAACCTTTAAAGGTCCCTTTCAGCCCAATGCATTCTGTGATTCTATCTCTCAAAGCATTAGGAAAATACTAAAAAATCCAAAGGAATAAAGAAAGAAAAGCAAGTTATTTACATGATAGGAAAGGCAGGTCCTTTGCATAAATCTCCAGTGTTAAATATGTTATGTTTATCTGGGCCAGACTGGATGAGTATGAGTTACATAATTTCCTTGTTACTTTCCATGTAAGACACAGTGCAATGGCCTGACAAAGCAGAAGCAAAGTTACACTGCTGTACTCTACTTGTGCTTTGTTAACACTAACAGGAAAGAGAGGTTACAGTACGTGATAGTGATCAAATAACAGTCCTTTGATTATAAGAACTGATTTCTCCATACTGAAGATCTGTTCTGAAAAATCTGTTGTGCTTTAAGGACTTCTCATTCTCTCAAGAGAGAAACAGTAACAAACCTTTCTTCTGTGTGCTCCTACATGACACAAACACTGATGGGATCCTAACATCTAGCTGCATTTTTGAGAACTGGGATGCAAATAAAAACTATGAACAATTTCGTTTCAGCATGCCTTGTGAGGACTTGGCTTGAAGTCTTGCTTAAAGACAGCCAGATTTGAGCCTATGAAATCTATTTGATACACATTAGCTTTCCTAAGCATCCTATACTTGTCAATTGAGGTCCTTATTGTCCAATCAACTGACTCAAAGAGCAAGTACAGTAGTTACTAGATGACGTCTTAATCATCTGTATTAAAACACTTTCATATTTGGTAATTTTTAGTGTCAGCTTTTCAGCAATTAAAAGGTTAATGATTTTAATAAGACCCTGAAAGAAGACAGTGTTTATTGTGGAAGGTGATGTAACCAAGCCTATGACTAGTACATCATCCAGGGACACACTCAAAAATCAGTTCAAGACAGGCACTAATATTCAAGCTCGGGATAGAAAAGACTTCATCTCTCTTACCTAATATATTCAGTAAGTTTTCTAGTACTTGAGCTACCTGTGTTAGATCACAGAAACAGCAATATCTCTAGAGGCTATTTGAATCCTGCAGTTTAGAATTACTCCTCTCGCATCCCAAACAGTCAGCTTTAGCTTCTCTTTCTGAGTCTTGTCCCATTTCTCTTAAATCTATTAGTTCTGATCCTTTTACATTTTCAATTAAGATACACCAGCATTCTAGCTACCTGGGGGCACGGGACTGAGAACAGGGGAATAAAAGGACATCTTCCTGGTGAATTTACTATTAGAACAGCTGGAGAGAGACATAATTACTGTACTCCCATCCAAGCTTAGCATTGCCACAAAACACCAAGGATGCCATTTAGCTGAAATGTTCCTCTGTAGAGTTTCATTGCTTTACTCTTATTCATAGCTGAGAGCTTAGCCTATAGCAGCCTGTGCCACAGTTAATGAAAATTGAAAAGTTACATTATATATTGTCCTTCAGGGAAAAAAATTAAAACATCAACTTTATCTACAAAGACGGTTTCATTCCAGCTGCTGCATTTAGGAAGTGAAGTGCACACAAGGCATATACATTATCCAAGTGTCTCTGTCCCCAAAGAATGGATAAAAGAATGTTTTCTGGGCATGAATCTCTGGGTTTTGGAGCAGTGTTATGATAATTTGTTGTTTATAGTAGACTATACCATAAGGAAGGTTTTACATACAGTCTGCAGACTGCATGATGAAGTCATTCACAAATTCTACTGGAAAGGGATAGATGGATGGAGGCTGTTATTGAAACAGCTTCTTACTTCAGTAATATTGAGAGGACAGGATAACAGCAGACAGTTTCAATGTCTGTGGGAGCCATCCCTGTCTTTTGTTAAGAAATAAGATACTGTGGTTCTGTTTTCTGACTATGTTTCACATAAGCATATGCAGCAGTAAGCAGGGGACTAAGGAGTGAACTATAATTTGAAGAAAGGTTGGAATCAGAATTGAAAGATTCAACTAGGGCTAGCCTTTTATATCTCAGTAGAAATCAATGGAAAAAGACAATCAGCAAAGAAGCATCCATAAAGACATGTATACACGCACACACACACACGCACATCCATACCTCATACCTGAGTTTCATTTTCCTCTTTTTTAACCAATGGGGAGAGTTTCATTGCAGGCTTGTATTTCAAAACTGTTATTATTTTTTTCAATACATCCAAAATAAAGATTTTCCCCCTCCTCTCCTCTCTTCTATTTCTGGGGCCCCAGAAATCAAATTTTGAATGTTGAAACTGTCAGAATAGAGTCAGTCATTAGTCTATCTAATTAGAAGCTTTGGTCAAACATGGTAATCACTTGAGTGAACCAGGACAATTATGTCATAGCAGGGATGAGATTTTAAAGGATAGAAATACTCTGATAGCATAATAAGTGTCAAACGTCATGGATATGTTTTTGTAGTAACCAAATTATCCTTGTGAACTTGATCCATTTCAGTAAGCTTTTAAAATGTTGATTGCAAGGCTTGTAATGAAATTTGTTCCACTGTGTGCAGTCATGTGCAGCCCTTCAGCTTGAGCCAGCCAGGCTAGAGGGCTCTTTTGTCAGGCTGAGCTTCTGCTCCCTATTTGCCTCCCAAACAGTGCCTGTCTCAACTTTACAGCTTCTAATTACATTTGTTCCACTTTGTGCAATTGGGCTCACTCCATGCACCCAGTCTACTGGCTTTCATGTAGGGCTTGAGAATGTCACGAGTCATGGCTATTTGTCAGAAAGTTATGAAAATCATGGAATCCCAAACTGCTTGGAGAACCATGAGAAGATACCAGCCCTCCATATCAACACAGTGCCCAGCTCCATAGCATTCAGTAGTGAGGGACTTTGAGTGCACAAAAGGAACAGAATGACCAAGCAGATATGTGTAGTAGAGAGACTATGAGAGAAGGCAGTGGGAGTCATGGTTACCCCTGTGTTGGTACTCTTTGCATTGATTATACCAAGAAGGTACATTATTGGTGTATTTTGTTATGCCAAGCCATACCCAGATTCATTAGTCAGCTAAATTTGCAAAGATTTCTGGTTATACGCCTTGCCTCCCTTTATCTAAGTAAGATGTAGTCCTTGTGTATAGGTATATGTTTTTAGAACATTTAGTACGCTTTTGGGATCCAGAATGAAGTTTTTATTTTGTAACTCTCTTGGTATGGGGTCAAATCAATTTCCAAGGATACAGGGCTAAAGGAAGATGAGATATGCAGTCACCTTGTCTTTGTGTATCTGCCAGTGGCCTCCTCCTTAAATTTCATTGCAATTTAGTGTATTAATATAGATCTCAACCCTGATCAAGGATCTTTTCATTTTTCAGGAAAGGAAAGGAGATGGAACACCAATATTTGACTAGGCTAAACCATATCTGAGCTAATCCTGAAAAAGTCATAACAAAACAAGAGGAAATTTACAATAAGCCATTACCCTGCTGTTACTAGGAAGCCTGTGGGTTACTGCACTTCCACAAAAAATTTCTCTGTAAAAGTTATTATGTAAATGAAAGCTTTCCAGGTAAAACTTCCAGTGTCCTCACTCTGGTTGTGTCAGCCTATACTTGCTGATGTTGCCTAACACAACACATAAAATAATATTTAATAATCTAGGACCCAGGCAATACCTGTGAAAATTATACATATGTGCACTCCTAATATTGACCTTTATTCATTTCAGTGGTTAAAACATCAGTCAGACCCCCGCTCAATTTAAGAAGAATTCAGTGGTTTTGGAGAGAATGAGGCACTACTTTTCTACATACAGCTCATAATCTGCTGCTTTCAACAACAGACAGTGAAAGCCAGAGAGTTCTTGTGCCATTAGTTTATTTTTTTTCTGTACAGTCTAACCTCTGAAGCAGCACTCAGTGGCCATTTCTCCTTGTTCATTCATCTGACAGAAGAATTCGGCTCTGTCATCTTTGCAGCAGTCCTTCATGCTGTCAAAAACCTTTTACCTTCTATAAAATAAGGACTAGCTAGAGAAGGGTGTTTTTGCCTTAATCACTAAGAATACACATGAAGTTCAGACCATACCAAGTCAGCAGAAAATGCCTCTAAGCAAAGCGTGAAGTATTTGCTGGTTATGCTCCCACTTTTGTTGTGGCAGTGTTCTGTACTGTGGCAATTCAGAACTGAGTACAGCAGTGCTTGCAGAAGTAGTAAGTCACCCAAGCATGCACTTTTAGTAGTTAAAAATAGTAACTCTTCTTGGGACTAACTAACAAGCTTCTCTGATGTTCCCATGAAAATGAACCTGTATGAATGTGTCAGCCTGCTGCCAGGTAATTTTCAGAGCCAATGGCGTGACACCTTTGAAGTCTAAGCCAGAAAGAAAGCTTAGAACACTTTTTCAGCTTTATGATGACTCCTCAATGCCTAATGGTGTATGCTGTAGCTATGCAAGGCTATTTTCTAAACTAAGCTAAGAAATGGTGAACTTGTTTTAAATCTAGATGTCTGCAGAGAGAAACCATCCATGTTCATGAGCAAAATGAGAGGCAACACATTATGATGTTTGGTAGGTAGGACATGCAGAAACCAGTAACCTTGCTATTAATTTGGTAAAAATCTTTTTTTTTTTTTTTTTTTTTTTTTTTTTTTTTTTCCTTTTAAAGAACAATTTAAACAGTCCTTAAAAACTTGTGATGGTGTCTGTATTTTGCAATAAGATCCTTTTCTGGTTATATTTAAATATTTTATATAATGCATGGGAAAGATTTTAGCCTTCTTACGAAATATCTAGGAGGCTGAAATGTAAAACTTCACAGTAACTCCACTGCAGTCAGGGACCACAGATATACATCTTATCAACTGTTAGAATAATTTCAGTCTGCATCAGTTCCAGAGCCTGAAAACTCTGCTGTGCCTGGATTTGTTTCTGTGGTGCCAGTGAGATCTCTGTGCCTAATTTTTTTGTGTGATGTGGGAATCTGTCCCACTCTACTGAAATGAAATATGATGAGGGTAGCCCTTCAGACACCCACTCATGCCTACAGATGAGGCAGTTGGAAGTGGGGTAAATTTTTCCTAGATGAGAACAAAGAAATGTAGTCTGAATTGATGGGGATATAGTCAGCATAGTAATAAAGCTTTATAACATTTAACCTGAAACACAGTAAGTTCTTCCCCAAACCTGCTCACACTCTGCATTCACCAATAGCAAGGTTTGCTTTCTTGTATTGAGACAGCGAGGGAAGTCTCTCCTTGGTGCCTTTTTGAATTCTCTCTCTTAGAAAGTGAAATATTTAGAATATTCCTTCTTATTTTTTTATTGTGTCAGCTTTAAACTGTAGTACTGGTTTCTAAATCACCATTTTTAGTAATAGCACTTCTTGCCACTTTTAGTGCTTATGCTCAAGTATACCTTCTGTGTTGATGGAAACTGTCTGTCATCTATTTCATTTTCTTAACCCTTAAGACCTTATCTTACCTTATAATCTCTGTGGATTCTGGTCTTTACTTTCTGCTGCCCTATTTCTATGCTGGAACTGTGTGAAAATTTTACCTTAAAATTTTAGGGACAGTTATGAAATGGACCAAATTAGAGCATTATAAACATCCCTGACAGTTATTTGAATGATCAGGTATCAAGGTAGAATGTTTGATGAGAATGGTCTGGGAAAGTAGTGAGCTCTTGAGAAGAGATGGAGAACTCTATTACTTGCATTGAGGAATAATAATTTCCAAGTGCCTCCCAGGCAAACCATTGCTGGACAGAGAAGTTTGGATAAGAGTATTTGAAATGCCCCAGTGGTTAGGCATATCTTCCATTCATTCCTTAAAGAGTCAGCAAGAGTGGAAAGAGATGCTGCAAGCCAAAAATACTCTGACAGGGGAAGGCTGCATGTTGGATTTTTAATTTTTTTTTACAGTTGTCACCAGGTGATGCTGCTCATATGTTATTCCCTAATGAATAAATAACACATATGCTATTTTTGAATGTGTATATAAATACAGTATAATATTTTCATGTTTAGAAATCAACTGTAGTAATAAATGCAGCAGCTTCAAGATGTCTTCAGTTACCATGTCAATAATTTACACAGGGTAAACAAAAACATCAGTTCTCTGTGTCAACATTCCAGCCAAAGAGAAGTTTTCTGGTATTTAAAGGGTCTTTTGATTCTTGCCACCCAATTTTAGCATGGTAACTCTTAGACATGACTATGAGCTAACAGTGCAGATATTTGTATAGATATTCAGAGAAGAAAAGGAGGATTTTCAGGGGGAGATATGCTTAAATTATTTTAAGGTAAAAGTCTTCAAACTTGCATCATTAACAGAGGCAGTCCTGCATTCTACCACACTGACTTCCATCTTCTCTTCCATGTTGCTGAATGTAACCATGGGTTGCATCAGGGAATTGATCTGGATTTAAAGTTAACTTGTTCTTTGACAGGCTCGATTTGGTCTGAATCAGTTGTCTAGTCAGTTCATCACATTGAGAGCACCAGGAGAGGGATTTACAGCAGGAGTGAGCCACCCAAAAAGGAATAACATTAAAAGAGTGATATTAGACACCTCACTTAGGATGAGATGAATCACTGCCTGCATACCACCTCTCTCGGGTTGCAGGCAGAGCTTGCCCAGTACACAGGACACTTTGGATGGCAGATTTCAGAGAGGTTAACTCTACCTGGAATAACTTCCTAACATCTAATATAAATATACCCTTACACCCATTCCCCCTAGTCCTATCACTACCTGACACCCTAGAAAGTCCCTCAGCAGCTTTCTTGTAGGCCCCCTTCAGATAATGGAAGGGCACAGTAAGGTGTCCCTCCTCGAAGCCTTCTCTTCTCCAAACTGAACAACCCCAACTCTCTCAGCCTGTCCTCATAGGAGAGGTACTCCACCCCTCTGATCATACTATACAGCAGGAATGATAATGGTGATGACAAATATCACAGAGACTATAAAATTTTGTCATCTCTTGGCTTTGCAAGAAAGACAGAGAAGAGTGAAACAAAAACCATTAAATATATAAGAAATTTAATTTATTAGTTCTCACAAATTTATGATGTGCATTGTGAGAACTGATTCTTTTCTGAAAGTCCCTGATCCCATAGTACTTATCTTTAATTTAAAAGAAGTATATTTCTAGACCTAATAATTGCACAGAAAAGCCTGAAAAAAGTGAGCTGAGTTCACTTGAGCATGTTGGAAACCTGAAGGTAGACATGAAAAGAAAAAGAGGAGACTTGAATGTTAATTTTCTGAGTTTCAAAAGGTTCTCTAAAAGTTAAGGTTTATTATATTGAAGTAACATGAATATTACTTCTGGTTATAACCCTTAGAATATTGGAATCTTAATGCAGACTTAGCCAACTGCATTTTTCAAGGCTGAGGGAATACAGAAAGAGAATCATAGGATCAAATAAAAATTTAGGTTATAGGGAGCTTTTGGAGGCCATCTGGTCCAACCTTCTGCTTGGATCAGGGTTAATCTCAAACTGGATCATGTCAGCCAGGGACTTGTCCAACCAAGTTTTGATAAATCTCCAAGGACGGTTTCCTACAGTTCTTGAACAACCTGTTCCAGGGCTTGATCATTCTCATTGTGCAGGGTTGTTTTTTTTTCGCCTTGTTTCCCTGCTTCCCCCTTCCCCCCACCCTTTTTTCCCCCCTCCCTCTCACTGTGCACCCATGTCAAGTATCTCTCTGCATTTTCTGCAACTCCTTTTGAGGCAAGCAGATGCTGCAAACAGATACCCCCTCAGCTTTCAGGCTGATCACATCCAGTTTCCTCAGCTTTTCCTTGCATGTCAGTACTCCAGGCCCTGTAAACCGTGGTCTCACTCTTCTGGACTGTCTCCAATTTGTATTTCTTCTGCATTAGGAAGCCCAAACCTGGTCTATGGACATGACTTCACAAGGACTGAGCAGTGGGAGATAATCACTTCCCTTAAGCTGCTGTCCGTACTCTTGTTAGTGCAGCCCAGGTTGTGGTGAGCCTTCCTCACTGCAAGGGGCTTGGCTGACTCATGTTCAATGTGTTGTCTACCAGAACCCCCAGGTCTGCTTTTGCATATGGGTCTTCCTAGCCAACTGGCTCCCAGACCGTATTGTTTTATCTTAGATACAGGACTTGGCATTGTCTTTGTTGAGTTTTGAGGAGGTTCTTGCTGATACATTCCCTGATAAATTTGGGCTGAATTCTCCATTTTCTCCATGGATTCCAGGAGGACATGCTCTCTCACTTTCCTTGAGATAGAAATGAGACTGATGAGCCTGTTGTTTCTTACATTGTCCTCATGTTCCTTAAATCATGGGAATATATTTTTTTCAATAATCAGGGACCTTTCCTGTGGACCTTGCCACAACTTTTCAAAGATGCCAGACAACTGCCATATTCCTGAGTACCCTCATGTGTATGTTTTCTGACCTCAGTGTCTTGCATATGGCTGCACACTTAAGTAAGTCCTAATGTGTGTATTCTTTGCTTTGGATAGCGCTTCTCTGCCGCTAGATTTTGCGATAGGCTTGTAGCTGTGTGAGAGTCTGAGAGCAGACCTTGCCAGCAAAGGCCAAGGTGAAGAAAGGGCTGAGTTCCTCAGTCTTCTCCATTTCTCGCACCTCCTGTCTTTCCTAAAGAGCCTCCATCAAATGATTGCAGCTGTTTAAGGTGTTCCCCCATAGTTTTGTAACTCCTAGGACATTGTAAATCCGTGACTACATAGAGACATCGCTGCTCCCTGAGCAGTGCCTGTTAATATACATATATGTGAGACAGGCCTGGAATAGTCCTGCTTTCTCGAAGGTTGTGTAAGAACTTGCCCTGTCCCGTGCCTGATTCCCCACCCCATGTTCCCTAACTTTCCCCCATGTTTGGTCTCTTCCCACTAAAATAATCTATTTTGCATAAGGTTAAAAGCACAGACAGACCAGATGAAACCCTGGAACAACAGGAGGGGAGCACTTTTACCCATACCTGATTACATGAACTTTGAATTTTGTCTATGTTCAGCTTTTCAGGACAAATATTAAAATCTGTTAGAGAGACCCAAAGAAAGTGGTAAGAAGTTTCTTGTATCAGATTATGATATGGTATGTTGAATAAAGAATAGGGGAAGAAAAAACCCAAAGAGCAGGTAATACATTATATATTAGAAAACATATACTGGAAACCATTATTCTATGCTTGGAAAGCTTTGGGCATTTTTTAAAACGATGAATATCTCTGCTGTTTTCAAAGATGATTTAAAACAAAGTTTACTTGCAAGCTGTAACTTGAGACCGTTGTGAGTTATACCACTATTTTATTATTCTTAATAGCACCAAGTCAATCCAGAGATATTTCATCCTGCAATTTTCTTCTGTTATGAAAATGCATAATGTTAATCTTTGTAATACTTTATAAACTGACCATAAACCAATGTTTATGGTCAGTTAATCATTGTATTACTTTGCTTTAGGTAATTTAGTACATTACCATAATGTAACAATCTACTTAATATAAATTTTAAAGTGAGCACTGTGCAAGTTGCAGGGCATTAATATATTATGTCTTCTAACCAGAAATTCAGAAACACAGTTAAAGTTTGGATGTGGGTCAGATATTTTCTGCTTTGACTGACTTAGTGTTTTGCCCAAAGAATGTTGTGATTTTATGATAGTCACTGCATTATTATTTATTATTATAGTATGCCTTATAGTTCATTTACAAGTCCCAACAGGATTGTAGCAGCCATTGCAATAACCACGATACAAGAAAGCTTGCTTGAACACCAAACAGGATACAGTGTGGGGTACTGTTGCCACAAACACTGAACCATGTAAAATCCCAATGAATCCATTGGAAATTTAAAAGCTGTTGTTAGTGGGAGACCAACTGAACAGCATTAGTGGAAAGACTTAATGCCATTCATGATTATATGAAACAAATTAATACAGTTGGTGGAGTATGATGTAAAATTAACAAGAACTTGGAAGTTAATCGCAGGATGGTTTTCTAAACATTCTGTGCATTGCTAGACAGTGAGCTACATGTAATGAATATTGGTGGATCTCACCACCAGCAACTTGCAGAAACTTGTAAAAGACCAGTACACTCCTTAGAGGAACCAGACAGCTGAAACACAGGAAGACCTTTCACAGCCCTCCCGCCCAGTAAAAAAAACAGTAAATGCTCCTAACATCACTTAAGAATTTGAGTAACAGTGACAGATAGGTTTTCACTTGGTATTGTGTGATTAAAGCTCTGCATATTTCAGTGATATAGGAAAGAACACAACAGATGCAGACTGTAGCTACAGAAAGAAAATGTTGTTGGCAGAACAGAGAGAGAACATGGACATGAGCAAAAGTAAAAGATTAAGGATTCAGTATCATCATCTAAGTGAAGTGGTTCTGGTTGCTGTCATGGTCAGGTGAGAAAGAAGTACTTGCCAGTGGGCCTTTTTGTTGTTGTTGTTTGTGGGTTTTTCCAAAAGATCATTTTGTTACCATTTTCAGCTGCATATACCATAGCTCTTAGGCACAGAAATTTAGCTAAGTGCTCCACTTAAAAAAAGGTTGGTGTTATGCAACTCAAGAATACTATTACTCCTTTACATAGCCAATAACAACTAGTAATTTTTACTTTGCTTTGTTTTGTTTTCTTTGCAATTGCTTCCACAGCTTGCTCTGTACATAATCTGAAATATAATGTGCTCACAAGTCTTCATTTTAGCTCAAGGTAGCTACATTTAAACATGATGGAAGTAATTTGTTCATTTGCAAAGCTAAGCCACTTGCTGAAACAGAAACTGTTTGCGATAAGAAATACGTGGCAGGAAAAGGTTGAAATCTCTTCTGACTACTGCATGGAAAAGAGGGAAGCTCATATATTAGGAATAGTTATTGATGACATGTCACCACCAAAAGCAGGATAACACACTGGTATTACCATAGTCTTTCAAAGAAATACCAATACTACTCATAGAAATTAAGCACTTTCCACAGAAATAATTGCTGCAGGGTTTAGACTTGCTCGTGAGCCCTGAACAGAGGGAAGCATAGTTTTGCATTGCCTTAAAGTAAATGGAGAGGCAAATTGTGGCTCAAAGGTACAATGTCTCCTGGTTTTCTCTTTCAGTGCCTGAGTTCTTACATGCTGGTGCAACTAGGTCATGCAGTGCAAGATTCCCCATTGTGGTTATTCTTTTATTCACCCCTTACAGCTCCCTTGGGTATTAGTAATAAAGGAGTGTTTTATTCCTTTGTTCTCCTTCCTATCCTCCATAGCCATGCAAACTGGGTCAGAATTTGGGACTATAATTTGTAAAACATCTGTGGATCCCTGAAACACTTCATAATCTACATATGTTTGACCTGCCCAGAACTGTATAAACTTTGAAGGCATTTTATTCGGGGGCAGGAAGGGAGCAGTGCAAAGAGAATAGCTCTGCCATTTATTCTTTTGAATCCTGAAGCAGAACAAAAACCGTAAATGTTTTCATTATAATCATATTTACTGCATGTGTGTCACTGCATAGCAACAACAACAGGGCTGAGATAATCAGTATGATTTCATATTTTAATATAATGAGATTACAATGAAGTTTAACCTCTGTTCTAATTTCCCAGATTAACTACATTTTCTCCTAGGCTATTTATATTGTTTCTGTAATACATTTTGATCTGAGTTACTATATGTAACCCAAATTTTATGTTTACATGAATGCAGCTTTTCTTTGGAGTGGTATCCACATTTGATTTTATTCAATTTGTTTATATTATACAAGAGGACACAGTCTCAAGCTGCACCAGGGGAGGTTCAGGCTGGATGTTAGGGAGAGATTCTTCATAGAGAGAGTGATTGCCCATTGGAATGGGCTGCCTGGGGAGGTGGTGGAGTCACCATCATTGGGGGTTTAGGAGGAAACTTGATAGGGTGCTTGGTGCCATGGTTTAGTTGATTAGATGGTGGTGGATGATGGGTTGGACATGATGATCTTGAAGGTCTCTTCCAACCTGGTTTTCTATTCTATTCTATTCTATTCTATTCTATTCTATTCTATTCTATTCTATTCTATTCTATTCTATTCCATTCCATTCCATTCCATTCCATTCCATTCCATTCCATTCCATTCCATTCCATTCCATTCCATTCTAATATGGCATAATATAGAGTTCTTGGCTGTTCACTGAAACAATGACACTTTAGACAGACATGTAAGTGTGTATAAACCATAAGCCATATAGTCTCTAAAACAGTTCAGTTATTTAAATTAGATTAATAGAGAAGAAAATATGTTTTTTAAAAAAAATTTAAACCCACTGTCCTGAATGGACAAAAAAAAAAGCCTCAAAGTTGCTCTGAACCAGACAATGAGGCAGAAGCTAGTAGATCTGGTTCTTTAGGCTTGCTTGAACATGTTTCAGAGCCAGAATGAGCCAGGTGGGTGTGCTTTTGGCCACAGCTGGAAAGAAGGCTTTCTATAGGTTGCAATATCAGGGTTTTATCCCTAGATCTGTGTTGCTACTGGTCACTATTGTCTTGGGAAATCTATAAGTACCAGCCCAAAGAGCCAGAGCATTGTCTTGCAATTGTCCACACTCTAGAAGGAACCATAAGCTTTGCTTGCAAGCTGAACTGTGTTTCAGTTTACCCAGACAAAACAGCAAAGACCCCTCGCTATTTTCCAGCTATGTAAAGCCCAGGGAACAGACAGGTGTCTTGCTGGGCCAAGACGTGAAACCCTAGATGAGCTGAGTGCCCGGGACAGTTTCATTTGACTGGAGCAAGGAGCGAGCGCTGCTGCAAAAGGATTACAGCCAAGGAACCTCCTCTCTACAAAGCCTTCAGCTACAAATCCTTTGGGAGCAAATCCTGCCTCAGCAATAAGCTGCAGACACCAACAGAAAGTGAAACAGTGCTCCTGCAGCCTCCACGTGGTCGGCGCCATTTTGGTTTGTCTAGATCTTAACGTGTGCCATGAGGTATCAGGATCAGTGAGGAATTACAATACCTGATTTTTATAAGCATCTATTGAAGGTCTGTTGTCCTAGGGAATTCTGGAGTTCCCTCCCCACCCCGTTGTGGGCAATCTCTGGCTTCACTGCCGAGGTTCCTTTTCTTTACAGTTTAAAGTGCTGTCTGTTGTTTCTGGATTTTTGTACCTATTGTTTAAATTGTTACTTGTTCCTGCTGCTGAGGTATCTGTTCCATGACCCAACATCTCGAACCTGTAAATAGGTTTTATTTAATATTTTTTGCAGGATTTTGGTGATTAATGAAATTATTAATATTTTTATTAACCGCTCCGCTTATTGGATATTAATATATCCTTTTTTTATAGACTACAACACCCACATGGAAAAGTTAGTTGCAGGCCAGGCACTGTTTTGTATTTTTCATTTTTACTATAGGACCACCTCTTTCTCTCTCTTCCCTAGATGTAGTACTCAGTGGCATGAAAGGAAAGACTTTGTGAGAATATTAAACAGACATGCAGCTGGAATGGGATATGAATCCTAACTTGAATCAGGGTGTTACAGAGAATCCAGTTGTTCAAAGAGTGGTAGTAGGGTTTTCAGATGCATTGTGTAACCCAAGTACAAACAGAATGTATTCAAAATCCAGGACTAAAAGTCTATACTGAATGTACTTTATCATTCTTTTGCCTTCTCCTCTCACACATTCACATCAACATAAGGCACTGTTAGTCTCCAGCTGACAGGACTTGTCCCAATAGGCTGTTTTTCAAGAGGACCCGATTCCCTTCCACTCTAGATTAGTTGACCCATTTTGGTACTGTTTCTGGGCTGCTGGGAAGCCACCACTTTGTCCTCTTTAATCCCTGGTGTGATACTGATCCTCCTAACCCTTGTGCGGCAGATAGTTTGCACACCGTCACAAAGCTGAGGCATGCTCTTACTCTGAAATATATTACTTATTTTAAAATAGCATCCCTAGAAACATGTGACACTTCACAAATACATCACCAACAGCTTGCCTTCAAGGAAAGGTGGCACACTGACTTCAAATTACCTAACAAAATAATATATCATGATCAAAGTTGTAACAGGGATTGGATGAAGGTAAGCTAAGAGTCCTGTCCTAAGCAAGGTGCCAGGCTTCTCACTTCTTAACATTATGCTTCCTAATGCTTCTTTCCATGGTGGGGGGATGAGAAAAACATAACAACAAAATTAAGGTAATTTTTCCTATATTCTTCTCTTCTTCCAGTACATCAAATTGATGGTACATCCTACTGTGTTTGACTGCATGAAGGAATTGGAACGTACAGAACTGTTTTGTTGGGCCCTAAGAGTAGGATGAACTGAGACTGGCCATCAATGTACCTTTTACCAGTAACTTCCAAAAAAAAAAAGCAACAGCTATATTGGAAGACTATTGCTCTAGTTCACATGACAAGATAAATCTCTCTCACCTTACCAGAGTAAGGTCTACTTTCTACATCATGCAATGAAAATGAACAGTTTTACTGAAAGAAGAATTTATCCTATTGTATTTTAAAACTGCTGTGTCTGTGGGTATGCACATACAATTTCTCAGTGCCCAGGAATTAAATCCTTGCCTCATGTTAGCAACAGGTTGTTCAGAGAGGTGGTAGATGCTCCATCCCTGGAAATGTTCATGCTAAGGTTAGACAGGGGGTTTGAGTAACCTGATGCAGTTGAAGATGTTCCTGTTCACTGCAGGAGAGTTGGATTAGATGACCTTTGAAGGTGCCTTTCAACCCAAAATAGTCTGTGATTCAATAATAAGAACAATAAAAATAACAACAACAACATTCTCTTGGAAACAATGATGGGCTATTCTAGTCGGCACTGCTAGAGAGTGTGCACAGGCTACAGAATGTAAGCTATTAAGATTGAAGGTATCTGCACAAACAGCATTGACTACATTTTAAAGGCTAAGCTGCACAATTTGTCTTTCATTAAGAGCTGTTGTGCAGTTTGGTGGTTTGTAGCCAGCTCAGTTGAGCTTCCAGAGTGTGTACTTCTATTTTGAGATCTTGTCAATAAACAAATAAGACATATGCTTCAGTGAGTCATCTGAACAGAGCAAACTATCATAAGAATCAGTTGACCTACACTTCCTTCCTGCTACTAAACCTTTCTCTACCTTTTCTTGTTAGCACAAAGTGCGTCCCTGTGCACCTCATGAAACAGAGAAGCCAGGGAAGGGAAGGCAAAGTCTTTTCATCCATATGGTTTTATTTGTGTTCTGCTGGCACCATTATAGTCATACAGTAACCAACATAAATTTTTAGTTTTATTATCACCTCTAAAAAGAGACAGAAATGTGAAAATTGAAGCCAGAAGGTTTGTATCACAGGATTAATTAGGCAGGGCCAAGTGGAGTCACACTCCTCCTGGCAGTGAGTGCCTCAAGAAGGTGCCTGCCTTCAATTATGGAGCACACAAAGCAATTAAAAACCCTGTTTCTTTTTCCTGAGGTGTTACTTGTTACTTGATAAATCTCTCTTTTTCTTTTCTTTTTTCTTTTTCTTTTCTTTAAATTCTCTGGAGATCTGAACTGGCTTGAGGTGTAATCTACTAGGGTAGATATTCATGAAAAATTGATTTAGCTGGAGCCTAAGTGCAATAGGTTTAAAATAAACCTGAAAGGAATGAACAGTGTATTTCTCAACTGACATTTTATTGGCTAGTTTTTTAATACACACACACACACACACACACACACACGACCAGATAATTAAGAACCCAGACATTATGGATCTCCAGGAAAGAATTTTGTCACTGGGATATATGAATCAAATCAGTCAGCCACTTTATGCATTTCCTTAAGCTGCACAGCACTCTTGATTAACCTGTGCTCTGCATGGAAGTTTTTGAATGGCAGAGTTGCATGTACACGCCAGTTTTAAACATACGTTTCAGACAGCTGTCCTCCCTGGCCCATTGGAAATTAGTACTGTGTTTCACCTATCTCTAGTTTATAGGATATGATAGCCTTCCTCTGGATTTATGAGCCTCTATCCTATCCTGGTATTACCAAGAGCCCTATCACCATCCCTGACTTTGACTCTTTGCACCAGGACTTGACATCTGATTTTGTGCAGCTGGACCCGCACGTTAATGCTTTTGCCACATTCATTTCAAGCACCGAGCTAACTCCTTCCTCTCCTGTTATTTCCCATGACAGATAAATAATTCAAAATATGATATAAAGTATGGTGTATATCTGGTTTGAATAGTGCTCTATCAAGAAGCGTTTGAGCTATAGCAATGACCTCATACTTCCTGTTGAGGAGGGAGAAGTAAAAGGGTATTTAAATCAATAGAGTAAGGGAACCATAGCTGTGGATAGTGCAGTGTGTGAGAGATTTCTTCACAGGTATGATGTGAAAAAACACACACACATACCATTTGACATTATAAGCATGTAAATAACGACCATTGCTTTATTATTGTTTCTAGTAGTGGAATGTCTATATTCCCAAGCTTCCTCATTAATGCTGCCTAAGAAGTAATTATGTTTTTGAAGAAAAGTAATAGAGAATGGAGATTTCTTTTCCTCCCATTGTGCACTTTATTTTATTATTCCCTAGGTTAAATATAACCCACAGAAGAATGAGATTTTTTTTTTTTCCTCCCCATAAAGGTCATTAAATAAATGCTGCTGGAACAAATCTTTAAACAGGATCATCACTGAAATGGGAAGTTATGCATATGGAACACTTTTACTTGTACTAGAGATTAAACAGTTGGCAAAATAAAGCTTTAGCTTGCCAGACATTATGTGTCACCAGAAATCAATTCTGACAGATTTTATTGAGCCTTTTACCCATATTATTGCTGCTATATACTTTTTTTTTTGTTCAGTTTAAAAAAAAAAAGTGGTGGGGGGAAGAGAATTGACTTTTCCATTGCAGGTCAGCCCACTTGGCAAAGACCCTCCTGTCACACGGCACGCTTTCACACAGATTTTAATTTAATGTGCATAGCATGTTTATCAGAGGTGGATGTCAAGATGACAATAGTTTCACAGTTCTGAGCCATTGCCTGAAGAACTCTTTGACACATTGTTTTATAATTATTTCAGGACATTAAAAAAGTTTCAGCAATTCCACTGTACACATAAACCAAAGTAAGGCAAAGCCATTTCTTCCCCCCCCCCCCCCACTTTCTTTTGGCATGAACCTTCACCAATTATTTCTTAAATTTAACTGGCAAGTGGGGTATATGTTCTTTCCCTCTATCTAGTATCTTGTCATGATACTAAAACCATTCAGTGTCAGTGGATTTTGGAGTTAGCCTCCCATATTATCTATATATTACCTTTTTTATAGCATCCTATGTATCGAGTTTTCACCGGTTAGGGGGTCATTGATCCAATTTGCTTATGTGGGTATATTTTTAAGGACAGCCACTGGAGTAGTATATAAAATAAAACACTGTATTCAGATTGCATATCTTATTCTGGTATTTAATGAACTAGTTAGAATTCAGTTACAGTGCAACACTTCTATAAATAATTAGGAAGGGTTATTATGATTTAGTGCATAGCTACCTTGGACCCTGCTACAAGATGTGTCTGAGGCCAGAAGATTTGTGGTCTACAGAAAGAGAGTAATACTGCTAGGAAAAATACTTATAATTGACTTGGGGGGGGGCGGGGGGGTAAGCCAGAAAGGATCAACAGCTTTACAAGTGTTTCAGGGTGTTCACCAGCAATAACAAGCTGGAAAATAGGCTGTGGAGCCTCTGGCAGTAATTTCATTCAGAACTGCAGCTGGGTCAAGACTGAGCTGAGTATGGTGTGATTTCCCCACTAGCACTGAATCTTGAGTTTAAAAAGAGTCCCAGCACTTAGAACTGCCACATAGTTTTGTGAAAATGATGTGTCCTTCTGCCTTTAGAAAATAAATTCCGTATTTTTTAGGCATCTTACTCACTTTTAACCCTCTCCCTAGGTTTTCTTAAGCTGGTTTTCAAGAATAAAGTTTAAAAAAGGCTCATTTGGTTAGGATAGGAATCACAAAGTTGTTAAATTCTGGTTTTGCTTGGTTTTTCTGGTGCCAGCACAGGGCTGAAGTCTTGAGTAACCAAATATCTTGCCAAACTTCTGTGATGCCTCATACTAAAGCGTTATTTGATTTACGTACCTAATAATATTTCATCTAAGAAACAGTTGAGTCTTTTGGAACTCAGTTCACATTTTCATGCTTATTTCTCATGATATGTCTGGATATTCAGATTATGAGAGTGCTGTTGCTGAGACTACAGACTACAGGAGCAATCAGACTGAAGACCTTGCTATGCTGGCTCAAGGGATCAACTTAAGACCTGCTGCAGCCAAACTCCTCTGTGAGAACCTTGAACAGGAGCAGAGGATGGATGCAGAGCTCAAGCCTTCCTGAGAGGCCATTACTATAAGACAGCAGAGGTATCCACTGTGACCCCAAAATAGAGGCCACCACTAGCAGATAAAGTGATCACATAGAACCACTTAGGGTAAATGCACCTTCTGCAGAATGTGAATACCTTCATTTTCCCTGTACTGCAGGAGAAATTGTGTCCTCACCACCACATACCTACCAACAGTAATAGTTGTTAGTTCTTCCTTTTGTGCCTAATTGTACAGTATTGCACTTCAGAAATATGCTCACCTATCAGTCTGAAGGGAAAGAGTTTGGGGTTTTTTTGAGCAACGTTCACAGAATTAGGCTTCCTGTAGTAATCTGTCCTATTTGCAAGCAGATGAACGCCATAGAGGTGTAATGTGAGACCAAATTTACTTTAAATTTGCTGGTTTTTTTTTTTTTTTCCCCTTAGGTAATGACAATGATGTTATCAGAGTTAGCAGCTGATATGTTATAAGAAGATGCTCTATGTGCATTTATGGGTAAGAAAGGGCTACAAAGAACAGAAAGAGGTTAGACATGCAAGACTGCTCACTGGGAGATCTTCCCAGGCTCCCTTATTCCAAATATATTGATAAGCTTTAACTGAACAATAGAGCCTTAATAAAAGAAAGATGCAAGCCTTGGGAACACAGAGCTAGAGATCGGTAGAGACTTACAGCAGGAAAAACTGCAAGGCATTCTGCTTTTAGTATTTTTGTGACCCTGGTCATTTTAGGAGCTCCTGTAGCATAAAAGCAGTTTTTTAGTTGTTTTACATTTTTTAAACTTTCTTATTCTTTCTAAATTTCAGTAGATAATTCTCATTATAATTGGTTTTTTGAGGATAAAACTCATTCTTGACTTGAGTGTCTGTCATCTGATTTAAAGGACATTATGAGTCATAATTACTTCCAGAAATATTTTTCAGGACTTCACTTGCTTAATAGCCCTTTCCCCCCACATTTGGTAAGAAAGCAGCACCTCAGCAGCAAAAAAGGCAGTTTTTAGACTGCACCTGTGTTTACACTAAGCTACAGAGTGACCTAACAAGGGATTTAATAAATTATACACCAGATAAAGAGCAGATTAGAGAATTTATTTCAAATAATTGGGGTATTTCAGTAAGTGCTGTTGTGTTTCAGAAATGTTTGTATCAAATCCATAAGGCATGACAGTTCTGTCTATCGGAAAAGTAGAGGAAGCTACACTCCATGGGCTTTAAGGACTTTCTCATCCATTTTACTGGGCTGGCCAGGAAGTTCTAGTAACAAATGTGCCAAAGCATAATGACTTTCACACTGTTGATTTGGACAATAATAGTTGCACATAAGTGCTGCCTTGTGCTAGCTCGTTCGCCGCTCTTAATATTAGTTGATTAATTAAAGAGGCTGGAGTAACACAGCTAATCGTGGAGGTTTTGGTACACATAATTATGTTTTAAGAGGTTCATTGAACTGTTGAACAAAATATCCAGAAAGCTAAATTCTGCATTACCTGGGTGGGAAAGCCAGCTATTGCCTTTATCAGACTCATAGACAGAACGTTTCAATTAGTGACAGTGTTTAATAGTGGTTTTAGCTACAAGACCTTAAACATATCTACTACATACTATAAATCTTATCCATTTGGCCTCCTTGTGAAGCTGTTTACATGTTCTTAGCTCTTTCTAAGGACAAAACTAGGCTTAGTCTGACCAGATTTTGAATCATCCTAAACCAGTCAATAGGATTCAAGGTAAATACAAGGATTATGCAGTTCGCTGATGGATGGGCCAAATATGTCTCAGGTTTTTCTGCTTTTCCTTTGCAAATAATGGAGTGAAATCAAGTTACTTGTTTAACATCCACCACTATGATATCTTACCACTTTAACGTGAATGCAAAATGTAGACATATCTTAATATCTGTAGAGACCAATCATTTCTTTCATCATCTACTCCAATGATCATTTAACAGTGCACTCAGAGGTGTTCACCTACTTCAGCCATAGCTCATGATGTTAAGTGGTGACTAATGTCCATTATCTGTTACCACCACTTTAAATTCTGGGAAAAGTTGCCTTATAGATGAGCATCCTTCCTTGGCTTTTATATAAAATACTACAGCTCTAATAAAAACCAAGTCCATCTTCTTTAATAAATTAAACAGGACCCCCATGCTCCTGTAATAGCAAGAAAGGAAGTCCAAACCTTATTCTTAAGCCCTTATAGTTAGGGGAACACTAAAGTAGATGCAGATTCTCAAACATAAGAGTGTTTCTGGTCAGCTACATAGAAAATTTTGCTAAAAGGCTGATATAGGAGACCACAGTTTCTCACTAGATTCAGATAGGTCAGCACGAGCTAATAAATTCTGATTGACTGATTGTTCTTTGGTGGGGAATGAACAAAGTGGAGGGCCATGAAAAAGACACATAAAATAAACTAACCCTGAATGGTTTATTCTCACGTAGTGACTACATGATGGATTAAAAAATAATAACAGCTTTCTTCAAGCTTCTCATCAGAAAAAATCAATTTGTTTGAGACACAAGGGGGTTTTATTACTATTTTTAAGCAGGAATTTGCTTTGTAGGAAGATAGCTTATAAAATTATATTCCACAAAATAAATATCACAACGTTAAGGTGAGTCTTTCATTACCTACACTTCTTAAAAAGCAATTACATGGTCAAGTCATGACATACCAAAAAAAAAAAGGCCAAGTGTTCTGGTTTCCAGAAATAAAATTTTGTTAAGAGACAATTTTTGAAGAGCCTAAATAATAATGATAATAAAAAAACCCCAACCAACCCCAAACAAACTACCAAAAAACTCATCTGATGCATAGCTCTCTGGGTTTTTGTGTTTTAAAAACCAGAAGAGACTTATGCAGAAAACCCTCACCACAGAACACAGAAGCTACAAGTTTTGGTTATCTTGTATGGCAGTGCCACATTTTCCAGTGGACACTAAATGTGTTCTGCATTGAAGACTAATTGAGTTATATATTTTCTTGTAGTTAGGAAAGTATGCTTATTATGAAGCCATTGCTAAATAATTATTGAGAGAAAAGAAATAGCCTTAGAAATTCTTTCCACAAGTTGACTTAGTTGGAGAAATGTAGCGTGTTTATCATTCTGAGGGTAAAATCATTACTTTAATGACATAGATAAAAGTATTACTACTGATTTGAAAAGAACAGAACATTGAAATAATATTCTATGAAATAAAGCAACTGTACACTTTACCAAAGAACATGAAAATGGAGAGAGAGAACAGAAATACATTTAGAGGAGTTTCAAAGGCAAAGCCCTGCTTCAACAGCACAGTGATTCCTTCCCTTTCCCATTACTGAGGATAATGATTTATAAAGCTAAATTTGACACCTTGAAAATCCATGTAATTAGAGCAAAATTACTCAGCAGATATCTACAACCTGACTATATAAACCCCTATGTTTTACCTCTTTGTTATCTATGTTATCTGCAATTGCAATAGTGTGATGGAGACGTCGAAAGCTGTGCTCATGAAGGCTTGCATCTTGCTGTCTGATGCCATTTTCTCTGACAATGCAACTGCAGTTGAAAGTATTAGGGATTTCTGTCTTACTCGATGTGGAGCAGCAAGGACTTGTTATAGAGTTTTGTTTCTTGTTCTTCAGCTGACTCTTGTCAGGGCTGAGCAATCTGCCTGGAGAAGTCTCAGCTTCAGTAAATTTTTCCCTCACTGGCAATATTTGCATTATCCTTTGAGCACACTTGAATGCCGGTGCCCTTTCTACCCGGCTACCTGGAAAGGCACTAGCTGTGCTGCAGGAAAAGATCACAGGGCAGGGGGCATGAGCCAGCTCTAACCCTTTCTCTTTTGACAACTGTACCCTCACTTCCAATGTGAATTGGGTGGTCTTTGATGATTCTGCCCAGCAAACTCCTCTCCTGACTTGTGGCAGCGTTTTGCAGATGTGAGGAAGACAAAAGAATCAGGATCCCTTTTACAGGGCTGTATAGCACAGGAATTACAGGGAAAGGAGCAACAGGTGCCTGTGCTGCTGCAGTAGTGACATACTCGACTTTAAGCACAGGCATAATGTCAGTTATTTGCAAATAAGTGAATAATAGGACATTAGTGTTGTTTACGGGCAACAGAGAAGGAGTTATTTTGTGTGTGTTGTGAAATAGTTCTGTTTTATTTCAGGATTTCTTTTTTTTTTTTCTCCATGACATTACATCACTTCTCATTTCCCTCAAAATTAGATTGTAAACTAAATTGTTCATTCTTTATTCCAGTCTCACAGAAAAGAAAGAGAAAAAAAAGCTAACCACCAACAAAAAAACCACACAAACCAACCCACCCCTGCAAAGTAAATATTGATAGTATCTGCATAATACATAGACTTCAATGTAGAGTTTATGCTTTTTAGTGCATAGTTATGATATATTGGTAGAAGTAAAGCCAGTAATGTTGACAAGAGAACAAAAATATTGTTTAATATGCAATCAGATAAAGCTGGGGATGAAGTTTCAATATTTTTTTCCCAGACAAAAATAGATTATCTCCTTAAGTTTAACTCAAATTGGGGAAAATATAGAAATAAAAAGTAGTGGAAGATGAAACATAAGCTTATGAATTGCTGAAATGATTTCATGCATGGATGTCTAGATGCTAATTGAGCCTAAGTTCCTAGTTTAACTACAAACACATTCCCAAACTTCTACTTGCTTCTCATATTTCTTTGCTTTTAAAGACAAGCCTATCCGTACACCTTAAGCCATTTCACACGTTATTGTGTTGTGTGACAAAGACATCACTGAAGGCTTCCAAAATGTTTGAAATTACTTCTGCTCTATAGACAATGGACAAGAAGTCTTTCTTAATCTCTGTGATAGTTACAGAACTGCTGAACTTTTGAGTAGCAGAAAAACATAAACCTTCATTTTATGTGAGCATATGTAAGCATTTTATCATGATGTTCTCAGCTAAGAACATTTTTTGCCCTCCTTTTAAGCTGCAAAGTTCCTCTTAGAATGACATAATGTCAATGCTTGTGTAGCAGAAGACCAGAATAAATGGCAAGATTCACTAGTAAATCACAGATAACCCCCCCAAAGAAATCAAAAAGTTAAAGTTATCAACATATGTAAATCCATATTTCTGAATGTTTTCTATTTTAAATATCACTAACCCCTGGAATATAATTGAAATTTATCTTAATTTGCCATATCAGTATCAGAAATGTCAGCCACAACTCGAGGAAAGTGACAGCAAAGGGACAGGAATATCGAGATGCAAAAAGAATGACACACACACACATACCTATATATATGCACATACATATATAAATAAGTTAAAAAATCCCTCTCATTTAGTTGTAGTCCAAACTAATTGTGATACTATCTGAACTCATTAACCCTGCCTTAGCTTTTTGTAGACTGTAAATACTAGAGGAATGTTAGAGTCAAAAGGCTATCTTACAACATGGATATTTAAAGAGAAATAGTAACATAATTTTTAGCTGAGAAAGCTCTCTTCTAGAGTGCTCTGCTGATTAACAAAGCTGTCTGTGAAATTCATGATGCCACCACAAGATCAGATCAGAAGAAGATAAAATGTCCATTTGGAGATCAGAAAATTTACTTTGCTGGCTAGAGGAATGCTTTCCTTTACTGAATAAATGTACTGTGAAATATATTAGAACTGAGTTATATTCTGCAGGCACAGTCTTTTTTTCTTCTTCTTTTTAAATATTAATTAGTATTTCATTTTAATTGCATGCTAGTATAACTCTTAGAGATTCTATATGAGTAGGCTTATGAGAAGTTGAAAGAGATACTGAAGACCACCACTTCTCTAGCAGACAGTGTTGTTCTTATTCAGGTGTTTTTTTATAACAGGGTCATACAAAAGGTCCCAACCAGCTTGGAGAGTATTAAGAGGAGCTGTCCTTTCTTCGCCAGTTACTGTGGCTGAGACAGTTATTAGAGATGGACAAAATGTTTCTTCTACTTATAATATGAATCACTTGGTAGTGACAGTTTTGCTCCCCTGGCTCACTTACTTCTCCATCATATCATCTCCTTGGCAGACTGTTGGAAAATTCTGGAGGTAAAACCTTGCCACAGGTTCACCAAAGCTAGATTGGAAAAGACCTTTAAGATCATCAAGTCCAATCACTAACCTAACCCTGACAAGTCCTCTGCTAAACCATATCTCCATTCCATATCTCTAGCCAGCATCAGTGAAGATTGACCATGAATAAACCTTGTAGATCAAAAAGCCACTCAGTAATCATATCTAGCACATATCTGTCTGTTACCTCTCTTCCTTGCAAGAAGCCAGCAAACTGTTTATGTGGAAACTCACTCCACAAGTTGGGCAAAGTTTAGGATCCACATAAGTTTTTAACCAGAAAAATAGCTACAGGTAGTCAACAGTCTGCTAAGAGTTATAGCTGAAATCACAACTTGTTTTATTAGGCCCTAATTAGTGTACTGCCTGAGATTAGAAAAAGATATTATTCAGTAAGGGTCCTTGTCATAACAGGTCTTGAAATGGGGCTGGAAAATCTAGAAACAGTACAGTGGAGATGGTACATGCAGATGTATGGTATTAATTCTGACACCATTTCGCATTATACAGTCAAACCTAGTCTGCCATGAGCAGGGGCCTGCATCACAGACCAGCTGTAACTCCGCGAGTCAAAACATGCCTCACCCCAGACCTCAGATGGGTGAGACTTATCTTTTGCTCCTTCCCTATTTAGCACAAGAAGAAACAAACTGTTGACAGAAAGCTGGTGACAGAGTGCTGATGAGGAGCAAGGATACTAGGCAGTCCTATGGCTCTGAAAATTAGTGCACCTGCTTTTTTTGTGATAAATGTTATTTCAATAACAGCAGCCAAACTACAAAGCTGCCTAAGCCTGTGTCTTCTCTGGCACTGTACTATGCTGCGTGCTTTTACAGTTTTTGGAGCCAATTATTTGTGATACTTTCCAAGTGACACTGACAAAACCTCTTTTTTTTTTTTTTTGCCACATAGTGGATGTTATAGAAGGCTCTCAATCCTCAAAAAGTGTCCTCATATAAATTAGGTATGTTACTGCCTTTGACAAAAGCCTTAAGAGAGGCCACTTTCTAACCATACAATCTAATTTCAGTTTGAAATACCACAGCATTTTGAATAGAGGCTCCTAGACAGGAAAATGGTGGAAGCTTGGACATAAATTTAAAGCTGCTGCTGCTGAGAGACCTGACTGATTTTGGCTGAACAGGAGTCAACTCGAGTATTTTTTGATTTGCTGCTTTTAGAGAAGAATAACTGCTCAGGGGTTAGTCAAAAATCCTTAACCAAGCTCAGGATAAGAGAAATTTGATCTAGCATGATCATAAGAAAGTACAGGTGACCCAGTACCCTTAAGGTTTGTTTGGAGTGCTTTTTTTTTCCTGGGCTAGTGGCACAACAATAATCTATTTTCTCTTAGAAAATGTATAAAATAATGAACACAAACTCTACAATATGCTGTAAAGCTCAAGAAAAATCTTAGAAGCAAACATAAAAAAGTAAAGCATTATTACTACCAAAGAAATAAATATATTTATCTGTGGCCTCTAAGAACTCTGCATAATAAACTAGCATTAAAATGAACTAGCTGTCAAACCCAATGGCTGATTCTTGGTTACACACATGCTGAGTTTTATGTAAATAAATCTGCAAGAATTTTAATGACAGTGTCTGTTCTGGAGAGTAGGGTTTTTTCAATTTGATTTGATCAATGTTGGGGAGCATAAAATGTCAGAACTATTATTTTCTATTAACTGTATCTGGCATTGTCATAAACAGTCAACTTTGCCAAACAATCAAGCGGGTAAAGAAGTAAGAAAAAGAGAAGAAAGCGTTCATCGAACTTAGTAAAAACTTCATAATCGTTGTGCAAAATAGCTCAGCTGCTTGCACTTTTTTGTTTAAAATGATTTTATAAAGCCCAAATCCTTTTGATACTGTTCATCTAAAAAAAAAAAAGAAAAAAAAAAGTAATAAAATCTCACACATGTAAGATTTTGAATGTCTGGCTCATCACAATTTTAATTGTAAATCCCAGGAAATGCAGAATATGAAAATTAAATTAGGAAGTGCTCAATGGATTGCAGAGTAGTAAATTTTATTAAATTTCTTTACAAAATAACATTTGGAAAATAATTTAATAAAAAGCTGTATGTGCCTTACTAAGAAACAATGAAAAAGGTTCAAGCAGGTTTTAGTATATCTGGAGTATTTTTACAATCTCTAAAGGCTTAAGCAAAATGCAGATCAAGTGAATGCGGATTGATCAGGATCTCTGTAGCTTTAATCTAATACATAATTGATGTATTGATTACTGAAAGTACAATCTATGACAGATAACAACATGATTCTTGAAAGCTATTTTACATGAAGAACCTTTATGGTAAGAGTGGCAATCGGCCGTTTGCCATGGACAACACATTCAATTTCAATTTCAAACAAAATCTGTAGTGTTCTGAAACTTGTATAGTGTACCCAACAGAAGTCAAAGCCTAGAAATCCACATTTCAAGAAATTAGCAGAATATAAGGTGCTAACATGCTGGGGTTTTACACTGAGATACATGGCTCTCTACATGAATGCTTATTTTTCAATAGTTTCCCTTTGGAAAGACAATTTGGAATCTTTTATTTCTGCTTCTGTAGTTGTACTATAAACTAGATATGAAAAAAAAGCTAGGAAAACACACATTCTTTATGTACCTTAGAATAACTTTACAATGTTAGATCTTGTTGCTGAGATATTCAGGACTTGTGCTATTTGGATATGTAAGATGAAGATGTCTGGTTTGAAGGGAAGGTAATATGAAACCTGAATTTATTCATGCAGGTTAAATCAATATTGCAGTATTGCCTTTCCTATTGTAGGTTAATGAAAGACACAACAATGACACCAATATGTCAATCTTCCTTTCAGGACAGCTACTATCCTCTAGGGCAGTTGCAATGCCCTCAGAGATAGATCTCCAAATCCTCCAATCCCCAAATCTCTTCCACTAGCAATCCGTGGCCATATTTTTCTAAGACACCTTGTTGTGTGAGCCTACTAAGCCAACAGCATGACTGCTTTTGACGAGAGTTAAAAATACACAAGATCTTTCCATCAAGTGAAAAGAAAATTCCAAAGTTAAATAGCAAAACCTCAGCTGTTGTCCACGAAACAGATGGAACACTGTTTAGTTTGATCTACTTCATTACTTTAATTAGCATGCCTAATAATATAGACAGAGAATTGACCAATACTTATTTGTAACATTGTCAATGTATACATCCACTTCATGAAATATTTATGAGAGGATAGGAGGGGGAAGAGAAAAACAAGGGAAAAAAAAGGGAAAGGTGGAAAAGGAGAAGGGGAAAGAAAGAAGAAAGGAAAAAGAGAAGAAAAATGATAAAAAAAACACGAAAAAAAAGCGCTTTCTTAATTCTTGTAAACCCTCTTACATTGACAAGAAGAAACACATCACAAGAGATGTCTTGTAGATATCACCATGAACTCGAGGGGAGTTCTGAGGACATTGATGTCATCAGCTCAAAAGAGTGTGTCACACAGAGGGCTCAGTACACACTGTCCTAGTGCCTTACTTAATGCCTGGATGCTTCTCTTTAATACAGCGAGTTGCCTTACATTCCTGAGGATCAGCAGAGAGTGCAGGAAAGCTTTTATTTCATGCCTCATTTCTTCCAATATCCTTGGAATGACTTACCTCACTCACTTTCTCTCTTGGCAGTTGTGGAAAAAGAGGAGAGGTGCAGATGAATTGCTATCTCCTGTAAGTGAGTGTATAGGTGTAAAAATCACAGCTCCTGGGATACAGCAGAGCTTTCTAACAACAAAATATCCCAGTGATGATTATGGCTGTCTTAGCTAATTAACAGGCATGTGGCTATCCCACTCAAGTGGACTGAGGGCTGGTAGAGGAGTAGTCAGTATTGATGTGCTTCAAAGAAAAATACTATTGATTTAATTAAGGTTAATTGATGGGTCATCAAGGAGTAAGGCTGCCTCTATTCTATGTCCCAGAGAGGCCAACTACAGGGACTTGTCTGAGACAGCACTGAATTGCTGATGTGTCACTCAGTCAATATCTATATGGCATTTAACATCCAAGTGTCAAGATGTTTAGAATGTAAGGTCTCCTCTCTCAAATGAGAAAAGGGAGCAAATGAGCCAATCACATTTGCATCATGGACCTGTCAAAATCAGTACTTTTTAATGAAAGCTAGAGAGGTTTTACAAGAGGATCACTTGTCAGCCAGTGCTTCTCCTTATATACTCACATACTAAGTCCTAATCATCTGGAATTGGATTTTGTTCTGTTTTCAGGATTTATTTTGGGATTTGTACCTGGAAAGCACCGCCACTGTCCATAATACAGGTAGACAGTAAAAAAGAAACCACACAAAAATCAATAAATTAAATCACTCTGTATCTCTTTAATAAAAAGTGTAGCATCGATCAGTCAGTAGGTATGAATAATACAGGCGCTGAAGAGTTCCAAATTGAGATTAAATTTAGTAACTCACAACTTGTAATTTCAAATAACTTTCAGCCATAGTTTATTCTTCCTTCTAGCAGTCCACCCCAGCTTTTCATAACAAATAATAGGCTGTTGGGATCCCAGATCACATCTTTTGCATAGTAAACATTCCTCCATTGCCAAAACTCCCCAATTGTTGAAGGGTTGCAGGTTCCACTGGAAAGCAACACTCCTGACAAGAGTTCTCTTCAACCCTTCTCAGTCCAAAAAGTGAAATATGTGGCACAAAAGAGCCAAAAGCTTTTATGTCTATCTAGTGCTGTTACCATCCCTAGGACAGGTAAGAGACTGGATACGGTAACTGCCTGTTGCCTCTTTTTGGGCAGATGTAAGCTCACTAAATACACACAAAGGTGAGCAGATGGGTAGCAGTTCTGTACACAAACCCATAAAGGTACAATTCATGTGAGGTTGCTTTTACACTGCACATTAAACTTGAACAGTTATATTACAGCAGTGTTAAATCCACAGGAATGGTGATAAACAAGGGAGATAGACCAAAATACATTTTCCCAGAACAGCATTGAGTGACACACATAAAGTTAACTATGGTGAGGAAACTCAACCTGTAGCTTTGACTTCAGATTCACAAATGCTGGAGAAGAACTTTTAAGGAAAGAAGATTTAAAAGCAAGCAGACAAAAAGACAAACAAAATGTAAACCAGAACCACCTCTGTTTTGTATCTTCTTCAACCTTCCACATCCTTTTGTATTCTGGGTTGAAATTAGAATCATCTATGCAGTATTTATAGTGATGTTACTCTGCTGATAAAGTATTACAGAGGCTGTGGCAACAATCTAGGGCTCAGCAGGGAAGCCGTAAGACAGCTATTTTTGCAATGTTTAAAATTATACTAAATTAATAAAAATAAAATCTCCTGCTGGGCTTCCAGTTTTAAATAGCACATTGTGGTGTAAATGATCAGAGCATCAGGGTTCTGCTTAAATGAGTACATATTATAACAGTGAAGACATTAAAAGATCATAGCATTTTTCATTTTAAAAACAACGCTGTGTGAACTGGCTGAATAATTTCAATAGTTTATGCTAGGAATTGCTAATATATGCTCAATGGGACAGAGGAAAATGGGAAACCTGCATATGATAACTTTTAGAGGTTTGAAAGTATAATTGTTTAGGACTCTGTCAGGAAGGACTCTGTTCCCCAGATTGCAACAGTCTAACTTACTAAATTACCACCTCCTAAAATTAGAACAGTACTTAAAAAATAATAACTATATTTAATCTTTTATTAAAGCAAGATGAAATATTTCCTAATAAAGAAAAAATATTTGATTGCTTTAGAATTAGGAACTTCCATCGTCTCATACCTGTCTGGAAAGCTTCAGCAAAGTGGCTTTAAAAACCCTACATGCCCCACTTATATATTAAAATAGATAGTCACTGTGAACATGGCTTTTAGAGTCAGGCAGAAAGCACCCACTAACTTAACTTATACAGTAGCAACGAGTTGAAAGCACTTAGTCAGATGTTGGACTGCATGAAGTGCTAACGTGTGTGTAAAACCAAGACCTAAGCAGAGTAAGAGAGGCAGTTGATGACATGATTTCATGTAAAGGATGATAAAATTGCAAATATTCACTTGACAACAAAACTATATACTGGTTCCTTAGATATTTTCTCCCTAATATTTGAAACCTCTACTTTCACTGTGACCATTCATCCCAGGTTTAAAAAAGGGATCAAAATAACAGCAGGCAAAATGTTCCACTGGCAATCAAACATCTGACAAGGCTAGACAGGTGGATAACAGTACTTGCTTTGCCACCACCCTTGGGTAGAATTATGCCCAGAATGATGACAACGGGACATTTATAGGGAAAAGGCAAACAAGATAATGTACACTGAGACATTTCTTCCTCATTCCAGTTGTTCTCACTCTGTTTTTAAAATGCCAGAAGCTGTGCTTGAAAGCGTGGAAGAGTTACGACTGTTTCTGCTAGCATTTGTGTTTTCTCATGCCAGACTACTTCTTTTCAAATGTACTGCTTGTTAAGTAAATAAATGACAATATAATTTTGGTAATTATTATGTTTACAGGGAGTTGGAGAAGGTGAAAGTCACTGGCAGTCTTGTTGAGCTAGCTGATATAATGTGATCTGAAATAACGTGTTACACTGAGACCATGTAATTCTTGTGAAGGAAGCAATATTCGTACTGCTCTGTGGCAGGCTATGTGTGTACCCTAAAATACTGAACAAGCAAATAGAAGCAATACAACTGCAACTTCTTGGGATGCATTTTAGACAGCACTTCATCAAAATGAACACTCCAAGCAGCCCTGAGTCTGGAATAAACACTTTACAAGCCTGATCAAGCACTTCTTTGTTGTCTGACTTGAGTTTTGATAAAGGGTAAGCTGATTTACCGCCCCATCAAATTCAATAAAAATAAGAACATTTAAATTAAGATTGCTGTGATACAGAAAACTGACCAAGGTCTTTACAACAATTTTAATGTATTGTTTTTACACCAGGAACTGCCACTTTTTCCAAGCTAGAATTTAAAATATAAATCTAATGTTCACATCAAAGCTTGGCTAATAGGGACTAATTAGCAGCAGATTCATATCCCCCCTATCTATGATCCTTGTAACGTCTTAGAGGCCTACTTAACACCTGGAAGAGCAGCAACTGAGATTTTGGTCTAAGAATTTGAATCTGGGTTTTCAATACGTCTGGATCATGATCATGAGCTACAACGGATCCAGAAACTGAGTGTGAATGCCACTGGATTGAAAATTACTGCAAATAAGACATGCTTCTGTGAGCATGAAGAAGGACAAGGTTGTGTGTTATTTTTTTAACCACAGATGCTCAAATAATTCCCAGTTCTAGCTGTGGAATTGCACAAATACATGGAGGAGGGAATGCATACTTTACCTCACACACTGGAATAACCTGTGTGATGATACATTTTTCTCTCTGTGAAATCCAGCACAGTCCTTGAAAGGCCTTTTGCTCAGATGTGTCCCCCAAAGCTTTGTGTTGGAGGCTTTTGTCCTTCTCACAGGCTGGTCATCTCAGTCTTCACTATTATTCTGAAGCACATTTTATTCTCTTTTCCAGCCCCTTTCCTTTGTGCTGGCATGCACTCATATGGATTTTTTTTTAAGCTGTTATTAATTACAGATGATGTTTCTTCTTCACACTTGACCGCAAAAACAGACTGAAATGGACATTTATTGAATAAAGATGCAATGCACTGCACTCCCAGTTCATGTGCTGCTCAGGCAAATTCTGTGGCCTTCCTTCCACTTCTACTATGCCCGTTTCCCCATGTCCATAATTTATTAAGCTCAGCAGCTCTGTCAAAGACCTGAAACTATAGCTCAGCAGCACTAATTGCCACTTCCATCATTAAAGCTGATCCACACTCCCTTGATGCAATGTAACCATGGAGCAGCAAGACAGACAAAGCAACATTACGCTCCCTCAGACAAATATCTACCGCTTCTACCAAGCTAACTCATTCAAAAGGTAAATAAACATGGAAACAACAGCAGAGCGCATTGGCATACCCTGGGGCAGGGAGACTACTTGTTTATTCAAAGGATGATAGAAATGCTGGGAGGAATACCAAAGCGGCCACAATTTACCTTTTAGAGAAGAGTATTTATTTGAGACAACAGTTTTGTTGCAAGGAGTCTGAGATCAGATGAGAGATGATAAGAAAACATACAGGAGTCTGGAGAAGCCCTTGTTCTGGAGAACAGCACGAGTAAGGTTACAAGTGAATCTTCAGATGTTTTGTAGGACTATGATCTCCATGGAGGCAGAATACATAGAATACATAGAATACATAGAATAAACCAGGTTGGAAGAGACCTTCAAGATCATCGCGTCCAACCCATCAACCAATCCAACTCCGCCCAAGCAACTAACCCACAGCACCAAGTACCCCGTCAAGTCTTCTCCTAAAAACCTCCAGTGATGGCGACTCCACCACCTCCCCAGGCAGCCCATTCCAATGTGCAATCACTCTTTCTGTATAGAACTTTTTTCTAACATCCAGCCTGTATCTCCCCTGGCGCAGCCTGAGACTGTGTCCTCTTGTTCTGGTACTGCTTGCCTGGGAGAAGAGACCAACATCTGTCTGTCTACAACCTCCCTTCAGGTAGTTGTAGAGAGTAATAAGGTCACCCCTCAGTCTCCTCTTCTCCAGGCTAAGCAACCCCAGCTCCCTCAGCCTCTCCTCGTAGGGCTTATGTTCCAAACCCCTCACCAACTTTGTTGCTCTTCTCTGGACTCGTTCCAGCAAGTCAACATCCTTCCTAAACTGAGGGGCCCAGAACTGGACACAGTACTCGAGGTGCGGCCTAACCAGTGCAGTGTACAGGGGCAGAATGACCTCCCTGCTCCTGCTGGCCACACTGTTCCTGATGCAGGCCAGGATGCCATTGGCCCTCTTAGCTGCCTGGGCACACTGCAGGCTCATGTTCAGTCTACCGTCGACCAGCACCCCCAGGTCCCTCTCAGCCTGACTGCTTTCCAGCCACTCTGACCCCAGCCTGTAGCTCTGCATGGGGTTGCTGTGGCCAATGTGCAGAACCCGGCACTTGGATGTGTTAAATCTCATGCCATTGGACTCTGCCCATCTGCCCAGCCTGTCGAGGTCCCTCTGCAGAGCCTCTCTACCCTCCAGCAGATCAACTCCTGCCCCCAGCTTGGTGTCGTCAGCAAATTTACTGATGATGGACTCGATGCCCTCGTCCAGATCATCAATAAAGATGTTAAAGAGCAAGGGGCCCAGTACTGATCCCTGGGGCACACCACTGGTGACTGGCTGCCAGCTGGATGTGGCACCATTCACTACCACTCTCTGGGCTCGGCCCTCCAGCCAGTTCCTAACCCATCTCAGTGTGCTCCCATCCAAGCCATGGGCTGACAGCTTGGCCAGGAGTTTGCTATGGGGAACGGTGTCAAAGGCCTTGCTGAGGTCCAGGTAGACTACATCCACAGGCCTCCCCACATCCACCAGGCGGGTCACCTGATCATAGAAGGAGATCAGGTTGGTCAGGCAGGACCTGCCCTTCCTAAACCCATGCTGGCTGGGCCTGATCCCTTGGCCATCCTCTAAGTGTTGCGTGATTGCACTCAGGATGACCTGCTCCATAATCTTTCCTGGCACTGAGGTCAGGCTGACAGGCCTGTAATTCCCTGGCTCATCCAACCGGCCCTTCTTGTGGATGGGTACCACGTTGGCCAGCTTCCAGTCAGCTGGGATCTCTCCAGTGAGCCAGGACTGATGAAAAATAATGGAGAGTGGCTTGGCCAGCTCATCTGCCAGCTCTCTCAGCACCTTAGGATGGATCCCATCTGGTCCCATGGACTTGTGGGGGTCCAAGCTGCTGAGGAGAGCTCCTATCACTTGCTCATGGAACACAGGGAAACCATGCAGCTCCCTGGCTCCCTCTGCCAGTTCTGCAGGCCAGCTGTCTGGTAGACGTTCTTTCCAGCTAGTAAAAACTGAGGTAAAGAAGGTGTTAAGTACCTCTGCCTTTTCCTCATCCTGTGTTACAACATTTCCTTCCATGTCAACCAAGGAGTGGAGGTTGTCCCTGCCCTTCCTCTTGCTATTAATATATTTATAGAAGGACTTTTTGTTGTCCTTCACATCAGAGGCCAGTTTAAGTTCCAAATATGCTTTTGCCTCCCTAATTTTCCTCCTACATGCCCTAGCAACCTCTTTAAACATTCCATGGGTTGCCTCACCTTTCTTCCAAAGATTATACACCCTCTTTTTTTCCCTTAGTTCAATTAAAAGTTCATTACACAGCCAGGCTGGCCGTCTGCCCCGGCGGCTCCTCTTCCGGCACATTGGCACAGCCTGCTCCTGAGCCTTCATCAGCTCTTTCTTGAAGCAGGTCCAGCCCTCCTGGACCCCTTTATTTTTAAGGGCTTTCTCCCAAGGAACCCTCTGAATTATTTCCTTGAGCAACCTGAAGTCCGCCCTCCGGAAGTCCAGAGTGGAGGTCTTCTTGCTGGCCCTCTTAGCTTGACTGAATACTGAAAATTCTATTATTTCATGGTCACTGGCCCCTAAACAGCCTCCGACCACCACATCACCCACCAGCCCTTCCCTGTTGGTGAAGAGGAGGTCAAGCATAGCCTTGCCCCTGGTAGGCTCACGCAGCACCTGGGATAAGAAGCTGTCCTCTATTCACACGAGATATTTTTGTGCATGAAAACAAAGCACAGCAAAACATTGTTTCCTTTGTTAAGTGAATATGAGACAGCTCAAGAACAAATATAGGGCTCATACAGGATTATTGCTGTTGATGAAATTAGAAGACCAAAACTTCAAGATAGAGCACAGGTAGTAAAATACTGTGGAAATCTGACCCAGACCAGGTACTGTGTGCTATCTTTAGAACCCGTTTCCAAATGATGGTGCATGTGTAGAGTTCTTACCAAGTCCCAGATGATCCCAAAACCCTTGGGTCATGGTGATAAAAATGAGCACTTGCTTTCTATATAGGCCTATATACAGGAGGGAAAATGTCCTATTCTCCAATGAGCTTTCAAAAACCAGGAAAAGAGCATGAAACAAATGTAGAAATACAAGGCTGCTTTTCACATTAGAGAGAGGTCATGTCTATAATTCCACAAAGATCTATTCAGTTCAAAATACTCACAGGTAGCACAATGAATGGAGACAAGACCATGTGTATTGGTAATGCAAAGCTATTATTACTACAAAAAAAGAGTGTATGAAGAATTGAGGAAGGACCTCATGACAGTAAATGATAGAAAGAAAGGATGACTTTCAGTGAAGATAAAGGTCCAACAAATAAGAGAGAACAGGAAAAATAAAACCTGTCAGTCATAGCTGGCTGGAAAATGAAGCAGTGCTTCTGACAATGCTCTTCCACAGCTCCTGTTGCCTCTTCTCAGCCCCAGAAGCAGCAGCAAGACCATGGCTTCAGTATGCTTCCCTTCAGCACAGGCCTCCACAGTTCCTTTCCTGTTCCAGACTCCAACTTCTGCTCCACAAGCAACAAAACACCATCTTGCTTATGTTAGGCAGCTTAGTTGCACTGTCAGTTTTGCATTCTTGGGTTGTGTTTCAGCCTGGATATTGCAATGTAAGAGTGTCATGGGAAGTCCACTCTCAGTGATGCTAATAATCTGAAAGGTCCTGAGTTTCATAAATGAAACTGAAGTTAAAATAGCAGATGACATAGTTGTGGTAGTACAATAATAGCCTATCTTTCTAAGGTGGCCAGTGACTGGGCTAAGCTAGCTTGCTTTTCCCAGCTGAGTTAACCCTTTCAGTAATTGAGGACTATGCAAATTGTAGAGATGAGTGGGATTTAACTGTCTGAGGCTTTGAAAGCCACAGTGGTCTTGTACTGTGATTCAGAGATAAAACACACACACATACGAAAAATATTAAAGAAGTTGAAATCAGAATTTGATGTAACAAAACTCTAGGATGTAGATATGAACTTGAGTGGGGCGACACACTTTTGACTTCTGACCATGGAGCTTTAAATCTACAAGAGCAAAAGTTGGAAGTGCAAGCATTGCAGAAGCAGGAATGATATTCCTGTGACTAGGTTATAAAAACAATAAATTGCAATACTCTCTTCACAGCATACACTCACGAAACAAATGCTTTGAAGTATCAGCTTTTCCCATGTGTTAGAAATGCATACACCCAAACAAAACCCTAAGTGTGTAACATGGATAAGACAGTAAAGTAAGATAATCTCATAGAATATCTTATGACATTCATAACCATTTCTCTGTTCAGCACAAGAGAAGAAACAGTATTCTTCTGGGAGAAAGGAATGTTAGGTAAACTAGCATAGTTACCTCAGTGTTATGAACAAAAAGTCAGTATCCTGGCAGGTAGGACAGTAGCTAGCTGGGGTGAAATGCTATTCCTTTTAATCTAATGACAAAGATAAAGTTTAGGGGACCAAATGTACACTGTTTGTTCTTCACAGAAAGAAGAAAAGATATTCATTACTTTGTAGGATGAATCATGTGATGGTAACCACATAGTGATTGCAGAAAGCTGAATATATAAATAACAAAAGAGAAAAACAAAAGGCATAGAAACAACTATAACATAAAATCCAAATGATTTTATTTCTTCATGAGGTATGGCCATTGTATTGGAGTTAGAGATAGAACTCTTTGAGTTGGAGCTGGGGACTTTTCCCTTATGGTGAGATCCCTAGAGAAGACCAGAAATGTGTTCAACTTATATATGTTTTCTGTTATCCAGATTTAAAAAAAAATAAAAATATTTAGATCTTGTCTTAATACAAGGGAGAAAACTTTTTCTGTGTGTGTGGTCAATATTATTTAAGTAATGGAAAACTCAAGCTGACTAGGAGATGCAGAAATAGCAAAAGTTTTAGAAATAAATCTCTGCCAAAATCTCTTCTTGATTATTTAATCCCTACATGGAAAGTCCTTTGCAGCTTGGCTTCTGTTTGCTTGGTGGCTTTTTGATTTTCAGCAAACTGCACAGCAGGCTATGATCCCTGGGAACTTATTGTTTCTGCCATCTCTGAAGCCAGAGCTATTTCTTCATTGCTTCTTTTAGCAGTCTCCAACTCGCTCCTCGAGATGCAAAGCCTGCCTCTGTGCTGTGACTCTCTTTTTTCTGCCACGTCCTTTAACCCAGAAATTTCTATCCTGAGCAGAGTCAGTACTCCTGAAGACAAGAAGATCTCTTCACCTAACAGATCATGGTTTGTCTTTCACCCCTATGACTTGCTCCTAATCAGTTTGCTTTTCTTTTCCCAGAGACCAGTCTCTGATGATGCCCTGGATCTGCCTTAGCTATCTGCCTCTTTAAGAACTTCCTGCTGAGTTTGACTGAGAGGTGCTGGACCTATAAACACAGCTGCATAAAGCTCAGGGAAGCTTCCAGACACTGGAGGTTGTGAAATTCCTGTGCAGGAAAAGGGTAATTGTGCCTTCAGAACACTAAGATAGAGACAAGGCTAGATAAATGGCTAGAAAATGAAAAAGGCAAGCCAAAATCATAGCTGTTTCAGTGGAGACACTAGTGAACACCCAAGTATTTACAAAAGTGCAAGAAAAGCAGTTTCATTAACTATGAATCATGGAGAGGAAAACAAAGTACATCAGATTTTGAAGTGTTAGACTTGGCTTTGAATAGTGCACAGTTCAGAACAAGCAGATGTAATTTTTGTTCAGCCAGTCCACAGTTGCCCTCTTAAGTAAGCAAGATTCTCACCACCTCCACTTACAGTTTTCCCTCATAAAACATGGAAGGAGCTTTATGTTCTCCTACTAAAATTTCCACAGAGGGTCCTTGGAATGGTTATCAGCATTAAAGTTCAAATAATGTAATATAACTAGACCAAATAAGGCTTAGGTAACAGATGCATATCCATCCAAAATGTTATGCAGTCACAAGTCATCTGAGACCACACAGAATGTCCTGCAGGTTACCCTTTTCTAGAAGCAAATTTCACACTGCAGTTTGCATTCTTTCCCTCTGCACCAGACTTGATGACCTCTGAGAGAATGCAAATATATGAAGATGAGCCATATTTGCACCAAAAGGATAATTAAAGAGAGGAAGGAAATTAAGTAAAGAAAAATACACTGCAAATTTCAGAAAATCTACCTAATAGTGGAATAAGTGGATTGAGGGATAAATGGTCTCCCAAGAGACACAACAGAAAGGCTATCTGCTTGGATTTGTACTAAACTGAATGAATAAAACACTAGAAATTACATTGCAAGGAACAATTTTGCACTGACAGGGGGAATGGTCAAGATAATCTAATAGTATTGTTCATCTCTAACCATAAAAACTACAGAAGAAAGTATCTTGAACACTTCTTCTCTGTCACTTTGGCACTCCTCTGTACTCAAAACTTCTTTTTATCCTGCCAAAAGCTCCTTATGATGTGATGTGAAGCTGGGTCCAGCACATAAGTGAAATATTTTGGGAGGAGCAAACGTTTACCATCCTTGGGGTATTTGGCAGATCTAGTATTTCAGCAGGTATGTCTTCTAGCAGGGTGGCTCTCTTTTCCTTCTTTGCTGTTCAATATCTTGAAGGGGTATTGGGGTGGGCTACAAAGCCTTTGGTGTTTTGAGGCAGCTGTTGTGGTTGCTCACCAACAGCTAGTCTTAGAGAATGTGCTGACAAAGAGAATGTAGGAGGCTCACATTAGTGGGTTTTGTTTCTGTTTTTCAAGGGAGCACGCCCCTTGGGAAACAGCTTTGTGACAGCAGGCCAGAGGGGTGACATACGTGTGAACATATGTCACTGCCCCCTGTGGTAACGCACATGCAAACATATGGCACTGCCCTCCTGGCGCACATTAGTTGTCAACAGACACAGGAAGGACCTTGCCCTGGTTATGTTTTTTATCATCCATATGGTTTTCTATTGCTCCTGATAGCAGATAAATTACAACTATTCCAATAGTTGTCTAATAATAGTTTCTGTTTATTCCAAATATAGATGCTTACTCTTTCCCTTTGGTACTTCCACAGAATTCATTGAGAACCAAGCAAGATCTTTTCATTGCACTGCAGGACTCTGATGAATTAAAAACAGAGGAAGGAAAAAAAGGAGTCAGCAAACAAGTTGCCAAGGAAGTATACACACTTCAACATGCACAGCAAAACCACACCCCAACCTGGAAGGGGCTCAGCCTTATGAGAAAGAAAGGCCTCACTTCTACATCACTGTGGCAAACAGAGGAAAACAAGGCAGTGACACAGTTTAGGGAGACAGTGTTTCCCTAAGGAGTTGTACAAAATGACATGATATATCAAAAGCTGACTTACAAGATAACAAAATGGATTCAGTCAACATAGGACTCCTCTTTTTCCAATTGAGAAAGTAATCTACTAGATATTATAGTGAAGGCTCTACTGACAACAGTGCAGACCATCTCTAGATGATGCTGAGGTTTGTATTTTCAAAGATTAATTACGTGAACTGTGCAGATAAGGAATCTGAGGAGCTGCTAGGAGTAGTTCTACATTTATTTACTACCTTGCTGTCTCATCTCAGAGGTAACACCAAACCTGTAGCCAGCCAGTTCAATTAGTCCAATAATCAGATTCCAAGTATATGGAATCAGTGTTTGTTTGAAAGCACTATTGTAACTGACATCCCAAAGTCTGAGATACAGGAATATCACCCAGCTATTGTGTCCCCATAACATCAACCTTCCTGTCTCTTCCCTATCACATCTTATGTTGTGGTTTAAACCTATTCAATAAAACAACCATGTAGCTCACTCACTCGTCTTCCACTCCAGTGGGATGCGGGGTGGGAACAATGAAAAGCTCAAGGTCCAAGACAAAACTCAGAGAGGGACTTATTCCTCTTTCTTCCTCACTGACTTCAGTATCCACATGGTTGTCTCTGTCAGATCCCACTCCTCTCCCAGACAAAGAAACCTCCAAAACAATCTAACTCACACAAAAGGTTTTTCCCCTCTGGCTCAGCCTTGCCCAGAGGAGGGTCTGGCTTGGAGTTGGGGAGCTTCTTGAAGCTTCTTACAGGACCAACTCCAGTAGCCTTGCCCTCTGCTACCAAAACCCCACCAGACACAAACTCAGCACACCCTAATAACTCAGCCACACTGCAGGAGCACAGGGAGCTTCCATTTATTAACAGCTTGCTTGATTCAGTGTTTCTGCTAAAAAAAATGAGAAGGCAACAGATGTATTGCACTGAACCAAGAAGCAACGTTATTCTTGAAATGCAAGACCTAGCATGTTGGCATACACAGAGATCTGATCCCCTCTTTGCCATTTAACAGAACACTTGTATGGTGGTGATGCAGATCAAGATGGCACAAATACAAAAGGACAAGCCAAATAAATCACACCACCACACATAACCCTCCCCCCAACTAAAACCAAACAACCCTCAAAAAACAAACAAAAAACCCAAACAACAAAGTAACCCAGTGGCTATGGGCTTAGACTACTTCACTTCAACTTAGTTGATCTTGTGGCAATGAGAAAAGCCTTTCAAATTCATGTCAGTGAAATTCCTATGCAGAAACTCTCAGAACAGTTTTTGATGGAGTGTTCACAATATGACTGCCACCAAATGACTCATCCTAACAAAACAGAGATGGGTCCTTAGGATGATTTGACAAGGACTCAGAATTAATTATTGTTAGCTGGATTTGGTACAGTAAATAAGAATGGGCAAAAGCTAAGTGGCAAATGCTACATGGACATACAGAATTTTCACTCGCTGCTGTGAGGGAGGTGAGTTGGCAAAGGCATGCTCAGTGACTGTTCTGACCTAACTAGATTTTTATATAGTTTAGCAACACTATTAAAGTTAACAAACAGCAAAAACTTTGGACTCACTGATGGGATCATCTTTTTCTTTCAGGTGGACATAACTTTATGACAGGAAACAATGATAGGCTAATGTAGACAACATATTTTGCCTACCTTTGTATTTCAATACAGTAGTTCAATACAACCACATTTCTCCAAAGACTCGTATTCTGTTATTGAAAGGTAATGGTGGGAACCAACTTAAGAACATGTAAAATGCAAGATTTTTTAATCAATGAGAAGCTATTAATTTAACCAAGCCTTCCTGTAATAATATTGAGACAGACTGTCTGCCTGTTTTTGCATTATAGCTAGCTTTGCAATCTGTATGGAATCTAATGAGGTGTGTACTTTTGTGAATTTATTGACTGAGAGTAGTCCTTAGGAGTGTAATGCTGCCAAAACCTTAGTGTTTCTCCCAATTCTTTAGGAGTTGTTTGCTTTCAGGGACTAAGTTCCTGTTTTAGTAAGAGCCATTGACTCTTGCCACTACACCTGGAAATCATTTAGCTGATCTTGCCTTGATCATGTTAAGCTCGGGCCTTATGAAGCTCAGACCTGACATGACCCAGTGCATCAATGATCTGGCTGACACCCATGTAAAACCACACTGGTGCATCACTTGATAGGACCATTAAAGCCATGCTGCACATGTGTGGCCCAGCAGCAGCACAATCCCTCAAGTAACCACAGTGATATTCTAAGAAGTTCTTGACCCTGTGTACTTGGAGTTGACTGAAAAGTCAAAGCAAAAAGTTGGGGTAGACAATGTATTTTTAAGACACACAAACCCCCAATAGATTTTCCTAATCTAAAAATATGATTTCGTTTAAGCATCTCTATCCCACCTGAATCACTGCTGACTTTGGTAGAATAGTCCACAGCTGAAATCCAACACAGAATTATGGTATTTTGCCAACTGTGGATTTATTACAGACAGATTCTATTAAAGATTGTCATTAGCTTAGGGAAATTTAACATGCATATGAAAGAAAATCTGTAGCTAAATATACTGAAATTACTGAAAAATTAAGAAGCTTTTTCCTTGTTGATTTCTTTAACTTAGTTTTATAATTATTTGATGCAATTTTCATTTGCACTGACTTTTTGGTGTCATATCTGAATATTTTCCATTAAGGCATGAAGTAATATGACTAATGTCTGAAATATGCTACATACTCTGGAAAAATTTTGCTTTGTGTATGGAAAAACAAAACAAATGTACTGGCATGTGGAAAAAAATAGAATCAGTGATACATCCCTCAGTGCTGAATAGAGCTGGCTGGAAAATGAGTATTCTGTTTTGTGAAAATGTCAGGGTTTTACAACTTGTGTTCATCCTGCATTAGAACAAGGCTAAAATATAAACAAAATCCACCTTGTAAGATAATTTTGCTTATTCTGTTGGAATTGGGAGGCACAGATGAAAGGATGTCCCTGCTCTCGGGGGTGGGGGGCATAGACTACATGATCTTTAAATGTCCCCTCCAACCCAAACCATTCTATGATTCTATGAAAATACTGCATGTTAACTACTAAAAGCACTTGATTTCTTGGTTGGGAAGAATATACGTGCTCATCCCATTAGTTTGCTGTTGCTTAAATTCCAGTCTGAGAAATGGGCTCTGGGAAAGTATAATGGAACTGGAACAACCTGTCCTGGGGCTGAGTCTGCTCCAGAGAAGCTCAGCTCCCTCCCCACATGGCAAGACAAACAGAGCTAGGAAGGAGCTGAGTCCTCAGTGTATATTTAGAAAGGTCAAGTGTTATACAGTTTAAAGACAGATTACATGTTAAATATCTGAATATATCATTACTAGGGGCACTTGGTTTTGCGGATTGTCTGGTCCATTTCTGTGTTCTACACATCAGCTAGCTAACTGAAGTATAGTACCTAAGAACTACAGTCTGATATTTAAATTCTCTGATGAAAATGTCAGTTATAAAGCAGTTCCTATTCTTAGAACATTTTTATTTCTAGTGAAAAACAAATTGTTCCTAAAAATATTGTGCTATTCCACATCAACAGTGAAGCTAATGTTAACATGAAATTATCTGAAAGTTGAAATATTTGAGCATAAGCTTTACTTGGAATGAAAGGAAAAATTGCATCAAAGTCAAAGGCAGTTTTATTGACATCTTTGTGGCCAGAAGTTTACATTTTGATTTGAATGGGACAGCTTGGCTGTTTGAAGTTTGTGCTTTTCAAACTGATTAATCAGCACCCAGGTAGCTCATTTAATGTCTCTCTCTAATCAGAAAGGTAAAATATTTTTTAAAAAGTCAGAATAAGCTGATCTATATTCTGTTACCTGTATATACCTATACCCATTACTTGCAATCAATTTAAAAATGAGGAAATAAATCTGTCTGATAGTGATTTTCAGTCAACAGCTGGTGAAATCCCAAATCCTCTGAATGTCTTATAAGGATACTCTAAAGCTTTTTTGGTTCCAAAGAGCAATGAAGAAAATCAAGTGTGTTGCCACGTTAGACTACAGTTCAACATAAAACTCTTCACTTCTACTGTACAAAGTGTAAGGACCTGCAAATTCATTAAGATGCAGACCTTAAATCTGCATATTTGCTCCAGCAAATTAATATATATATATATATGATCTGATTCTAAGGAACAAAAATATTAATTCAGGGGACTTCCTGTTTTCTATTCTGAACCATCATTTTCAAACACTTCTAAGAGAACATAAATACCTATGTTCAGAAGAATTTGCTAATTTTAAATGTTTGACAAACGTGGCAGACTATAAAGACCTCTATTGCAAACTTTCAGTTAAAATGAGAAAGAAAACAAAACAATCATGAGATGCCAATAATCACAACAGAAATAAATACCAAATAAGGATACAGAAAACATAACCTAAGATAGTGCTTCATGGGGAAAGGAGACCTAAGGTGACTGGATATGGATATCTACCCACTAGCTAACAGTGTATGACAAATGAAACATATTTAAGTAGTCTAATTTTCTTTCTGATTTAATAGGATCCAATAAATGGAAAGTGTATGGCCAGAATAATGAAAAGAGCACAAAATTTATCTCATTCTGTTGCGTCCTCTCTGTGTTCTTTTGTCCTTTGATTGCACTGGTGGATAATATTATTTTGTTCCCAAGGAAATATGTCCCTTTGATTAGGTTGCAGATATTCTCTCATTTGTCACTGTTCTATCAAGCTATGCCATGTAACAGCAGGAACCCTTGATTATTTAATTGCTTGTAAGAACTCATTAAATCTTGCTATCAATCATTGGACATATGGCAAATATCACCCAATGGCATGAGAGGTTTTAACAGTGATCTGTCACTGGGGCATACCCTTCCTTTAGTAGCACAGGCCCTTTGTTTAGTTCTCTGATCATAATAATTTTTAATTAATATTGATTTGCAAAAGCGTGTTCATGCAGTGGCCTTAATCTACGGGTACAAGGATAACCTTCTAACATGGACATTTGTAATTCCACATAAATATCCAGAAACCTCATCTAAGAGAGTTTAACCTTTTTATAGTGTTTTGTAGATGGTGTTAGTCTGATGATAATCTAATTTAAGTGGGTATGGCTCATTAAGAAAAACATACAATAAGAAGTCGCACAATAGGCTTTACGTCTACACCTGTATGGGATCCTATGAAGTATCTGTGATAATATGAAGGAAAAGGACGTTTTTCAAAATATAGAATATTAGCTGTAGCTAATACACATAAGTGATCTATGCAGTTACTTATTATAACAACTTTTTGCTATACTTTGTTCATTAGTATTATTTGGAAGTTGCAGGAAGCACAACCCCCCCCGACTCATTCACAAAACACTGCTTTGATTAATATTATCAACAAAATGCTTGCCTTCACCTTTCTCAGTGTTGATACACTGTTACTTGCAGAGAAGTCCATGAGGTCTAAGCTATTATTTTGTCACAGCTTTGTAAAAAAATCCTTTTTCTTTTGACTATTGTGTGCAGAAAGTATGAGAATAATTGATAAACAGAGACACCCAGAAACTGGAAGAATTCCTTCTTTGAGTCAGGCTTCTATTCCTATACCCTGCCTGTGACGTGTTATGCTCTTTATTCGGTCTGTGGCTCTGTATCTTTTTAAGATGACATATGGGCTTTGCCATAGCAACAGTTTAGGTTTGGGAAGGGTGAGTTAAATTCTTAAATGATATTTGTAGGTTATTGGAACAAATGTGGATATGGATCACAGCTGGTCTCAATTTGGTTTGCGGTTTTGGTTCAGTGGGTGAGCTCTACAAAAGAAGCGGGGATTTGAGTATCCATAAATAGTAAAGAGCCACAGACTCTTTGCTTTAAAATAGAGTGGAAGGAAGTTATGAGAAGCAAGAAAAAGCAGCAGGACCTAATTACCTGAGATATGTATCTGCTTTTAGGTATGGAAAGGATGAAGAAAAGAAGCAGAAAAGGAAAAGGGATTTTGGAGTTTGCTTTTAGTGTGTGTGCATGTGCTAGTATTTCAGGCTATGTTTTCTTGGTTTATGAACTACTGTCTCTGTATGTTTCTATATGTTCATCCCTGTCCTGTTAATAGCAGTCTTGTACCAGACTAGTGTCTATCCTTTGTCCTATGGTGTGCTGTTTAGGGATTATATCATAGGTTTTAAAACAAACAAACAAACAAATCAGATTTACGTTTTTCATGTGGACTTATGTTAAGATTCCCTCATTTTCAAGCAACTATATTGATTTAAAATTACATAATACATATTTTTAATCTTAATTTCTTAGCTTTTGATTCTCAACCAAAGAGGATTCATTTATGTCTAAATGACTGTATGCACTTACAGAATCCAAGGACAGATCTTTCAGGTGTTTTGCATTCTCTCTTAAAGTAAACTCAAATTAATTCTTGTGGAGGCAGAACTCAGCCCCATAAGAAGGGGAAAAACCTTTGTGATAGATATTCAGCTGCATCTAATATGTGCTTAACATTATTAGAGTAGTATAAGGGACATAAAGAGTCATTTTCCTTTCCTGGAAAATGCCATAAGACTGTCTTAAGATTCCTCTAAGCAGTGCTAACCTATGAAAAACTATCCCAAGGAGCAAACCAGATTCCATGGCACATGAGAGAGTTGTTTGGGAAATGTTTCAATGAATATATTCAATTTAATTACTGTTTTGGTCGGTAATTCACATAAACACATGGAGAAAAAGTTACAGGTAGATAAAGCACAAATTGTAGTGCCTTCATAAGCATTCCACTGCTAATTTTGGTCCTGATTATTCCCAGTTTTCCGTGTTGTGATATTGGTGAAGTCTTTATTGTGCTTTTTGCTTCCCTCTTGCTCAAGTTTAAGTGCACAGTGATTAACAAATTCAGGTGTACTATTTGAAATTCTGAGCATGCTCAGGCTACTTCGCATTTTTTGTCAGAATTCAGAGGAACTATGGATTTTCAGTGTGTCCCCAAATCCACGCCATTATGCTCTTTCTGCGCTTTCTACAGAGTTGTTTCAGTCAACTGCATGTTCTGAATATCAAAGATGGGCAAATAATAGCTGATATTGTCACAGAAACAGCCATAAATGAACTCTGGTTTGAGCTGAAAAATACCAGCACTACAAGCCACAGGTCTGGACTTGTCATCTCAAGATACTTGTTCATTGTCTCTCAACACAACTAACTGCAGGGTTCTGCACTTTGGCCATAACAACCCCATGCACTGCTACAGGCTGGAGTCAGAGTGACTGGAGAGTGGCCAGGTGGAAAGGGACCCGGGGGTGCTGATTGACAGTGAGCTGAACATGAGCCAGCGGTGTGCCCAGGTGGCCAAGAAGGCCAATAGCATCCTGGCTTGTATCAGGATTAGTGTAGCCAGCAGGAGAAGGGAAGGCATTCTGCCCCTGTACTCAGCACTAGTTAGGCCACACCTTGAGTACTGTGTCCAGTTCTGGGCCCCTCAGTTTAGGAAAAATGTTAGGTTGCTCAAATGTGTCCAGAGAAGGGCAACAAAGGGGTTGGGAGCACAAGCCCTATGAGGAGAGGCTGAGGGAGCTGGGGTTGTTTAGCCTGGAGAAGAGGAGGCTTGGGGGAGACCTTATTTCTGTCTGCAACTGCCTGAAGGGAGGTTGTAGCCAGGAGGGGGTTGGTCTCTTCTCCCAGGCAACCAGTAGCAGAACAAGAAGACAGACGCAAGCTGTGCCTGGGGAGGTTTAGGCTGGATGTTAGGAAGAAATTCATCACAGAAAGAGTGACTGGCCATTGGAATGGGCTGCCCAGGGAGGTGGTGGAGTCACCATCACTGGAAGTGTTTAAAAAAAGACTGGATGAGGCACTTAGTGCCATGGTTTAGTTGATTAGATGGTGTTGGGTGATAGGCTGGACTCAATGATTTCAAAGGTCTTTTCCAACCTGGTTAATTCTGTATTTCTGTATGAAGAATGGGTACTCACTTGTCACAACGTCCCTTTCTCAGTGACTCTTTCTGTAGAGAAGTGTGACTGCATTTCCAAGCCAGCTTGAACTTTTCTTTCTTTCTGCGTTTACCACCATGAAACATAACCACAATGGAGAAGATGCAGTCTTCTCCTGTCTGCTCTTTATGAAATTTGTCTTGTGATTCATAAGAAATGATTCTCACTTCCCAACCTGCCCCACTTCCTGAAGGCTTCCTGTTTAGAGTTGATTGATAAGTGAATGCATTTTCCCAGATATGCTTTATTGCTTTTTTCCTCCTTTCCTTTCTTATTTCTGAAAAGAAGCAGTGAGGGGGAAGAAATGGTCTGTAAATGAGGCACAAAAGCAGAGATTTATTGAATGATGAGAGCAGACTCAAGGGGCCTCCAGTTAAAAATAGTGTAATTAGCATAATACCATATGACTAAACAACTCCTGCTCCACCACCACCATTTTTGCAGCCATCCCAGAGCTGGGGGCAAGACCCTTAACCAGCCAAGATACCACACAGAGGAGCTCAGCCCCAGCAAGGAGACCCAGCCAGCACCTGTGGAGGATATTGGAGTGGTCATCAATTGTCTTCCTAGCTAACCGGGGGGCCACCAGGCCCCCCGGCCTTTGTTGTCACCACCACCATCACCCAGTGTGCACCATGGGCACTCACCAGTGATGAGAGGAGGATCCCTCAGCCCAGAAGGGCTCAGCTTAGGGTTTCTGCCTTTCCTGGGGGGAATTAAAAAGGGGAGTGGGTGGGGAGGGCCAAGTGGCCACACCTGGGGTGGGAGGAGACTCCAGCTGAGGTCAGGTGCTCTGGGATTTGAGGGGAAAAAGGGGTGGGTGAGGGACTTCTGGCATGTTGGGTAATGGTGGGACTAGGTGGAATGGAAAACAAAATAGAAATGGGTAGATTCAGATTGGATGTTGGGAGGGGGTTCTTCACCATGAGGGTGGTGAGACAGTGGGATGGTTTGCCCAGGGAGGTGGTAGAAGCCCTATCCCTGGGAGTTTTTAAGGCCAGGCTGGATGTGGCTCTGGGCAACCTGATCTAGTGTGAGGTGTCCCTTCCCATGGTAGGGTAGTTGGAACTGGATGATCCTTGAGGTCCCCTCCAACCCCAACAATTCTATGATTCTAAAACAATTTTGCAGTTTAGGCTGGATGTTAGGAAGAAGTTCTTCACAGAAAGAGTAACTGGCCTCTGGAATGGGCTGCCCAGGGAGGTAGTGGAGTCACCATCCCTGGAAGTGTTTAAAATAAGACTGGATGAGGCACTTAGTGCCATGGTTTAGTTGATTAGATAGTGTTGGGTGATAGGTTGGATTTGATGATCTTGAAGGTCATTTCCAACCTGGTTAATTCTCTGATTCTGTTATTACAGTAATTTCATTGCTTCCAAGGTAAGCTTCAACCAAGCATGTCACCTCAGGAGTAATGAATGATGTTTTAGGGTAACAAACAGCATTATTATTTTTCTCCATAGTAATACATTGATGTAAGTGTACCAAAGACATTGCAAGATTATGCCACAAAGTACGGAAAGTCTTCCAGGAAGCAAATGAATAAGCTTTGCTATGTGACCATAGAATAAAACCCATTAAAACCCATTAAAGGTACCCAAACTGTAGACAGAAGGTAAAGGAGGATTGATTTGATGTAGCTGTAAAGGCAATAGAATATCAATTTATTAATTAAAAGTACATTTTATGTATTGTGATGTGATAAATAGTTAGACTGTTTAGGTTAATTCCCTCAGAAATGCACATAAAGCTATTAACACTGATAAATTATGCACTACTACTTTTAAAATTTCTGATAGACAGTCTTCACAAGTCTGCTCCACTTTATTTTCAATTTTAAGCAGCAGTTTTGTGTAATCATATTCGACATTAAACTATTGCCACTAAAAGCTTCTTAGCCAGGGGAAAAAAAAAAAAAAAGAAAAGGAGCCAAGCTTTCACAAACAGTTTTAACTCTGCTCTTTTTCTTTCTTTTCTTGTCAAATACACATGCAACAGAAAGTTTCCTGTTTTGAAGGACTCTGATGGAAAGAAATAATGTACACTTAACAGTATACACTATTGACTTTATACTCTTTTTAAGTTGGGAGTGATAAACTAGGTAACCTCTGCATTTAAAAAGTGTTTAAAGTGGAATGGAATGGAATGGAATGGAATGGAGCAGACCAGGTTGGAAGAGACCTTCAAGATCATCGTGTCCAAACCATCATTCAACACCATCTTATCAACTAAACCATGGCACCAAGCACCCCATCAAGTCTCCTCCTAAACACCCCTGATGATGGTGACCACCACCTCCCTGGGCAGCCCATTCCAATAGGCAATCACTCTCTCTATGAAGAATTTCTTCCTAACATCCAGTCTAAGTATAACATTTTTGGATAGAAGTAAACACAAAGAGAATACTGAAGGTGTATATGCATAAATAAATCTGTGTATCCACATATTTCAAAGTCCTGAGAACATACATTAATCTCTTTTTCTTCTAGAAAAGCATCAATTGCATCAGCTATCAGTGAAAAATACAAAGGAATTTTCATGAAATTCCTATGTCTTTGAATACAAAATGGTTTAGCATTTATATTTTGTACTGAGGTACTTAAAAACTTTATATATATATATGTGTGTGTGTGTGTGCTCTTCTGTAGACTTGAATGTGTGACTATGCATATACACCAGTGAGTGCATATGTTTCTGTATGTGTGTGTGTGTTTGCTCTGAAAAACAGGATTTTTTGTCACTCTGATGCTGGTGATGGAGTGAAACAAAGGCCTGTTCCCCACTATAACTTCTAACGGCATTTAAAGGGTTCATTGTTTCAAATCAAAGAGCTATTCATAATAAATTCCAATAAAATGCAATCCATCACAATTTTACAGGAGCAGAAGCTTTCAGCATGTGCATATTTTGTCAGGAAAGCAATTTAAAGCTTATAAACACAAATCACATCTCAAGGTTTTAACCACAAAACATTTTACTCAGTACTGACTTACCACCTACAGCATCTTGTTGCACAGCCAAGTAGTACAGCACTCCAGCTGCAATAGAAGACAGGACCATGAAGCAGGGACCTGGAGACACCATTTTCTTTTAGGGTACACCAGGTGTCGAGGCCTCAATTTAGGGATTCTTTAAAGACAGAGAGAAAAAGACAGAGAGAAAAAGACATTTGTTTTGTTAAATGCTTGTATACCTTATCAAAGTGTTTCTTTGATACAACCATTAAAAAATCATTGTGTCATGATGAAACAATCATCATGATGCAATCATCATTTGGATCACAGATGTATCTGAAACAGGTTTCTATATCCAGTAATAAGGTCTCTGGGACCACCTCTTCCCCCTCTGTGTCTTGTATAAGGATGTTTGTGATATGGTGACCAGGTGCACAAGTGCCCCTGTTATAGTATCACTGACCACCAGCTGATTTGACTCAGCCTGAAAAAAAACAACAAAAACCCCCCAGTCTTAATGCATAAAAGTGAATTACTCCAAGGAGGAAAAAAAAAAGTGGAGAAATATGATTCATTCTATTTCACTGGAGGAGAATTGAAGCACAGAGATTCTCTATTGTTTGCCCAAGGTTAAAATGGGTTAAGTGACTTACTCAAAAGAGACTGAGTCAACCATTTCTGAGGGCTAGTCTGTCTTAATGTGCAAACATTACTCTCTTTCTTCTGTTTTTTGGTGTTGTTTTTTTGGTTGTTGGTTTGGGTTTTTTTTTCTTAGTATTTCCTGTTCTGGGAATCCTGAAAGAACAGCAAAGATTCATCTTTCTAGGGAACTGGAATTCATAGAAGCATGAATCATAGGATAATCTTAGCTGGACTGGACCTGTGTAGGTTATCCGGTCCCCCCCTCTATCCAAATCAGAGCTAACTCAGAAGTTAGATCAGGTTAACTAAAGCACAGACCAGTCAAAGTCAAGATTTATTGAAAGTCTACAGCCTTTCTTGACAGCCTGTTCAGCACTTAAAGGTTCTCACTGTGAAGAATATTTTCCTTAGGTCCATTTGCAAGGTCTCATGCTGCAACTTTTTATCATTGCCCTCATTCATTTCATTTCCTGTATTTCTCCATAACCAGCTGTTATGCACTTAAAGACAGAAAATATTTCACCATTTAGCTTTCTTTTTGTCTGCCTGGTTAAATAACTATGTTCCTCCAGGATGTTGTGTGCCCCAGCCTCTGTCTGTGTCAAAAACACTTCTCTGGCTTTGCTGCAGTTTGTTGGTACCTCTCTTGTAGTGGGGAGATCAACACTGACCATGGCACTCCAGATGTGAGTGCACACACAAATTCTCCCTTCAAGTGGCTTGCTGGCTGTGCTCTTGCTAATGCAGCCCAATATTGACTTTGTTTACCTATTGTGCACACTGCTGACTCACTTTCAACTAGGTGCCCACCAGAATCCCACTGTCCTCTGCAGAGTTAGCTGCTTTTCAGCCAGTTGGCCCTCAACTTATATAGATACAAACCCAGCACTTCCCCGCCCCCAGAATAAGGTAACTGAGGGTTATATGAGATACAGTTAATTATATTTTAGGAGAAATAAATTATTCAATACCATCAAATCGTGGGACTACAGTTTGATGATTACTAAATATCCTGTATTTCCTATTAACATTAAGGGAACTTTCACATTCCAAACCCTTTTATATCTTAGAAATAACAGAAAGCAATAGAAAATAAAATTCATGCTGTAAGTAAAAAAGTTCATAAATGGTTAGTCATTGTAATGTATAGTGGTGTATCCTTTAGCAGTAACATTGTTTTAGTCCAAATAAGCAGAAGTCAGCAAATTGTTTTAAAAATGATGCATTTACTGCTACCTATATTTTGATTGTTATTGAGTCTCTGATTTACAACTCTCCCATTGGATTTTTACTCCTTTCCTACTGTTAAACTGTTATCCACCCTCCTACTTTAATTTTTGTCTGTGTGTGTGTGTCATTTTGGGTCCATGTACTTTCATCATTCTTAAATGGCTGCATATTGATTCTGGAACAGTTAGCTGTTACTGGCTTGTTTGCACAATTGAATCATGGTCCCAGATGATTATTTTGTGTTATAAAATGCTTTTCAGGAGCCAAAAAAAAAAAAAAGGAAGAAAGAAAAAAAAAAAGGGGGCTTTTCAGAAACAGTTCTCTTATTTAATGTTAGCAGATTTTTCCAAATATTCACGTCTTCCTTCTTTTCTGTACACAAACTGACCATAAAAATGAGTGTGGCGCCACTCGTCTTTTTGAAGCAGCTACAAGTCTAACATTTCTTAATCACATCTACATTTTAAACAAATATTGTGACTTCAATTCATGATGATCCTGCCATAGAAATATAGGAGGACAATGTTTATAATAATAGTAATTCTCTCCTCTTTCAGACAGCCAAACATAGAAGAGAAGAGTTCAGACTGGGGAGAAAAAAGAAAATAGGCCTGGACTCACTGATTTTGTTGCTAAAGTAGAGCCACATACAGAATCAGCATATTCACAGTAGAAGTTTTGGAATGAGCACAGATGGCCTGATAAATACAGGAAAGAAAGTATTGAGAGAAAAATCAAGCTACTTCCACGTTGTAGAATGTAGCTGTGGAGGGAGGAGATGAAGAGTCAGAGCCATTAAAAACTGGAGCAGAGAACTGTTGCCATGGGAGTGGGGGATAAGGATAGCTGGTACCCTGGAGGCAGCAACTGGGGGGACAAGAACAAAAAGGAGAGGGATGAAAACTTGGACGCTGTATGTACAGGGGAGAGACTTTGCCCTTGTTGTTTGCCTTATTCCTAACCTATGTAATGACATGTAAGGGGCCAAGGCTGGAAATGCAAAACTTTTCAAAGTGAATATTAAGAACCCGTTACAGAATTTCCACGCCCCTCACCAATTGGAATTCATTGTTTTCTCTTCCCTTTGAGCTCATTAAAAATATACATAGTATGTGAGAGATGCAGTGAACATCCATGCTCACAGGCTGATATCTTGTGGATCACTAAGGAAAAGACAGAGACATTTATCCGTGGGAAGAGAAGATTGACAGTGTCATCTAATAAGACATAGAGTAGCTCATAGAAGTGCAGCAACAATTCTAATGCCATAAGGGCTTGGTACTTAAGTGAGAGATATTTTTTAGAAACCTTACTAAATATTCCTACTCATACTTTTTGGTAAACTATAGTACACCACCTCAGGTAATCTCCTGATGTCATAGGGCATAGCCATGGTTCAACAGGGATAAAATTTACACTTGGGTTTTTTAGTTTTAAAGTAAGTTACTTTAAAATAGGTTGCCATTTCCTGTACGCAAATAATATTTGCAGTCTCCCATTTTCCCAAAGAGCAGACATTGTAAATAGCAAAAGAATTTATTTTCCACCCCTATTTTCCAGGTACAGAGGATGCTAAATGATGCATTTTTGTAGCATAGTTAAACTTCCAAGTTTGGCCCCTTTGCCCCGTATTTTACCTGCAAGAATTGCAGGTAAATTGCAAGACTGCAAGTTTATCTCGCACTCTTCATCTTTTATTCTACAGTATGATTTGATTGTTTTAACTCTGTGACCGAAGATCTCACTTTGAACCCTTTGAAAATGTATATGAATAAACACAAGCAGGACTTGTCGGTGCAGCAAAAAAATAAAACTGCCTGTTATATGCAAAGTACATCTTTAATGATGTTTAAAAAGGAGCTAAACATCTCTATGGGAATTCTTAAAACACTTATCTCTTAGGCTCTTATTTAGTTTTGCGAGGCTTTGTTGTTTAACAAGCTGGAGAAATGGGTCATCTAATGTTATATTAATCAGAAAATTAATATTTTAATTTGATTTTCTTTATAGTTGAGATGCTTGCGGCATCTCCAGTGTTTTCTCTCTTCGTACACTGATGTTAAGCAGTATCATTATCATATTGTACCTTGGGGTTGTGAGATAACAGGGTCCAGTGATAGCTCTATTCTTAGGAGAGTGGGAGGTTTATGATGACACTTATTCATTTTAAATGGCAAATGGAGGCTCTCATGTAATGAAATGTCTTACAGCTGAGTCATAGGCTTTGCTACATTGGGCTCTACAGTTTGCATGCTTGAAATCACAGCTTCCAGGTTTAAGCAGGTGATGGTTTAGCCATTTTGTTCATACAATCTTTACAGTGAGCTGGAGTAAAAATCATACTCATTTGGTTTTTCATGAACATTCCTTTTTCAAAGGTTTTTTGATACAACAGATATGGCTATCAATAAAAGAAAAGGAGAGAAAGGAAAAATTAATAATTGGAAGGTTAAGTTCCAGTTTAGCATAATTTTTCAAATATTAAGTAAATCAAATGCAGAACTTTTATTCAGTATTATGAACTCTAATTATTGTTTTGAAATCAGCTTGGAAAATCAGAATTTGTGATTACATCAGGCCACACTGTCCCTGTTCTTTGTGGATCTATACAACAACTGACAAAGAAAGATTTCTCCTTTTCGCTCTCTTATGCATGACAGGTCAAAACAGTGCTAAGACAGAAATGGTTCACAGGTCACTGTTAGGTGAGCACAAAGGAAAAAACAGTCTGTTCCTTTTACCTCTTAGACACAATCTGACCTTCTTACTTTCTCCTCTCTCTCCAGACTCCATAACCGAGGATATTTACTGCATCAAAGGTCCCATGCCTACTACATGCCCCCTCCCCCTGTTACAAGTACACAAATCACACATCCTAGAGCATGTTCGCTCTGGTCCAATGCTAAGTTACATGTCTGAGTGAAAATATATTCTTGGAGATACCCTTACATACCAAGGTCAAAGCAAATCACATTCACACATTCCACAGCACAGCCAGTTTACTGGCCATAGTTCAGCACATGCACGGTAACCACGTATGACTGCAAAATAGTTAATATTTTATTGTTTCTTAGGCTTCACTGGCTTTGTAACATAGTCATTCACAAAAATGCACTCAAATGCAGGTTCCACTTACGCTTGCTATTATGCAAGCGCAAAACTGACCTAGCAGGAATGTGCTCTCTCTATCTTCCTTCCTCTTTCCCACCTGCCTCTCTCCTTCTCTTATTTTGTTGTTGTTGTTGGGTTTTGCTTGTTTGTGGTTTTATTTGTTTGTTCGGGTTTGTTTTCTTTTTAATTTGTAAACCAGCTGAAAGCTTGGGATGTGAAATGGTTATTTAAACATGACATAGTGTCAGATTCTAGATTTGGGGACTGAGTCATCTCTGGCAACACTTAGGTGCAGTCAGAATCTTTATTTCCCATCTCAGAATAGTGGTATCAGCTTTCCAAAAGATAAATCTACCTGGATTTATTCAACCTTGAGGCGAAAAATGATGTGTGGGACATTGGCTGGATTACAGCAGCACGATATTTTGAACTTAAAATGAATGGATGAATCTAAATGAACGTGCTTGCTGTCTGGGCAGAGAACAGATTAGAGAGCAATCCTGAAGAGAAGGACTTGGGGGTCCCAGTTGATGACAGGCTCAACATGAGGCAGCAATGTGTCTTTGCAGTTCAGAAAGCAAGCAGAATCCCAGGCTCCATCAAAAGAAGTGTGGATAGCACATCAAGGAAGGCTATTCTGTCCCTCTGCTCCACTGTTTTGAGACCCAACTGGAGTCCTGTGTCCAACACTGAAGCCACCAACACAAGGATGTGGAACTGCCAGAGCTGGTCCAAAAGAGGGACACAAAGATAATCAGAAGACTTGAGTACCTCTCCTTTGAAGACAGACTGAGCATGCTGGGGTTGTTTAGCCGAGAGAAGAGAAGCTACAGGATAGCTGGAGAAGGATAGCTGGAACAAGTTGTCCTGAGAAGTTATGGAGGATCCAAGCCTGGAAGCATTCAAAGCTAAGTTAGATGGCGTTTTGAGAAACCTGTCCAGCAGCAGGTGCACATGCACACAGCAGGGGGTTGAAACGAGAAGATCTTTAAAGTCCCTTCCAACCCAAACCATTCTAGTATTATATGATCTTAGCACAGTAACAACAGACTTAATAAGTAATCTTATATTATGGGATCCATAATAAGTTTTGTAATGGTTCATCAAAAGCTTGTGTGATTATTCCCATTGGGTCTGACTGGCACAAGGTAGTGCCAGTCAGACCCAATGGGAATAATCACACAAGCTTCCTTTGGGGGAAGCACTGTATGGCACCCATTTGTGTTTGTGGTGTGTATTTTTTTGGGGTGTGGGGTGTGTACAAAAGCTTATAAATAGGATAACAAACCTTTGCATGGTTTTTGAAGTAGGATGAAGTTCTGAGCCTAATTCAATATCAAAATTCATTTGAATTCATAAGTAGCTTTACCCCAGTTCTCAGATGAAAGGCTTTTAGAAAACTCTGAAACTTCCAAGGTGTTTAGCTTCATTGTGAACATTTCACTCTAGCTGTCATGTTGTTAAAGTCAGCAATTGCCATCATCAACAGAATGAGCTTGTGCTCTCAGCTACTCTTTGTTGAAAGCTGCAGGGACAAGTTTGACTGTCTTTATGATTTTGAAGCCTTATCTTGTGGAGTCTCTACCCACAACAAACAATATCTGTCTTCAAGGACAGTTTCATCAACTCCAGAAGGTGCAAGTCAATAAGCTCAATTAAGCAGGGATAGAAGGTGTCTTGAAAAGGTGAGTGCTCCAGAAGTGAACATGCATTAAAAAAGGGCAGTCTGCTTAAATTAAACCAAATAACCTAAAGGGCCTGGCTACATTTTTACAACACATGCCAAAAGAAGTTAGGAAGAAATTGTTTTAGCTGCTTAAAAAATAGATTGAAATTCCAATCCTTCTGTCCCAAAAGCACTGCAACATTTTTTCCCTTTTTATTGATTATCAGTCCATTTCTGTTGAAACAATCCTGACTAAGATCAAAATCCCTTTAAAGAGATGACCTTAAACCTGATGAAACACCAGCAGCACTGCTTCATACTATCAGATGGGTATTTTTGGAAAATGAAAGTAAATCAATATTAATAATATAAACCAGAAATTGATTGATTTTGCCATTAAAATATGTAATGGTGAAGGACCCTATATCTAATGATTTTTTGTTAAAGTCTGTAAGTAACATATTAATTAAACTGGATACGTGAAAATACTTCAAGACATTTGTAAGACTTATTTGGGTCAACCAATTTTTAAAAGCAAATGTTCTACTATTAATTGGGGAAGGATCACAGTTATTAAACAGTAAGGATGAAAGTCACATGAAGGGATGATTATGAGACATTTGAAATAAAAAAAAAAAACCAACAGAATTTGCAGTCTCCATCATTCTCTGTCTCACACAGTCCAATAAGTTAACTTGTACTGACTGGTGAGAGAGGCGATAAAAACTGATAATTCTTTAAATGACACTAATTCCAGGATGTATGCAAAGCCTCACCAATGCCTTAGCATCTATCAAGGACATATTAAATAACTCAAGATAGCAGATTAATATTGTGTAACCATCCTCAGAAATTCTAAACCATCCATTCCAACATCCTTACTAGCATTGATTATGAACCATTGAATCAGTACTTTATGTTCATTTCCTTTCATTTGCTTTATTTTACACTGGGGAATATTTGCATTTGTACTGCATTCCTGCTTCAAGTCAAACACACTTTAAAATTCATACCTGCCCTAATGCAATGATAACTTTACTAGCCTGTTATTGTTTTTGACAACTATGTCTATCCTCTCCTCTATCAAGCAGGGGAGAATGAAAAAGGGGAAAGATTATATAAAGGGAAATAAAAAAACCTCAAAGGTCAGTGATCTGCTAACAAAACCAACATAGAAATAACTGATTGGGAGATCTGGAAATTAACAGCTAATATATGTCTATAAAGCTCTAGTAATGATTAAAAAAAAATAAAAAGTTAACAAAAAACACCAACAATGAAATGAGGAGCTAGAAAGCACATTATAAGAATCAGTAAATCATTTGGAAAAAGAATCCAAATCGCTACTCAGAACTGAAAACCACTAAGTCAATCCTTATTGTCGAGCCTAATGTGATCCAATGTACTGTAGTGAGGGAATGGGAAGGAAGTGTCTACACCACATGTTGAATTAAAGGGAATCAACCAGCCATTTACTTTCATTTATTTAGTAACCTTTGTGATGAGATCATCAAGTATATTGTCTCTTCAGGAATCATAGAAAGCTACTACCTTGCTCTCTTGTTTCTAGACCACCCTTTCAAGTCTCATTTTTCTGTCAGACTATTTGAACTATTACATTCATGGGTTATTTTAGGGGGAGGGTGGTATTAGCTCTGTGCTAGGAAAAAAAGATACAAAGAGAATATTCTAGAAGATTAGTTTGTAAATTGTTGTGCTCACCACAGATTATGTTCACAGAGATCAATAGGAAATAATTTTACTACAAGGGTTAAATAAAGAGAAAAATATTTCCTGTTCTGAAAAATCAAACACAAAAAACATGGATTTTGCCACCTTACCTACAAATCTGAAGATAACTGTGTTAAACAGAGGGCTTCTCTTGTCCCTTTGGTAGGCACATCACCTGCCTTTGAAGTAATTCGCTGTTGAGGGCAGGTCAGATGAACAGTCTTCACATTTCTTCTATCCTGTTTCCACAATACCAACCTGATGCAATAGCCCCCACTATAAGTATTTATTCTGTAGGTACATAAAGAAAGGAAGGTAAAATATATCTCAGAATGAGTGAGAAGACTTCTGCTACCAAAAGCAGTTAGCATAACTGAAAAATCATAGGATACAAATACCTGAATGTCTCAATGGCTCACTGCAGTTCAGGATCAAATATCTGAGCTATCAACAAGTTGGTAAAACTTCCCTGAAGTTTGCAAGAACATCCACAATACTTTCTTGGTCACTGTAGTCCCCTTAGTACAGTTCTACAGTTCTAGGCAACTCACTCTGCCTAGCTCAAAACTAATCTGAATATTGCTGTGAGGGCTTTGCATTGAGTCCTATTTAAAGCCATTTATGGTATTTCGGAAGTAACAAATTAAGCAAGTGCTTTTAGATTTGGATTTTCTTTCATCTACTTTGATTCTGCAGGAGTTCTTGAGAATTCAAAAATCTGGCATTGTTTTTCCCAGCTGTGGCAGTTGGTCCAATAGTAGATGCTAACTCACCTTGCAAATCTTGACTCAATTATGTTACAATATCATGGCAGGGAGGTCTCTAAGAGTTTCTCTGCTTGGGTGTGTGCACAGCACTCTATGTTGCTGCTAATACTCCTACTGTCACATTAAGATGATCTATGTGTACTGAAATATGAAAGAGAATATGGAATCTCTACATAGAAGGATTTTTTTATTCAAGAAGCGTGGTCAAATTGCATCTGTTTTAACAGGGGTAAGCTGGTCGTATATGTCCTGTTCTTTACCTGCTTCCATGATAACAGTCATAAAGTCTCAAAGTTAAAATACAATAAAGACAAAACCAGACAGAGATGCACCATAATATTGTTGGAAACCAAACTTTGTACAGGAAGGAAGTCACAGGTTAAGCTCTTTGATGCTTCTTGGAATAATTTCAGAGACTTATTTTTCTCTCTTAAATAACCTGCACAATTCCTTCTGGTTTTTGCTTGGCAGTGGTGCTGATTGTACACCTTCAACAGAGCTGAATTTAAAAAAAAATAAACTGTTCCTAGACATGTCAATCTTTCATCAAACAAAATCAAAGTAGTATTATTTTTTAAAGGAGAAAACTTCCAATTAGTGATAGCTGAATTTTGCATAATGCATAAATTATCTAAACCAGCATATTATTTTATTCTGTTCCAGATTGTCTGGTAAAGAATTTGTGTTCCTATGAATTTATTCATTGTTTTCATTAGATCTGTGAACAGTTTATGTACTGAACTTCAGTACATAGGGTGATTTGCTGACAATTTACTTTGACTATTCACAGTTTGTTGAGCTTAACTGTAAGCTAAATCATGTGGGTTTATTTCTGCTTTCTAAATAAATGAATATTTTTAAACTGTGAAAATAACAAATAATGCTTAGCCAGTAACAAATAAAAAGTAATGAATACTCTTTGAGTGATTTTTGATTCCCTTCTTCCTCCCATATTTGTGCAACTAAAGCTGCTCAAGTAAATGTTGAAAAATACCAAAATGAAAGACATGGGCACACAGGAAGAATGGCTTTTCAATTGGTTACTTAGAAGTCTTCCATTAGGTGTCAGCTGCTTGCATTTCCAAACATTACATCCCACAATAATGAATAAAAGACTTCCTAATAAAAGGAAGGCATTTTAGAAAAAGCATTATGAGTACCTACTCAGGACTAAGGTTAATTTTGTGCCTTGCCTGAGCACTTTGGCTTGCAGATACAGAGCTTGATTTAGGAATGGGTCACACTCCTGAGACATGAAATACTCATCTGTTGTGCGAACAGTCATACTCAAGAATGACTGAAATTTCTCTGACCAGATCAGAAGAAAGTAACTGAGCATTCTGTGATAGCTGATCTCTCCCCCAGCTGTGGAAAACTATTGAAGCAGCTCTACTTATAATACATTTGTCAGAATGCTAATTGGAAAAATGACTTCATTGTGTGAGTCATACAGTCACCTTTGTGGACCTCATTAGACTTAAATGAGCAGACTGAAGGCCAGAGCAATCATTCTGAGCACAGCCATATGTTGGTGAAGAAGCTCTCTCAGAAACAGGCTCATGGCCAACTTTGGATGTTTACAAATGGCTAGATGGAAGATGGAGGTCTTGTTGGCAGGAAATACACTGGAAACTCTCACACATGTAGTGTGTTCCCTTTCACAACAGAGGACAATTTCAAAACAAATCTTCTTTTAAAGTAGCAGATTCACTATCTGGTAAAGTTTTAAATAGCTTGCAACATTTTCAGTTAAGACAGTTAGTTCTGTTAGTTTCAGGTGGCAGTAGAGCAGGCTTTCACGTAGCTGTGTGGTTCTTTGCAGCACGGGCCATAGCATTGATTGGAAATAAAATCTTCTTGTTGGACAATGAAGTCACTCCAGTCTGACTTAAAATTAGCATGGATAATTAAAATAAGTTATTGTCTGAGACTGTGACATTCCTTGAGAAGCTGAGATATATTCAGGGAGCTGCTGCTTATGTACATTTGAGAATTAGGTAGATCTGGATGAGGTAATATTCAGTAAGAGAACTAGTACAAGAGAGAGATATAATCTACTGTTTCATTTAATTTTATTTAGTTTTGTTTAACCTGAAAGATTCTGCTAATAGGATAGCCAGATTCAGAAGAGCTGAGGAAAATAACATTTAAAGAAATCTCATACTAAATAAATCTTGATAGAGCAAGCTAATTGGAAGCAACATGGGAATAGTGATCTCCTTCTGATGTAATCAAAATAATTTTATATAAATTTAATAGAAATTTGGAATCAGGTATAGGGTGACTTACAAAACCTGATTATTATACAAGGAATTAAATTCCATATATTTTTTTTCAGAGACGTAGTTAATAATATAGTCAGTAAGGTTTATGGAATAACTTCAGCCCAAACAGAACTATTGGGACATGGCACTTTAATGATTACAGATACCTTACCTTAAATGTATTTGTTTTGAAGCTCTAGATTAAGATACTTACATGGCTGTGAATTCTCAACAGTATGACCTTGTTGAATTTTATGTCAACTGCTCACACATGTCTGGACTTCAGAAAAGTACCCATTTTGCCTCATTGTCTCGCTTGCCGTGCACACAATCCTCCTTCTATCTGACCCTGAAATAAACAAGAATGAAGAAAACATTTTCAAAACCTGACAGCTCACTACAAGTAAGCAGAAATAAAATAGGAGGCTTTTAAAAACCTACATTGTTACTATAACGTTTAAACTAGCAAGAGAGCTTCAGAAGGCTATTTTAAGGAAAGCTGCCAACAAGAAGATGGAAAATCTTGACATTCCCATCATCGCTTGAGAGACAGAGTTGTAGCTACTCAACTCCGCCTTCCTACATGATGAAAAATAAATCTGAGGCATGGCCCTTGAAGTATCAACCCCCAAAACACTCTGCTCATCTGAGTTATGTTCTTCCCACAGTCATGTTTCCATTATGCTTCTTAGTGTCATAATTGGTAACACAGAGGGAAAAACCATTTCACAAAAATGGCCTTAAATTCCTAAGTTCACTTATAAAAAGCAATCAAAGTCACAACCGGTAGGCGGCAAAACAAAATGATAAAAACTAGGAAATAAAACACATTGGCCGTTTTGAGAGCCTTCATACCCAAGCAACACATGATGCTTTTCCCATTTACTTACCTGAAAGACAGAAAAAATTGCCCCTAAAGCACAGAATTAAAAAAAAAATAAAGAAAGAATTTAAAATAAACCACAAACTCACTGGAACACATGCAGTGACCTGGGTATCTGCCACAAAATGCCTAAAATTCAGAGGTTCCTGCCCAAGCTTTATGCAATGATTTGGGATTCATGGAGTTTACCTATTTTTATTTTTAGAAAAGCTCTATTGTAAAATGCTAAGCATCTATAATTTGCATACTACTCTTGAAGATGCTTCTTAGAGCAATTTGTTGCTTTTGTGGCTGGCTGTGGACTTGGATATTGCTATGGCACTAAATATGAGTAATCATCATTACCCAGGCAGGCACACCTTTTTATTCTTCAAGTCTATAGAAGTTTCACAATCAAATTTTTCAAGCCAAAATGCTGACATGTAAAACATTACAGAATCACAGAATCACCAAGGTTGGAAGAGACCACAAAGATCATCAAGTCCAACCTGTAACCCAAGACCTTAACTAAACCATGGCACCAAGTGTCACGTCCAATCCCCTCTTGAACACCTCCAGGGATGGTGATTCCACCACCTCCCTGGGCAGCCCATTCCAATGGCTAATGACTCTCTCAGTGAAGAACTTTCTCCTCACCTTGAGCCTAAACTTCCCCTGGCACAGCTTGAGACTGTTCTGGTGCTGGTTGCTTGGGAGAAGAGACTAACCCCTTCCTGGCTACAAACACCTTTCAGGTAGTTGTAGATAGCAAGAAAATCTCCCCTGAGCCTCTTCTTCTCCAGGCTAAACAATCCCAGCTCCCTCAGCCTCTCCTCATAGGGCTTGTGCTCAAGACCTCTCCCCAGCCTTGTCGGCCTTCTCTGGACATTTTCCAGCAACTCAACATCTTTCCCAAACTGAGGGGCCCAAAACTGGACACAGGACTCAAGGTGTGGCCTGACCAGTGCTGAGCACAGGGCAGAATGACTTCCCTGATCCTGCTGGCCACACTATTCTTGATGCAGGGCAGGAGGTCATTGGCCTTCTTGGCCACCTGTGCACACTGCTGGCTCATGTTTAGGTGGCTGTCAATCAGCACCCCCAGGTCCCTTTCTGTTTGGCAGCTCTCCAGCCACTCCGACCCCAGCCTTCCTATCTTTGAAATCCCTTTGCCCTTAAAGGTGCTGCCTACAGAATAAAATCTGGTATACTCTCTTACTTTCACCCTCAGTTTTTCCAACTTTGAGCTTTTTCTAGAAAGCCAGCCATTGGATGAACAGAACTAAAGTTTATGTAAAAGAGTTATTATTTTTGTCAGCATTACAGTGACAGTCCAGCAAATCCTTCTGGATAAAGAAATTCTTTGTCCTTTGTGTACCAACAAATTCCTTTTTTCATCCTTCGAGTGACTGACTTCATGGCTACCCTTAAATTATTAACTCCTGCAACAATGTTGAGTGCTATCGTAGTAAAAAAAATGCATTTTTCATAATGACATTAAAGAAAAATATAAATATCAGCACAGTAAAACTCTGCTATTTCTAATGGAACACTTTGACTCACAACCAGAAGTGTCATTTCTTGAAGCGAATGTTCATGTTTAATTCTAACACTTAAACATTTCTTCTAGTAATCAGCAGAACTCATGGTAAAACTTGTGCTGTTGTCTGCACCAGATTTGTCACTAGTATTGTGCAGTTCTATGAAATGGAACTATGGATTGAATATTTTAAAAGAGGTTCAAGCATGTTCAGTGCTTTGTTCAGTTACACTATTTGCCAGTATTTCATCCAATGACAATAACACATTCAAACTGCCTTTTCATGAAGCCTTCTTTCACATTTATCTTTTTTTTCTCTTGGTAAGAAATATCCATAAGGATGACTGTTTCCCTCACCTTTCATTATCAGGCAGGATAAATGGGAACGTCAAATAAATGCTCCTCTGAGGTATAGTTTAAGACTATTTGTTCCCTGTATTGTATAACAGATTACAGTGAAGAAGGTATTTCTCTTTTGAGTGGTTTACTACTTGTAAATTTATATTTTTGTGAAGTTGCCTGCTTTTTCCTTTGATCACAGAGTCATTTGGGTTGGAAAAGACCTTAATGATCATCTGGTTCCAATTTGTCTACCATGGGCAGGGATATCTTCTACAACACAATGTTACTCAAGGCCCCATCCAGTCTGACTCGGGACACTCCCAGGGCTGGAGCCTCTGCAGCTTCTCTAGGCCACTTGTTCCAGTGCCTCACCACCCTTACAGGGAAGAACTTCTTCCCAATGTTTACTTTAAATCTATCTTTTTCCAGTTCAAAGCCATTACTCCACATCCCATCATAACATGACTTTTTATGAAGTCGCTCTTCAACTGTCTTGTAGCTCCCTTCAAACACTGAAGGGCTGCTCTAAGGTCTCCCTGGAGCCTTCTGTTCTTCAGGATGAACAGCCTCAACTCTCTCAGCCCTACATAGGAGAGGTCTCATCGTCTTGGCATACTGCAGAATTCACATTAGGAAATAGCAGAGAGAATTTAGATCTCCTGCTACAGACACATAAGCTTCTGCTCAGTGCAGTGCATGTGTATTCTCAGTTGTCCACACTTCTGACACTCCACTCCTAGCATTGCTCAAAGCTCTTGAAAACTTCCATTTCATGGAGCAATAATTTTGCCCACAGAGTGGATCAACTGTTAGAGACTAGACTTCACAAATATTTGGGCAAGTTTTACTTTGCATCAAAGAGAACAGTGAACTCTGATTCTGATTTGAAGTTTTCTTCAGCCTGATCTCTGTTTCTACCAAATGCAAATTTAAACAAACAAGGAAATGGAATGCAAGAAGCTAAAAAGTCACGCACCATTAAGAAAATGAAATAGTTCTTTCAGAAATGCTAATTATTTTTTTCCACATAGCATATGCCATGGGTTTAATTTATTATTAGTTATGCTGTTAAATTGACTGAAAATGTAACATTATACCTTAATAACCCTACTGTAAATGCAAAGCACATCCTTAACTAGGAACCCACAAGTGTTGCTACCATAATGTAATACAGATAGTCTACAGAATTAATGTATTCATAATAATGTATTCATAAAACTTCTAAATATGGGAAAATTAAGAATTGCTAAGATATGATTCCGATAAACAAAAATCTAACCCTTTTCAAAGTTTCACAGATTCCACCATATGTCAGAGTTCCTCTGAATAACCCTGGCCACATGCTTTCAAGTTTAATGCAGTTAATTTTCCCCACTCAAAAACTAATTTTAGTCTGGTAGTTCAACTTACTTCCCAAATTGTGAAATTCATCGTGTAACCATGGCACACAGATTCTAGAGCTAGGATGATGTATATTTTTTCCCCTTCTATCTACCTATTACCTACAGAAGAGCCATACAGCAAGCACACAAATTAATCAATGTGAGATAAACCCATTCCCTCAGTTCACTCACTTTACCATATGGAAATAAAGATCTTCAGAACTGAAAGCTTCCTTGCCCTAGGGCCTAGGGAGCATTGCCATATGACATATGTTTCTGCATGTATTGTTTAACTGTTGTTTTGAACTAATTTTTAGTAAGGTTTAATTGCATAATAATGATAATTGTATTTATATATCAATATAGACTTCTAAAGCCTTGGAAATACTTGCTGTAATTACAAAAAAGTATTTTGCAACATTTCCTTTCTCTTTTTTTATTGTTTGCACATTAGAGCACTGCACTAAATCCATATCCACTTTCCTTAGCTAATGTCAGTTGGTGTAGGTCCAGGCCTGCGGTGGAGGTGGTTTGGTCCTGTTCCCCAACTGGCTGCTAAAACCTGCTCCTTGCAAGCTTCACTCCCCACAGCACACTCCTTCCCCATGGCTGCTGCACCCTTCCGGAGGACTGCACAGATTTTCCTCTGCCTTCAGACACCAACTCGAGCCTGGCCCCAGAAGCTGACACCCTGGCACCTGCCCTCACCCCCCCCAGAGGTTGTGAATATTCAGCTTGCTGAGCTCTGTGGACCTGGAACAACAGTACAGGGCTCTGGGTTGGCCTTCTCAGGCTGTGAAATTTCAGTGAAATCAAGGAGATTTCTTCTGCTGAGTGGAAAGCATGCAGAAGAACTGTCAGGATGGAGGTCTTGCACACTATATGAGTGGAAGAAGAGAAGTGGAACTCTTTCAACAAGCCTGTTTGCTTCATAGTATAAAACCATATAATGAAAGCACTTTCACATCATTGTAATTTTGTAATGTTTTATACTTTAGTCTTATTTTTCATAGCAGTTTCTCTGATTTATCCATTCCAGGTTTTTTTATGTTATTTCTTTTGTTGTTGTTGTTGTTGCTGTTGCCTGTTTATTATTGGCATATATTTTTAGTATTTTTCCTTTGGATTTTTTTTTTCTTTAAATTGACAAGATTTCATTTCTGTTTGTTAAAGAGAACCAGCTGTTTTCTTCAAAGATAATTTTCTGAAGCTGTTGTGTGCCATAATTACACTGCAATTACACAGCAATATCCATAAAAGCAGATGAGGATTCTACGTGTCCTTCTGACTCATTAGAAGTTGCAAAAATGATGGATGCAGTCTTTCCTAGCTTGACTATTGCCCTCTGTTGGCAAAGCCAAGTCTTGTCAAATTGAGAAAGAACTAAAGCAAAGAATATGGGAAAACCTTTGAAAGAAGATTAATTTCAGTTTTGGTAGTGGAAATAGTGAAATAATATTGAAGCTGAAAAGTATTTTCTACATGCATTTTATGGAGAACACTTCGAGTGCTTTAGCTAATGTTTGCAATAAATCATCATTATATACATTTTGTGTTCCATTTTCTGAGAAATCCTTTTTTCATACAGTCAAATTACTTGAGCAATTATTCTCTTTTCAGTTCAAATTCACATTCATGTAAATTCCTTACAAAAACCTTCATACAATTTCTTCTTTTTAAAGATATGATCAGACTCTGTTCAGTTCTGTTTTGTTCTGTTGCTCTGTCACGAATTAGTTGAAAAAAGTCCAAACATGCTCCCGTGGAATACCTTAGATCTTCGTGTTCTAACTATGGAAATGAATAAAAGCAGAGAGCTTCTTTCTTTAAGCAGGCCAAACCAAATTCTTTCTGAATCAACAGACCAAAAATAATTTCATTTAGGAATAAGTTCTCAAATATTTGAGATTACAGAAGAGAGTAATTTGGATATGGAGATGAGGCTTTGGGAGTTGGAAAGGGTGAGTTGCGTGTCGGTTTATTTCATTAAATATTGTCTCATATGAGCTATTTAATTTTGTTGTTAGTCTGTAGCTTGGTGACTTCTGAAGATTCTGCGTGATGAGTGTGAGCCAAAGCCAAGAGACAGCTTGCACTGACTTTCAATGGACTCTTGTTCACTCATGTCAGAGCAGCCACTGGACTGTCTCTGATCTTGATTTGTAAAAGTATTATGGATGGGGTAGACTTTCAGAAAACAAATGAGTTTCATTAATATCCTGCAAAGTTTACTGTGAGCTGCAAGTCAGAAGAGACCTATCAAGTCAGATGAGACCTATCAGCACATTAGTTTCTCCTGACATTTTTCAATTTCAACCAGAGCTGGATCCTGATACAGTTTCAAAACATTTACTTTGGCATGGGCAACAGGGAGTGTTCTGCTTTTGTAGCCAACTCGTCAACCAAAGCGCACGAGGTGATTATTAGTCCTCTAGTGACCTGCAGCAAACAGACCTTGTTTAAACAGTAAAGTTAAACAAAACTCAGTTTAGAGAGTCTATTTGGAAAAAAAAAAATGGAATTGGGAAATAAATGTGCATTATTTTCAGTTGTCCTTCTAGCTGTCATAGCATCTACAATGAGTTTCCTAAACTGTAGAATTTTTAGTTGCTCAGTGTTTCCCTTAATTAGAGGCAAGGATCAGATTTTGCCAAGGCTTACACAAACACAAGAATAAATTTTCTTATGCTCACACTATTTCAGCATTGATAGCTAAGGCTATGAGCAAAGCTTCATAGGTCAATTATTTCTTGTCTAGCATCACAGAGTTGACCTGAAATTGCTTTATTTTGTCCCTTCCCTCTCTTTTCATCAACACTCAATATTTCTGAGATTTTTTTTCCTGTGAAATTAGACTTGTACACCAAGATACCATGAAATGTAGTAAGAAACCTACACCAGGAAAAATGAAAATGTGGAAAGACACTACACTGTCATTGTCCAGCGAGAACACACTGACAATTTTTTGTTTGTGTAGGGCAGTAGTTCTTTCAGTCTATAAGATGATTGCATAATTGCAAGACTTTCAGCATTTCTTCCATCTAGTCATTTTTGACTGAACTGTGTTGATTAGCTTTCAGTACAATGCCTGACAATGGTTCTGCAGTTGTTCTGCACAGCTCATGCCAATGATCATCATACCTGATGAAGTGTATTGTTGGAGTCAACAGCTTTTAATCTGCTGCTCCTGTGGAAGGCACCACTTCCAATGTTGAGTGTAAATTTTCCACAAGTCCTTTGCATTTTGCTTCTAGAATTACATTTTATTCAATATGTAGGGGTTATTTTTTTTTTTAGCTTAATTACTTACAGCAATAAAATAATCCTGGTTTTTTAAAAGTCATTTTAAGCCAATACAATTAACAATTCTATCACATCTCCGCTACTGAAATGATAAGAGTTACTTCACAAGCTCAGTTTGAATATTTTTGCTACTGTATATACTTAAAACACCACAGTATCACCAAGGTTGGAAGAGACCTCAAAGATCATCAAGTCCAACCTGTCACCACAGATCTCATGACTAGACCATGGCACCAAGTGCCACATCCAATCCCCTCTTGAACACCTCCAGGGATGGTGACTCCACCACCTCCCTGGGCAGCCCATTCCAATGATGAATGACTCTCCTCACCTTGAGCCTAAACTTCCCCTGGCACAGCTTAAGACTGTGTCCCCTTGTTCTGGTGCTGGTTGCTAGAGAGAAGAGACCAACCCCTTCCTGGCTACAACCACCTTTCAGGTAGTTGTAGAGAGCAATGAGGTCACCCCTGAGCCTCCTCTTCTCCAGGCTAAACAATCCCAGCTCCCTCAGCCTCTCCTCATAGGGCTTGTGCTCAAGGCCTCTCACCAGCCTTATTGCCCTTCTCTGGAGATGTTCAAGAGTCTCGATGTCCTTCTTAAACTGAGGGGCCCAGAACTGGACACAGGACTCAACGTGTGACCTAACCAGTGCTGAGCACAGGGGCACAATGACTTCTCTGCTCCTGCTGGCCACACTATTCTTGATGCAGGCCAGGATGCCATTGGCCTTCTTGGCCACCTGGGCACACTCCTGGCTCATGTTTAGGTGGCTGTCAATCAGCACCCCCAGGTCCCTTTCTGTTTGGCAGCTCTCCAGCCACTCCGACCCCAGCCTGTAGCTCTGCATGGGGTTGCCGTGGCCAAAGTGCAGCACCCGGCACTGGGACTTGTTGAATGCCATCCTGTTGGACTCTGCCCATCTGTCCAGTCGGTCGAGGTCCCTCTGCAGAGCCCTGCTATCCTCTAACTAACTAACATCTGCTCCCAACTTGGTGTCATCTGTAAATTTGCTGATGACTGTCTCAATCCCCTCATCCAGATCATCAATGAAGAGGATGGGACCCAGGTGAAGGCACATTTAAAAACACTGCAGAAAGCATGAACACAAAAATGACACACACACAAATGTGTGCCTATGTAACCAAGACAAACCATGAGCAGTTAAAACTCATACTTTACACTTTTCTCCACTTTTACTGTATCTGTGCCTTTTTTTCAGGGCACACAGTTCTGGTGGCACAATTGTGACTGCATGAACTGTGTAAAATTGAAACATGACTATTTTCTATCTATATTCATTAAAATGTAGAGATGAAAGGAGGTAGGCCCTAAAGTCCATTTAATCTTTAACCTCTGGAAAGTGTGATGTCACAGTTAAATTCAGTCATTTTAAAAGAAAGAAATCTGAAATCTGTTGACTGGATTCTATACTTTCCTAAATGCTTATTGTATTTGTGTTGTCAGGTCAAAGTTTGCACATGTCCTATTAAAAGAAATAGAAGAAAAAGAGACTAGGAGATATATACACCAGTTATTGTATGCAGGAACTGCAAAGGCCTTGTCTTGCTGTAAATGTAATGGCTATCAGGGAGTAAAATCCTCTGCATTGCAATATTTCTGTCAAAACATTTGCATAAAATGCATACTGCTACTTAAATATTGCAAAATCATCTTGAAAAAGGCTGTCTTGTTTTCCTGTACCTGAAGTCCTCACTGGAAATGGTTTGAGGATGGCAGTGGTAAAATGAAGGTGCCAGATACTTAGCCAAACTATGCCACTAAGTCAATTGACTTGGAACAAGCAAGTGTCAGTTTTCACTACATGAAATTGCAGTGAAGACCTTCCCAGATAGTTTTATATTTAAAATGTCATTTATATCTACAGATTATTTTACTGAAGAGGAAAAAATGAAAGATACCTTTTAGCCCTTTTGAAAAATGTTATTTTACTGGGACTGGCAATGACACTTCCAGATGTACAACAGTCTGGATGCCATTGAGCAGTTCAAGGTATTCTCTTTTAAAGGTTTTAATTTTACCTCTGGGAGTATATAAATCATACCAAATCTCCTACTGACCTCTGTCACTAGATTATTTTCATTTTATTTTTTAAACTCTCTGTTGCACTCTGATGTTATGTATTCAGTGATGCTGTATGTATGTGCAGTACATTATTCACAAACACTATTAGTTTCATTATTTCTGATTTAGGATCAAGATCTGTCTTTCACATTCACAGTTCCTGTCAACTGCAATCATTTTCTGCCTGCCTTTACACATAAGATCAATGTTCTTAGAGTTCAGGTGTCTGTGAATGTCATCCTGAAGTTGATGGTATTTCTGGTTCTTTATTGCTTTCTGACATATCAGTACACTTAAGTACAATTTTTCTCCAGTGCCTGAGGCTGAGTTGACTGAAGTGGTCCTTCAGTTGCATTCTGTCATCTGTGTGTTGACCATGACCTTCATGGTTTATTTATGATTTAGGAGGTTATGTCTTTCCTATCCTCTAGCAATGGCATTTTAGTGTAATTCTTTACAAAATTTCTTAGTTCTGCAAATAACTTGCAAATATTCAGGGTCCCTTTTTACAATGTTCTGCACTAAATAATGGCAATCTGGCCTGGAATTTTAGAGAAACATTTCTAGATGTATTTCCAGTGTCTTCTTACATTGTTTCTTACATCATCTGCTGTCCTTCAGATTCAAAACAATAATGAACAATCTTTGCCATCTTTGGACCGTATCAGTCTACTATGAGTTCTTAGATGAGGCCTTACTGTGAGGTCTTTAATGATCTGGTAAGGAATCTGCTCAATTATGCATCATCTGCCTGGGAATGAATGTGTCTGGTAGACACTGAAAAGGATTAAGCATGAAGAGTTTATGGCAAGATGAGACCATTAAGAGCCTTGAATTTAAACAGCTGATAAAATATGAACTAGACATCATTAGGGTTTCAGACTATGTATAGTGTTAATTGCATTTGGAGTTTCATATGGGATTTTTGCTACTGGCTAAACTTACACTATAAACTGAGGAATGATACTTCCTTGAGCAAAACCACTCAATTAAATTAATGACATGATTCATGTCAGTAAACATAATATGATGAGCTTACATTCTAGCTTATTAGTCAGAACAGGACTGTTGTACCAACATCAGAGAAAAAAGGATATGAGTCTTCCATTACTAGATGAAAGTTACCTATCTGCAGAAGTAAATAAGCCCAAGTAGCTTCTCACACTTGAATTTTCACAGAGAAATGTGGATTAAGAAGAAAACCTGTATAGAATAAATTGATGTTGCTACCCTAGAAACACAGTTTTCCTTCCTGGTAATATTTGTAAAGCTGGTGGATCATATAATTCTTAGAGTCACTTCCAAATTCTTGCCTTTAGGGGTGTTTAGCAAACACTAGTGCTAAGATCTTCATCTAGGCATTTTTCACATGCCGCTTTTATTGTCACAATAGCCTTTATTCCATGCTTCTTATAAACACTCTGGACTTCTTTCAGCAATTTTGAAAGCAGATCAGTCTTCTAGGTGAACTAAAGAAGCTGTTGGCATCACTGCTATGCTTTAGTCTGTGCACTGCTTCCAACTTCATCAGTGCAATGACATCTAAATTTTGCACCTCCACATATAAAGCATTTCATATCACATCCTCTGCAGTGTCCCTGCTCATAGACTTAAATACTTTGCTGAAGTCCTCAGCTACTATCAGTCCTATTTTGCTACTATGGTCCAGTCCAACTGAGAATCAGTTAAACCCCATATTTTGAAGTAGGTTGAAGAGAACAAGGCTTCTTAAAGGCAAGAGTACACATTGAGGACATGGTCTGTCAGTCTGCACGTATTTATCAAAGCACATAAGCCCACGATGTTACTTTTGATAAGTATGAAAATCCTACTAAATGAGGCTTAAGCACTTGTTTAAAGAAAAATAAAGCTGCAAATGAAAATGCCATGTAGAAGTAACCCACCATGACCTCCACCACCAGTTCTGGAAAGAACATTTATATTCCTAACTGTAAAGTTATCTTCTCCTCCTCATCCTCCTTTGCCATCCTCTAAAGCTCAGCAGTAAGAAAGATCACTGCCAACCCTTTTAGACAACACGTGGGTGTGAATATGCTTTTCTAAGCATGAAGGTCATATCTCCTTTTGGAGAAGCATCTTCCACACGACATGGATACCCTTACAGGAGTTCCAGACGCAGATATGTTTACCCCAGCTCAGATGCTTTACAATTCATCTGAATAAACTCATCACTGGTCAAGTGTCTGAAATGAGTATTAGGATCTGCTCATCTACATGGTGGATGCAATTAGTACTGCTGACTTAATCTCTTCTATCATGCACAATGAAGATACAAAAATACACCAAACAATAAGCCACCAAAAATGCAGAATCAGTTGATCCAGACACTTTTGTCACAGATGAATGCAAATAACAGGACTCAAGTCCAGTAATGAGTGTCATAGTCCAAAGCACAAAATCACAGCTAATTTGTAAAGCTGTTAACACACATAACATTTACACTCCTATTTAAAAATCTGAAGTATTCAAAGGTTTAAGGGGAGAAGAAGCCAATAATACTTGATGATTCATTAGTTTGAGAGGCATGCATGCTCTTGTTGAGACAATTAAGGCTTTGGTCACAAATCCTTTGGTTTTATTGATCTGCCAGAAATCATAACTCTGGCTTATTTTATACTTAACACTGAAGTGGTCTGAACAAGGGGGAAGATAGGTTGAGCAATTACTCTGTGATATTTGCATTGAATTGATCCTGCAGTTTCAAAACACAGATCAGTGACCAAATGCTGTATTATGATATAATGTGGCCTCAGCAAGTGCCATTCATCCTGCACAGAAAGCAAACAGAAGGCTTCTGTGTTAACATCTTGAAAATTGGATAGGATAAAATGTCAAATAATGTTCGTGCAAGTTCTTCAGGAAAGAGCCTTGTAGGTATGCATAGATGTTCTGACTTGTTAGCCATCAAAATAGCACCTTTTGATAGAATGAAAATTATTACTTACAGAGGGTGCAACTTTACTTCCTTTATAAACCCCACTACAAATAAACAGTTGAAAACTGCCATGCAGACATTACACTTTCCTTATAAAAGAGTTCTGTGTTTTGTCTTCTTTAAGCCATCTACTCTGTATTATGCACACAAGAGCTCACAATAGAGGCTTAACACTCAGTAGAGAGATGCCAGAACCATCATGGACAGTTCTCTAAAATCATTGGCTCAAAATCCAACAGCTGCCAAAAAGAGAAAACAACAATATAGTGCTGGGTATCGTCAAGAATATGACTGAGAATGGACCAAGAACATAATCCAGATACTACATAACTGTGTGCAGTACTGGTCTCCGTACCTGCAGGACATAATGGAATCTGAAAATGTACAGAGAAGAATGAATAAGATAAGTAACTCCATTGTGTGGATGGCGTGATAGAGAGACAGCCTAAAAAGTTAGAATTAGAGTTACCTGCTGCAGCTTGTAGCAGTTTGGGTAAAAACAAGAAACTATTTGTTTATACAAAGGGTGAGGATTGTGTAACTTGGTGTCAGAGCTGGAGCAAATGACACATTCAAGAAGAGATTAAACAAACTGATGGACAAGGAGGGTCCAAAGCAGATACTATAGGGAGTAGGTGGGGATGTATCCTTTATCGTCCTTCATCTGAGGATATTAGGAGAGAATACCACAGTTAGCAACCATGTTTGTGGGGCTTCTCCTACTGCCAGTGCCGAACAGGTGAGTTCTTTGAGCTCTTCTACAGATAAAGAGTGAGACATGTTCTTGTCATAGAGTCTCCTTAATTATAGAAAAGTTTTATATAAATATTTCTTTGCTGTTCAAAAAAATGATATATTCCCTTCAGGATTTTCAGTAAAGATGAATTTAAACCACAAGTAAGCAGACTTTATGGATGTTATTTTCTACCATTAAAATGCCCATAAATTAGACAAATACTGAAATATGTGTAAAAATATACTACAAAATTTCATTGTATACTATTTTTGAGTATTATTTACCCATTTCATATTAATCTTCCATCTTTTTTTTTCACAATACTCTAAAATATGATTGCCAATCTATGATACTTTAGGCAAGCACAGTAGACTATATCAGGAAATTTATCTCAAATTCATAACCACAAATTTTTGCTCCAGAAGATTGCTTCTAAATGTTATATTCAAAAGTACTAAAAAACAGAGGTGTTGCCTAGGCAAGAAAATCTCAATGTTTAAAGTTAATTTGAAATGTTTTTAAACAATCCATGTTCCTGTTATTTATAGAATACATTTGGCTAAAACCAGACAACAATATTCAGGAGACAGACACAATTCAAAAGCTGTAAACACTGCCATTGTGTCTCCCAATTTATTTGCCACAGATTATGAAACTAGTTCTAAATTTCCTCTGTCAAGAGTTTTGAACAGAGGAAAGTAACATTATCCAAAATGTTTGTCATTAAATGTAGGACCTATCTAATTTTAATTCACTGGTAAAACAGTCTTTACCAACTTCCAAGGCTGTGTAACCCCAACATTTTAAAACAACAAAATAATTTGTCAAAAGAAGGTGGGATGCTGCAAAATGCAAGGCAAAAAATGTGAGAAAAAGGCACTCCCCCGCTTCTCTATAATGTGACTGCAAGTCTAGCTTGATTTGTACATACTTAATTCTTGCTGCAGTATGCACCAATCCTTTGATGCTCTCAGATAATCCTACTTAGTAAGCCTAGCTAGAACCCTTGCACAAAAATGTCCACAGAAAAAGGCCTGACTAAGTAATCAGCTTGATGTTTAAAGTGGTAGCATCTCATGGGATGCTGCAGTGATCAGTAACAAGTTCAGATTAGCTCATGTTCTGCAAGAAAAGACAAAATGCATGCTTGTAAGTTTCACAGATAACAGTAATTTGTGAAGATGTGATCATGGCCAGCAATAGAGAAATGATGTCAAGTTTAGAAACCTTGTAGAGAAATTAGATAACTGAAAACTAAATCTTACAGAGACAAAAATAATTCTAATCATGGCATTAAACATTTTTTATACTGTGTTAGAGATTTACTCATGTGATAATTTTCTTCCAAACACGCATTTTACAGGAATGATTTTACAGACAGCATTAGCATATGGCAAACTGACCAACAACTGGGAGATGTGCCTGTGGCTGAAAGAATTAGTCTTCATATTTGATAATACCTTGGGGTTTACTTTTTCTCATGCTGCAAAAGGATGAAGTCACAACCTTTCTGAAATTTCCCATGTGTACATAAAAACACATGCAAAAAGGCTGAGGTTCCAGCGTTGCCACTCTGTCACTCCTGCAGTAAGGTAAGATCGCTGTTTAGAAATAAGACCTTCTTGGTCTCCTGCAAGAGATCTGCAGGACAAAGTTTTCAATTATTGCCAGTACTTAGCCCACCCTGGGTCTTTCTAAGATTGCATGAAATACTAAATCACTTGGATAGAGAACAGGTTCTCATCTTAGCTTTACATACATGCTAAAACTCTCTAACAGGTGCAACTGAAGGGGTCTCAGAAGAGCCATCAGTCAAGGTACTTTGCTTGAAGAATCACAAACACAGGTTGACAAATTAACCTATATTGGTCAGTGCAAGGACTTGTGCTATTTGTATACATATTGGAGTCTGTTTCCAGAAATATTCAAAACCTGCCTGGGTGCATTCCTGCGTGATCTGGTATAGGTGATCCTGCTCTGGCAGGGGGGGCGGACTAGATGATCTTTCAAGGTCCCTTCAAGCTCCTAACATTCTGTGATTCTGTGATTGTTCCCACTGGCTACCAGTTTAATGTGGGTGTGGGAGGCAAAAAATGTCAGCATCAAAGTTTTGCAGCGTCACCATTTTTTAAAACTTAGAAGATTTCATCTGTTTCAAGAATAGACTGGAAAAAGGGGTACAAAACCTGCACACATCTGGTGTCACTTAACGCAAGAACAGGGTTATTCAGCAAAATTAGGAAAAGGTCTTATGGTCAAGAGAATTCAACAAGGTAAGCAGGTAACAAATGAACACAAAAGGCTTTGGGGGAGGTACTTTTAACATAGGGGTTTTGTGTGCACTTTGGAGGAAGCAGTGCTGCTTGTTAAAATGTTCTCTTTGGGTTAGCCGTATCTCAGGAGTTAATAGGGAATTAATCATCTGTACACTAGGGGAGAGTGGTTTGATCGATACTCAAACTATAATCTTCACTAAGGCAACACATCTAATAAGCACATCTTGAATAAAATTCCTTCATGCACTGACTCATTTTTCTTGAAACATTAAACCAATAAGCATTAGAATCCTTTTGGAGTGAGGGTGATCTCAGCAACACTTCTGACTGGTCTAACCAAAGTGTACCCATCTATACATCCCCAGATATGCAATAAGCACATCTAATGCATTATTAACACAGAGTAAAGATAATAATGGATCAAGAATTAATCTTTCATGAGCAATATGAAGGTCTGGTGTTGTGTCTATTAAAAAAAAAAAAAAAAGAGAAAAACTCAAACCCTACATTTATCTAAATTATCAGAGAGTTGAAGATTTCCTTCTCAAGCAAATATACAATTTGAAGTTAGAGTGAATGCAGTAAACAGAACAGAGTAGTTATAATTTTTACAGAATTAAATTCATTGAAGCATTCTAAAAAGTGAGCTATTTGATCTAAAAATTATGATGTCCAAAGATTATTTTTTTGATTAATTTTCCTATTTTTTTTTCTTTTATTTTTAATAGCTGAACAGGGTCTTAAGTTGGAGTAAAAGACTGGCAGTAAAAACCCTGTGCTTTATTGAGTGTATCCAAATGAACCTTACAAAGGTATAGGTTATTCTTGTAGTTACCTATCCAGTAGTCAGAGAAGTTACCCCATTGGTCTAGTTACCCTGGGAACTAAAACTTGCTGTAATAAACTGATACAACTTCTGATGCACCTTCAGTGTTCTGCAGCAGAGGAAAAGAAATTTAAACATTTGGTTTTTCTTAGAGGTTTACAAATCAGAAAAACAATAAAAATGTATGATTTTTCAGCAACTCCTACTTTCCCACCTTGTGAAACTATTTTAAGTTGCGCAGATTGCTTTGATGGGACTGTTTTAGTATAGGCAGGTGGTTTGTTCCTTTTTTTTTCATGGAATAAGTAGAGGAACAGAGATAACTAAAAAGCAACCAGTTTGGAAGTTCTGAGCTGATATGCTTCTACCTGCCTCATCAAGACTGAAACACTCTGTGTTGCTTCCACAGAAGTAATTATCACTTTATATCTACTTGGTTTGTTGTACCAATGATACAGTTTAGAAATACCACATAGAAACAATCTATTACTGCTTTCAGTGCCTTTTGGATCTCCTGCAGTTCCCCTCCAAACTGTTCCAATGGAAACTCACCATTTCTGCCAGACCTCTGGCCCTGACCAGCAGTCAACACTTTCCAAAGGCTTACCAAGAAATTCTGCTCTGGATTTCTATACAACTTAATTCCCTCACTAATTCCTGTATTTGTTCATCCTTGGCACATACTATATACTGCTAAAAAAATACAAACAACATATGTGTAGGTAGCAGTATGAAGACTTGAAAATAATATAGACATAAAATGGCCAGGAGATTTGCCCATGCCTTGAGATGTTTAAGAAAAAAAACACAACAGGAAGCAGTCTTGGAGACTGAAATTGTGTTCCATCACTGGGAGTAACTACGTTGGAACAACTGCTTTGGAACAACTGCAATTCTTGCCCCTCTCTATTCACCCTGTCTGCTATGCAAGGACAGGTAAAGTGCTCATCAAGCTACCAGTGAAACAGCAGAGAGTGTGAGCTGTGTCTTAAACAATTAAATTGTTAGTTTAACTGAATGAACTGAATTGTAAATTGTGGTGATTTATCTGCCTCTACATTAAGAGCTAAGACAAGACAGGAAGCTCTGAAGATAGGGCAGAGTGCAGTCAAAGGAAGGAACCACTATGGCTATCTGAAAAGGAAAATTATTCACAGTCATAAATCAATGCTTATAGTTAGTGGAGACAAAGACATTGTCCTCATGACACTCCTGGCAAGTCAGATTTGCTATACAAAAGGAAAGAGCTTTATGCAGAGGAAAAGTATAGATGTTTGGAGATGTGGGGTGGGAAGACTCTTGCTGAAGCTTAATGAAAATATCCTTTTAACAAAATATAATGAACTTGAAAACCAAGTTGTTCTAAGGTTCAGTTTACCATTCCAGAGAAGTACATTCATCAGAATCAAATAGCTTCAACATCTTACTGTATTTTATTGAATGTTTTTACATAATATTCATATGATCCCTATGATAGTGCTGTTTGCGAAATGAGTGAGCAGAGATTTTGCAAAGAAACTCACAGTATTTGTAAACTGAGAAGATGACTATAAGCATATAAGCACCACTCCTTGAGTGAATGATTTATTCCCACAAGAGAAACACCACTATACCATTTGTGCTTCACTTCTTCAAACATTTATATTCATGATTTAAACATTTATACTCATCAACTTACACTAGTTCTTAACTGTTCAGCTGTCCCAAATAAGTTTCTGTAGTGCACTCTTAAGAAGGGCTGGGGCTGAGCTGCACAGTTAGATGCCCAGCCAGTGGGTCAAGCCAGCTGCAGCTCATGAGCAATGCTGACCACTTTAGTCCTGTGATTCTGTTATGGAACAGACAGGTGCTGGCTAAATTGGATCACCCAGAAAGAAGAGAGCAATTCCATTGACTTGTTCATGTACACAGGCCTGGGAAGAGCAGAGCCTTGTACAATAAGGAAGACTAACAGCCCCTGCTATTATTAGGGTGGGATTTGTTGCTTGCAATGATGTCAGAAAGCATCTGTTTGTACTGCAGGTAGGGCAAGGTAGGTAAGGGAGCAAAGGGATGTTTTAAGAGTGATCCATTACAGAAAGAAAATGCACAAGCTACAGCAAACAAACATAAAGCGCAATGCTGAGATATGGCTGTACATTACAGAGCATTATATGTGTCTGTTTGGAGACAGTTACAGTCTCACACAGTCTCCAAACCTTGAGTGAAGCTTGCTGAATAGAGCAATGTTAATCTCCTACATAAGTAAAAAAGTAGAAACTGAAACATTAAATCTACAGAAATAGATAAGAGTGGTCCAAATTATTTTGTTTCAAAAAGAATTAAACTCTAACTAGTGACAAAGAGGAAAACTAAATGTCACAGATCATTATCTTGCAGTGACCCACCTAATAGTGTTTTAAAGCCCACAATCGGCTTTGCTGTGCTGTGCTGTGCTATGAAGAGCTTGGCTTGCCAAGTTGAGGTTAGTAAGTGCAGTAGGTGATGCAATGCCCTCACTGCTCCTGTTTTCTCAGCAAACAGATGATAAACAGCAATTAGCATTCACTGACATCTCTGAGTGGGTCTCTTTTTAGATCCTGTATCCTCCAAAACCTGATTTTGTGATTAAACCAGAATCTGTCTGTAAACATAATATGGTCTTGTTCTTGCGTTTCTTATTGACTACCCAAATTTCCTGCCTATTTTAGACAAAGACTGAATTATGCAAGTAATGTCATCTTTATGCTTAATAAGGAGCTAGGTACACAGGGACTTAACCTCTGTTGGAAGGCAAACAACACTGAAAATTCAAAATCACTTTTTGGAAAGCTACATAAACTCCTAACTCTTTTAAAAATGAGGCTGAAGTAATTTATTGATTGTCATACAACAAAAACAAGAATATATATATATATATATATCACTAACTCTTTGTTTCAATGTTGTCTGTGAGCCATTCTTTCTCACATTTATGGCAAAAATTATCTTAATGTAAATGTAGTCAGGTACAACTTTCTATCTAAAAATAGCAAATGATGACGTCCAGGGCTTGACTTTCACTTTGGCCTTATCAAAAGCAAATGTCACTCAGAAGTCAGAAGACTGCAACAGGAGGAAAGGATGAAGAGTTTCAGCAATTGCCAGAAGCATGTGCACAGTAGGAGAGACCAAGGCCCTGACCAAGTGTACACTGTACATTTAAATCTCAGCAGTTTTGAGACTGCTTAGACCATGTTTCTCTCCTCCTCTTGAGGAATAAAATAAATACCCTCTTGCTACTTAGAAGGATAAGAGTGTCGAAAAACCTGTTTATTTACACTCCAAAACCATCCTTTTTCTTTCTTTTTTTCATCCCCAAGTTCAAAAATTCCTCTTCCTTGCAACTACTGCTTGCAAATCTTTGAAGCTTGACAATGAAGTCAATGCACTCAAAGAAAATACTAAAATGTTAAACGTGCTGTTTGAAAGAGGGTCATTTCCATGCTGATTAGAGTTCCTTTAAATACAAGTCCCAAACTTGGGGAAAATTAAACAACATTATTCACTGACAGAAACCAGTTGGGACCCCCCTCAATGCCAGCATCACAACCTTAATTTATTCAACCACAACCTTTAATCAGATGTCTCAAGACATCTGTCTGAAACTTACTCTCCTCATTCTGCAAAATCTGTATGCCTGAATACATTGAAGCTATGCGCTAAACATGATCAAAACCCCATTCCAAAAGTGTATGCTTGCACCAACAAAATACTTGAGTGGAATCAAAGATCATCTCCCCTTCCCAGTCAAATCTCCCCTTAGTAATTGGTTAACATTTAATTCAGGTTTACACTTGAGTCCACGCAACAGAAAAGTTGGAGCGGTCACTTGTTACAGACCTTCTAGTAAAACATCCTCCTTTGCTCACAGATTTAAACTCAAATCTCCCTGAAGTGTCCTATGTATCCCACTTTCTGATAGCCCTGAAGACAGCTTTTTCACCTTGTAGGTGAACACCTATGAAGGTATTCACTGCCTTTTCTCCTGAAGCTGTGTTACCATGAAGAATGAAGTGAACAGTGATTCAGTACAGTGATTTACAGAGAATGCTTAACTTTCATGGTTGTGAACCAATGACAAGATGGTATGAAAGACTGAAACACAAGTCTGGGAAAGGACTCAATGCTTCTTTAAGCCTAACTCTCTGAATACCGGGTTATATGTTCAGGCATGCTTCTTATCCATTCCTATGGCATAACACATCATCGATTATTTTCTGCAGAGAAGAGAATTAAACAGATGATCCAATCTCTAGAACTTTCTTTTAAAAGAGAATGACACCACCATGTTATCAGTCTTTGATTGTACGTTAGAAGAATAGTATGAACCTTACTTCATTTCCAAGAGCAAAGCATAGATAGCCCCTTTCAAGAGAAGGTTTGTGACATTTCTGGTCTTCAGACAACATTGTCTCAGAAAGGCAGAATTTGCCATGCAAAGCTGCCAAACTGACATTTGCCAAGCAACTTGGTGAATGGTTGGGTCAATTTTGGGATGCTGGTTAATGTTAATTACTCACTGCCTTCTATACCCACCCATTCCCCTCCCAAATGGTTAGGGCCCCTGACAGCAGCTTCCTCATTCTTAGAGCCAGGTGCCTATAGATCTCACACTACAGTGCCTGGTGCAGCTTGTACCTCATTCACACTGAAGGATGACATGGCAGTAGGAATTCTTCATACTACTCACCTATAAACTGACACACTTGTATGCATAATACTCCTGAAAACGTTTTAGTGGCTCACCTTAGTTCAGTTCACCCATCTTCAGTCATCTGTGTCCAGACTTACAAGCGATGCTCTCCAGAACCATGCAAATCCTGAGACTAAGAATTATCAGGTTCTGTCTTTGTACATTATTATAGCATTATTATATGGTATGGAATCAGAGCCTGACTTTATTAAATTCTGTCCTTCGCCTCCCACTCCTCCTTCAAAGCAGGAGGGGGAGAGAGCAAGACAGTAATTAAAAAACTCCTAGAAATCAAAACCATAACATTTCCCTTGGTTAACTTTATGAATTTAGACTTTACCAAGCAGAAAAATACCTCTTGAAATATAGCCAACATTTGTAATCTTAATTCATGTTCTAACTTAATTTTGCTTGAAGGCTCTAACTGCAGGTGTCTGTTGTTTTTTTCCTCTCCATCTCAGAGAAGTCATCTGCTGTGTGCTTGCTGCATCAGACTAACTTTGCTGAGCTACTGAGTTCCATTACACACACACACAAAAGTACAGTATCACCTCATAAAACACTTCCAAGCTTCATCATCTGAGTAAAGATATGACAAGGCTGTTTATCAGTAGGTAATAAGACAGATAATTTAACTGTACAAGCTCTAATTGGTCTAATTCACTAACTGACCTCTCACCACTTGATTCACTAGTACAATTGAGCTCTGATAAAGCCTTTAATTGTAAATTGCACACAGCTGTGAGCTGCTTCTCACGCTGGCACAAAAACACTATCATCGACTGTTTCATCTCTGCGACCTGCTAATTTGGAGCATATGTAACTGTTTTTAATGCTGAAGGCTTGACATACCACAAACAGCAGATGTTGCAGCTGCCCCTGAGACGCTTTATTTAATTCAATTATGTCTTTTGGAGATATGTAAAAAAGCTAGGCGAGATGAGAGAGGGCAGGAGAATGTTAAAAATGGAGCCCCTGGTTGAGGCCCAGGTGGCTCGATAGGCAAATGATTGGGTGAATGTCTAAATGATCTTTTTAATTGAGTAGACTGACGGCTAATCAGGGTCATGAAGTGTTATCACACTGATGAGCTGAGTGGAGCCCTGGGCTGCTCTGCAATTAATGCTGCTTTTGTGAAAGGAGAAAAAAAGGAAGATAATGTATACCATCTGGCAATTGTTTATGATAAAAGCAGCAGTTTGCTACAAATTCAAGTTAAATGCTATTCATAACATTATTTCTTCTGCTGCCGCGGAGGGCAAGGACACAGAGCCCAGGCCTTTGTCTGACTTTTGATTCTCTTTCAACAAGCAAAACATTCATTTGCTTCCACGTGTGTTGTTATTAATTATTTGCCTGCTTGCTAATGTATGGCCCAAATGATGCTCTCTTTGAAATGCCATGAACAAGTCCAGCAATCCACATTTTGGATGCCTCATGCCAAGGCAACCTATGGGGTAAAAACAAAGCAGGGGTCTCAACTTGTAGTTAAAAGCCAGAGAAAATAAGTCAGGTGTTGGTGTGTCCCCATTCCATCCTGTCCCATTCCCTTCCATTCTGTTTCATTTTAAAGAGCTTAACTCTTGGAAAGAGACATTTAAACGTTCAGAAAAGAGCTTGTGTTTGAGAAGGAGGGGAGAAATTGAAGGCTGTCAACATCTACGGAGAAAGTTTTTGCTTGGCTTAGGAAGGCTGGGTTTTACAACAGAGAAAAACAGCCAACCAGTAAGCCAGGGATGTTCTTGGGACTCGACTCTCTAGCAAGGTATAGAGAAGCAGATAAATACTAATGACAGCATAACACTGAACTGAAAACTAGCAGCCCTGTAAGTACAATACCCATCTGCTAACAGGTAGAAGGACATGACAAGTGCAAACCCCCCTAATTCTACCAATTGTTCTTTGATATTTAAATAAGTTGCAAGCTTGAAATTGTACTGCTGGGAGCCTGCCTAAAAAGGATACCCAGCAGTCAAGTTAGGGAAAATTTAACACTATATGGTGTCACTTCATACAAATACCCAGAGACAAGAAGATGAAGCCTTGTCTTAGCTGTTAAGAGAACAGGAAAAGAAAATTACAGCAGGAAGACATAATTACACCAGGAATTTTTCTGTACCACAGAAGAGATCTTCAGTTATAGCTGACCTGACTGATGTGGTACACAGTATGGTGTCACTACCCAAATTAATGCAGGTAGGAAAGAGAGTGGCAGAGCTGGTAATTCACCATACCGCAGGTCTTAGCACAGGTAAATTGTGTAGGTCCAGCAGCAGAATGACACAATCATACTGCTTGCAAGTTTTGATTAGACTGTGCTACTCTGTAGGCTGGTAGTGCCATGCTGCACTCTACATGTGGACATGCAAAGAGCCTCTCTGTATTATCCAGTATTATCTGAATAGACAGAAGTTGAAATGGTTCTACAATACTTTAGTGAAATTAAGTTACATTATATCCTGATCTGTCCCAAAACTCAGGTTATGGATTTAAACATCCTGAAAGAGCCAGCTAAATAGTGGGTTAGTGCATCTGTCTGTTTCTTCTTCATCAGTAATTGTTGCCCTATTAAAATGAATATATACAATCAAAAAAGAAAAAAGTTTAACTTTCAGCAAAGCAATGTATTCTGAGAAAAACATTCTTAAGGAAATTCCCAACTTCATCTGCTCCACAACAGTTGCGTACAAGGCTACTGGATCACCAATACAGGGTAAGTAAAATAGCTTTCGATGTACTGGACAGTTGAATGCTGCCCTACTTTATTTTTCAGTAAGGGCAGAAAAAGAAGATACTATGAAAAAATGCTGTAATAATAGTATGTAGTGAGTTGTGTTGAAAAGAAGTGCCTGCTGACAGTGTTTTGACAGTACAGGCAGGTATTCTTGTTAAGACTATGAGTCAGAGAGAAACGTTACTACTAACACCATGCTTTAGAAGATAGCTCAAAATGATACTTAAGATAGTCCTTGCAGCACTTTGAAATCGTTGCATTAAGCTCAGAATTATGGATGAATGCTGCTTTATTTTAATTTAATAAAGGTATCCCACTCTTTCTTACAGACTAGTATTAGACACAATAAAAGTGAAACGTTCTTTCCAAGACTTAGTATGCTATTTGAGTTCTCTTCTGTAATCACATTTTTCTATTCCCTTTCTGATTTTTCAGATACAGAATAATGTAAAATCTCCACACATACAAACGAATTTGTGGTAACACTTCTACTCATTTCTGGAAAAGCTGAGGAATCCTCTATTTCATAGACATATAATGAGACTGCATATGAGTTCTGCTATTTTAATATAATTGTGGTGTGACAGAACTTTTTTTTCCAGGGTGACTGGGACTGCATAAATAACTGAATTTTCATTTTGATGACTAGATCTAAAAAAATATTTCATCTTTAGTGAACCACATAATTTATTTAATCTTAGAGAAAAACAGTATAACTGTGTAGCACTCTGAGAAGTCCTCTAGAATAGAGAACCTGAATTCCAGGTCTTGCATCCAGCAGTATTTGAATGCTTTGTGCAACTATTACGGTAGAAGAGATTATGACAGAACTATCATGAAATATTCTCTTTCTAAAACTGTTCAAAGACCAGTCTTTGTCCGAAAGAAGTGTTGTTACTCCTCATTCCTTCATCTCATCTGAATGGTAAATATTTTGAACATTGGGCTAAAAAGCATAACATGAAAAATTATCTACTTTTCACTTAATTTATTCTCAGGTCCTCATTTATGGCATTGCTATTTTAAAAACGAGCCTAAGATGTTCTTCTAACATGATATAGATGCACCTTTGCCATCCCACAAATATGTCTGTTGGAGAGGGATGCAAAATTCTCATCCAGGCCATTAAATCACTGTACACACATCAGTAAAAACATGAACACAGATTTACAGGTTTTTAGGATTTGATTGAAACATCGCTAACTATTCAAGAAGCTATTAACGTTGTTTCTTTGAAGGCAAGTACCTCAAACCTTAAATCTCACAGGCACAATGATTTACACACTCATTGAAGGAAAAGGATGCTGCTAAATACAGTATCTTCCCTAGGCAAAAGCACAGGTAAGGAAATGGTAGGTAGACTTACACCGATAGCCACCCGAACGCGATAATAAAAGACAAGCTTTTTGCCATGTTTTCTTCCAAATTTACTTAGAAATGCAAGTATCCAAAATTTAAAATAATGCTAAATGGTGAGAAAATATTTATCCATTTATTCTGGAAATGCCTATGTCTCTCTGTTTAGTGTAGATGCCAGGATTTATCCTATTCTAAGCTTCTAATTAGGATCTTATTTAGAATAATTACATTGGATTACATGAACATGCCTGGGGATGTTTAAGGCCAGGTTGGCTGAGGCCTTGAGCAGCCGCGTCTAGTTGAGAGGCATCCTTGCCCATGGTGGGGATGTTGGAGTAGATGATTTCTAAGGTCCCTTCCAACACAAGCCATTCTATGAATATTCCTCATGGGGTCCAAATCCAAAAGGTAATTTTGAAAAGCTTGGTTGCAAAGTTTATATGGTCATTGAATAAATTTAAATTGGTGGGGAAAGGCCGATTTTATTTTGCAAGGCAGTGTACCATTCTCAAATAAATCTACGAGTAAAAACATCCAAATGTAAACACAGACTGATATAACTCAGAGTATCCTAATCACTCTTGGAAACGTGAGTCTCATACAGTACCTATAAACTGTGTCATCGTGACAAAAACCAACCCTGCATCTCAGAGTTTTCGACTGAGCGCATTTTAATTTTATGCTAAAATAAAAAGGAACAAGGGACAACAGATAGATGTCTAACTCCAGAGAAAGCCAATGCCCTGAGATGGTAAATTATATTAAATCTTGGGAAAACTTCCAAAGGATCCATAAATAGATAGGCAGAATTCAACCACTGATAGTTAAGTGCAGTTTTGTAACATACATTAAGATTATTCTTCTGCCAAAAAGGCTATTCCTTACTTCCCACTGCCTCATTGTATCTTTCTTGTGCTGGAACTAGGAAAAACATAAAGGGATGCTTTTTGTGGGATTATTTTTTCAGTTTGAGTGAGGCACAGAAAGGCAGGAATGTGTGGAGAAAGGCAGGAGCCCTATGACCTTAAATCAGGTTTAAAATCGAAGAAAGCAAAGCAGGAGGTGCACACTGCAGTATTTGCTTACATTTAGAGATCAAATTTTCCTATGTTTCTTGGCCCTGGTTAGTTCTTTAGAGGGGCTATTAAGTACAAGTTGGAGAGACTAATTAGATATTGAGTATATACAATATCTATTAGATATAATTCAAGCTTTCTAGCTATTTCAAGATAATGTGGACACAACTACATAAATACTTTTAATTTAATCCTTGGAAAACAAAGTTCTCAACACAGATGTATGGCAATTACTGAAATTCAAAGCAAATGTGATTTCTAAGTCACTTAGATAAAGGAGAGAGGAGACAGAAGGCTCTAAAAAGTTCATAGGTGCCTACTGAGAAATTCCAAGCTGCTTCTGCGTCTGTTCTCAGGTATGCTGAAAATGTCTCCAAAGTGCCTATCTACATCTTGTGCCATACCTTTTAAGCTTTACCTTTCTACTCCTCTGAGTGTTAAAAGAGTTTGATTTAATTTTTGCCCTATTCTGCAAGATATGACCTCTCTCTCTTCATAATGCATCTGTAGTTGAGGTATTTTTCCTTGCTGTTTTGAAAGCAAGCATGTTCATTTTAATTTCAAACTGACCTAAATTTTAGTTTCCTTTCATATTATTTCAATTGTATTTTTTTAAGGATTAAAAAAAACCCCATCAAAACATAATAGTTTATTTAACCCCAAACAATATTTTTACTCCTTCCCACTTTTCATTCAGAACTACAAGCTGACTAGGGCAAAAGAACAATGTGTTTTCATAGCAAATTTCAGCCCAAGGTCATTGGCTTGGAATACTGTATTTCAAATTGTTTACATTGCATGACAGTTCAGTTCTGAAATGGCAACTAAATTTTATGAAGCCCTCTTAATATAATAAAGTGTTACAAAGTCTTCCTTCCCTGAAGAAAGTGTGCACATTTGAAGTGACTGAGGTTTCATCACCACTGCTCTGCATACTTTAAAATCCCCAATCCTCTTTCATATGCCTTAGATGAAGCTCAAATACAGGTTACTTTTTTATAATTTAGCAGACATTTTGGGAATCTTCCATTAATGCTGACTAGGAATAAACTGCTAATGTAATAAACCACTGCAGTGTATAAATAGAGTGTACACACTGCTAACAAGATTATGAAGTAGCTCCTATAGGCAACCTGCATTTTCAGACCAAAGTGGGAAGCAAGCAACACAGGGCTTGATTCTAGTTTCTTCCAGCTTACAACCACCCCAGCAATATCCCTTATCTTTCCAGAAGGGTAGGCATTGGATTACAGCAACAGAAAGCAGCATCAACTAATGTTCAGCTAGTGTGATGCTCCTTGGAAAAGGGTCTCTGGGGATGTGTTTTTCATGAGTGTCTTCTCACTGAGTAAGATTACACAAGCTGAGGTCCTGCAGTGTCCACTGTACACACCCCAAATATTTGCAGGGAAGAATCAAGGTTGAAGCCTGTACTAGTACTGCAATATTTCTTGGCCAGAAGAAACCAGGAAATACCCACATTCACATGGTTTCATTTCCAGACCACAGAAGTTTAAATAACTTTAAAAAAAATACCCTGAATGAAAACAAATGAACTTTTAATGATAAACAATTTCTGTGGGGCTCTCCCGTATATTTTCATTACTCAGTTCCATGCAGTGTTAACAACAAAGAACTTGAATGGTCTGCAGCATGCCACAGTCTGCCAACCTGCAGAGGTGGAGGTGGGAGCACAAGTCTGCTCCCTGCTTTCACCATCCATTTGACAATGGGGTTGGCTGGCCACCCTCCCTCTCCCAGCCTGCAGTCTGAGGATACATCATTTACAATGGTGAGAGAAAGAGCTCATGCTAATGAACCCTCCTCATCATGTGCTCTTTATGCCTAATTCATCAGGCACTTTAGAGAGTGATCAACTCATCAACAGCCCCACAGTGAATTTTTCATCTCAAGGCTGGCATATGCTCTCTTTTCTGTGCACAACTATGGGCAAAGAGACTGAATAAGAGGTATACGTTGAGAGAGGAAATATCAACAGCTCTCCTCCCTGACCCTCTGCCTGCTGGACTCTTTTCTGAGATTAATGACACTGATGTGACGAAAAACCAAAACAAACAGAAAAGAAAAAATAAATAAATGAGGAAATCTGATATTATTCCATTCACAAATAAGCAATTTTAAAAGAAAAATAAAATATCTCCTGGTGTATATATTGCAATGTATTTAAGGTAATGAGACATATCCTGAGCCCTTTCTTATTTTTCTGATAAGTCTGGTCAAGTGACTATTGTGATTGCATTGGCATATGTCCATTTTTTCCTGTCTATGCATTGGAAGGGGCCTCTAGAGATCATTGAGTGCAATCCCCTTGCAAAGCAGGACCACTTAGGCATGTCACACAGGAATGCATCCAGGCAGGTTTTGAAAATGTGTAGAGGAGATTCCACAGGGCAGCCTGCTCCGGTGCTCCCTCATCCTCACAGCAAAAACTTTTTTTTCTCATGTTGAGATGGAATTTCCTGTGACTGAAGATTCATAGTTCAATTTTAATTGTGAAAGGATTTGGGTCACTAAAAATACTTCAAAATGTCTATTCAAAATGAAATAATTTGTTTCCATCAGTGTTAAATTAAGGCCTCCATTTATTCTGCAGCATTGTCCAGTAGCTACTGACACATATGAGTTTTGTTTGTTGGCTTGTTTTGTTTCGCTGGAAAGTTTACATTGTGTTGTCTGGGGTTTGAAAACCTTCCTCACATTTCTAAATGCAGGGCTCTTCAGCAAGGCATTTCTGAAGATGATAGATTTAAGATACAAGAATATAGTGGTCTAGCAAAAAAGTCTAATACTAGTTTAATGTGTCACAGGTCTCTCTCAATATGCTCTTTAAAACTTGAAATAACTTTATGTAATTTTGTCTGCAGAAGATCCAAACAGAAACACAACTGTTTGCAAAAGCTGAGAAAAAGCTTTAAGTCTACTTGGCATCATTTCAGTTCTTTTCAAATCTATTACATGAAAAAACCCCACAGCTCCAGGGAACTAAGCTATTGTACCTGAACTGGAAGGTCTGACCCAGATATGGATTGTACCCATTATGTAGAGACCATCAACTGACAAACATCTGAAAGTGTTCAGACTACCAACAAGAATAATAAGGAAAAAAATAAAAATCCATTGGCACAAAAACATATCATAAACCTCCTGAGATCTAACAAAGAAACTAGTGCTGGTTCATTGTGAACAGACATTCTCAAGAGTCTTGCAGTTTTTATCCTGTTTTGTAACATGCTCAGTGGAATTCAGAGAAGCACCTGGCTCTCGGATAAATGCTTCTTTTAAAGAAAATCTAGGAAGTTATGCAATAGTTCTGGGCAGGTGATCTGGGAGTTTGGAGTACCCTCAACATTCATCAAAGTCTGGGGAAGAGGAACTAGGGTGTGGGGTTTTTTCAGGTTGTAAATGATGAAGATTGGGGTTTTCACACAATGGTGGCTGTACTTGCTACAGAGAACGTATTGCAAGAGCAACAGCCTTGGGGTAAAGGAAAACCTGATCTACAGTATCTGCATGAGAGATGGGCAGAGTTTTGGGGAGAACTTGGGGGTGTGAGCTAAGGAGGAAGGACCATTTTCCTCTTTGACAACCAGATTTGGGAAATGGAGCTCAGTCTGCAAGTTAAACTGCTTCACAGGTTTTGCATGTGTAAACCAGAGGCACACATTATTAACAGACTAACATGGTCTGACTTCCCTACCACTTTAAAGCAGGTGAATATCTCATTCATATGGGGAGCTATTGCTACTGCAACACATCTTGTGCCTGCTTAGAACTGTTGTGCAACAATCAGTTAAGGTCATACTAAAAATGAAAGACCAGTCTTCATATAGACTAGACTAGAATAAACCAGGTTGGAAGAGAGCTTTGAGATCATTGCATCCAACCTATCATCCAACACTAATCAACTAAATCATGGCACCAAGAACCCCATCAAGTCTCTTCTTAAGCACCTCCAGTGATGGTGACTCCACCACCTCCCTGGGCAGCGCATTTCAATGGCCAATCACTCTTTCTATAAAGAAGAACTTCTTCCTAACATCCAGCCTAAACCTCCCCTGGTGCAGCTTGAGACTGTGTCCTCTTGTTCTGGTGCTGGTTGCCTGGGAGAAGAGACCAGCCCCCACCTGGCTACAACCTCCCGTCAGGTAGTTGTAGACAGCAGTAAGGTCTCCCCTGAGCCTCCTCTTTTCCTCAGTTCAGGGTGGAGCTGAAGGAATCAGAGGAGTCATTCCACTGTCTGCAACAAGGTTGTATTCAACATTTTTAAAAACAACCCAGATTTTGTGTCATGGTGTATAAAGTGCCTTAAGTTACAAAATGCCACTTTTTGATGATATTAGCACCATCCCTAAACATAATAGAAGTAAATGAAATTTCTGGGGAAAAAAAATACCTCCTTTGAACTTTTCCCTGTGTACCTTCTGCAGCTGCAGTCTATAGCAGATCAAGAGCTGTGTGCTTTCTATGTAAGCATGAGATCAAGCTTACAAATGTTCAGCTTAGAGCTGTCAAGCCACACATAAAATATTGATACCTCACATTGGCAGGGTTAATACAGTGTTATTTTAATTGCAAACACACTGTAGGTGATTAGTCAAACTTGGTGCGCCTTGAATTCTAAGATAAAGATGCCTTCTGGCTGGACCACCTATGCAATTAGCACTATGACCCTCATGTGCTCTTCTCTGTATTAATATGATTGGTCTAATACGAGTATTAGATACCATTCATTAACCTGTTGTGAACCATTGTAGAAACCATCTTTGAATAATAGACTACATTCCTTTTTCTAAATCCATTTACTAGCAGGGAGAGTGAAAAGGATGGAGACAAGCTTTCTCCATTAGACTAACTGGTATAGTGTTAAGTAATATACAGTGTATGAAACTATGAAAGAGCAAATTAAATAACAGGGCATATCTGGCTCATTAGTAATGGATGATCAGGTACTCATTATGTTGAATTTCCACCCTGTTCAGAAGATGAATGCACATGCCAGAACAGAAATATGCTAACTGACCCTGCCTGAAAATAAACTAATGCACATCTGGAAGTTTACTGTTTTGCTAGTTCATGACTGTTTATGCTTCCTTCCTTTTCCTTCCTTCCAAATTCTTTCTTTCCTTCTGAATTCCTTCTTTCTGAATACTTTCCTTCCTTATGAATTCCTTCCTTCCTTCCGAATTTCTTCCTTCTGAATTTCCTCCTTCTTTCCCTGGCTTCTGATGTGTGAGGTGTCCTTTCTCTAGTGTGAAGATATTAGACACACATGTGGCAGGATGATTCCCTAAGAAGGATATTGAGATTTACCTTATCTGATGGACAAGGTAAGCCCCATCACAGAAAAAGGGTCATGGATTTAAATCACTGCAAAAGGGAAAGAGAAGGTAGGATGAAGGATGGTCCTTGGTCTTTGCACCCTATTAGGAAGCACTCAGTTCTGTTTTTGTGAAATTCCATGTTCTTCCTCCTACTTCATGGGTAAGGAGCCAGCTCTGCCCTGTGTCCTGGCATGGGCACTACCGAGAACTGGGGGCTAGAATGCTGCCTTGAAAATGTGTGAGACATAAGCATAACAGTGGAAGAAGGATCCTCTCCAACAGTCCAGCTCTTCACAAAGCCTGATACTTGGCAACTCAATGTAAAAGTAGAGTTTTCCTGCAGAGGAGAAATCAGTGCCCATGTTTTATAATCTATATTTGTTTGAAGTAGGACTCTGAGTTGCTAATATAGCACAGGTCAGGAGGCAGAAGATTAGCTTATTTTTCTCTCTAATATATAGCATACTACTGCATTTGGGCAACATGTTTTAAACTGTGCTTCTAAATTACCTGAGTAAGAATAAATCAGAGCAATTGCCTTTGACATATGAGGAAAAGGTACTTGCTAAAGAACTGACCAGTGTGTTGTCATCAAAAAAGTATAGAGATGGTTTCAGGTATCTTTCCAGGACATCTTAAAAAGAAAGTCATACCTATTGCTTAAATTAAACATTGAATTGCATGACTTCTGCAGAGGTCAGCTACTAATGACTTAATTCTTAATCATCTGCTAACAACCTGGAGATCATTTCAATTGTTAGGAATTCTAGCAATACCAAAATTATCACTGTGTTGAATTATTAAAGGTTTGTATCAAAGAATGAGCTTAACTTGCTTTGGACTTGTGCAAAAATTCCTCTGATCTTTGGCAATCATAATTTATTTACAGCTTCCATACGTTCTCCCTCTTTCACAAAGAAATAAGGTTTCTTAAGCATGGCCAGGAGGCACTGAATTTTCATGTGTAGTGCTGTCTCTCGGTTAGAAAGACAGGGAAGAACTGCTGGCTTGAAGGTTCGGCAGCCAGCTTTTCTATGTGAAAGGCAGGTTATCTAAACATTTTCTTCCCCTGAGAGAGATATTCATAATATTTATTCTAAAATACAAATATTAGGGCTTTTTCCTCCATGTGAATTATCCTTAGGTATAGTAAAGACATTTCAGGTTAAAATAAAATCAGGGCATAGCAACAGCTAATGTTTACATTTCTAAAAAGTACATGTGAAGATTGTTGCAGGAAGATGTTCCAGAATGTATTAAAATGTCCTCTTTTTAGCTGGATAAAGAACATTTTAACATTTGGAACTGAACTCAAGCTGGCTGTAACTGTGTATTGCGGCTTCCATAGAGTCTGCCTCTGTTTAATGTGGACATCTTCCCAAAAGCTGAGATTGGTTCATTTTGCAAAAGGCAGATTAATACCAAATGTCCTGGTTTGTGAATTACACAGAACAGGAGTTTTTATTTATTTGTTTATGTCTAAATCCAGCTTCAAATCTAACAACTAACACCTTGGCAATCCTTTAGTGTCAAAGAGAGATTGGATTGCCTGTTTATCGGTGTGACCTGTCTGCGTCAGACATAGAATTACTTGAAGCATCTGGTCAGCTCTAGTAAAAATGGAACAGAGAAACAAAGAATGTAATTGATATACCACTGCACTTCATACTTCAAACTGCAACAGTTTTAAATGGTGCATGACACTACCAAGAAAGGCATACAGAAATAAATGTGTAGATTTTTGATTTTGAAAATCATTGACACTAGGTTTCTGCTTTGAATTGATAGCCTTCTGATGATTATCTGTTGAAGCTCACAACAGATACACACCAAGATCTGATTTTCTTTAGAAACCGGATACAGTAAATGTTCCAAGTAATATGCTTGCCAAATTTTTGTACAACAGTTCTCAGTTCTGACAGTTTTTATTTCAAACTGCTTGTATACAAAGAAAAGAACATGATTTTTAGTTGCTATTCCTTTCAGTCTCTACAGATCAAACTAGTTGGGAGTGGACAAGAAATCCTGACAATATACTTACTGGGGTTGTGAGGTTTAACTGAAGAAGATGCACTCAGATTCTTAGCAGGGTTTGATGGTACCAGCAACGTAAAAGGGAGAACTATTAGGAAGCTCACCAGCTGTTTAGTTAGGGCACACCATTATTAAATCAGAGTAATATAAAATAGCCCCAGACTCTTCCTCAGATCTTTTGCTAAAATGCTTATGCTTTTTGTGCTATAACTAAGTTCTGTTTTCTCTCTGTGGTAGATTTTTCCACACAGTTGCACAGTCTAATTATAAGGGAGGACTGATCTTAATTACAACCTCTATTGCAGTGCCCCTGGCCTGCTTATTTCTTGTAGAATTCTTCAGGAATAGAAACCAAGTGTAAATACATTCAGTTTGCTCTCTCTCAAGCAATTTATGGTAAGTCAGCCCAGAAAGTGTTCACCTTGTTCTTCAAGCACAAATCCACTTCTCTGAATATTTATTTCACTGGATCAACAAATCCTGTCATGGACACATAGGAAAGGCGCATCATTAACAGGCAAAAGGCACTGCCTGCTGGTAACTCCAGACACCCCTGTAGCACACATCTATGTGGCCTACCCTCACAGTGAGGTTCTTTCGAAAATGCTCAGTGCTAACCCAGTGTTATCCCAACAGAAATAGCAGCAATTAAGTTTCCATTGCAAAGAAAATATGAACAAAGCTGAACACTCTTGTGAAAAAAAAAAAAATACACTGTTCAGATGAGGAAAGCAGCTCTAAATAGCTAAGAACTCTGCTAAATCAACATCAGTTCTCATCAGACCACTCCAAGGTGCTTCTCTTTGCAATAACATAATGCATTTCAATTTCTGTCTCTAGCAGTTTTCCATGCTTAGAAAAATAATGCTACATGATTATTTTCTGTCTCTAAAGACTGTGATTTTCTTCTCTCTCCGAACAAAAACTAGTAAAATTAAACATATACAATAGCAAAAGTAAAACAAAGTGCAAATCAGAAAGTAAACAACAAGGATCTAAAAACATCCCCTCAAAGTTAAAGACTTCAGAACATTAGGAGTGAAAACTGAAGGTTAGAATGAAAGCATTTTTGAAATGTTGTCTGTAAGGGTTATTGTGTGATCATACAATACTCAATTACAAACCCACTTAAACAATTCTCTATCTTAAAGCTTCATTACATATTAAAATCTTCTGGTTCATGTATGTGAGAAATAAAAAGATTATTTTTTTCTTAAATCCTTACAGGAAAACTACCTCCATGATAGTAGCATTCTGAGATGTTGAAAGAAAATACGAGTACCTCTATCTCTTTCTTAAAATATGCAGATAAATGCAGTGGGTTTTTTTTCCTCCTGTTCTCAAGAAATACACTTTTTAATATATGCTGTTATAAGATTCTGTAGAAAGAAGTCTATTTTACTTTACAACATGTAAATATGCTACATATATCAAGAGGAACCTTCATCACTTTTTCTTTCATTTGAAAAAAAACCAGCCCATATATTTTAAAGCTAACTGTGCAATATTATTGTATTCAATATGATTTCAGCTGAGGGAAGCTAATGGATACAAGTTTGGGGGAAAGGTTTTGGAAAATGGCTCTCCTCATACTCAGTACAGTGTTTTGTCTACAATCAAGGGAAGTATTCTGGTTAACTGAGAATGAAAGCAAATCTCCTCAGTCTCTTCAAATATGATAATCCTGCTTGGACAGATCAGAAATTTGAGGTGTTTATCAGAACCTACTTTCATATGTGAGGAAATATTAGATGTCTGGAAATCAGTCCAACACACACAAAAAAGCAATGACTCATGTGAAGTAAAAAGTAATCATGATGTGATGCTCCATGCATACAAAAAATTTTGAAGTATTTATCAGCTTCTCACAGATGACCTGTCCAGACAGTCTGCTGTGGGATGCTTTGTACTTGGGTTGTGGTGAATTTTAGAGGACTGCTATTTTTATTGAAGTAAGAATTGTCCTTTCTGAAACTTAGAGATGATAGTTTTGTTCTTTTATGTGTGTATGCCAGTATTTGGCTATAAAATAACATATTCACATTGGCATACAAAAGAGATTGTGTGGAGTTAGTCAATTATCCATGTTAGCAAAGGGAATGGCATGCAGATTAGAGTAAGGAAATACATTTAGGCTTAAATCCCAGTTCTACTGTGAGCCAGCCATCTCCATTTCTGCCAATTTGAGGAAAAAAAACCCCAACAACCAACCAACACCTCCCCATCCCCCCAACCTACTCTAAAACTGATTCATAATATGTGTTTCAGTCTGACCCCAATTATGGTCAATTTATAGCAGCCTAATTATGGGAAAACTTTAGACCAGAGCTACAGCTTTTTTTTGTATTTATGTTTGGAGATCAAATCTTTGCATCATGTTGCATGTGCCATTGTCATGTTAGTAAAGGCCATCCCATTTTACAGAAGTACAGATTAGTTACCAAGAACGGTCTTGCATTCTTAGACTTCTCTGGAGTGTGGGAACTTAGTGCGGCCTTAACAGTTTTCCTTAAACTGACTGAAGTAGAGTATGATCAGTATTAATGTCTTACTACTTAGGAAAAGTAGTTTTGTGAACTGATTAATGAGACAGCAAGCAGGAAGGTCTGACCATGGGCAACACCACATTGTGGAAGTCCACCAAACTTAGAGAAGGCATTCACTTTTTCCCCAGACGCCTTTTGTCCAGCGGACTTTCTTTGCCTCAATTACTAAGTGCACAGGAGTTTGACACCATCAAACAGAGCCCCGGCAGACAGGAGCAACCTGCATGAAACATTCTCAGTACAAGGTAAGGGTGTCAAATGGCTTCTGCATTAAATGACCCACAAATGTCAGGATTTATCACAGACCCATTAGAGGGATGGATATTTTCAATGTCTACTGCTTACGGTATTACAAACTTTTCCTACTATTATAATTTCTGTGGAAAAGTTTTAGTCATCCATTAAATTAAATGAACAGGAAGAAAGTCCAAAAAAACCCAGCCTGTGACAGTCTTTGTAAAATTAATAAGACATTCTGGGACCCAAAATAAAATGATAAAAACAACCTAGGCAAAAAATAATAAATTTAATCCAAGCTTTTGATCATTCTTCAGCTATCCCTCTTGGGACTGGGCTTTACCAACACATTTCTCCAGTAGTTACACTGCAAGGCAGTATAGCATTACATTTATGATGACAAAGTAAATTATTCAATAAAGAAATTCAGGTTTCAGTAATGTCTTTTTTTCCTTTTAAATTTATGCAGCAGTGTATATTTGCACATTGCTATTTATCTGTCTAGTGAGCCTCTTTAGTATATGAGTGCCTCCTAATGAGTAAAGAGCCAAAATCACACTAAGATGATGGTATGTCTTTCCTTCTGCTTTCTCTCAGTTGATTTAACCTTCTCTTCTTTTCCTCTTTCTGTATCTATCCAACAATTATTTTTATCATCTCTCTTTCTAAAAAATTTCACCTGTGCATGTTTCTTACCCCCTTATTCTTAATTTTAGTCACTTTCTAGAGAACTGTAAAAATAAATCAGAAATAACTTTTTGTCTTCCACTTTGAAAACAGTCATATCTATGCTGGTTTAAAGTGTTCTGTACCAGTAGGCTTCTTAGAATAGTTGCTCCCTGCACAAACTAGACTTCTGCTTTTTTTTCTACTGCAATAGCTGAAAATGTAAGTCCAACTGAAAGCCAGCAAAGAAAGATCACAGTGCCCAAGTCAGCTGAAGAGTTTATCTGAACAGTTTGAGGAGCTGTCTTCTAGCCAGTTACAGATTGTTATCTCTTTCCTCTCATACCAACTTGAACATGCAGCAGAAGCATGTTATCATGGCAATTCTTCAAATCTCTTAGTGGTATTACTGCACTCAATTAAAAGATTTGATTTTGACAGGTAAAGAGTAGTTGAAGAAAGCTTGTTCATGATAAGTGTTCCAGCCGGATTCAGTTCTGAGCTGATGTCGATGGGTTTGCATAGTTTGAAATGTTTAAATCTGTCTAGCTTACCCTAAACAGTTTGCTATGTGTATTTTCAAGCATCTGTCAAAACCCATGACAGTTATTTGAATACAATATCAGATTCCAGAATGTATAAGATAATGTAAGCTGTTACAGCAAGTTGTACATCCTGAAATGGGAATATTGCTACTAGGCTTTACAAAACTTGATCATGGGCTATAAATGACAAACTTCATATATAGACAGCAACATTTAAAGATTTGGGTGAAAGTAGTATGCCAAAACCATCTTCCAAGGCAAAAGTCAAAGAAGGTGACAAAACATTCGTATCTCCCCAGACATTTGTCATGGTCCATACATAGGTGTATTAGGAAACATTAGAACACCCAGGAAGAAGAACTTGTAAGAAAATCCTTTACTAGTTGATTCTTAGTTCTGTATTAATAAATTATCTAACAAAAGACTTCATTCCACCTAACATATTGCTGTAAATTACAAACAAATTAAAGAAATAAATGTCTTTAGTCCTGAAAATTCCATTGTTTTCATTTTCCACTTTGTATGAATTCACATCCCCAAATGCATTTCGTTTTAAGAGGAAAGCCTCTCAATATCAGATGGTAAAAACACTGAGAAAAGACAAATAAGAAAATGTGAGGAGATGTGAGATATTGTGTTTGTTTATTTTTGCAGTGCTGTGCATAAATGTTTAGCACTGTGCTACTTCTACAGCTCCAAAAGAGCAAAAAGAACTTTTACAGAGCTAAAAGTGTTGATGCCTGTACCACTAAACTAACCAGAGATGTGCTTTAGGATTACTTTCTGTGACAGCACCATGCTACACTCTTATCAGGGAATGGGCTAGCTGGCTATTCTGCACAATAAAGAAATGAGGCATGTACCCACAGAACTAGTCTCCAAGTAAATTAGTTGCATAGATTATTCAGGTTTCCCTCACTAACACATCCCCTACTCTGTAGGGAAGCAAGTACCTGATGCAGTTTAGGCTTTTTAAATATTTTATTATGATGTTACTGTTAATTTATTGATTGGCAGCATTGCTTGTGATGGAGAATGTAATTTCTTCTCTGCTAGATCCTGGGAAACTTCCATTTACCTCAGCAGAGCAGTACAGAACATTCAGGCAGCTATGTGGTACCTGGCACAGTTCAGCTAGCAAGTCCGGAGGAAAATCACTGTTTGGAGGCATATTTCCTTATCTACCAATAGGCAGCAATAGACCATCATTTCAAACATATGTTCATGACATAATTTACTTTAGGTAGGTAAAATGACAAATACATTTTAGATATGTAGTTTAGTCAGAAAGGACTGTTCGCTTACAATGATCAGCCTTGCTAGCGCGATTTTAATCATTTCATTTTTTAATACAAATATTTGGCTAATATCTGTGAAAGGTATTTATTTTCTCTTCAGTTGGCTTTCTTTCCCAGGATTAGTACAACGTGACAGATGGCTGATGTCATCTTTACTTGGAAGAACTCAGCTGGCAATAATAGCATGGTACATTTCTGGGGATTTGCGGTGCTGTATGTCATGGAGCGGTTTTCAACCAAAAAAGAGTCCAAAAGGGAATTCCCAGAAGTAAGTATCTGCCTATGATATCCTACTGTGTCTTGTTGATGCATCACAAACAGAAGGAAGTGTAGAATCTTTATAAAACTCCATAAATATTTACAATATTGTTGAAAATACATTGGAGATGCTACAGATTGCAAATGGTATGGGCCCCCTTGGCACTGTATGTCTAATTTTGCTGTTGAGTGAGAATAACAAAAACTGGTTCCTTATATATACCCAAATCTGTTATGTATATATTTGAAGTTCAGTGATTTTTGTCACATTTGGCATTTATGTGTAATAGAGTGAAAGCATTAATATTATTAGAATGTAGATATCCTGGCTGATTGTTTTTCATTTTGCTAATGATTGCTGTGATGAGTAGACGAGTGTCAGGGTCGGAGGGTTAAAGTTAATGAGAGCTTTCCTCTGCATCATTGATTAATGGTGGATGCCATAGTGAGAGATTTTCAGATTCCTCCCATTTAAAAACCTTGAAGGTAAAAATGGACTGGTGCCAATTTAAACACTTTGACTCCCTATTGAAATGTTTCTAAATCTTCTGCCATGATTATGTCTAGGCCTGACAAAAACTGCGAGGAAGTGTATAAAAATATATAAATTGCATCAGGTGCTTGCAATGATATAAATTACAGCATAAAAATATATAAATTGTATCAGGTGCTTGCAATGATATAAATTACAGCTTGCTTTTTAAGTCCACACTTTCTCTATTGGCACAAGGCTAACCTGTAATAGATTTTGTGTTTCTCTACCCACATGTATGATGAAGAATAGCTTTTTCTATTGGTAGAAGAACACGGCAGATAATATCATAATACAGATTTTGATATTAAAAGAATTCTTGCAAGAGCTCATTTTATAATTAGAGTTTAAATATGTTGAGTCTAGTTGTTATATGTCCCCTCTCAATCCAAGGACAGGCTTTACTGATGGGATTCTGAAGAGGGTATTCACTAACATACATAAAGGCCCAACTCTTCTTGAAGAAAATAGATAAAAATAGAAGAAAGCAGAACGATGTCCATAATAAACTGAGCAAATATTTTTGATAATTACTTCCCAGTTTCAATGCTTTTCCCTACTCTGTGTCACACTGAGAAGGAAAAGTGAGGCTAGAAGGTAATAAAAATATTTTTGATAATACCCATTTCAATGTTTTTCCTTACTCTATGTCACAATGAGAATAAAAACTGAGGTTGGAAGATATTGAAAAGATGCATCTTGAAAACAAAAAGAACAATCCCTTCCCCCCCCCAATGTAAAAATTTATGTTCAAAAGTGTCATCTTGTCAAACAAAATGATTAGATTGCTTTAAAATTTCTATAAAGATCTTTTCAAAATATGTGGGGGTTTTTTAGCAAAGAATATTATATAACAGATTGGGTATGAGAAAATTTAATGACTTAAGGCAAATATCTTTGCCTCTCATATTAACCTGCCTGTATATACTTGAGAAATGCACAAATATAATATGACCATGACATTTATATGAATAATGTTATTCCTTTCCTATTTTGTAATAAACAGCTGCAAGTGCCATGGTTAAGAAAAGCTAAATCTTGATCCAATTCCTAAATACTATGGCCAATGTATGATAATTGACCCATGATACCTATCGGTACTAATACAGGCTTTGCCCATTACATGAACAAGTTTGAAGTAAGGCCTTATAGCAGGCAGCATAAAGCTGTCATGGTCCAGTGCAGTTGTGTTGACGGTGCACTGAAGAGACCCTCATACCCTGCAACATGGAAAATAACAGGCTGGTAAGATTTTAAATGTTTTTTTCTTTTGTGGTACAGTGTATGTCTTTCCTAAGTATGTTTAAATAATCATAAGAACTCCTCTAAGGGCTAATCTGCGTTATTTCCCAGATTTTCACCTTGGGGACATATTGTCCCTTGTCACTGAAACCTCAGGGACAGAAGGGTACGCCACAGGGTGGCACAGCAGGAAGCTGAGATACTGATGAAACAGTGTTCAGTTAATGAAGGCATGGCCCATGGCCTCTGCTGGTATGCCATATGTTTGAAGAAATGCTAATGACTACAATTCAAATACCTTTTTCATCTTAACTATATGTAAATGTGTTTATAAATGCTCTCTTATAAATATACTATCACATTTTTAAAAGCTAAGTGCTAATGCTGCTTTCAACATCTATAATACACAATAATTAAAACTTTAGCAATTCTGCTTAATTATACCTTATGGGAAACTGTACAGTAATTTATAGAAATTAAGCAGAAAAACAAAGATCAACAGAAATAAAGCAGCAGTGGAAAAACTGAATAATAAATCACTTAGATCATTAATTTACAAAAACAAGACCGTTGTGAAAAGACAACTTAGGGCCCAATTCTCAAACAGCTGAGATCTGCAAGGGGAAGATCAGTTATAAAACTCAAGGCATTCCATTAAAAAACCCCTTCTGCAAGTTGAACTTAATGTGACTTTTTTTGAACTGTCAGATAATTTGAGAAAATAAAACAAACAATGGAACTAGAGTCTTAAGAGGGAAAACTTGGGGATTTTAGTTCGTCAGTGCCTCTTTCTTCCCCTTTGCTTTACCTTTATGAAAATCCTGTAACACTGCGGGTGATCATTAGCCACAAATGACATTTTGCAGTGAATCATCTCCTCCACAAGTGGCCAAATCAGCATCCCCATTGCAACAGCTCTTCAGGAAGAGTAGTTGGTGACCAGGTTAGACTACATGGGACACTACTATTTTTGCTTCAGGACAGGACATCATGTGGCAGTCATAACTATTCCAAAGAAACTCCAAGTTGAAACACGATGGTACTGATAATGTGTGAAGTTACTAATTTCCTTTTTGCTTTCTTAACATAAGTTAGAGACTTTACTCACTCTTATGCAAATTCTGCTTAACACCTACTACAGAATTTAAAGAAAGTTAGGATGAAGAAGGGCCAACTACTTTTAAATCTCTGAGGAGGTCTGCTTACATAGCATCTCACATAGGCAGACTCATGAAACTGAACCACCAGCTAATTCCATTTTCTAACCAAAAATCCAGTTCAAGCAATAAGGAAACCAAACTATAAACTGTTAACAGCTGCCTGAGGGATCATGAGGACACTCTTGAGTAATAAGGCAGAGCACCTGTATCAAGCCATTTTTAGGGATTACTCTTTTTCTCTTGCACTTTAAGAATTAGGATGGAAGGAGTTATATGAATACGCTTTACTTGTCCGGTTTTATTTGTCCTATGCTAGCACTGTGCCCCCAGTGGAAGAACTTTTCTCCTGCTCTTTTGCTGAAAAAGATCAAACATTTGGCCTTAAGGAATGAAAGGGAGAAAAAATATACTATTTTGGGATCTTATTACTTACAAATGAGGCAACTGCTTGAAAATCTAATTTCTGAATAACCATGTATTGTGCAGCCCTCCATGGGAACACAAACCAGGCCTGTGTGTGTCTGTTTTATATAGTGAAATGTTGGAACCTATTTTAAGGTCAAGGCACCAAATGCCTTAATTTCTATTAAAGAGAATTTGAAAGTGTGCTGCACAGAGAAGCACACTTGGAAGGTTAAAAAAAGAAATAAAAAATATAAATTAAAAGAATAAATTCCCAATATCTCAGTAACTTGCTGTAAGGTTCTTTAAGCTGAGACTAACCCTGCCATTTCTCCCAGGTCAATTTATCTTTGGCTGCCTCAGGTCAAGACAGCTTTCTGCCCCATGTGCCCTCTTCAGCCAGGCAAGACTGTGAGAGTCAAGAATTTGGCCCCACATATTTGACACATGGGCTCTGAATGTCTCACTTTTTAATCATTAACACTGACTGGTCTGTTGAGGTGTCATTCTCTTCTGGAAGGCTGGTGAGGCATTGGCCTTTTGTTGGCCCTTCATACTGAAGAAAATTTCACACTCTGGCTGTGCATTACTTTTTATTGACAAAAATATAAAATATGGAGGACAGAGTAATGGGCTAGAGAGTGCGTCCTTCAGCTTAACAAGTCAGATCTAGCTTGCAGAGTAGAGAATTATTTTGGCACTCAGCACTTGCTTGCTGACCTCTGAAGAGTATGAGTAAACGATTTTAGGTATCTTCCATTACCAGTTAATAAACTTCAGCTCTGCAAAAAGGAAAGGTGTTCCTTTATTCCCATTCTGCACGCAAGGATGTAGGGCAGAAGAGGTAACTCTTGGCAGTTCTAAAAAGTAGAGGTGGCCAACCCAAGGACTTTGACAAGAATGGAATAATTTAGATAGTTGACCCTCAGGTTCAGACTCAGTAGGTACTTAAATGTTAACGATGAGATTTATGTAGATGTTAACAGCTTCAGTGCAAAAGTACTGATCTGGAAGCTTGCATTCAGTCCTGAAGAGCATCAAACTATTCTGTCTCCACCTGTTATTGCTTGTGGTTTATTTATTTATTTATGTATTTTTCCATTCATTTTTAATTCTTTAAATTAAATGTTCCTAAGTGCTATGGGGAATGATTTAACAAGTCTAATACACACTAGCTGGTTCAATCTAATTACAAGTAGGAGTAAACAGAAATGCTTTTATATAACAACCAGGCTGCAGAAAGGGAGTGAAAGTGACAGAAAAAGACGTTGTGATTTCAGTTCCCACTAACAGGATTATCATACTCTCCTACAAAACACAGAAACAGTCTTGAAGGAAATGTCTAGGCACCAGATCTTCCCCTTTATAAGCCAGTGCTCAGCTATAGAGTAAAAGCTCCTCTTCCCATTCTTTCCTGACCAGCAAATCTTCAGATGTCTTCTGCAGAACATCTGAGCTTTATGAGGAGCATTTGAAAATTTCTGAGGAAAAGAGTGGTTAGAACACCAATCTAGGGCCTGTGTGAAGTGGTCAGGCAGGTTTCCTCTTTGCAGTTCAGTTAACAATTCCTCACTTGAGAATTACGTGCACATAGAGCAATGATTCTCTTCACCCTCTTGCTTCATTTTATCAGGCGTAAGTGAGCACATCAGGTATATCGGAATAGTCCTTACCTTATCTGTAAGCCCCAGAAGAATACAGCAGATGTAGCTCTGTGAAGTTTGGAGGCTTGTCCTGTCCCTTCTCTAATTCTGCAGCTGTAGGCAGCCTCACACATCTTACAGTTTATTTAACTTTCCGAGGTGTCTGACTTTCCCTGTACTCTGGAGAAAAAAAGCATATGGAAACGTTTCAGAAACACTTTGGTTCTTGGGTATGGATTATTGGATTATGTCAGAGCTACCAGTGAACCTCAAAATGAAAAATAATTCTGAAACAAGCAGCAACATCAGACTCCAATAAATGTAGAGAATGTGGTGAGCCTAGTGAAATACTTTGTTTCAAATTAGAAAACACCTTTCAAGCAAGTTTAATCAAAATTGATACTTTCCTTTAAAAAGTTCAATTTTGTCAAAACGCTACTTCCTGGCAGCTGCAGCTATAACTTATATTTAGAAGCTTCCAAAACATTTTAATTCTGAGGTTATTATACAGATACTTCCAGTGCTAGAAGAGAATATTGTGAACACTGAAGGCTTAGAATAGCCCTTTCAAAGGAGGATCAAATGCTTTGAAACGTTGCACATGGATATGACTGGGAAAGTTTTTCCCGAGGAAAAAAACCCAAACATTTGGAAAACGTTTGGAAAATATTGCTTTCCCCCAATGTGTACAAAGAACAGAAGACTCAAATATTTGCTGAGGAAAAAGTATTATATCACATTCTCCAGTTGTGGTGTATTTTATCTATTTACTCACACATGGCATATGTCACGTGAACTCTGGGGCAGAGGTGAGCAGATTTAAGTAAGGGAGGCTGGTGCCTGCAGAGCAGCCTTTATTTACACCAGAAGAGGTGCCAAAAGAGGAAAGAACACAAAATGAGATGATAGGAAGCAAAGACAATCTTGATAACAAGGAATAAATAAATAAGGACTTTTCTCTCTCTCTCTCTTTCTGTTGTTTTGGTAGGTTTTTTATAATGTAGAAGACACTTGTGGTGTTTTTTTACAGCCATTTTCATGCTACCATTCCTTAGAGTCATAGAATACCATTGGTAAGCCATAGTTCATTTCACTAGAGGTAACCAGAAAGCTAATTATCTCCTGAGAACTTGCTATAATTTTAAGGGTTATGCACAAGATGTTAACTAATCACACAGCTCCCAGATATTTGTAACATGCAGTGTGACTCTGAGGTTGCATTTAAATGAGAGACAGGCATGACTACTGATGTGTTGTTTGTTAGTGCTGCACAGCAAGCAAAATGCTACATTACACAGTGCCAAATTCACAATACTTCATTGGTTATGCTTCAGAGATAACAGAAAGCATACAACACTTAATCAGTGTTCAGTGTTCCACAGGCTATATTAAATAATAATAATAATAATAAACTCAGAAGTACTTCAGGAAAAAAATAGACTGCAAAATTAATTACAAATTGCAAATATGATGCAAATGAATGCAAACAAGAGAAACAAAACATATCTTTTTCTACCAAACATGGGTCTGATTTGGGAAACTCAGGCTCACTGGGAAATGGGTGGTCACAGGTCAGGCCTCGTACTATCTAAACTGGCTCAAAATGATAAAAATTGGAGACTGTCCAAACACAAAATGTAAAACTCATGTCCCCAGGTGGTTTGCATGGTTTCTGTTGGTAAACACACTGAGAACCTATTTTCCATTTAAAATTGTTATTTTTTTAGTACATACTGCAATCAAAACTACTGCACACAGGTATTGAACTTTGCACTTACTTTCCCACAGAATTATTGAGGCTGGAATAGAACTCTGGGATCATCAAGTCCAGTCTATGACCTAACACCACCACACTTACTAGGCCATATCACTAAGTGCCACATCCAACCTTTCCTTAAACGCCTCCAGGGATGGTGACTCCACCACCTCCCTGGGAAGTCCATTCCAGTGTCTAATTACCCTTTCCATGATTAAGTGCTTCCTAACATCCAACCTAAACCTCCCCTGGTGTAGCTTCAGGCCATGCCCTCTCATCTTGTCACAAATTGCCTGGGAGAAGAGCCCAGCTCCCACATTACTGAACTTCCCTTCAGGTAGTTGTAGTGTGATAAGGTCCCCTCTGAGTCTCCTCCAGGCTAAACATACCCAGCTCCCTCAGCCTCTCCTCATAAGACTTTTCTTCCAGTCCCTTCATCAGTCTCATCACTCTCCTCTGGACCCACCCACTTCACAAATGGATGCACAAATCCAATACAGCTTATTGAACTTGGAAACAATAATGTTGACTTCTTTGGAAACTATCAATAAAGCTATTGAGTATTTTCTCCTCTCTATGAACACAGGTCAACCAACTAGTCATTTCACAACAAATCCTCACTTTTAAAAGCTGTAATTTAATGCAATCATTTAGTCTGCAGCCAAAAGTGAATACACATGTTTTCCAATGTGCAGAAAAACATAGTATATAATTCCTGCAAGAGTTGACATCTATGCCTTACCATTCAGAATGTGAACAAAGTTATTCTAGATAAGTATGATAGATAACTGCTACCTCTAAACTTCTGATGTGACTTATTTAATTAATTGTTCCCATTTTAATGCTGCAACACTGAGCATATTTCAGTAGGCCCATGCATATTTCAATAGGTGCATCTTTTAAATTTAGGGCTATGCCATCACCAGACTAAATTAGATACTAGATAATTAATATTTAACTTCTGTTAAAACATCTTGACACATGCAGGCTTAACCACTGCCCTTCATTTAAGGCAACCACATGAAACATCTATTTGTACATTTACACTTAATTTTAAAGAAAATGAAACACCAATATCACATCATAGAGCAAAGAAATGGCAAAAATTCAATGAAATTATGGTTTTGGCAACCCAGAGTACTTATCTATCTATTTCCTTCTCATTAAAGAGTTGAGGTAAAAAAGAGAGAAGCTCAGGTGAACTAGAAGAGGTGTAACAACTGATGTGGATTTCTGGTTTAAGCACAGTGGAGGGGAAAAAAAAGGCCAAGAGCTGTGGTATTTGCCACAGAAATTATATCTTGCCTTGAAGCTAGAAGCATCTGTAACTGGGAAATATGGAAATAATTTACCATAAGAAACAAGTTCATGGGAAAAAAAAATCATAATCTGGTTCATTATATTATTATGTTTTAGAAAGTCAGGAAAGCAAAAGAAATGGAAAAAAGTAAGAGCTGTGAGAGATAAATCACTTCTAACTGGAAGGCTAGATTGGAGTGTCACAGGTGTTCAATGAAGCCTACCTTTCAGCTCAGGGAGGTTCTGGTTTAAAGTAGACAATAGACAGTTGCAAACCTGAAAGATAAAAAAAGCTTCTTATAATCAAAGATTAAACTATAGGTTAGAAATGCTGAAGAGCCTAAAACATCTAGGATCAAAGCCAGAATCTCATAATTAGCTATTCTTATTTAGGAACTACACCTACTTAATCCAAATTTCTAATCTGCTTTTGAAAAGTGAACTGGGGAAGATCAGGTAGCCAAATAAAGAAGATGAACTGATCAGTGGCTTCTATTTTGTTACGGCAAAAAACTATCCCATCCTAGGATAAAAACTTCCACTTTTAATGCCTTAGACACCAGACCAAAAAAAAAACAACCCCAAATTTCACAGAAATAAAGTCTTATTCAATGGTAATATTTCTGCTCGCTCTAGTACCCAGTTTGAAAAAGTCATTTTGGGGGAATAATTAACTTTAAACCCGCCTCTCCCCAAAACAGAGATTTTCAGTATGTTATTTAAAGTCCACAGGCCAAATTGTCTATCAATTAACTCTGACTTCAGAGAATCAGCAAAAATGCAGCTGCAAGGAGTAGAGCTGCTGGGATGAAAATTTCTTTCCAACTATGCAGTTGACAGGGAGATTAGGTTCTTATGGTCCCATTTTTGAGAAATTACAATAATGAACTCTGCATTTCTACTATTAACTAGTCCACATTATTTTAATTCTAAAGCACTTGCTAAAACTCACATCACTGAAATTTAAACCCGGCTAAATAATTTCATTAATATGGGCCTATATGTAAACAACAATTTTTCATCATTTTTTAGTTGTGATGACTTCACAAGTAATTTTTAAGCTTTTTCGCATGAGGAGCCATTAAATTCAAGAAAAAAACCCAGCACAACTTGCTTAGAATTTCCCTTTCTAAGGAACCCTAAGATTTTTCCCTCCACACAACTTTGCCCTGACTTACTTTCAAAAATCTAAGCTAGGTCACTGTATCTTGTCAGAGCTTTCCTGTACCATACCTAATTTGCCTGAAACCTTTCGTTTTTTTCCCATCTTCAGTGCTGGATTATATCCTTTAATTTGTGCATTTTCTTTGATCATTTCATCTATGGGTTGGACGTGATGATCTTGAAGGTCTCTTCCAACCTGGTTTATTCTATGTATTCTATCTCAGTTCTCTGTATACAAAAAACAATTGATGTACATGTGAATTTGAATGCCATACTAAATGAGAGTGGAAGATGGAGTAAGACATAGATTAAAAATGAAGAGAAGACGTTGGAAAGGTTCAATGGGACAGGTCAGTGTGTAAAAGAAACTCAAAATTTTGGAGGATTACCTAAATATTATTTTTTTTCCCCCCAGAAATACTTAAATCCTAAAGGGATCACGCCTTCCTAACTCCCTCCAAAATTCGGGGCTGTAAACTGTGGGTGAGAGTTCAAACATGTGATTTTCATTTTGGGTGTCTACAGTAAATTAATTGAATGATCATAGTGGTGGTAACTTCTCTCTGTCTTATATCCTACAGAGTAAAGTTGCTGATCATTATGAAATTACCTTAATATAGCATAGGGAAAGAAATCTTAATTGGCAAACAGCCAGAACAACTGACTAATAAAAATGGTATCCACATGTGTTAGATTGCTGAACAAATGTGATAGGAACTAATGGGGAGTGTCAAGAAAAAAGTATGACAAGGTTGAGTGACATTCCACATTTGGGTGGCTAAAGAGCAGAGCTGTAAGAAAAACAGAGTGATTGGCTAGAGTGCAAAGATCCTGTCAACATGAAAACAAGTTAAACAAACAATTTTATTCTTTTGATTCATACTGAAGACTGTGTCACCGTGATGTAACTGAACTCTTTAAAATCAAATCAATCAACCTCTGTAACACTTTGTGGACGAGCAAGAAGCAGAAATTAGAAACTTGACAGCACAACCTACCTTTGCCCTGATGTTAACTTGTCAACGTTTATAACCCCAGATGGATAATTCAGACAATATATAAATTATTCTTACAGCAGTGACAGCTACTGTCCTTCTTCTCTCAATGCATGCAAACCTCACTGGCTTGGTTTTGTATTATTATTACTACTACTATTAAAAATAGTTTCCCTAAATAGTCTCTCTTCAAGAGATAGATAAAAATAACTGTCAATCCAGAAGAAAAACAGCTACTGCTTTAAATCATTTGGGCTGGTTTCACTACACCATCAGTAGATAAACAAAAATGTTATTAGTAAAGATATCTTTGAATAGAAGCACAATCCCTCTCTGATGGGATCCAGAGCTTCCCAGAACTGTGATTGAAGCTGAACAGAAATGATACCTAGTGCACTGAAATGATTCTCTCTGCTTTCTGGACCATGGAAGAACTTCAAAATCAAAACACCTCCACCATTTAGCGCAGGAGTGATGCTGCTGACAGTTCTGCATTTGAAGTGATGTCCTTTGCCTCCACAACTCAGCAACCATCACAAAACAAACATAAAATATTCCCTTATTTTGATAAAACAAATCTCTTCAGTAACTTTTTATTAATTCTGACATATCAGAAACTCAAGAGCTAGCTGGCAAAACCCACAAACACTTCTTAGCTCACTACAGTATGGACGAAGGATGGAGTGGAGAGTATTAGTGTCTTATGAGCCCTTCAGTGTTATTGACTGAGTGGGCTGAAGCCTGACAAGAGAGGAAGTTTATCAATTCCCAAAGCAGAATTTTCCAGGTCCTTTCAGATATCTGGAAACTCAGTAAAACCTTGGGTGCTTATAACCTGAAGAATTTGCTTAATTTCTTATCCTGCAAACTATAGTTTTAGTTTTAAGGCTCTGGTCACTTTAAACTAACTTGTGGATCTGTTTTCATTTTGGTGAGCTGCTGCTGCCATCCATGCACTCACAAGAATGGGTTTATAGTTTGTTCAGTAGTATGTGTAAAGAGGTCTTTTCTTGACCCTCAGGGCAGGAAATTAGGTTATTATGCCTTTACAATTGAGAAGAGCTAAAGAAATTGAAGAAGCGAGAATGTTTAGGCATGTCAAAGGAAAAAGGACCAGCATTTTATAGTGTCTAAACAATTTGTTTAGGAGGTTGGTAAGAAGTGTGAAAAGAGACAAATTTGGAAGGATAATTAGAAAGGATCAAGATGAAATACTAGCTGTCATACTGCAGAAAGTATTTTAAACTAGCGTTAGCATATGTTTCAAATATTACTCAGAACAGACACAAGGAAACTTCTGTGTGCTTGAAGAGTGTCCTAGCCATGGGACTTAGAAAGGGGCTGAGCAATAGGGGATATGAAATACTCTGATTGTTGATGCTGTTCTTTTGCTTCACTCTTTACAGAAGACAGAAATTAAAGGTGTATGTGTAGTCTGCAGGTAAAACGTTAGGCAATTATCCAAAAATATCTTAACTGCTAGCCTAGAAAATGCACTCATCCAGGATTCATCAGCTGGTTCATCAGTACAGGGACAGCATATTTCCCTAGTGGCAGTTAGATCCCTCGTGACTGTTTCCACCACTACTCCATGCACTTTTCCATTAAAACCCAGGCTGCGTCAAGAAAATGAATGTGAAATAAAATCATAGAATCAATAATGTTGGAAAAGACCTCAAAGATCATCGAGTCCAACCTGTCACCACAGACCTCATGACTACTAAACCATGGCACCAAGTGCCACGTCCAATCCCCTTTTGAACACCTCCAGGGATAGTGACTCCACCACCTCCCGGGGCAGCACATTCCAATGGCTAACAACTCTCTCTGTGAAGAACTTTCTCCTTGCCTCAAGCCTAAACTTCCTCTGGTGCAGCTTGGGACTGTCCTCTTGTTCTGGTGCTAGTTGCCTGGCAGAAGAGTCCAGCCCCCTCCTGGCTACAACCACCTTTCAGGTAGTTGTAGACAGCAATAAGGTTTCCCTTGAGCCTCCTCTTCTCCAGGCTAAACAACCCAGCTCCCTCAGCCTCTCCTCATAGAGCTTGTGCTCGAGGCCTCTCACCAGCCTCGCTGCCCTTCTCTGGACATGTTCAAGTGTCTCAATGTCCTTCTTAAATTGAGCAGCCCAGAACTGGACACAGTACTCAAGGTGTGGCCTGACCAGTGCTGAGTACAGGGGCAGAATGACTTCCCTGCTCCTGATGGCCACACTATTCCTGATGCAGGCCAGGATGTCATTGGTCTTCTTGGCCACCTGGGCACACTGCTGGTTCATGTTCAGCCAGCTGTCAATCAGCACCCCCAGGTCCCTTTCTCCCTGGCTGCTCTCCAGCCACTTGGCCCCAGCCTGTAGCTCTGCATGGGGTTGCTGTGACCAAAGTGCAACACCCAGCACTTGAATGCCATCATGTTGCACTCCATCCATCTCAAAAATGGCAGTCAGAAATAATGTTTCCTTCACCAACACATAGTGAATGTGGAACAGTAAACGATAAATGGTCTTTTTGCCATGTGTATTCCACACTCTTGCTATAGCATTGGACAAACAGAAGGCAGTATGACCTGAAGCATAGGAGAGATGGGGCAAACCAGGTGGATCTAAAACCATACACAGCAGACAGCTTTGCTAGTATTTCAGTCTCCTACTCCAACTCACTGCTGTCTGTAATTCACATGCAATACTGTTATCTTTTTCATATCTGAAAATATATTGAGGGGGAAATTTACAAATATGAATATTAACATCATAATAATTCCCACAATTTTATATAGTAACAATGGCAAATTTCTTTTACTTTCAAAAATTAAACCCCAATCTAATAATAAGGATTTGCCAGAACAGAAAAAGAAAAGAAAAGAAAAAGAAAAAAAATAGACACAAGTCCTTTGGATGGGATTGAGTAAATTAAAAGATAAAAACATATGTAATTTTTTTTTAGTTGAAACTCTTATTTATAATGTCTAGCATTATTAAGATTGTGAAAACTTAAAGATGTTTTATACACTTTACATATTTTCAACTGCTCAGAACTGTTTCTTTATTGGCTGTTTTATGTGACTGCTGAATAGCAGTCCCTTCTTATGGCTTTTTTTTTTTTCCTACTGAAGTCTTCATTTACACTGCACAAATTATCCTTAGCAGCAGGTAGGAAGCAATCAGCAAGGTGTAGCTGGCAATAGGTCTATTTTCATTACAAGATGGAGAGAGCCAGGGGACATGACATTTGTCCAACATATTCAGGGAGGACTCTATTAGGAAAATCGACTCTGGAGAGCTGCAGTCTTGCTGAGGAGATACTGAAAGAGGGAAAGTGTGAAAGAGTGGTTAATTTCATTCTGGGTTATTTTGTGTTTGTGTTTGTTTTTTGTTTGGGTTTTGGGGGGGTTAATTTTTTTTTCTTGTTTGTTGGTTTGGGTTTTTTCTCTTTTTTTTGGGGGGGGTGGGTGGGGTGTCTTCTTATTTCTTTTTCTCATTATGGTAATGAAAATACAGAGGTAAGAAATAATTTATATCCTTTAAAAATTACCTACAGTCCCATATAATGCAAATAATTTTCCTGCTCTTGAGTACCATGGCTATTTAAGAGTACATCTCTGTGAAATAATTCCACAGCAATTCATTAGTGAAACTATCATTAATAAACCTAGAGGAAGAAAGCTTGAGAATTTGGGGGATAGCAGAGGATCACAGGTAATGGAATTGTGTCACACTGTATATATATTTTTCAAGAAATAGTAGAACAAAACAGAGATGGTAAGGAAAGGGGCAAACTTTTAACTACTTAACTTTAGATACCAAACTGAGATACACAAATTCAGAACCAAATGTCCAAAAGCCTCTCTTGAAAGTGAGTTTAGTCCCTCAAAGTTCTTCATTATCTTTTGAAAGCAACTCTCTCTCATACAATGGCAGGACTTTCCCCCCATTATAACTTACGGTTTCTTCCAGTTTCCCCTTGAGTAATCACTCTAGTGCATCCCTTCAGTAAGAAGGGATGTTGTATGCTTCAAAGTGTTCATTGAATGTCTTACAAGGATTTTTTTTTTCTAGAGCTGTAAATACAAAGAACTCCTTTAAGCAAATGAATGCCCAGCAGGCTGTATTATGTTTCCTTTTTGAATAATATATTGGTTGCTAGTAAACTTCCTATTTTATCATAAAGTAGCAATAACTGTATCTTGTTATGTTTCTCTCAAGGAACTTAGTCAAGAAAAATTCAAGTTTCAGTGAAGTACTTAGTTAAGTAAAATTCCTAATATAGTAAATACAGTAAAGTCAGACTTGAATATAGGCTGCAGTCTCTAGCTAAACATATTAAAGATAGAGACATCTTTAAAAATTCTTATATATGTAATCCTCTTCAGAAGGTTAACATTTATGTGTATCTACCTCAATAAAATCCATAGAATGTAGGTGAATTGATGCCTTTGTTGAAGATGGGGAAATGCAACATCAAAAAGCTTTCTCAAGAAGCCTGTAGCACAACAGGATACTGAACCCTTCTCTTTTGAGTCCTAGGTGAGTATGTGAAGCACAGAAGAGGAGCATCACCACCTTCAGTGGATGACACTTTGAACCAAAAATGGAAAGCATAACATATTAGCCCTCATCTCCTCACACACCATCCACCTCTCTTGGAACCTGAGCAAGAGGACTCCATCAAGATTCTCAATGCAACAGATCTCAGACAACTTCATAACACATCAACATCACTTCAGAAAACCTCAAATGGGGTACTTGCCATGACAGAAAGCGTACTATGTTCCATACAGTTAGAGGCATGTGGAGAAGAGCTGCAAAGCCAAGGTGAAGGAAGGGAAAAAAAGGGATAGAGTTGACATAATTCTTACCTTTCTGGAAAATCATCAAATGGGGCTTGGTCCTGAAATGCTGGTTCATTCCTGGTATTAGAAAAAGAATATTCTCAGGTTGACTTGTTGGGTTTTTCTTGCTATTAGAAGACACACTTTGCAGAGGACACGATTGTCCTTTCAAGCTCTCTCAAACATCATCGAACGCCAAGGGCATGTTGCAGAAATTCATGTTGTGCAATATTTGACAATTAAGACAAAAATTGAAACGGGCCACAGATATATCGCCTCTGTGTGAATCCTGAGCAACAAAGAGAAGTCAAGTTCTAATTTCCCTTTTTTTTTTTCTTTTTAATTGATGTCTTTAGCCATGTTTTTTCCTTTAATTATCCTTTATCACCGTTAATCTTACTGCCTAAGACTTTGAAAAGTTTTCTTAAGAACAAGCAAAAATTTCTCACCTCACTCTGCGAAGAAGATCACACAAGAATGGTGCACAATTACCATCCCTTGATCTTCTGTCTGCATATATATCTCCAGACCACACTAACTCTGGTTCTGTGGAGATACTTCTTCTGTATGAGATTATTACAAGGTAAAGCTTCTTACCATATCTATACACTATGATCCCAGAAATACAGGGTAATTTTACCAAATCTGGAGAACCTAGTCAAAAGCCTTAAAAATGAAACATGATTGTTTTTCAGTACAGTACATTTAAAACCAAAACCAGCTGCAGCCATAGACAAAGCTTATATGTAAGGAGCTTCAGCGGATTCACTCGCTCAAGAATGCTTTCTCTGTTCAAGAGACTCCAGCCCAGTCTTAAATACTCATTAAAACAAGGTATGTGTTAAGGAAAGTAACAACAATGTAAGTCAGAAAAGTTTTTGAGCTGAACACTAAACTTTCCAGTTAATGATTTTTTGGTATCACTGCATTCATGTAATTCTGTGAAATGAACCAATGGCAGAAACCATAACTATAGCTAAGCCTGCTAACCTTCATTTCTATTTAATTCCCAGGAGAAAAGGATTTTATTCTGCACTCCGTGTCAACTGACACAGGTTAAAAGCTTCTTTATATTCTTGAGTAGGTGCAGCAAATTTAGTTCTTTGCTTTCATATTTGTTGTGATGTGCTTTTCTCCTGCACTATAATATACCCTTTGTCGTGTGAGTTTAAATATCATCCATATATGAAAGGCAGAGAAATTATATCAGCCAGTCTTTTCTGAAAGCAAGCAGTGTTGGAACAAAATGAAAGCAGCAAATAAAATCCATCCTGCTCTTCTAAAACTTTCTCAAGTTCTGGGAGGTGGGAGAGAAATGCAATTAAAACAATTCACTAAGTGCTTTATTTGCCACCTGCCATTCGTTGAATACCTGCTGATAAAAGTGAGGTTTTTTACTTGCAGATTTACCCTGATAGATGGGAATTATGAAAGTTCGTGAGTGCTCCAGAAGCCACATGAGGATAAATATAGATTCAATCAAATCAAACCAAATTTGGCAATAAAAAGGTAAAGAGTGAATTACTTTCAGCTTGTCCTAAGGATATTTTTGTTTAGCAGAACCAGGATAGTTCGTGAAGTCAGTTTTGTCAGAAATGTAGAACACTTTTTCCTGATGAATTCATCTTCTACTTTGTGTACTACACAAACCACAAGCTGTTACAATTTTGAAAGTTATTCTATCCAAAATGTAACATATATTCAGAGATGCTCTTTTAATTGTTTCAGGCTACTTGTTAAGAAGAATGTGGTTTATAAATTTGTAATGTGTCATGCAGACCTGTACTTACACCAACCCACTCACTGGCCAATTTCAGTAAATATGTCAGAGAAGCAGAGATATCAGGGGAGCTGCAGGTGTGTCTACATCAGTATTTTATAATAGGTCACCCCTGCATGTCTGAAGTGCATGTCCAAGCTGTTCCTCTTTACCTCACTGTGAATATCCCCATGGATTTGCCGCCTTCTGAACAAAACTTGCTCAGCGATGGAGGTTTAGAGGCACTTTCACTTTGTGGGGCTGGACAAGAGCTAATCTGAGTTAACCCATCTCCTTACCACTCACTCCATTGTTTGTGGTGTGGTCATCAGATTCTCAAGAGTGGTCTTTTGCCTTACAAATTTACTCTTACTGAATTGCACTAATAGTGTAAGTTACTACATGTGTGTGAAGAACCTTGCACTGCACAGCACCAAAAATGATAAAAGACAAATCAAAAAGGAAATCTTTTCCAGTATGACTATTACTTAAGGATTTCCTTGTGAAGAATCAGTTGGGACAACAGTAAGATGAAATCTTTGAACAAGCTCAAGGTACCTGGGAATACAAGATTTGAACACTGAGTCCAATTGGCATTGAGAGTACAAGCAATTAATTATTACATTACACTTCTTGCTGTTTGCCTCAGAGTGTAACTACAAAGGAAGGTTTTATGTCCTCATGGTGTATTTTTCTTTTAATTAGAGATCTTTTATAACTAACCCTCACAGTTTACTAAAATTCACCTCATTCTTTTGAGTAAAGATATTGGAAGGGCTGTACTTTGTAGAATATTTGTATCCATAGGGTCAGATAACAGTAAATGCTGAAGTACAACTGAATGCAGCTCTTCCGTGTCAGGTCACAGAAGTGATTTAAGTTCAGCAGTCAAATAGGCAATGAAGTTGCATTGGGAACTTAATGTAATTGCAGCCTGAAATCTTAGTTATACCAAGAAAAGGTAATTCAACTGCAGCAGTCAATTTTCATTGCTTTTAGAACGGGCTTCTTGCAGATCTGTGAGAAAAGAGCTAAAAATAGAGACATTATCTCTACCACAGTTATGGTACCTGAAAGAGAAGGCTTCTGCATACACATATTAAAGTATAGAAACTATTCTGGGTAAACACAGAACCCCACTGCCTTTTGAGGATATTAAACACAGGCATCATGTGCAGACAACATATTAATGTAAATGTCATTTATAAGTTCACCTGAATACCTTCAAATTCTAATTGGGCCCCTCAGTTTAGGAAAGATGTTGAGTTGCTGGAACATGTCCAGAGAAGGGCAACAAAGCTGGGGAGGGGTTTGGAGCACAAGCCCTACGAGGAGAGCCTGAGGGAGCTGGGGTTGCTTAGCCTGCAGAAGAGGCAGCTCAGAGGAGACCTTATTGCCATCTACAACTACCTGAAGGCAGGTTAGAGCCAGGTGGAGGTTGGTCTCTTCTCCCAGGCACTCACCAACAAAACAAGAGGACAGTCTCAAGCTGCACCAGGGGAGGTTTAGGCTGGATGTTAGGAAGAAGTTCTTCACAGAAAGAGTGATTGGCCATTGGAATGGACTGCCTAGGGAGGTGGTGGAATCACCATCACTGGAGGTGTTTAAGAAGAGACTGGATGGGGTCCTTGGTGCCATGGTTTAGTTGATTAGATGGTGTTGGATGATAGGTTGGACTCAATGATCTCAAAGGTCTTTTCCAACCTGGTCTATTCTATTCTATTCTTTTCTATTCTATTCTAAGATCTCCAAGATCCAAGGCTGAAAATAGTGGCAACAAGTACTTGGCACCATTGACAAACAAGGATGTTTAAAAAATAAAAGTCAGAATTAGATAAGTAAAGTTTATAAACTAATTTATTTTATGTTGGTATTCTTATGAATTAATTTAACTCACTTAGGTTATAATGTCAGCATTTACAATGTCAATAAAGACAATAATGGACATAGTTTCATTTTAGTAAATCAGGAAGATGAAACATTTTCATTTCAGCAAGGCATTCCTAGTGGAAAACAAAAAGGTCATTATAAAGTCATTCTTTCAACAGACTGTTGGGAGGCAAATCTTAAATGACCCTGGAAGGATTTTAACTAGCATGTGGTAAAGACATAGTTTGGGTCCAAAATAAAGTAACTTCAAGTGGAACTGAAAAAACAGTACTTTCTTCAGTTGAATACTTTGGGTCCATGTTCCTAAATTTTTCATACTGAATGTTAACTGAAAACTGATCTGGAGACACAGAATTATTGTTGCACCACCAGCAACTTGTTAATTAGAACATGCCAAGGTTATTAATACAAAAATGCAAAATAAATATTTAAATGCTATGAGTTTCTTTTAAACTTAAAAAAAAAAATCCTATGTAAAAAGTTGGTGGTTTTTTTGTTGTTTTTTTTTTTCCCCTCTAATGAAATGAGCTCTTTACATATAAATTATATTGTAATAACAGAGCTCCCTGGTGGAAAAGAGTTCCTTCTCCTGCTGGCAAAAATTAAAATAATCACAGATGGCTAATGATCAAAAATACTGACTGACAGCTCTGAAGTACAAGGCATAGATAATATTCTCAGAGCTACAATTTATTTATACTCAAAACTGGCTTAAGGCACCCACAAAAATCTGCGTTCATGATGTCCTATTATAAAAGAGATCTTTTAACTGTCACTGAAGTTTCTGCTGCCAGGGTTTTTCCTCAAGACTAAATTGATATCCACAATAATTTCACCAATATACTTGTGTTTCAGTGTACTAGTTAGTTACAACAATTTGTATCTAGCTGAATTTTCTCAAACAGCTAGATTCCAACATTTTTATTTACCTAATATTTCTTAGGAATATTGTGTTATACTTCAAAATTGATATGTTGCAGAAGTCAGTCAGTGCAAAGAAAGGGTCCTGAAAACCTTAGCTTCTTGTATTTGAACGATGGTGTACAAAATGTTTTGCTTTTCTGGTAGTGTTCAAAAACCTGTGAGGAGTTTGGTTTAGTTCCCACTGACATTAGTTGAAATTCTAATTGATTCAGCCAGGAGTTAGATGAACAACTAGGTGGATCTGGGTTTCTCAATTTTTTTCCTTCACATTTTATGGCTCCTGTGAAAAGTGTCCCGAACATTTTGTAAAACAGAAAGCTACCTCCAATTTCCAAGCACTGGCTGCGTTGTAGGCTTGTAATAGTTGTAACTTTTCAGCACACACCCAAGATGCAGCATCAAATGTTTTATAAGAGGGTGTCTGCTCTTTTGAAGTGTAATTTCTAGATTCTGTAGCATAGACAAAAAGCTGAAGAGATATTCCAGATCTATTTAAAATGTTTGGTAACAGGAATTAAAGTTTTAAATAACTCCAAAATATTATCATTGGGCATTAGTAACATTTCCTACATAATTATGTGGATGTGGATATGGAGAAATGTGCTTACTTCTTCATCCATTTAACTTTCAGGTACATGTGAGAAGATGCTAAAAAAAGGCAACATTTCTTTGAACTTCCCTGTTGTTTGGGGTTTTGGTGCGGTTTGTTTGGTTGGTTGGTTGTTTTTTTCTGTTTGCTTGCTTGTCTTTTGGTTGTTTGTTTGGTTGGTGGTTTTTTGTTGTTAAATCAGCAACAACAAAAAATCATTTAAAAAGAGGGTGAGAAATAAATGCTACTTTTTGAGAAGCTATATAAAATAAACATCTCACTGGACACTAGAGAATCAAGAAGGAAGAAAACTTGACATTCCAAAATTGACAGAAAACCTACAGTCAGAATATGCACTTGCTTAGACTGTGCAGTTCATCTCCACAAGGACCACAAACAAGGATTCATTAATCACAGAGTTCTCAGAAATACTTGTTTAATAAACCTTTTGATTTTAAACTAAGCATGAGTTTTGGACACTAGCTAATGATTTCTGTGCTAACAGTAGTAGTCTTGCTGGTATGATGTGTAACCTCAGCTTGTAACATAGGTTCACATTATCTTCTTTCAAATATCTGACTGGATTTCTGCTATATGAGCTGGGAGCTCTGGATTTAAGGAGAACCATTTATCAAAGCAGCTGCTCTTATTCTAGGACTGTGTAAATTTACAAGAGCAGGCATGGAGTTGGAGTAATAATTAATGTAGGATCTTTTTGCCATGCAAACAGTGTTACTGTAGATACATTGAGCTTCACCTTAAACAGGAATTATATCAGCAAATAAGTTATATTATTTCACTTAAACACAAGTGCAATTTATAGGTAAAAGACAGTTTGTGAGTTGCAACATTCATGCAAGCAGTCACAAAGTCTTCCTCTGCTACCCAGATTGAAAATAGGCAAAAGCTGGTATGTTATATTGCATTATACAACACAGACTGACAGAAGCCAATCATCAAAGAAAAAAAATGAAAGGGGAAAAAAGAAAAATAATTTGGTTTCAGTAAAAGAGGTGTTAGGAGCTACAGGGGCTCCACAAACCAACACTTTTAAAGTGTATTTGTTCTACTCTTCTGGAACGTCAGTTACAGCTAAGTAAACTATTTCACTGAACAACAATAAACCAAAACGAGTAGAAGTACTAAAAGCGTGCCTGAGGCAACAGAAACTTTGGTGTTAATTTCCATTTCTTTCAAGTGTGTTTGATGAATGATGTGACAAAAGAATCCTAATTAAAGTCGAAATCCTGAATACTAAATAAATTAGAAGTGCCACTACATTCATCTTCTACAATGATAATACTGCCACTTCTGCTTCTGCTCTGTGCCCCTTTGCTTACATCTGTGGCTGGAACTCAGCAAAGGGTATTGCCAACACAGATGTAGGAATGGACACTGTTCCCTTTAACAGGGAGATAATAGGACAGATTGCTTTGTTTCCTTCAATTTGCATACTATCAGGAACATTCAAAGTATTTTTAGATTTAGTTGTTTGTTTTTCTCTCAATAGACTTAACACTTGAAGAGCAACATGCACTCTCTGGTCTTTAGTAGCACCAGACGAGTTTCTGTGTTTATGGCCTTATTTTATTTCTTTTACTACTGAACAGTCATTAAATACATATTTATTTGGGGTAATATATAATCCTAATGTAACACTGAAGGGATGAAATTCTATGGCTGGTGTCACACAAGGCATGCAAGACAATCATAAATGACCTTAAAATCTATGAATCTTTCAAGGAACTGCCCTATTCAATAAGCAGACTTGAACATGAATTACAGCTCCCAAGAGACATCCTTTCCCTGCTCCTCTTTTGATCCAGGGAGCAACTCTGAAATACTTTAGGAGAACTTTATTTCCCCAGAGTACCCAAGTAATAGGCTTGTCTCTTGTCATTCTCTTTGCACTCCTTGCTAAACAGGGTTGGCAGAGGAGAAGGCCCTTCTATTCCCACCACAACTACACAAAATCTGCCAACGCAAACAAACTGATGCCTTAGTGTCTCCAAGTCCCATTTGTAGTGTCTAAGGCCTATGACAAGAGAAGTCCAAAACTACCCAGGCTGTAATCAATCACGAACTCAAAGGGAGCTAAGTAGTCCAATGTTTCAACTTTATCAGAGACTAACAGTGGCTGCCTGCTAAAAGTGCAAAAATGAATGTAATGTATCCAAATTATTTTCCCAGATAGTAGAAATGTATAGAAAGTTCTGATTTAGAGTTCATGCCTTTACATTTAATGATCCATGATGTATTGTGCGCCCCACGTTGGGCGCCAATAAAAAGAGTGTGGTGGTTTGAAAGGAAAGGCTCTGCTTTCCCTCCCTCACTGAGAAAGAGACCACGGCTAAACCCAGTCGGAGAAATGAGATTATATTTTACAAGGAAACAGATTCTGTGTAACACAACAAATAGAGGTATTTTACAATATATACAGGAATATACAGCAAATGAACTCAACTAGAAACCAGACCCCCCACACAGGGGGCTTCCCCCTGTGCCCTCTTCACCCCCTACCTCCCTTCTCCCCCCAAGAGGTAGAAGAAGAGATGAGGATGGTTAGCAGGACAGGGGAAGAAGCGGACAGGCCTGTTACAGGGAGAGAGTTAGTTCTTATCTCTTGGCAAGAAGCCCAGAAGCAGATCCAGCCGAAAGGGACAGCGAAGGAAGGAAGACTGAGAGAAAGTTCCCAGCTCCCCTGGCTCCAATCTCACCTCCCCCCTACACTTGGCCAATGAAATTCGTTTAGAATACCAAAATATTTTACAAACATTTAGCCAGTGTGCCCCTTTCTTAAAGGCACAGCCTCAAACGGCCACAACAGAACACACATGGCTTATCTGACATGGTAGAATACTCCAACCCCACAACACCACAGGATACACAAGTGTCACACCTCAGCTCATTTTAAACAATGTGATTTCTTTGTATTTTCTGAGTGACAAAAGAGCCAGAATCTCTCTCTCCTCTACCCTTTTCATTTCAGGTATTAAATATGTTTTCATGTTTGCTCTACTGAATTTTGTGGTTTTTTTCAGATGACATGAAAAACAGAATTATTGTGATGCCTGCCTGATGTATCAGAAGATCTGATCTTGATCCTCATCCAGATGGTGAAATTGTGATGGGGCCCAGTTTTCAAAGTACTGCTAGTGACAATGCAGCCTGTGTACACTCGATATATAATTTACAGAATTCTTGTCAGCATGTGAATTCTGTGACTGCAATTTTCTCCTATTAATTTTAGACCTAAATTTTAGAAAGGCTAATTCTTGATCCCAACTACAATAATGACCATTTCAGTAATCTAAGTAGGTAGGTATATATTTAATAAATTACCTAAGTAGGAAGAGACATGCTGAGACTTCTATTCTGCCATATTATTTATTGAAGTGCCTTTCTCACACAAGCAAAATAGAATATTTGCAGCATGAGCTCTTGAATTTTAATTTTGTGCTCAGCAAATGACAGTGAAATATTTTATTTCAATTCTACCCAAGAAAATTTTCTCTCCATTTAAAAAGGCCCGAGAACACTTAGTGTCTGGCTACTTCACTGTCACGTGAACCCCCTGTGATATACATTTTGCCCTATGCTTAAAAAATACTTAGAGTTGGTCAGTTGAGTACCAGGCTTCTACTTTCTGGTGGGTTTTTTTAATGACTTCATATTTATGTCTTGTGAAGATGTTCATGGAAGAATGAGAGATCTGAAAAAAAAGTTATTGGAACCTGATAATACAGTAAAACAGGTACAAGCTTTGTAACGAAAAGGTGCACAGAAGCAAGGACTTCTCACAAAAAACATCTGAGAGGAAGTTGGATATTCAACACACCTCTTTTTCATATGATATTGAATGAGACACTGCATAATTTAATGAAACTACTGAAAGGATTTTTTTCTTAGGGCCAGACTAGATTGCACTTGGCCTTCACCATCACTTTGACTTCATAATCACTGCCCTTGAGCCTTTCTGCCACTGTCTGCTGTGATCCCTGGGGATTAAATGTCCAAAGGTTATCGACTTACATGCATACATACGAGTTGTCATCTCTGGATTCTTAATAATTGATTATCAATGCACTTTTGCACAATGGATTTTGCTTTTTTTGGCAGAACAAGTGCCCTTTCTTAACTCAATCTTCAGCTGCTCTTCTTTGGGGTATGTGAGTGTCAACTAGTGTGATAAAGCGTAAAAATACAAGATTGTCAGTAATGACCCAGTTGATAGCACTTAGAACTCATGGCTAAAAAGTCAGAGCAAGCTTTTCCAAGTCCTTGTGCTGTTTTGTGTTTGCTTGGGGTTTTTTGGTTGGGTGGTTGGTTGATGGTGTTTTGGGTTGGTTTGGTTTGGTTGGATTTTTTTTCCCTGGTACTATTGAAAAATTTATTTGAAAGCACTGACATTAGAAGAAATCTAGATTTGACTGAAAATTTTAAAGTAAATTATCTTGTTTTAAATATAGAGAAGAAAAAGATATTGTGATCAGGGTTTTTGAAATTGCAGATCATCTGAAATAATTTGTATTGGATAAACCAAACCAAAACAAACAAAAAATTCTGTACCCATAATCTCTCATCAGAGAAGGGCCACAAGGATGATCAGAGGGCTGGAGAACCTCTCCTATAACGACAGGCTGTGAACTGGGGTTGTTCAGTCTGGAGAAAAGAAGGCTCCAAGAAGACATTTTATTCTGGCCTTCCAACATCTGAAGGAGGCCTACAAGAAAGGTGGTGAGGGTGCTGGGTAGTGACAGGACTAATAGGAATGGATCCAAGCTGGAGGAGGGTAGATTTAGATTAGACATTAGGAAGAAGTTTTTTACCATAGGTGTGGTGAAACACTGGAACAGGTTGCCCAGGGAGGTGGTGGAAGCCCTATCCCTGGAAGTTTTTAAGGCCAGGATGGATTTTGCTTTGGGCGACCTTATCTAGTGGAGGCTGTCCATGCCCATGGCAGGGCAGTTGGAACTAGATGATCCTCGGGGTCCCTTCCAATCCTGACAATTCTGTGATTCTGTGACCTGATATTCAGGTATCCTACAAACTTATATAGGGTTTCCCTAAAGATCATTCTTTTAAAAATATTTGTTAATTTTGATGGTCAGGAAGAGTTTTTATAGACTGGTATTTTTGCCAAGGACTCAGATAAAATTATGTTTGGGTTTTTTTCTTACTGTTGAGGTTTAGAAACAAACAAACAAGCAAACAACCCCAGCAAACATTTATAAACTGCCCTGTCTTCGGTGGTCTTGCTGAAAGACAGTTGACTAACGTTACTGAATTCATAATTAGATCACTTCTGGTTGAGACCACATTACATACTAGTAAGTGGGCTTGCACATCAATCAAATTTAGAAAGCAAGTTTAACTGAACATCATAATTTGTTAATTGTGTTGAACACGCCAGAAAGATATTAATAGGTGGTTTAAGACAGGTTTGAGTTTTATTCAAGTGGCTTTGTCTCAGAGACTTGGAGGAGCATCCTTTCATTACCAAAGTTTTCTGGAGCTATAGTGTGCTATGGTCATCATGATAGAAATCTGTAATGTATTGGACAGAGTAAACTATTCCTGTTGTGTAATGTTTCCCTTTGCCTCTAAAGGCTTATAACACCTTTTATCACAACAAGGGGAAATTTGGATCTTTTATCAACTAGTTCAACAAAGCAATCCATTTAAATAATGTGTCTGGAACTGTAGTCTATGGAGATAATCAGTAGCTTATTAACCTTAATCATAACAACACATTATCACTATTTGGTTTCATGTTGACTAATTTGCAGAATAATGGGGAAAAGCACACTCAGCACATAAGGCTGTTCCTACTTCTTGGCACTGCATAAATACAGTGACCCTCACTTGAAATGTCAGAGACTTAAGAAAAAGCTGTATCATATGATGAAGGAAGAGAGTTGGGGGAAAGAAGATCATGTAATCAGAGAGTTAGTTAAAAAGTAAACACTTGTTAAACCTCTGGACAAAGTGCCATCATCATCAAACAGATACCTGGAGCACAGAATAAAGGTCAGTTACCTTTTGTCATGTTTGTGTAGCTTCAGTTAAACTAACAAGCAGCAGCATGTGCTTAAGGTCATAGTTAAACACTTTTGCCTTGATAAATGAGCTGTGTATTCAGTGCTTCCCTTTCAAGAGCATAGCCATATTGGAACTCTGATCTACAAGAAAAAGACTGAAATCAGAAAAGGAAGCAATTTACCTGGGGCCAGAAATCAGTTATTTCAGACAGTAGAAGGCAACAATAATATGGCAAATAATAAAATAAGTCAAAACAATAACAACAACAACAAAAAAATCCCCAAACCAAAACAGCAACAAGCACCAAAAAATCAGACAACAATTCACTTCAATTTTGGGGATCGAAAATGCAAATTGTTTTTCTCACCAGATTTGTCAAAATCACCAAAAATTCTTTGCCTTGAATTATTTCAACATTAAAGGCATATTTCCTCGTAGCTTCACACCTGTCACAGAAATTGTAGTTCTTCTTCCTGACACACAGAAATCTACTACTCAAGAAATACAGCCATAAGCCTTATGAGGCATGGAGATGTCAGAGACTCCATCCTAAATATGTGGACGCATAAACTGTGCCTTCTAAGACAATCTACCATACTATGAGATAGTTCCATTGAATTAATTTACAATAATAAATAAAATAAAATAAAACACAAAAAAAAACCCCTAGAGGTATGAAAAGAGTTAACTTCTTAGATAAGGTAAGGTTATAGCATTTTTCAGTAGGAAAAGGTAAAGACTAAAAAACCTGTAGTATACATCTAAATAGTGTTCCAACATAACAAATCTATTACGAAAATAACTTCCCTAAAATTGCTCTCAAAGTAAAATTGAAGTCACAACACCTCAGAATTTATTAGAACCAGTTCTGCTGCAATAATCTGAAGAAATTGGAACTACTCAGCCTTCTGCCTTTGCCTTGAATTATGCTATGTCACTATATCTCTTTAAATGTATACTGGAGCTTAAAGGTTTTTGAGTGACAGGACAGCAACAGATTCCTAGCATGATTTGTACTTCATAGAAAAATGTACGCAATTCAACAGGCCAGAGAGAGTATTCACGCAGGATAAGAACCTGCTCTAGGGTTAACTTTCATGATGCTCGGTTGTATCTCTTTCTGTTGATGGAGAGAATAGTAACTATGTTTATGTTGTGATAAGAGTTTGCTATAAATCACAGCAGAAAAGGGAATACAACTCACAGAGTGGTAATACTGATGCAGCTGTGAGGGCTAACAGAAAAGGTTGTTAGACATTGTTTTTATTAAATCAACTTGTGACGTTAAAAAAAGAAAATTAAAAAATACATAAAAGTGTTGGGGATGAACTCTTCTTCAGATGTCAAACAGAAGCAGCAAGTCATAGCACATCAAAATATTCCATCAAAAAATGGAAGAAGCACTTGTTCTTCCTTCATAACATAGGTTTTGTTCTTTTTCTTCTTTGTTCCTCTTAACATTGAATTAGAATTATTTAAAAAACCCCACAAAACACACACGCTTAGGAAGGAAAACTTCTTGAAATATCAATTGAGCTTGAAATGATGTAGTCCATGTTCTGATATTAGAAGAGCTGAAAGCATTATAGAGAGTATTTCACCAAGAATTTACTTGGCACAGAGCACAATGATTTCATAACGGAGGTTTTAAAGGAGGAGGAAGCAAAATAGAATGGGAGATAAGCATACAGGAAAACTAGGAACAGTAGCTGAAACTGATGAAAAAGGTCAGCCCCGAGGATGCTGGGTAACTAACTGTAAAGTTAAAATGAAGCCCCAGCCAATTATTATTGACCAAAACCAAACCAGCAAGGTTTGGGAGAATTACTTTAGTGAGACCTCATTATTTCAGTGATACAGATTCACAGTTCTGCAAATGAAATTATTGCTATTTTGTCTCATAAATGGTGAAGTTAATGAGAACTCTACAAAACAAAGCCTCTACATTTTCCTGCTAGCATCAAAGCTCTCTGCCTCAGAGAGTAACTGGACTTTTTTTCCTATATTACATTGCCCTATCAGTCCTAGACCATAACTGTGATATTGTTGTAAAGTATCTGATAAAGATCTGCAGTGATTTGGGTTCTAAATCTGTTAGACAGTAGACAGAAAAAATATAGTAATTCATGCAGGCCATGGGATGTGATTGAGACAGAAATATCTTGCATGTACTGTAAGCGAAAACACAATGACCCCACAACAAACTTTAGTTTATACCAGAAAAATAATCTTTCAGGTTCAGGGCTCTGGAAGCAAATATCCATCTACATATATGTATTTTTATCTTCAAAATTGTTAGTGATACTCTTTATAAATAAGCACCAATTCACAATATCTACAACTGTATCTTCAAGTCATTTTACAAGACTGTAGGATTTGAATTTTACTGAGACAAAGCATGCTGTAAGCAGATTTCACTGTTAAGGTATGTACGTTGGTTTGATCTGAAACAACACAGAGAATGGATCTGATTATGCATTACTCTAGGCAAATATTGCCCATAAACTTAAGTGACTATTTGCAACTATCTAAATGGCAAGCAGTAAGCATAAGCACTGCTATTAGCTTTCTGGGTGTTATTTGGTATCAAACAATGACAAACTATGAAAACATTTCAGTGGGAAAACAAAAACTGATCTCATCTCTTAACCTCTTTTCTGAATCTTAGTCCTTGAGTATGCATTTTGCTTATGTAGTTGAACAATATTGGTTCATGATAAAACTGCAACATGTCTTCACTTAATAAAGAAATTATGTTTTTATTCAATGTTTATGTTGGTATCTTAAGTATCATGCACAGTGCTATGTAGTGGCAGGACCAGATGCACTTTGGCTTAGTTTCAACTCAAAAATTAGAAGGTGTTGATTTTATTACTACTCTGGTAATATACTTGAAAGCATGTTAATGACTATTAATGTCATATGCTTAGCCAAAAGAATTCCTCAAGTCAGGGTTCTGTTTTATTTAATTTAAAACATTAATAATAAGGAGTTGGATATATGGTTTAGTAAGCACTTTATATCCTGATAGCAAATAGTTGGATACAATTGAAAAATCTAACTCTTGTACACATGAACTTTATGCTATCTTTTCATAAAGCAGTAAATTTAATGACAAAAGTAGACAAATTCCAATAGAATCTATCTATAATATCCAGATTAAACCAGAAGCAATTCTATTATTCAGCTGAAGAATTTTCCAGTTGTCAAGATAAATATCCTTGAGTTTTTATTTGGACTATTTTAAGAAATTCCAACCAGTCTTAACAATTAATTACATGAGAATCACTATGAAAGTTTTCCTTTAACAGAATGCTTTACATTTTTTTTTCCTAACATGATTTTCTATCCCATAAGAGATTGAATTCATGAAGGAATTCAATGGGGAATGGAAACTTCTGTTTCAAAAAACAGAATGGCAGCTACACAACAGAAAACAGATGCCAATTATTTGCCAGCATCTGTAATAGAGCAAAACATTTTATGACATTCACTTTGCCTTAGCAAAGCTGCTGTTGATGTCAGAGAAGCACCAGTCAGCGGACTCTGAAAGAAGACTAGGACTGCAAATAACTTCTGTGACTTTTGTAAAGATGACAAGATGAAAAATCCATGGTGCTTCGTACAGAGTAGTAACACAGCCAAGTATATTAGCTCAACCTGGAATACTACCATCTTACACTCTAAACCCAATATTGCTTAATAATTTAAGTGAAAAGTGAATTTGTACTTCTTGGACAAAATCGGATTTCTTTTGTCACACATTAAACAAGAAAGAATTCAATCTGCACAGTAGGAAAAAACCCAATCTTTTGCCACTATATTAGCTGTCTTTATTTGGTCTGAGTACAATTTATAAGATGGGCTACTCTTCAGCATGTGCCACCTAAGGAATACAGAACTTGATGTCTGTTTACCTTTTATTCATAGAATTCATAGAATACCAGGTTGGAAGGAACCTCAAGGATCATCTAGTCCAACTTTTCAGAGTAAGAATATAGTTTAAATTATAATTAGAATTAGAATTAACCAGGTTGGAAAAGATGTTTGATATCACTGAGTCCAACACCATCTAATCAACTAAACCATGGCATCAAGCACCCCATCCAGTCTCTTCCTAAACACCTCCAGTGATGGTGACTCCACCACTTCCCTGGGCATCACATTCCAATGGCCAATTACTCTTTCTGTGAAGAACTTCTTCTTAACATCCAGCCTAAACCTCCCCTGCCACAGCTTGAGACTGTGTCCTCTTGTTCTGGTGCTGGTTGCCTTGGAGAAGAAACCAACCCCTGCCTGGCTATAACCTCCCTTCAGGTAGTTGCAGACAGCAATAAGGTCTCCCCTGAGCCTCCGCTTCTCCAGGCTAAGCAACCCCAACTCCCTCAGGCTCTCCTCACAAGGCTTGTGCTCCAAACCCCTCCCCAGCTTTGTTGCCCTTCTCTGGACATGTTCCAGCAACTCAACATCTTTTCTAAACTGAGGGGCCCAGCACCCTGTCAAATGAGATGGCCCAGCACCCTATCAAGCTGGGCCTTGAAACTGTCTAATAAAGGGGAGTCTAACCATGTTCCTTGGGATTTTATTCCAAAGTCTAATAAATTTTTCATGGTGTCCAATTCAAATTTCCCCAGTAGCAACTTGTCCCGATTACCCCTTGTCATTACCCCTTGTGATGCCATCAGTAAATAATTCTCTCAGGCTAGGATGACACTCAAGACTTTAAGCTTGATTTTGCAACAATGGCTTTTTTATCTAGCAAATACGTTATTGGATGGTTACACTGACAAAATGTGGCATACTGTTTGTGGTATACTTTATTTTATCAGCAAGAAGTGTAGAGACAAAAAGTTTTCTGGAGGTGGAAATGGTACTGGCAGCAGAAAACTACACCTGTATCATTTTGCCAGCCAGACTTTTCAGCACGGCTAGTTCTTAGTTTGAGAGTGAAGAATGTCCACCCAAAGGAGTGTACATTGAAGATCACGGCTAACAATGGAAGACAAAGTAGCGGAATGGGTATTTTTTTGCACAAGGCAAACATGAGAATTGATGAGAAAACCAAAAATTGCTGTGCTTATTGACATCCAGATTTTGATAGAATTGCAGGTCATATTACTACAATTTCACATAGGGAACGCCTGCTACCTGCAGCAAAACTGTAGTATGTCATGTGCTCCCTTAACTGTAGAGCCCATTGCAATACTGCAACCAGTGGAGATTTAGGTATTGTTCAGCAATGGCCAAGCATGTGACCTGCCAAACACTATACCTCACATCAGTCCTCCAGGCCCAACACATGAAAGAGAGGTCTGTAAGGGACTTTCTAACTGCATTGTCTGTGTCTTCAGATAGACATGCAGTTTTGGAGTCTTTTGTTACAGAAGGCCTACAGAAGGCCTCTGTCACTGACTACAATTTACATGGGTGCATCTTCATTTTCCTCTTACTCTTCCCTCTAAAGTAACAATGACTTCAAAGTATTATGACATCCCAAGTATACCATACCACAGAAACCTATCTAACACAGTACCTGATGATAAGAATATATCAACAAATCCCATTAAAAAAAACACCCAAAACTATCAGTGCAAGTCTCTGGTGCTCACTTTAACAGTTACTGTGTTTGGTGGCTGTGTTTCAGAAAGCTCAAGTTGAATGAGCGTCTGTGAGATTTTAGCCCATTTTTCTCAGGGACAATATACATTATTAAATGAGTCACAACACAGAGAAAAAACTAGAAGTGGCCAAAGCAGCTCCAGGATGACATCATTGCAGCACAATGCCTAAACTCTGTTAGTCATGATTTCACAAAGCCATTTTTTCCCTGCAGTTCTGATTAATTTTTTTGTTTATTTTATTTTTATTTTTTACATGGTGACTGAAATCTGAAAGTATACTTTATGGAGTATTTTTCTCTCTGAACTTGCTTACTGTCCCATGAAAATAATAATCTTCACAGATGTGCTGATTAATATTTTCCAGAAAGATATATTATAAATTGAACAATATTGACATTTTTGGCAACAGAAAATCACCTAAATGTCTTAAATTAAAAATATTGAGCTATGACTTTACTAGGAACAAAATATTTTGTGGAGAAAAAAAATAAAGAGTTGCTCTTCTACTAGTCAAAAATTCAGTTTAAAATCATTCTTTGATGAATACATTTCTTGTAAACTAAGCAAAGGCTAAGTATGTCTGAACTCATCTTCCCTCAATGATGATGATGAGCCAGAATGTGGAGGAGGAGGGGCTGTGGTGGAGGAAGACTTAATGATATCATGGGGAATGTTCTATACTTCCATGGCCCAACAGCACACCTTTCACTCCTGTGAATGGTTCCCCTGATTTCAGGTGAATAGTCCTGCAGGATTAAGTCACCGATGACTAATAAATGTTTGAAAATAAGGCCAAAGCCCTGGTTTTACTTTAAGTATCAAAGACAGGGCAGTTTCTGTCTAACAGATCAGAACCTTGAGTTGCTCATTAACTGAAAACCTCTGCCCTCCTTATTAGGCCCAATTCTCTCAGATGAACTGTCAGATGGAAGCTGCTGCACTTGTACACAGGACAAATTCTATGTCATTAATGGAACAGGTGTTTAATGATTTTGGGTGCATCAAGTTTACCCAGCTCCTTAAAAGGTCTCTTATATATAATAGTGGCTGCAATATGAAGGATCATTTGCAGCAATGGTTGGCACCTCCCATGCCATCAAGCCATTAGCTTTATATGCTCATGTGGTGTTCAGGGAATTTGTATTGGTTTCTTAAAACAGCATTCAGGATTGCTGTTATGAATACAGAGCAAGGTGCTGATTCCATGTTTCTGGGAATGGGATACCATGGGAATACTTTCTCCCACATTCAGTCTGTTGACTGTATCTTTGGACTACCAGGTGCTGGTTTGAAACTATTTGACCATTTCTGTGAACCTCTGTTCAAGAAGGACAGGGTGCTTGAAGAAGACTAGTGCAGAGCCACAAAGGTGATTAAGGGTGTGGAATGTCTCCCTTATTATAAGAGGAAAGGCTGAAGGAGCTGGGTCTTCATAGCTTGGGAGAGACTGAGGGGTGACCTCACTGATGTTTACAAATATGTAAAGAGTGAATGTCAGGAGGACAGAGCCAGGCTGTTCTCAGTGGTGTCCAATGACAGGAAAAGGGTCAACAGGTGCAAACTGGAACATGGAAGGTTCCACCTCAACATGAGAAAAAGGTGTTTTACTGTGAGGGTGACAGAGCACTGAAACATGCTTGCCCAGAGAGGTTGTGAAGTCTCCTTCTCTGGAGATATTCAAAACCTGCATGGACATATTCCTGTGTGAGTTACTCTAAGTGATCCTGCTCTGGCAGGGGAGTTGGACTAAATGATTTTTAAGGTCCCTTCCACCCCCTAACATTCTGTAATGAGCCAGTAATTCAGCCTTCACTGAGAGCAGTAGGAGCTTTAACTAATTAAGGCCCATGAAGAATTTGGTATTTGAATCGTTAAGTATAATATGCAGATTTTACACAATAAAGGTTGTTTGGTTTAGTATTCTTTGAAGTAAAAGTTGATAAGCATGAATTTTTGAATCATGGATATCTACTAGTAACATTTTTTTTGTTTACAGAAATATGAGCAGATGTAAAATCAGGCCTTATCACAGCAAAAACCTTGTACTTGGCTGAAGTCACACAAGCTGTATCAGTACATTTGATTACCTGATTTTAGTACAGTTGCCTTATTTTCTGTAGCAGAACAAGAGTGAAAGACCTTTATATAATGGAGCTTGTCAGGTTACATAGCACTCTCCCTTAAAGTAAGGAGAAGAGGCAGTACTGGGATGTACTATCTCTTGTACTGGGATGGGAGAGACCTATTTTGAAAACTTCTGTGTGAAAACACAGACAGAAAAAATAAGAGATTTCTCAGCTACTTCTTGCAAAGCCTTGTTGCTTAACTCAACCTGTGAATGACATTTTAGTTAAGCATGGGTTTTGATACTTCCCCACAATAATGGCAAATGCAACACAAGATCTAACAAGACAGCTAAAATAGCACCACAGACTTATATTTAAGTATCTTCAATCCGTGTCCTTGCATCAGGCCAGGAGACAGAGTGGGTGGGAATCTTTTGTGCTTGGGGGTAGCTATATTCTCATGCATTGAGAATAACACCTCTTTCCAGATGTCACAACAAAAAAATAATTTTAGTACCAGGCCAACCATCATTCCTGCCCATAATGTATCTGTTAGTTTAACCAACTTAGCATGAGTATATAGCCCCACCACATATGACTGAACAGTCAGCTTTCTGAGAATACCGAGAGAAAATCATAGAATCACAGAATGATTTGGGTTAGAAGGGACTCTAAACATCATCTAGTTCCATTCCCTCTGCCACAGGCAGAGACATCATCCAATAGACTAGGTTGCTCAAAGCCATATCCAACCTGGCCTTTCAAGGCACCCACTTTTAGGGAGGTGGCATCCAAAACTTCTCTAGGCAAGATATTGCAGTGCCTCACCACCCTCACAATGAAGAATTTCTTCCTTATATTTAACTCTACTCTTTTTCAGTTAAAAGCCATTACTCCTAGCTCTGTCACTACATGCCCATGACAAAAGACACTTCCCAGCTTTCTTGTAGGCCCCTTTTAGGCACTGGAACACTACTCTATGGTCTCTCCAGAGCCTTCACTTCTCCAGGCTGAACAACCCCAACTCTCACAGCCTTTCTTCAGGAGGTGCTTCAGCCCTCCAATCATCCTCAAAAGTAACACCCTCCCTCGAAGAACATTCCACCAAGTCCTGAATGAAGAAACATCTTTTTGAAAAGGCTATACCCTTGTCCTGTTAGTATTTCAAATTCACTGAATTTACCTCTTTCCTCACATCAAGAACTTGCCTCTGTGAAAAGCAGCACTTTCCAACCCTCATTAGTCTACCCCTAAATCAGCACTGAAGTCCCAATGCAGCCTGTGACAGGGAAACGATCTGAACCTTGCCTTTACATGACCTAGAATTCTTTCTTGCCTTCTTTTTCCAGCTCTCTAAAATAAACCTTGTTTCACTGAGTTTCTTGGGCTACAGTCTGGCAGCTGCAATATTTCTGATTTCAAGACTCTTATGAAATTAGAGAAAGAAAAAAAAGTTTATATTTCATATTTACCTTTCTAAATCAAATTTTCTTCTTCCTTTTTTAAACAAGAAAAAACATTATTTCCAGGATGCACTTGCCCCAAAGTGTATTTTGCCAGACCAAATATAAATTATTATAATCAAAGGCCAAACACAACTTTTCACTCACTCTTAAAAATTAAGGTGGAAGAGCAATACTTCATACCTTTTTTTTTTTTCTTTTTCATGGTACTCAATCTCTGCTTGAAAAATGCAACCTTTTCCAAAACACCTCTTAATAACAGGCTAGCACCATAGCTTTGGCACCTTTCACAAGTAGTAATTTTCATGGGAAGGAGGAGAAAAAGGAACTCTCAGTTGATAGGAATCACTAAGAGTCATCCTTTTGGACGCTTTCTCAGTGTATTTGTATTTGCTGGGCCAGGGATGTATGCAACAGTTGGCCCCTCATCCCTTCCTGTATGGTACTGAGTAGAGTTTTCTTTCAGCTACAGCACTGGTATTAAGAAACAAGTTGAGAGATCACATTTGATGTATCCCCTCTATGCCAATGTTTTATTTATAGTTCTCTGTTGTGCCACTACTTTATTTATAGTATTAAATATATAAAGAGATCACAATTCATCAAAAAAGGCTATTAGAGAAAAACAGAAGCTGTTTTGTCCAAGAGCCATGCTTATGAACAGGGCCACCTGGCTCAACAAACACTGATATTCAACCAGATACAGAACTGAGACCTTTTCTTTTTTCTTTTTTTATTCAGTCACATATTTTATCTGTGTCCCACACTGATGCATAAAATACAGGACATTTTTCTCTAATGAACTGACATGAATCAGATCTTATCTTTTAGGAGAGAAGAGTGTTCAGAGTTTTGTTTTGAAATCAGGCTCTTGAATATCTTTGCTACCTGGAAGTACATTAGCATGAAACAGAGCCTCTATCCCACAAGTTATTATGTAATCATTGTAAATAATGTATAAATACTTCAACTTTATCTTAGTGCTGAACTCATTTTATTAACACTTTTTATTGGAACTGTTGGTGTCTCAGGGCCCTACCTCCTCCTTCAGGCAGTCAGCTCCTCCTAGTGGATACTGGTAACCCCCAACAAAGCAGCCTCCAGCATTTTCTACATTTGTCCTTGGGCTTCCTTAAGCAGAGCAGTGAAGACGGGGCTGTAAATACCTTTTTCTCCTTAAAATATTGAAAAGAAAGGGCAAATCTTTTGTCATTCAAAGTTATTGATTGGAAAAATAAACAGAAACAAGTATGTTTGCACTATTCTTTTCATTAAAGCTTCTCTTATTTTTCAAAGCCTGAATCTTATGAGTCACACAAATGCTAGCTGTAAGAGTCTATATTGCTCAATTACTCACATTCCTGCCTCTGCTACATCAATACTTTTTGTAAAACTGGGCTGTAAAAGCTGAACTACTCTAGAGAAGGAAGGCTGAAAGCCTGAAAAATTTTTGTAGTAAAATCTTTCCTTTATAGATCTTTCCTTCCCAGATCTTTCCTTCCCTTAATTTCACCAATGCCGCTCACATAAGTAGTAACGCACGCTTGTGTGCTTGTTGAAGTGGGTCTCTGTCACTCAGCCAGGAACACATTTCTGACAATCTGCCTGGTTTCCCTTCCTTAGTTTTACTGCCTAACTGGTTATTTCCTTCATGACGTTTCACCTGTTGAAACTGGCCAGTGAAACTTTTGAACTGCGTCCAATATTGTCATTACAGGGGTCACTTCTCCTTTCTTACATCTGAACAACACTAAAAAAGGAACCACCACAGAAAAAGAATAGCCCCTGTGTCTCTTTGTACTTTCATACAAGACTTGGGGAATGCTCTAATAAAAAAATGTAGCTGCTGAAATGTAAATTATCAGTGCAATAGAGGAATAGATCACAGAGTAATACCTATATATTGAATTTATTATATAGGACCATGCATAAAAGTTAGTTACCCTTTGTTAATTAAATCTTCTTTCAGAAGGAAAAAAAAGCAACAAAGAAACTATTTGAGGGAAAGAACATGAGAAGTTTCAATAAAATCCACAGACAACAAATTATCAAATGCATGGCAGGATGCTATCCACTCAATTTTCAGCAAAGGGCAGAACATCTGCTGCCATTGTTCAAGTTACTGCTTGCCACCAGCAATTTCCAGACATAAGGCCCCTGTATTACGGCAGTACTCTCAGTTAACCAGTAAAGATGTGCTTTTGATGGCCATCTTAGAGTACTGCCAAAAGACCCAATTTTCTGAAGCGGGTATTTAGTGCTTTGTAAGAAATAAGGCATCATGCATCATGACAAGCACCTACAGAGAAAGCCAACCTAAATCAGTAGCTAGGATCTTAGCAGCAGGTTAAGAACCCACGCACAGCACAGTAAGCAGACAAGTTTCATTTCTGATATAAATGCAGAATGCACTGAAAAAAGCCTACAGATGTTTAAGGATCAGTATAATTATCTTATGCAACTATTTTGGTATTGACAGATACAGCCTGGTGTGCCAAAACATTCAGGCAACAATTGACAAACGTGTTTCTCTTGCTATTCACCTGGAGGGAGAAAATTGTAGGTACTGTCTTTAATATCAATATCAATATCTTGGCCCAGGTGGCCAAGAAGACTAATGGCATCCTGGCCTGTATCAGGAATAGTGTGGCCAGCAGGAGCAGGGAAGTCATTCTGCCCTGTACTCAGCACTGGTTAGGCCACACCTTGAGTACTGTGTCCAGTTCTGGGCCCCTCAGTTTAGGAAAGATGTTGAGTTGCTGGAACGTGTCCAGAGAAGGGCAACAAAGCTGGGGAGGGATTTGGAGCACAAGCCCTGTGAGGAGAGCCTGAGGGAGCTGGGGTTGCTTAGCCTAGAGAAGAGGCAGCTCAGAGGAAACCTTGTTGCTGTCTGCAACTACCTGAAGGGAGGTTAGAGCCAGGTGGGGGTTGGTGTCTTCTCCCAGGCAACCAGAACCAGAACAAGAGGACACAGTCTCAAGCTGCACCAGGGGAGGTTTAGGCTGGATGTTAGGAAGAAGTTGTTCACAGAAAGAGAGACTGACCATTGGAATGTGCTGCCCAGGGAGGTGGTGGAGTCACCATCACTGAAGGTGTTTACGAAGAGCCTGGATAAGGCACTTGGTTCCATGGCTTAGTTGATAAGACGGTGTTGGGTGGTAGGTTGGACTTGATCATCTCAAACATCTTTTCCAACCTGGTCAATTCAATTCAATTCAATTCAATTCAATTCAATTCAATTCTATTCTATTCTATTCTATTCTATCCTATCCTATCCTATCCTATCCTATCCTATCCTATCCTATCCTATCCTATCCTATCCTGTAAGAACACAACAAAGGCTTTTTGAACCTCTGCTTAAGGGTTCAAAATATGGGAAGATATTTTGTGGCCTGAGGCAGGTTGCTATAGTTCTTAAATTCAAGTGGATCCATCCTTCCTGTCTTCTAAAACAATCTAGATATAGACATAGTCCAGGGTTTTATTGTTACACAAATTTCAGGATTGGGATTTTAATTTGTGCTGTACATAGGAAAGTCATCTGACCAATAAATCTTTCTGCAGCTGACTGTTGAAGATGGCCTCGAGCCAATGCTGAAGACTATTCACCTTAGAGTAACCCCTTTTTATTTCTGTAACAGCTTATTTTCGATTGAAAAATTAATCTAAACTGAGATCAGGGACTTGCTACATTAGATGCTACCCATAAAAACACTAAGGAACAGTCATTGAAAAAATTAGTTTGTAACTCATGTAGGCAAGATGAATTCAAATGAAATATATTTCACTTCCTATCGGAAACAGGTTCAGGAAACCTGCGTTGAATTAAAATCTTTATTCTTTTCTTCATCAAAAGACTTTCCACCTTTTATTAATTGTATTCCTGGAGATATTTGAAACACTTGCACTATTTAGTGTTTTAAGATTATAAAGTATGTAATAAAACTATTTAAAAAATATATATTCCACATTTAAATGTCAGTCTGACATTTTTCAGTTTTCCACAAAATTCATAACCTGAATGAATTTTGGTACTCAGCAGTATAAAATTTGATACTCAAGAGTATCAAATCAGGCCTTTCAATAGTGTCATTAAGGAGAAATAATTGAACAAAGAGATTTGCTTCCTTCAGAAAATGCAGAACATAGTAACATCACACATATGGATACTTCCAGAAATAGGATGCACAAACTGTTAGCTTGGTAAGCTAGTCACAATTATTTTTAATTCCAGTATGATCTCTGAAGCCAACTTTTGACCCCATACTGACTGGGTAGCTCAGCTGCTCTTTGCTGGAAAAAATGAAAAAAAAAAGATAGAAAAAAAAAAAAGAGAAAGTAGACCAAACTAAGCAAAATTAATTTTGTGGCTGTCAGGAAGGCCTATAATGTATTCTGCTCAGTACTGGACTCAGGACAGTTTCCAAGCCAGCAGAATTGCAACTGGCTCAGAAAATCAACTGGCTCAGAACCTAAAACTCCTCAAACTCTTCAAAATCATCAGATTCAACAGAAACTCTTTCAGTGACTCTAATGGGCTTTGGATCATGGCCTCATGCATTAAATTAATTTATCCAGAAAAAAATATCTATTGCCTTTTAATTAATCAGAGGACTGTGTGTGACCTATTGGTGGAATGGTAAATAATACAGGGAACATGTCAAAAGTACAGAGTGGCTTGGATTGCTTAGAGAGGTCAGTTCAGATCCAAAAAATGGGTTTTAAAGCAGAGAAGTGCAAGATCTGCTATCTAGGAACAAGAAATATTTGTAAAATGAGAAAAGCTATTGCTGAGAGCAATGATTCTGTCTCAAGTTTGATAACAAATTACTGTAAGAGTAGATGACCAGCTGAACTTGATTTCCTTCATTGAGCTAACATGATCCTTAATTGATTTGCAAGCAAGGGAACATGATCAAAGTGGTAAGGCAGCATTAATGGCACCATTACTGTTAATCTGTGTCCAGGATTAATTCTAATGGGATATCAAGGAATTGGAAGTGATTCTGGAAAGACGCTATGATGCAGTCTTCAAAATCTCACTAAGATAGATGGAAAAAGCACAGCCTATTTGGTTGATCTGTCAAACAAGCTGGAGAAAACTTGTGCATTGGTTGCCTGGGGAAAAAAAGTCTTTATGATAGCATTTAGGAGTTTAACCTGACAGGAAAAGGTTTAACAAGATACAAAGTGAATCTAAGCAACATATGACTAGAAGCAAAGGGACGATTTGAAATGCTGAGTAGAACAAAAGGGATACTGCAGTTACTGAGTGCTGTAACATTTATGTATGATTTTCTTTGTTGTCATCTTTTTCCCCAAAAGAATTATGGCTTGCAAAAGAAATTAATAGACAGCATTCGTTGACTAGTATGCTGGCCCTGACATAGCAACATTAATGCTATGCAGTGGGGTAGACAGGGTAAGGTTGAAGGTGGTTATAGGTGGCTATAATGTCATCTCACTTGAAAAAGGTAAGAATGATGACTACAAGGTATTTATTTGCTGAACTATATGTGAAATCTTTTCCTGTTTGAGTTTGGTAGATGACCTGTCTTTCTGAGACCACATTAATGACAATGTCCTTATGTCTGAAGTCCTCCATGGAAATTGCAATCCCTTATGGATGGAGCTTTGTACATTCAATGTCATTAAAGAATGACAGACCTTATTCTTCAGTTTCAGACACATGTCATCACTTTGAGTCCCTTCAGAGAACTGAGAATACTCAAGTATCTATCTGGGTGAAGAAGTTTTCTCTTTAGCAGGACACAAAAGATTTAGATGATGTGCACTAAACCCACAGAATTAGTGATCTACTGGGGCACCAAAGAGATAGGATCCCAGCAGGACTTTATGCTTAGGGCACCTCACAAGGTCTGTGCCCCAGGACAGCAAACAACACAGTACAGAAGCAGGCCCACTCAAGGGGACCACCAGATAGCCCCTAGCAAACTGTGAACCAAAAAAAAGTTAATAAATTCTGCCCCAAACACTCAGTGCAGTGGGCATGCCATGCCATGTCTGGCAGGTAGTGTGGGAACTCATTGCCTACTACAAGACTCACCACAGTGCAGTGATGATCGTCAGCACGTGCCACTAACACCCTGGAATTTTTGCCATTGGGATGATGAAGGACCAGCAGCATTTTCATATGCCTGATGCATGGCCATTGCTTTGCTGCCAAGAGGTCACAGACCAAACACTTCAATAGAGAAAGGACAGCTACAAGTTGCCACCATCACTGCTGGAACATTTGTGCATTTATTTCTCCTGGTAGGGGTATGAAGCCAAGGTAGGAACTAAGAGAGTCTTAGTTATTACCACCATAGCCAAACATTTTCTATTCTACTTTAGCAATCCTTCTCATAGTAATTATGATGAATCACACAGTGATGAGCAAATAAAAAGCTAAAACCACTAAACACATAAGAATATCTAAAGGGTACTTAATAAAACTCTTTGATTTCTATTTCAACTTCTAATACACTGCATCATAATTAATTTTGATGATCTTAAGCTAAATTAAAAGCAATGGGTAGCACTGCATGGAAGGAAAAGTATAAGGACACCTTAATGGAGCCACCTAACACAGTGCCCTGTAGGCAACCATAACTTAATTTAAAAGCACACTTGATATGCAGCAATATACCCAAGTAAAATGGCAGGTGATCCTCAAAACAGAATAAGAAGTAGATGTTTTACCCATTCTCAGTCACACTAAATCTGTATGAACATGGTGCTTTTCATTAAGCAATCAATAATATATTTTATTAGTTCCAGAACACTGCATACAGCCCACTAGAAGCAATCTCACTCCACAGTTTTGAGTGTGAATACCACAATTAAACCCAGAAAAAAATAAATTAGTTTTCCTGAAATCTGGAGGGTTTTGAGTTGTAAAAGTCCAATTACAAATTAGCAAGCTGTGAATAATCAGATTTAAAATAAAACCACAGTTTCAAAGCTGCATGAGCTTTACTCATAAAATCCCTCAAGATTTATGAAGTTAAATAGTAATTGGTGGCAAATGAGACCACCAATGATAACTAACAGTATCACTGTTTTCCACCTCTAGTTTTGGAAGTAATACCTGACCTATTGGGAGCATCACAATCTTTAGGGAACACAGATGTTTGAAATACACACAAATAACAAGACAGCTTTGTGCAGTTCCTGGTTAATAACAAATACAACTGTGTCTGAAAACATCTGATCTCCTATTCCTCTTCCACTACAGCCGTGGACTTGATTTCCAAATGTGTTCATCCACCTGCTTCCACTAAGAGGGGGAGGTATCTACTCTTAAAAATGTTTGGAAATTTGGTTTACTTGAAACTCATCCAGGTCTAGATGGTGAAGACTTCTGAAAATCTTACTGGCTTCATATCAGCATGCTAATATCAACTACCGTGTGTATGTTTCATAGGGATAAGATGCATCTCTTCATCATGTCTGTAATTCAGTCTTGACATGGTAATTTTTAAGGTCTAAGGAGGAGATAATTTTGTACATCACTCTCCTTTTAGCATCTGAGAATGTAAAAATCAAACACAGTGAATTTTTCATTCAGTGGCAAACTCTCAATGAAGTGAATGACCCTTTAAAAATGTTAGGAAGCCAGGCCACTCAGAGTATGAGAGGCATATTTCAATCTGGCTGCGTCGGAAATACTCAAGAGAAAGAGTGAATAGTGAGGAATGTGTTTTCAGGCTAACAGAGCACCTGTATTCTCTGGAACTAGCTGAAACTGTGAGAAAAAAATCAATAAAATGAAAGCATAAAAATAAGAAAAGAAAATTAAATACCCCCAACAACTATGTCCCAAGGACTTTGCAGTCTATTCATTGAATTCCTAAGTGGTGTTCGGGCAGAACCTTGCATTGGCTAAGAGATGGTTATTCCAAGACTCAATGGCTAATTTCAGGAGTAAATGACTGTAGATTTAGGTCTCTAAAACCAGATAAAACCTCCTGTATGGAGCCACTGCAATCAAAAGAAAGGGTGGCCAAACAGTTAGGACTTTTGCCAAAGATTTAGGAGACTTGGGTGTATACTTTGATTCATCCATAAACTTTCAACAAATAACTTAAGGCACAGAAACTACCAATTATTAATAAAATACAGCTAAACTCTCTTCTCTCCCACAGCTATGACCAAAATATTTACTAGGAACAGCCTCTGGTCCAAACTGTCTTCCAATGCATGCTTGACAATTGTCTGGGAAAGCATTAGATGATCCAGCTGAAAACTGTGCCAAGAAACATTCTAATAATAGTTAAACTTTCTGGGCATTTAGAGATCATTGCCTTAGGCTGTATCCCAACTCTATTTAATATACTACTGTAGCTAAATCCATTGTGAATGTGTGAAAAATGCAAGAAAAAAATACTCTAGTACATGCAATACTCTAGTGCTACGGGCAAGAAAGTCCTGTGGAAACTAAAAATGCTTTCTGTAAAATAATTAAAATCAACATCTCGTAGATTCTACTCTTCCAATCACAAACTCTTCCTTTAACTCATGGGGCAAAGTTGTACGATATTGTCCATATAGATGGGCAGAAGTGAACCTGATATTGATGTATGTGCGTTGAACTGCAAAGCACAAAAGCCCACAGTTATGCATCACATAGCCATGCGCAGGTTGGCAGAGTTTGTGTTACTTGAGGAAAGTGATGTATTGCCCAAAGACACACTTTTTCACACTGGATCAGCCCATACCCTCATAAGCTTGCCTTCAAATTATGGTCTGTTTCAAGAACCACAGAGAAAATCCCATTTGCTGGGAAGAACTCATATTCTGGAACTGACCCAGACAATGAACTTCAGGACCAACCTCTTGAGCATGATGCTTGTGATCTAATTTTTAGCAGAAATGGAGAGGAAGTGAGCAGTCCCCAATGATGCAAATAATATCTAACATTTCTGGAATGAACTTCAGGACCAACCTCTTGAATGTGATGCTTGTGTCCTAATTTTTAGCAGAAATGGAGAGGCAGCAACCATTAAATTATATTTAACATATCTGGAAAAGAATAAACAGTCACTTGATTTACAGACTTCAAATAAATAATTCCAGTAAGAGTTATTAAGACTTATACTGGTACAATGTTTAGGTAAATTGCCACACCTCTATCCATAGAATTATATCAGCATAGAATAGAAATATGGCTCTTTGAACATCACTGGTTTTACCACTAGTTTTCTTTGCAAACTTAGCTGATATTGCAGACAGAATCCATGCAGTGCAAATTATCCTCTATTTCAAAGATACCAGCTTTGAAATGAAGTTCATTTTCTTGCATAAATAGGATACAATATAAACAAAGGTTCTTAGACAACTCAACATCGAGACTGAAAAATACTTTCAATATGTGCTAGTTAGCATAAAACAACATTATGTTTCCCTGAATGGCTATACTAAACATTTAACAAAAATAGTCTACATTTAGAAGCCATAATTTGACTGGTTTCAGTTGCAAAGCCTTCTGATTACTACTATTAAAAAACTTACTATGATTCATGCCCATTTCTGAAGAAAAAAGCTGGCTGGGAACAAAAACCCACAACAATAACTTGTACATTTTTCATTAAGTTATGTTTTTCCTACAAATTTGGAGGATTTTAAAAGCTTTTTAAATAGAAATTATTTTTAATTTCCATTTTATTCCCAATGCACAGGCTATTATTTTTATTTAACCAGCAAAATAGAGAGAAAAGGAAGAAAAAAGAAAATTGGGGTTAAAATGAAGGGGGAAAAAAGGCAGAACATTAATGGATATTTATTTTTAGAGCTAATTTTCAGTAAGAGAAGATTTTTCAATTAATGAATCTGCAATTACAATTAAAAATCAGGTGAAACTAAAATTTATCATGTAACATTTTTGCCAAATATCTACTTTTTTGCTAATTTTGGGGGGGTGGGGGGGTGGGGGGGTGGCAAAACCAACCAACCAACCAAACACAACCCAAAATAAACAACCCCCAGAACAAAAAAGGCAACACTGCAAAGGAACAAATACATTATCCTTTGCAGCACAGTAATTTTGGGTGGTTCCCTGTAGGTATCCAGCAATAGACCTAGGATCACAGAACTGAGGCTGTTGGAAGAGGCAATGTTCAGGAGAACTCTTATCCAAACTTATGCTCAAATTTGTCTCAGCTCTAAGTTCTGTTTTATTTGAGCAGGTCTTGAAAACCTCCAAGAACAGAGTCTATGAGTAACATCACAAGAATTTCTTGGTCCACCAGTTGTTCTCTTTTCATATTACAGATAGATTAAGCATAGCTCATAGTCCAGGATTTCCAATGATCAGCCTCAAACAAACATATGTACCAACACCTACAAGTTACTTGCAGGCTCCCCTTTCTAAAGGCTTGGCATGTACTCTTGATGAGGATGTGATAGCCTAGAATGAAAGGAAACGTAGCTCTGATTGTGGTGTGATTGCACAGGAGAAAATTGTTAACCTGTTCTTGGGTTTATATAATGCACTTATCTGCTGTGTATCACGCCTTCTTGTGTTGGTCCACCATGGACACCTTCAGCTGTTGTGTGTTGGAACATCTTAATGTTTTGGGTGCATTTCATCTAGACTGTGAGACCATGAGCCAGTTTTGCTGTCAAAGGTAGGGACACAGCATCTCCAGATGTCAAGAGTTACTACCTCAAAACTCAAGGATAGCCTCTTTTCCTTGCATGCAAGAGAAAATGTAATCATATCTGGAACATATCCTGAGTATCATGTCTAATACTGGAGTACAACAAATCCTGGACAACAGCTTGGAAAGGAACCATCTCAGTCTTATGGCTCACACAGTGTAATTACCTGCCTGAAGCTTATAAATGATATGATCTCCAACTGACATTTTCAATTCGCTTTAGTATATATAACAGCCTATTTTAAAATATGTTAAGAGCGGGTTTGTTCTCTGTGGAACTTTCAGCTGGACAATGTTGTAATTTTCAAGCTTTAGTAGTCCATTTTACTTCCATAAATGGAGATATGGGGAAATGTAGTGAATTACATGCAGCAGTTTTATGGCAGCATTACATTTAACCAGTCTTCTCACATTGTTATATTTCTGGGGATTATATATATATATACACACATATATGTATATATATACACACACACACATATATATGTATGTATGTATGTATATATGTATATATATGTGCATGTATGCAAGCATATATATAAAATAATACATATGTAATAATCACCCCAGTTCATCACCTGATTAAGAAAAGATTAATGATGAGAAGTACTGCAGGTGTCATTTCTCAGGTAGTTAACATGGGTATTAATATTAAACTTAATTTACTTATTGCCATATCAGCAGCCTTTATTAAAAAAAGCAAAGTTATGTTAGGAGAACGAAGTATGGATTGTATTCCCTGGCAATACGAGCAGTTCAGGAAATGAAAAGTTCTTCAATCATATATAACATTTAGAGTACTGTACAGAATACAGAAGCCTTGTATCAAATTCAGTGACCCATTTACTGGTTATTCTTTCATTGTTTCAAAGGCATTATGAATTAGAGCTCTGCAGTTTAAATAGCATCAAATGCATGAAATAGAAGCCCTGTGCCTCAGTTAACCTTAAACAAGTTTCTGCAAGCAAGCAAGACAGATTTAATGGATGTGATGTCATTACACTATATCATACATGCCAGAATAAAAGAATAGAATGGAATAGAGTATCAGGGCAACATAGGAATGCCATTTTTTAGCTATTTAAAGCTTCAGAAAAATGAGCTAAATCTGTGAGGAATAGGCTGAAGTACATGTAGCAATGCATCCTTAAACACGAAGATAGTTAAGTTTTTACATCCTCTTTAGCATTCTGTATTAAAAAAATGTGACTGTTCCTACAGTACCTGGGAAAAGTAGTGCATATGCTTCCGCAGTCTGATGCTATGTCCACTGAAGCTCACAATGAAACCTTTTACTTCATTATAGCCTTTGCTCCCCTCTCTAAATGACTTCAGTGAAAATAGGCCTTCAAATTGCAACAAATATTTGCACTTTTGTTTGCAATACCAGCAGTCTCTTCCTGCCCTTTTGGAAATTACTATGTCTCTAGCTTTAATTTGGACTGTAAATTTGGGAAGGACTTATATGATCCGTATGAACTTTGTGCAAGTTCCATGGAGCCAGAGAGAGACTTCCATTAATTTCAGTGGGAGCTTACTACATGGTCATCCTAAGGGTACATGATCTCTTGACTGGACACTTTCAAATCAAATGGTTATTTTTCCCTTTTCTAACTTTAATTCTAAAGAAAACAGATTCAACATGAGATGTTTGGAGTTCAGTATATGGCATCAGAGACATGTTCCTCGGTAAAGAAGGCTACACGTTATAAGGTTTTGTTGTTTACATTATTCATGCAAATCAGACAGATTAATAAACTGCTCTGAACAGACAGGGTAATCGAGCCTGACAGCCAAAAGGTCCTGTCACCATTTAAGCAGAGCAGCCAGGAAAAGTCTAGCTACCTTTTGAGAACAGGAACAGAGACTTTGAAGACTGAGGAAAGAGTTCTGAAGTCTCTGCTAATGCCACTGACAAGAATGTTTTTATTTTGCCAGATGAGTCCACCTTAGGTTTCATTGTCATTTCCATTATCGAATGATCTCCGTTCTGAAAAGGGATAACTAGCTATTGATTCAAATGTCAGCAGCTTAAATGCTATTAGCCAGGAGCAGCATCAAAAAGGAAAGCCACTGCATCAACAATATTGTACACTCCTGCTCTGTAGGACTGCATCTCCTTCTGTTGTGTCTAGGCAGGCTTACAGCTCAGCATAACCATAGATCTCACAGTCATTTGTACATTTATCTTTACAAAGCCTCTGCTGTTATTCATACCCTTCTTTTAGAAGATGGCAATACACATCTAGGATGCAGACTGCCGTGAAGCATAGGATTGCCTGAGCTAGCTTTCTGTATCATGTTGGTACCAGAAGCAACAGCAACATGGAAGATGGTGCAGGTCAATATGCCCCTAGGTGAAGATGCTTCAAGTGCTTGCATTATCTTTCATAGAACTAACTGAAGGGTACCCTAAGCTGCCTGACAAAATCATAGTGAAGCTAGAACTGAAATGAAGTCTCCAAGTTGAATTTTTGGTCAGCTTTTTCATGTTGTGATTAGCTTGAGATGTCCACACAGAACTTGTTATAGGCTATTTCTTCCTGTTCCAGGACTTGCTAACAGTGCAAAATCTGGACACAAAAGGAAGCACTGAGGAAGCAGTCAGAACATACACCAGCTCCTTTCTAAACAGCTAATGTTAATAGCATGATATTACAGAGCAAGATATACATTAAATAAGCAAGAATGTTGACTATGACAAAGTGTAGTAATAAATATCTTTTATGCACATGGTTCTGGGGACTTCTAAGAGCTAACCAACATTTTTCAGCCTCCAGGAGATTACTAAATTTCTAAATATCAATCTGAATTCCTTGGACATCCACACACATGACTGGGAGCCTGAACTGTCTGCAGGTCTCCTGTTTCATCTCTAATTCAAAAGATCACTTCCTGGGAGCTCTGAAGGGAAAATTATGAGACATTTCTTTCATTTTTGCTCCTTAAAACACCTCCCGTGAATTGCACCAGTGAAAGGCAAAATCTAGACTTAATTTCCCTGCAAAGAAACGTCTATACTTCAAATCACTAGAAAATAATGCTCTATATTTTCTTGCAGAATTTAGCCCTATCAGAAGGAGATAATGCCAAACAATATGGGAGTGTTTCTATCAGAGCCAAATGACTATTTTTCTCACATCACTAATCAGAAGGGTTCAAGGTAAAAATTTTTCTTCAGACTTATTGCTTTTGCCATCTAGTCCATCTCCCGAATAAGGGCTTCCTTTGAGCTGCTGAGCACAGAAAGTGCATCTGGCAAATGTCAGCTAATGTATTTCAAAGTTCTTATGTGAAAATAAAACCCTTGAACGCTTTTTATTATTTTTATTTTTTTTTTCAATGAAACGTTCCAAGGAAATTCGCTTCCGAGACCTGGCTTGAGAATGAGCAGGAGACACTTTCCAGTCCAAAATCATTTTATGAGAAAGGTTTAAATGTTTGGAAAATAAGTTGGAGCTGTAATTTCTCCCTTAACCACCAGCCTCGGTGATGGATTACATGACCGATAGAGTGAATCTGTGTGTATACACACGTACACATGCAATTTCATCTGTTTACCTTTGGATCAAAAATAGAATGCTGAAATGTTTGTTTTATCATTTTCGATCCCCCTGAGGCATTGTGACATTTGGCACATTTATTTTTCCTGTTAACAGATGATTCTTTAATTCTTTGAAGCAGGTGGAGGAAATATTTAGCAGAATGTTTATACTATGACAACTATACATCGTTGGGGAGAGGAGGAGGGAACAGGGGAGGGTATTTGAACACGCACTGAAAGCCAGAAGTTGATTACATTTCTTTCTTCTGCACAGCCCAATGTACAAGCTAGAGAAAATCTCTGTCCTGGGTGGAACTAATAACAAATATATAGACTTCCAAGTGACCACAGGCATCTTGTCACTAACTGGTTCAGCAACTAAGTCAGGTGTGACTAATTAAAAATACAAACAACCTTCTTACTGTCCAGCTTCAATCGCTAAGCCTGAGTTCTTCCTCACAGTCAACATAAGAAGTCCTTTCAGGAGATCAAAAATAAAAAGCCCCTCCTTTGCCCCCCCCAACTCAGAGGTCTTAGCTATGTAGTCACACAGCTACAGCTGAATCCAGACCTATTCTCTTTTATTGTTCTGTAAATGAAACTTTATGACTTCTCTTTCTGTCTTTAAGCAAATGGGATCTGTGTGTAACCACATACCTTCATCTCCTAAGGGATATATCAGGATGACAGAGAAAAGATGCTTGTTTCTATCTTGCTTCTCCAAGGCAGATCTTGTCCACTGACTTCTTTCAGCAAAAGCCAGTTTCTCTGGGAAAATCCTAACTTAAATTCACTTGATTCAGGACAGATCTCTAAATGCCATATCAGGAGTTTTACTGAACTGTTCCACTTCATAGGTCAGTGAACGGAACACAACATTCCCAAGGCCTAGATTGGTATTCTGGCCACTGGGCACTAAAAATAAACAAACAAAATATTTACATGGAAACTTCCACACATTTCATAGGAGAGAACACCATATAAAATCAGCAACTACAACATGATACAGGACATCCTTCAGAAAGAGTAGGAATTTGTATTTCCAGCTATTGGGAAAAGCATTTTAATCTCTCTGGACTACTAGGTAAAATGAAACATTCTTTCCACCAGTAATACAGCATATCTGCAACTATGCTTTTCTCTTTGGATATCCTAATACAAATATCATGGTTAGCACAACCTGAAATAATTTTGTTTCTGATTTGAATGAGAAAGAACAGAGACACTTTTATTTGCTCTGACCCAGTTATGGTTTGGTGGTGGTGGTGGTTTCATCAGACACAAAAATAGTTTGAATATTCAGCCAATTTGCTACTTACACAAACTTCTTGTTTGAAAAATCATTGCCAGCAGGATTTTTATCCAGCTAGATGTCTAGCAAGTAAATGGTTATTTGGGTAACGCTGTATATAAAGCATACCCACATACAAGAAAAACTTGACATATGGTATATGCACACACAGAAAGCCAGTTCATATAATCTGCAATGAAAGATGGAATTTGCAGTTCTTCAAACTCCATTCAAAGTTTTTTTGCCACTAATATTCCAAGGTCCATACTTTTTTTCCCATAATACTTTGCTGTTGTTTACCCTTGGGATGATTTGTAGCAGAAGTTACTGTTTAATAGGAGTAAGGCTGGTGCAATCTCTCTCAGAATAATTTCCATATTTCTAAATCAAAGCCAAGTATATAAACAAGAGCAGTCTCTATCAATAATTTTGAAAAGACACATTATTTGTGACAACATTTTTTGTGATAGAATTATTCTGAATTGATATAAAACAGAGCATTATTATGTAACATCCAGAGAGCTATCGTGATTTAAAAAGTAAAAATAATGACTTGCAAGTTATATCTAGTTCTTAGTGGGCTTCACTAGGAGCTTGGGGATCTGCCCTGTTTCACAAATGTTTCTGTACTCCAACAGATATTATGTCACTTCACTTGATAAGCTGATGAAAATGTTCCTCTTGAATTTTAACCTTTTTCTAGAACACACAAGGGAAAACCAGTTTGATTTCACGAAAGAAAAGCATTTTCTTTTTCCTGGGTAAAGCCGATTTCTGTTCTATAGCTTACTGTCAGTAACAAATTGTCCTCTGGGTACTGTCATATATTCACCTTGCTATTGAAAGAATGGGAGCTGGAGAGCTGGAAATCTGCTTTCTTTTTTTTTTTTTTTTTCCTTTTTTTTTTTAGTTAAACATGTAACTTTTTCCAGAAAAACAAAACATATTTCATTCCTTCTCCAGCCTCCACCCCCCCCACTCCCCCCACCCCAATCTATTTCTGGCAATCCTAACTTCTTTGATTATCTTTACCCACTTATTTTGCCACCATTAAAAAGTTTCACTTAGCATTTAACAAAATGACACATTTGTGTCTTAGCATCACGGAGGCTGTGGCGTAACAAGAGGACAAGTTCAAAAATCAGAGACCTAGATTTTGTTCTTAGCTTTGTCACTGATGAGTTCAGTGAAGTTTTTACCACTCTGTTTTCTTTAGCCTTCCAGACAATACTATTTTCATCTGCTTAAAATATAAACTCCACTGAAAAGGTACAGTCGTCCTCTGGAAACAAGAGCACAGTGTTTTAACACAGAGGTGCTCTGATCTCATTTGAGTCCTTTAGACAAGATAATACTACAAATAAATCATAATAACAATATTCTTATTTGCAGTTAAGATTAAACCTAAAGTTCCCTTATTGGAGTGTCATCTTGGTTCCTGTGATATTTGTCTGAAACTTTCTTTTTACAGTATAACAAATGTTCTTCAACTCCATTGGTCAGCTTCTTTCTCTAATGCAGACAGCTTAATGGATTTTTCTTAAGTTCAGTACAGCCTGTTTCTCTAGTATTAATTTCAGCTTCAGGTTATTGTGCAAATTATGTCCTAGCTGGAAATTGAACCACGTTGACCACTGAAAAAGAAAAGCCTAATATATGACCTGTATTAGACAAATTTGCCCAGCCAGCAAAGTACAGTTGGATTGATTTTCACTGTCATCACAGAGGTAGTTTGTTAGACTAGTTCTCCACCCAGTGGCTACAAGGGCTCATGAAAGAAAGGACATGATCCCTGATATATTACAGAATTGCCGAGTTGTAAATCCTTCATATACACCTCAGCTGACTTGGAGGGACAGGCAAGAAGATATTTCCTTCATTTAGACCTAAGAAATCTATAAAACAAATTAAGCCATTTAAGGAAAAAAACCCAAACAACAACAAAACAAAAACAAAAACCTAAGAAATACAATAGCTGCAACTCTTGCCCCTGTCCCACCTCAAAACCCTCAAAATACAGTGGCATCCTCTACATTTTCTAGTTTTTAGAATAACTTATCAGCATGGGTTATGGATTATCTTTGGTTTTTTTTCTATTTGCTTGTTTGCTTTCAGCACAGAACTGGGAGTCAAACATTTCATTTCTAAACAGTCCTCAACATATTAAAGTCTTCCTGAAAACTATGTGCAACAGGCTTTAGCACTTGCTTCATTGCACTAGCTTCATAGCTACAAAGTGTACAGACTCTAACACAAGTAACTGGTCATCCCTTAGGTATAAGAATGTCTTTTCACCAAAACAGACTAGTGTCACACAAGTTTAAAATTCTGTAACTTAGCTATGCCCAGACAAATTTGGAAAGCAGTATGTAGTCAGTCTGTTTTCCAGAGGATAAGCTTGACACCTGGAAGGGCTGGGGTATTTTGCCTGATTTTTACCCACAGCTTATCTCAAATGTAAAAATCACTTTGGCTGTATTTCAGGCAGGGCTAGGAAGCTTTCTGTATAAAAAGAGTTTGACAGGCATCATGTGTCCCACACTGGCAGCACCAGAAAAGCTTTGCTGTATTTCTTCTTCAAGATTACAGCATGTGGTGAGTTTCCCCCCAGCGTTAACTTTTAGCCACACCAACTCAGTTAGAGGCAAGTGAAGCTGTATTTTACAAGCAAAAACTACACTCTACAAGAGAATGCAATGAATATATGCAAAATATACAGTATTTACAATCATAGAATCATAGAATCAATAAGGTTGGAAGACACCTCAAAGATCATCAGGTCCAACCTGTCACCCAAGACCTCATGACTACTAAACCATGGCACCAAGTCCAATCCCCTCTTGAACACCTCCAGGGATGGTGACTCCACCACCTTCCTGGGCAGCACATTCCAAGGGCTAACAACTCTCTCTGTGAAGAACTTGCTCCTCACCTCCAGCCTAAACCTCCCCTGGCACAGCTTGAGACTGTGTCCCCTTGTTCTGGTGCTGGTTGCCTGGGAGAAGAGACCAACCCCCACCTGGCTACAACTTCCCTTCAGGTAGTTGTAGACAGCAATAAGGTCTCCCCTGAGCCTCCTCTTCTCCAGGCTAAACAATCCCAGCTCCCTCAGCCTCTCCTTGTAAGGCTTGTGCTCAAAGCCTCTCACTATCCTCATTGCCCTTCTCTGGACACACTCAAGAGTCTCAATGTCCTTCTTAAATTGAGAGGCCCAGAACTGGACACAGTACTCAAGGTGTGGCCTAACCAGTGCTGAGTACAGGGGCACAATGACTTTCCTACTCCTGCTGGCCACACTATTCTTGATGCAGGCCTGGATGCCATAGGCCCTCTTGGCCACCTGGGCACACTGCTGGCTCATGTTCAGCCTGCTGTCAATCAGCACCCCCAGGGTCCCTTTCTTTTTGGCAGCTCTCCAGCCACTTGGCCCCAGCTTGTAGCACTGCATGGGGTTGTTGTGGCCAAAGTGCAGCACCCAGCACTTGGACTTATTGAATGTCATCATGTTGGACTCTGTCCATCTGTCCAGCCTGTCAAGGTCATTGTGGGGAGTCCTTCTACCCTCTAACTGATCAACATCTGCTCCCAGCTTGGTGTCATCTGCAAATTTACTGATGATGGACTTAATCCCCTCATCCAGATCATCAATAAAGATATTGAACAGGATGGCCCAGCACTGATCCCTGGGGGACACCACTAGTGACTGGCTGCCAGCTGGATGTGGCACCATTCACCACCACTCTCTGGGTTCGGCCCTCCAGCCAGTTCCTAACCCAGCACAGAGTGCTGCTGTCCAAGCCACGGGCTGACAGCTTGGCCAGGAGTTTGCTGTGGGGAACAGTGTCAAAGGCCTCGCTGTAGTCCATGTAGACTACATCCACAGCCTTCCCCACATCCAGCAGGTGGGTCACCTGATCATAAAAGGGGATCAGGTTGGTCAGGCAGAACCTGCCTTTCCTAAATCCATGTTGGCTGGACCTGATCCCTTAGCCATCCTTCAGGTGCATAGTGATTGCCTTCAGGATGATCTGCTCCATAATCTTCCCTGGCACTGAGGTCAGGCTGACAGGCCTAGAGTTTCCAGGTTCCTCCATCTGGCCCTTCTTGTGGATGGGCATCACATTGGCCAGTTTCCAGTCATCTGGGACCTCTCTGGTGAGCCAGAACTGGTAGAAAATGATGGAGAGTGGCTTGGCCAGCTCATCTGCCAGCTCTCAGCACCCGCAAAGCCCCAAAAAGAAACCAAAAGAGAAAGATCTCAGCTCAAGTACACCAGTCCCAATGCCAGCCCTGATCAGCTCTCCAGCCAAAATGGCAATGTTATACAGATATTTATAATTAGCAAACAACACAAAAACCTCCCCTCCCTGGTCAAAAGACCAGGAAAGGTGTTCCACTGCTCTCTGAAACAACCCTGTCCTGAGACAGAGGAGTGGTGAGAGAAAATCAGTTGGTTAGACTTATCCAAGGCCAGCCAGAATCATGTTATCGTTCTCCTGAGCAAAGCAAAACAGATGAGATCAGAAAAGTAATGGGAAATATGAGGAATTGTTATGGTACAGCTCCTCTTATCCCAGATATTTATCCAATGAATTTGTTTAGAATAATATTTTGTTTTCCTTTTTGCACCCAATAGTGATTTATTTATAGTTTTTCTACTTTTCCATTCGAAATCTGCAGCTAAATTTTAAAGGCATAGCCTAAAACCACCACAATCCACCCCTTCTAAACAATTTCATTGGATGCTAGTACTATCCATCTAATCTAAAACAATATCTACAATAATGAGTAAATAAAGCTCACAATCCATTCTGGCTATCTCAGATGTAGATGATTCAGAAGTAAAAAAAAAAAAAACAGGAAACAAGAAAACAGAAAACTGTTACTCTGCAGATGAGTTGAAGATAAGGAACAGGGACTCTCAGTTGACTCAGGTCTCTCAGGGTTCTTAGGGTTAGTGCACCATAGATGCCTCATGGATTCTTTTTGTGCGTGACATTGTATCTGTACAACACTCTGAAGTTAAACTGTCTCAGCTAAAGTTAGATTTCTTTGTGGAATACACTGAATTTCATCATTCTGTTGCATTACCCAGTAAGTGTGACCAGGGCCTTCAGCAGAAGCTACCCCTTGGACAGGTTTGACCTCTCCTGAAGGAGAAAATACCCAGTTTTGCCCAACAGGAACTCTGTCCCCTTCTACTTTCTGTATCAGACCTGAGTGTGCAGGTCCAGCTCAATTCACTGAACCTCTACTGTTTACCAGCTAGGTTGCTTGTGCTAGATGCTTCTCCCAGTTTTTCAAAGACCCACCCCCCCATGCCTTTGAGAGTGGTCTTCAGCAAACCGTTGTAGCATTCAGTCTTTCCTGCAACTGGTGCATAGTAGTGAATGTGGAATATCCACTCCATGCCATGCTCCTTGGCCCAGTTTTTCACAAGATTGTTTTTGAAGTGAGTTCCATTGTCTGACTCAATTCTCCCTGGAGTTCCGTGTCTCTACAGGATTTGTCTCTCCAGACCGAGAATGGTGTTGCGTGCAGTTGCATGTGGAACTGGATAAGTTTCCAACCATCCAGCGTTTGCCTCTGCATGCATGCAGAGAATTAATTTTTTGATGAATTTGAAAGTTACTGCATTTTTGTATGTCAATCCTTGTTTATTAATGATATAGTTTTGGGCCAGTGAATAATCCTTCAGTGTTTGGGTTTTGTTGGGTTTGGGATTTTTTTTAGGCAGTAAAAATGTTCACATTTTTGGCTTTGTGCTACTGTTCATCCAGTCATGCAAATACTTCTTCAATTAGCTAGCATTTATAACATTCTAGTTCCATTAAAACCAAACTTGAAGCTGAATCCTCACCTCTTTTTTTTTTTTTCCCTGTTCAACACTACTGTATTTTCCCAAAGCGGCTTCTGTTAAAAAGTGCAATTTGTGTACTCCTAGTTATGATTAGAAATGAAGAGAAGTAGCTTTTTTTGTTGTTGTTGTTAAATAGCTGAGAAAGGTGCTGTTGTTAAATAGCTGGAAAGGTGGTGTCTAATGCATGGTGGGATTTTCATAGAATCAAATAATTATGTAGGCTGCATAAAGAGCCTTAGGATCACTGAGTCTGACTGTTAACCTAGAACTAGAAAGGATGGAAATGTTTCTGTAATACTAATTAACCTTCTCCACCTCAATTCTCCTTTTCTGTATTCCACTCCCCTTAAAAACATAAACATTTTTTGTTGTTGTTTGTTTACTTTTTTATAAGTACAGAGGTAGGGTAGAAGAGAGAGTTTGGGGATGGGGGGAGTAGTTAAAATGTTTGGTTGTCTCTGAAAATTAAAATGTTAAGGCAGTTCAGAAAAAAGCAGCTAGCATTTAATTTTCTATATACATAGAATACATAGAATAGAATACATAGAATACATAGAATAAACCAGGTTGGAAGAGACCTTCAAGATCATCGCGTCCAACCCATCAACCAATCCAACACCCCCCAAGCAACTAACCCACAGCACCAAGCACCCTGTCAAGTCTTCTCCTAAAAACCTCCAGTGATGGCGACTCCACCACCTCCCCAGGCAGCCCATTCCAATGTGCAATCACTCTTTCTGTATAGAACTTTTTTCTAACATCCAGCCTGAATCTCCCCTGGTGCAGCCTGAGACTGTGTCCTCTTGTTCTGGTACTGCTTGCCTGGGAGAAGAGACCAACATCCGTCTGTCTACAACCTCCCTTCAGGTAGTTGTAGAGAGTAATAATGTCACCCCTGAGTCTCCTCTTCTCCAGGCTAAGCAACCCCAGCTCCCTCAGCCTCTCCTCGTAGGGCTTATGTTCCAAACCCCTCACCAACTTTGTTGCTCTTCTCTGGACTCGTTCCAGCAAGTCAACATCCTTCCTAAACTGAGGGGCCCAGAACTGGACACAGTACTCGAGGTGCGGCCTAACCAGTGCAGTGTACAGGGGCAGAATGACCTCCCTGCTCCTGCTGGCCACACTGTTCCTGATGCAGGCCAGGATGCCATTGGCCCTCTTAGCTGCCTGGGCACACTGCAGGCTCATGTTTAGTCTACCGTCGACCAGCACCCCCAGGTCCCTTTCAGCCTGACTGCTCTCCAGCCACTCTGACCCCAGCCTGTAGCTCTGCATGGGGTTGCTGTGGCCAATGTGCAGAACCCGGCACTTGGATGTGTTAAATCTCATGCCGTTGGACTCTGCCCATCTGTCCAGCCTGTCGAGGTCCCTCTGCAGAGCCTCTCTACCCTCCAGCAGATCAACTCCTGCGCCCAGCTTGGTGTCGTCAGCAAATTTACTGATGATGGACTCGATGCCCTCGTCCAGATCATCAATAAAGATGTTAAAGAGCATGGGGCCCAGTATATGGAGTTACCCAGCTCTCCTACTTTTTCATTCATATTGTTTTAATGTGATAAATAGTGGTCAGGACTCTTATAGCACAAATTTTAAATGAAAGTCAGTTTTCAGTGAAAAAGAGATGTGGTCTTACTTCAAATCTCCTTTTCACTCTTCCAAATAATGAATAATTTCATGCAAGGAGTTCAGAGTCTCTCAAATAATCAGAAAAGAGGTACAGAAGAAATAACTAGAAGTTGAAATTTCAGTTTGTACAGCTTAAACCCAGTCCAGTAACAGACTCAGGATGACTTCCCATGCAGCCTGGACTTACCGTTTCAGAGACCAGCCCCAGATTCCCTTGCCTGCTGAGCCTTCAGAGCACAAGCCTCTCCCCAAGCAGGAAAGCACACTGATTTGCAAACTGCCAGCCAATTTCTCCACCTCGTGGCAGTATAGTAGAAAGACTCAGGTTAGTGCTTGCAATTAAATTCCAGGAGAAATTTGTCATGAAACACATACACTCCAAAATAATAATATGCTGGTATTAGAGCTTTATTATTGTACAGTCTGCACATCAGAGTCCTCATTACTAAACCTAAATAATGCTTTGATTCTGTGAAAACCCCACTGTGCATTAGACACCACCTTTCCAAGTTTCTCAGCTATTTAACAAAAAAAGCTATTTATCTTCATTTTTAATCATAACCAGGAGCACACAAATTACACTTTTTGACAGAAGCAGCTTTGGGAAACTACAGCAGTGTTTAACAGGACTCTGATACCAGAAATCAGATTGTTACATCATCAAAATTTTCATGATGCTGTTTTCTGAAATGCCTCCCAACAGCTTTTCTCCTGTTTTGCAACAGAGCTTGGATTAAATGGATCTGGACTGAAGTATTTGTCATTCAAGTTTTCTGAACTTAATCCTTTATGTATTTCAACTTACTTATTTAAAAAAAAAAAAAAAAAAAAAAAAAAAGGTATTATAATGTCCATCACCAGATCTTCACAAAACAGTATTCAAAGACACAACCAAGTTATAACTGAGGAAACATTCTAGGCCATTTTAACCAATTTACAGTCAAATTTGGTGCATCACAACACTATTTAGACATATCACTAAGCTGTAATACTAATTTGTATTTGGTTCACTCTGCAAATTCTAGATAGCTGAGATACGGCTTCTTGACCTGAAACAAATTTGTATTTCCATTTATTCTAATGCTTAAGAGCTAAGAATCACTGCTGACATTATCATTGATTGAGGCGGTGTTAGACATAGAACCATAGAATTATTAGGGTGGGAAGGGACCTCAAGTATCATCTACTTCCAATCCCCCTGCCACGGGCAGAGACACCTCACACTAGAGCAGGTTACCTGGTGCCACATCCTTAAAAACCTCCTACCACCTCCCTGGGCAACCTGTTCCATTGTCTCACCACCCTCATGGTGAAAATATTCTTCCTAACATCCAATTGGAATTTACCTAATTTACCCTAAAAAGTCCCTCTCCAGCTTTCTTGTGGGCCCCCTTAAGATACTGTAAGGCCACAATAAGGTCTCCTTGGAGCCTTTTCTTCTCCAGACTGAATAGCCCCAACTCTTTCAGTCTTTCCTTACATGGAGAGGAGCTCCAGCCATCTGTTCATCCTCATGGCCCTACTCTGGACACATTCCAGCACGTCCATATCTTTCTTACAATAGGGGCTTCAGAACTGGATGCAGTACTCCAGATGGGGTTTCATCAGAGTGGAGCAGGAGGGGTGAGAATCACGTCCCTCAACGTGCTGGTTATGCTTCTCTTGATGCTTTCTGGGCTGCAAGTGCACACTAGTGCCTCATGTTGAGCTTCTCATCCACCAGCACCTCCAGGTCTTTACTTCAGGGCTGCTCTCAAACCAGTCACTGCTCAGCCTATATTGGTGATATTTAAGATATTATAGTCTCATGTTCATGGTTCTAAATAAGAAAATCCAGGATGATTTCTTGAGGTTTTGGTTGTGTTCAAACCTAAATTATAAATGTCTTCATTTGAGTTTCTGTTGCTATGAAAAGAAGATTTCACTCAGGTAAAAAGCCAGCCTGCCCTTAAACTCCTGATGGTTTCTGCCTGTCTCATAAGTTTATGTATTTAATTTATTTTATTTTTTTTTCCCTTGACTGACAGTGGCTGTTTTGGTCTTCAAGGGGTCTAAGAGTTGACCAGTTGCCTCTGCAAATGCCAGGTATTTTCTGTATAGCTGACTTTGGATAGTGTGTACCACCAGAGGGACCTGCTGTGCCACCTTCATTTCAAAAACATAGTTTGTAGTAGTGCAGAGCTCCAGCTTCATGATCGTTTCAGCTGATCTCTCTTGCTTTTGCAACAGTGAACAACAGAAACAATGGCTTTACAGATGTGGTAGAAGTTAGCCACTTGCAGACCAGTTTAATTAATGGGAGTTAAAAAAGCCTTGGAAGTGAGGGCAACCACCTGTACATAATACTTTCTTACTCAGAATTTCAGACACACACCTTCCCTTTGTTTGAATGGGTCCTCGAACTTATCCTTGCAAAGATTTTTCAAATAGCTCTCACCTTATTATGGCTATCAAAGGAAAGCTTACATGATTATGACTATCAGATGAAAGGTTACAGTTACAGGATATGGCAGGGTTAGTTGAAAAGCCTATAGCTAGAACCCTGAGGAGAGAAATGTCCTGAAAACAGATCAGCAGATAAAAAAAATCTGCAATGACAACAGACATCTCACGTCTCTTTTGTCACCTTTTGTTTGTTTGTTTACTCACTGAACTTTTAAAAAATCTTTTGCTTAATATTTCCGTCTTCATAAATCTTCGACCAGTAATGTTGATAACCTCCAGGTGTCAGTATGGCTCTACTGCAGTTTAACTCCCTCTGCAAAGCCCTGAAGAGGTGGGAAAGAAAACTCCATGTCGTCGTACCACAGCTAAATACACTCGTTAGAGAGTGGGTCTTCAATACGCTACCTGAGCTTCTCAGCAGCATTAAACAAATCATTTCCTTACATGCACATTATCTGCAAAAATGCTGGTTCTACTCTTTTACTCTTGTACTACTGCCACAGTTCTGTTTGTGAAGGTGATACATTGATAGTGATCTCTGTACAATACCGCCAGTAGTAGGGAGGTAATTCTTCTAGCAAAAATATGCTCTTTGCCACTGCATTTATTTCACTTACTGTGCAAGAACGACAATCATAGTAAAACAAATGTTTGCATACACCCTCAGACAGCTACTGCTGTCCATCCACCTTCACCATAGAACTGGTTAGTCAAAATTAACAGCAGCCTAATCAAGCTGTCCTGAGATATTGCTTCACTCACTTAAAACCCAGCAACATCCATCAAACTACAAGTCTCACTCATCAGACACTTCCTAAACTGTGCCAAATTGACACTTCTTAAAATGTACCCAAATATCAACTGAGCAGCACAGAGCAGAAGACAGGATGGGGGCATGGAAGATTTTTAATTTATTTTTTTTCCTGTAGAAAAGCTGACTTCATTTTTTCTTTAATTTACCATCTGGCCAGAGTTCTACCTATCTTGTTAGCAAAACAATTGAGGTAGAAAAGAGATCGGCTTCCATTCTCCTCCGTGAAGCCCTGAACCCATCTTAAACCCACTAAGTCTCCTAGGCATGTTTTTGTTTCCCTTTCCCTTTTCCCCCAATCAATCAGAATCATAGAATCTACAAGGCTGGAAAAGACCTCAAGGATCATCAAGTCCAACCTGTCACCCAAGACCTCATGCCTACTAGACCATGGCGCCAAGTGCCGCATCCAATCTCCCCTTGAACACCTCCAGGGACAGCACATTCCAATGGCTAACAACTCTCTCTGTGAAGAACTTTCTCCTCACCTCGATCCTAAACTTCTCCTGGTGCAGCTTGAGACTGTGCCCTCTTGTTCTGGTGCTGGGTGCCTGGGAGAAGAGACCAACTGCCTCCTGGCTACAACCACCCTTCAAGTAGTTGTAGACAGCAGTAAGGTCTCCACTGAGCCTCCTCTTCTCCATGTTCCATTTTATCAACAATACTGTAATACATTAAATCTGTTCTAGGACAGCTAGTTGGAATGGAAAAGTCTGATGCTTATTCTTCACTGGCATAAATTGATTTTAAGCTAACAAATATTCTTACAAGTGTTTTGTCTGAAATTCTATCTAGTAGACCAAGCTGTAAAAAAAAAACCAACAAAAAACCCCCAAAACCTAAAAAACAACCACCAAAAAAAGAGAGAGCTTCTTTTCACATGGGGTTATAGCTGGCAAGGCTTAGACAAACTTTTGTGGTAGCAAATCAACTGTTTCTGAACCTTAACAAGTCCTTCTTTCACATACTGCAGCACTCTGCCACGAATGTGCCAGAATAAGTGTTTTTTAAGATGTTTCTACACTGTTCTCTGAAGCAGCAGTTTAAAATTCCCTTTGTATAACTTCAGAATCCACTTATCAAGGTCATGTAGAAATCAAATTGAAGTTCATCTTTCCTGAAAAGCAACTCCTAGGGTGATATGTCTAGTTGCATGGGGAGGAGGAGTGGATAGCATTGAGTAAAATAAGATGGATTTTAGCTTCAAAACAAGATTAGGAGCTTTGCAAATAAATCACATGGATAATGTGTTTATTCTTAGGATTACTGCGTACAAATAACTATTACTCTTAACTACGGAGTTGTCCAATTTGTTAATCATCACACAATGTACAATTATTTCATTTGATGCCTATGGAGAAAAATACTGGTGATGTGGGTTTGTTTGTTTGGAGGTTTTTTGGTTGGTTGGTTTTGGTGTTGGTTGTTTGGTTGCTTGTTGTTTTTTTCCCATTTCATTACCTAGAAAACAAATGTAATGTTGGCATTTAACAAGCTGGCCAGGGACTTTCGTTGGCAAAATCCACTGATGGTCTTCCCACAGGGATTATGATATAATCACTTGAACTTCTATCACAGAATATTGTTTCCAATGGGTCAATTTTTCAAAGAGACTTTAATAATGGTTTGGCAGTACATTTATTCAGCAGGGGATTCCTAGGCTATCAGAAGATCCCAGAGTCTGGAATTACTTTAGTGCTTTCCTTTGAAGTGATAAAATAGTAGATAGTTCACTGAAGCATCAATATTGCCTCAGAAGCCACGCAGAAATCCTGAATAAAGCTATAGAATAATTATACCTCCAGGAGGAAGACAAAGTTTCATGGAGGTATAGTCACAGTTGAGTATGTTTATCTGGATTTCAAAACAAGCCAGATTTGTTTGCTCATCTCAACTAATTCTCCATGAGTATATGGAATTTTTCTCCCTACATAACTCATAGTTAATCTGCTGGGATTTCTGTTCAGACTGCAAGCTGCTTAAGTTAATGTTACAGTTGACATACCTTATAAAGCAAAGTTCATGCTCACAAATGTAAGGAAACTTGAGGAACAGTCAGCATTACATGTGGTTAACTGACAAGTGGCTGGTGGGAAGTGATTTAGGGATTGAGAATGATAAAAGTGTAGGTAGGATCAGTGGGATAGTCGTAATTGAGGTTGGAAAGAATTTAAAGCTCCCCTGTACTTAAATCAGAATTACAGGAACTCAGCTCTTCTGAAATTCTTTATAAACTGAATTATATTTTCTCTCTCAATTCTCTCTGCATTTGTTTGTAGTTCTGGAACCTCCAAGTTTCTACAGTTATAGTTCATGCTTGGCTTTTAAATGACCATTATAAGAAATTGGAACATCTGTGGTACAACCACTTTCTTCATTGGGCTTTAAATTCTTGTCAATGATATTACAGAGACTGCCAGAGATTCCAGCATAACCAACCAGAATATTATTAGGGAGAGGCATGCTGTAAGGCAGCGCCCAGCCTTTGGCATTAGTAATACTAATGCAAGTGCTGATATTACACAAGTTAATATAGCACAGAAACTCCTTGTCTTGTAAAGCCTGTGGATTTGCCTTTAACTCCCATCTCTTTCACTAAGCAGCAAGGTTACCTTTGGTATATTGTGTTGTCACCTCAGATTCCTTACACCAGTCATTCTAACTGTAAAAATGTGTTTTACGATACCCTTTAAGTTAATCATTAGAAATAACATTCTTAGAAGCTTGCACTCTTTAGTAAAGTCTCACTGCAATCACCTCTTGCTCCCAGCTCCCAGCAAAGGCACTTTAGCTTGCATGATGTTCACTGAAAGCAACTGAGGGACAAAAACTGCCAAAGATATTTGGGAATCACGCACTTTAGAGTAATGATTCAGGTTGACAAAAGGGTTCATCATCCCTACTAGATCCTGATCACTGAAATTTGATTTACCTCAGGTAGTCATGTTTTAGCCTGAATAGAATAAATGGATCCAAAGAATTCATAGAGACAATACCTTTATATTAACATAAAACAAGGCCTACAGGCTCTGTCTACAGAGATCTTCCCATTAAGCTTTTGTCTTTTTAAATTTCTTTTTTAGTTTTGCTAATCTTCATCTTTAGCTGTGTAGAGTTCTTCTACGCAAGAAGTCCCACATGAGACTTTAAACAGTTGCCACTATTCTTTCTAGAGAGTTTGGGTTTAACTAGCTTGCCTGTTGTAATTTGATTTCCTTTGAGGAAAAGAAGGAAAAAAATATGCTAAACAGAAGATTCAAAGATGACAAAGGTCCTTTTCTGGTGTGGTCTCTGGCCTCTGGTGTGAACTCATTGCTGCAGGGAAAACACAGCCATGCTGCCTGAGCTAGCAAATCTACACTAGTATTGAGACTGACTTGACCCTTGCTCTGTACCATTGCGAGCCACAAGGTGCTCTCTTGATTAGTCATCCTAGCTCCTACCTAGGGCTGATAAAAAATAGAAAGAACACACTCATTAAAAAAAAAAATACAGAGAGAGAGAACAAAGACAACATCATATCAAGGATGGCATAGCTCTTGATATCAGCTGTTCTTCAAACCTCTTTATCTTTGGCTACATAGATTTGCTTCCTCTTTCCATCTTGGCAGTACAAGCACTTGGGTCTGACACAATTCCCAGTAACTTCACCAGACTGGGCATGATTTGGGAATCTTCAAGAATGCCATTTTTCTCTGGATTATGTTTCAGACAGCTCACATATTCTTTTTATACATTGTGTCCCATTTCACTTTTGAAAGTAAAAATGTCTCTAAAAATGTGTAAAAGAGGAATTTCCAGATTTCAGGAGATCTTTCAAAGTTGAGGGCTACTAAGATAATAGCTAAGTGCGTTTTTACTCTTCCTATGATGTGCATCTATTTTAAGCATCAAAGCTGTAATGTAGCTGAAGGATAACTACATGCTACAGTGAAAATATTGGCTCTCAAAATGTGAGCAGTAGCTCTTCCCTTTCCTGTACAGACAGGGTTGCTATAAATAAAACATCTTTTGCCACTGCAGCATTTCTTCCAGTGTAAAGAAAGCTCACATGAAATTTTTACTGCAGCTTGGATAGTGTCAAAGCTCTGGCACAGTGTTCCAAATGAGTAATTTCATTATAATTAATCCACAAGGGATGTGCTTACTCCATAGCTGTTGGCCTTTTGATCTCAAAGAGTACAACATCATTGTACTATGGATTCCTCAAAGGATACAGTGCTTAAATAATACAGTCCTTATGTCTACTGCCTCTTTCAAATCTAAAGATTTAAAAGGTCAGTATTCCAAAATATTAGAATACATAAAATTAACCTAAGCAATAGCTGAATTAAAAAATAAAGATAAATTATAATTATCTGCTAAAAATGCACACAGGTGGGAATATATGAACTGATTTAAGGTCATTATTCAAATCAAGATGTATAAAGTATTCTGTAAAAATATCCACCTCCTTTTTAGAACTAAAAGATGAATGTCAAGCAGCTACACAGAAAACTGTAGTTACCAATTTTGACACTAAAATGTTTATCCTCTTATAAATGTGGCTATTATGTCATTTAGAAATCTGGCCATAAAACTTATTACAGCATAAAACTTACAGCATAACTTATTATTATTTATTACAGCATAAAACTTATTAAGCCTTCACTTGGGGGAGAACACTACTGTGTTCTACCTGGCAAGGGCAAATCAACAATGCCAAGAAGAAATCACTTGCTTCCCCCCTTTTAGCCCTGAAACCCTGGACAGTTCCTGAAATCTGTTAGAAGTAACACTGAGGGAACACACTAGACAGCTGTCATGAGATAGGAGCTATTTTGCCTCTCTGTATCTGCTTTCCCTTGACTCCTCATGTCCATATGCTGAAGACATACATCACACTCAGCAAGGCAAAGGCAATTAAATGCTTGGTATTCCCTTTGCCTCAGGGTTGGTACCTTGGTACTATGGGTTTGACTTGCATCCCACCTCTGCTCCTCTGTCTTCCAAGGATACTCTCAAAAAAATTCAATCCATCTTGAATTATTCATGCTTAGTGAATTGGTGACTACTATATAATTCGCCTGTCTAGTCAAACAATGTTGTCTCAGAGCAGTAGGGAAAGGAGGTCAGACTTGCATACAGCTCCATGTGCTCAGGACTCTTTAGAGCACAGGGAGAGCACACACCTTAGGACAGTGCAACATGAACAGCTGTTTGCCCTCAAATAGTATCAGGAAGAATTATCCATCTCCTTATTCCTCTCTTAAAAGAAAATTTCTTTGTTTTCTACTGTCAGCAAGAAATTGAAGCTGTGCACAGTGTCCAAAAAAGGGACAGTTTGGATTGACAGCCTATTGTGCCAGCTGCATCATGAATGTATTTAGCTCAAGAGACACAGTACAGGCAGCAGCACTGCAAATATCTCCCTTGTGTCTTGTCCATTTGCCACTGCTCTAGATTGCAGAAATCACCTCCAGGATTCAAAGAATAGTTTCTACTCCCAGCACGTTTATCCTCTGATGAAATTAGAGTAAGCATTACAGTTTATTGTGTAATTATCTAATTAAGCAGGCACCTTTAGAGAAAAAGGCCCTTTCAGTTAGCTCAAATGAAAAAGTCTAATGAATACAAGCACTGCCTGATATCCCAGCCTTTTCTCCTCAGATGAGGATACTATTGTAGCAGATTTACACGTCCTTCCAAAATGAGGTTTGTGGTAGAAATGTGAACATAACTTTACTCGCTGCTGTAAAACCTCCAGTCTTATAAAAATCAGTACACACACCTGCAAGCTTCCTTTATGATAAAGGACTTCCTTGAAATACTTTTTCTAGTAAAAGAAGCTGGACGTAAAATACCTCCTAAAAGGTTCAGTATGGCACAATAGACAAAATGAATACCAAAGATGTGGTCTGGGAGTTGAAAGATCCAGATTTCACTAATGAGGTCTGTTGTTTGGTTACATTTTACTGGGGGTAAACACAGGGCTCAAGAGGACAGCAAACAAGTAAGCATCTTGTCAGAATAATACAACAATCCTTTCTTCACCTCATTAAGACTACAGAAGGCAGACTATAGGTAATATTTCATTTTCCTACAACCCTACCATTGTCTCCATTCAAATCCATCCAATGAAATTGTTCATTCTTTTGTTTAAGACTTGTGAATTATCTATGCCTTGCTAGTGTGTTTTTCCTCAAAACCAGACATAGCTGGCACTTGCCTCTCAGAAGAACAAAGCTGTTATTTTGGCAGCACCAACAGTATTCAGTGGCTTAGAAAATGGAAGGCATTGTTAGTTCATGAGGTCTTAGGAATAAAAGCATTGGCCAACTTGCAACCTCAACATAAGCCCAAAGAACAATGTGTTTAGAGATACTGATGTTAGCAATTTGATGTTAGTAACAAGGCCTTTAATTTGTATGATCTTCACCAAGCATGATCTGTCCTTGTGGCTTCTTCTCTGTCAGCTATAGCTGAGTATTCCCTTCCTAGTGCTCAGGCCTTGCACTCAGCTTTTTGGGGCTTGTTGTCCATCAGAACATAGGACTGGACATCAGATCTCTGATCTCTCCATTGCCGTAACAACAGATATTCTTAAGGCTTCCTTCTGCCTTCGACTCCCTCTCAAGATATCATCTACCTTGTCAAAAGTTAGTCTAAAACTCACAATTTCTCCTTCCTTCTTACCTGTATTTTCAAAGTTGTTCTACAGAAATTGACACTAAGCTGATTACTCCCACAAAATTTTTCTGTTTGCCCTTGGGCCATCCCCCCAGCTACAGAACTTGACTGCTTCCACTTACATGGAATCCACAGTTTCCATAGAAAACATTTTCTCCCACTAAAGTCTCTCTCTTAACACAAATCTCTTAAATTTCTAACAAGAGAAATATGTTCAAGTGCATACAAGCATCCTTTGTCATTACTCCTTCCTTCTCTCATTAAAGTATTTCTATTTATTATTTTACCTTTTTTCCTAACTCCCTATCTTCCAAGTTTCCTTATGCTCATAGGCTTGCTCTTGGTTTACCCTCATACATCACTATCTTTCAATGTTTCACTCTAAGCAGAAATATAAATATAAACTCTTTTGGCAGCAAAGGGTCAACTCCCAACTTCTGTTGTATTTCATTCATGTACTGCAAATCCAAAAGAATTCAACCTCTGAAGTTACGACAAAAAAAGAAGCTCTATATTACATAACCACCACCCACAAGCACTCTTCTGCCAGGAAGAACAGTACCTGATGTGAAAGTTTTTAAAGTAACATAGAGTTAGATAAGGTGGGACATTTATTCATTTATGTGGATTAGAAGGACAATAGTCCTCCAGTTTTACCCACACCTTTATGCAATTTAGATCACCTAGAGGCACATCTGCTCCATATCAGCTACAGAAGCTCTCCAGTTTAGCATTTTGATCACTTTGACCCTTATTTCCATTCTGTAATTCCATAATCACAGAATATATGTTACCACTTCCCTAGCTAACACAAAGCAAAGTGATGTGAATGTATAGTTAATAGTACATGCATCACACTAACACAACCTGAAATAAAGTACCATGTGGCTGGATGCAAGTAATAGACTCCTGACTTTCAGCTGGAAAATGAGAAACAGACTTGATCAAAGTCTCATGTCTGTCCTTATAAGCAGAGCATACCATCTCTTTAAAAATTGTGGGTGATACATGTAAAATATTATCGCTCCGATGGTTTCACTTGTCCGTTGAATCACAGATCAAGACTGTTCCAACTCCTACAGCTAGTTAAATATTAATGTCATCAACAGGGATGATTAACTAAACACAGCTAAGAAAATTATTTACACATCCTCTTCTGTGTTATCAAAATCTCTAATTTAAGATCAGAGGTGGGAAAGATAAAATTATTTGTTATTAAGCAACAATCTGTGACGATGTATTGCAATTAAAGATAGTAAGATAGAGACATATTTTCTTCATTGAGGTAAAGCAGTATTTAAACTCACTTGCAGGAAGGTGTTGCAAAGCGCTGGAAGTGGAATCTGTATCCTCCAAGTCCCAGTTCTGTTTCTTCTCTACACATGATCTTAATGATATTTTCTCTTCCTGAAGGTATCTTTTGGCATTAAAAAGAAAGCGGTTTTGAAGCAGCATTAGCAGCATATCCTGGACTTACTAAAAGAAGTCAGAAGAAAGGACTAGAGCAAAATGAACACTATCACAGTATCACAGTAACTAAGGTTGGAAGAGACCCCAAGGATCATCAAGTCCAACCTGTTCCAACAGACCTCACAACTAGACCATGGCACCAAGTGCCACGTCCAATCTCCCCTTGAACACCTCCAGGGACGTCGACTCCACCACCTCCCTGGGCAGCACATTCCAATGACGAATGACTCGCTCAGTGAAGAACTTTTTCCTCACCTCGAGTCTAAACCTCCCCTGGCACAGCTTGAGACTATGTCCCCTTGTTCTGGTGCTGGTTGCCTGGGAGAAGAGACCAACCCCCTCATGTCTACAACCACCTTTCAGGTAGTTGTAGAGGGCAATGAGGTCACCTCTGATCCTTCTCTTTTCCAGGCTAAACAATCCCAGCTCCCTCAGCCTCTCCCCATAGGGCTTGTGCTCAAGGCCTCTCACCAGCCTTGTTGCCCTTCTCTGGACACGTTCAAGTGTCTCGATGTCCTTCCTAAACTGAGGGGCCCAGAACTGGACACAGTACTCAAGGTGTGGCCTAACCAATGCAGAGTACAGGGGCACAATGACCTCCCTACTCCTGCTGGCCACACTATTCCTAATACAGGCCAGGATGCCGTTGGCCCTCTTGGCCACCTGGGCACACTACTGGCTCATGTTTAGGCGGGTGTCAATCAGCACCCCCAGGTCCCTCTCTGTTTGGCAGCTCTCCAGCCACTCTGACCCCAGCCTGTAGCTCTGCATGGGGTTGTTGTGGCCAAAGTGCAGCACCCAGCACTTGGACTTATTAAATGCCATCCCATTGGACTCTGCCCATCTGTCCAGTCGGTCGAGGTCCCTCTGCAGAGCCTTTCTACCCTCTAACTGACTAACATCTGTTCCCAACTTGGGAACAGTAATACTCCATAATACTGAAGTATTTCATTAATTTATTCAGGTTTCATCAAATATTTCACATTGAAATCTACTTTTTCCAAACTAAACCAGACTAGTTTAATATTTCCAAGACATTTTCAGTTTTTTCATTTTTTTTTTAATAGCTATGCTATATTATAGGTGAACTGTCTAATGCTTTAATAAAGGTGACAAAAGGAATGTCAAATTCCATGTATTTTAACACGATAAAACATTGAGAACTCTTTGCTGTGGCTTGCATACACTTTAAGGCACACAGCTCTCCATAGATTCCTGAGGAATGTTTCTTCATAGGACAATGTATTTTCAATACATAACAAACATATCTCTTTATTACCAAACTTCTCAACTTCTCATTTTTCCTACAGCAATTCCACTTAGTCATGTTTTCTCTCATATTGTTTGCTCCTCACCTAAGGCTGTTACCATATCGGTATCTTCTAACACTGCAAAGCAGTAACTGAGCATTTGTTCAGCTATATGAACAGCTAAATTCAGTGAAAATCTTTGATGTCAGGCTTAAACATGTAAGCTGGTTGAATCCAAATAATGGTATCATAGTGCCCCAGATGACTGACAGCACAAAGGTTTGTATGGAATATATCTTAAAGGTATTAAGAAATGGATATATTATTTCCGTTGAGGAAAACTAATATTTAAACTCACTTTCATTAGGTTGTTGCAGTGCACCAGAATTGGAACTCATAGACTCCAAGTCCCAGTTCAGTGCCTTCTTCATATTGCCTTAATTCTCCTTTTTCTTCTGGAAAGCGTCTTTTTTTTGCCATTAATAACCTGCAATGCACAAAGTCCTCTGTGTTATATAAAATACATACTGTCTCTTTGGTTTTGACTTGCAAGATTGTTTGTAAAAAATAGAGATTGATCTTATTTTTATTTAAAGTCCCATCAACTACATTAGACACTTTTGCTGCAAATCTGGAGCCTCAACTGTTATACTATAAAAGAAGATCTTACGTGAGCTTTGGTCTCGACTCAAGTGTTTCTTTGTTCCAATAAAAAAATGACAGGCTGAAGTATTCCAATTTTATTGTCACTGTCTAATGTTTCTATGCAGTCATAGAGCAGTCAGGCTTTCAAGAGTAAGGAGATATGCCACAATCCACACAAAAATATGTGTTTTGTTTGTGCCCATAATTACACGGATACAGCCATATAAATAAGTTTGACTGAAGTCTACTAATTCAGATGTTGTAACTATTTCAAAGACTCTTGTGACAATGAGTAGGAAATGGGATTTTGGTGAAGTTTTAACCAAGTGACCTTTTTCCTTTCCACACTGTGCTTAAGCACAACTTCCATCAGAGGGAATCAAAGCACAGGTGTTTTTTTAATAGAAAGAGAAAATATTAATTGTAATTTTTTTCCACAGTGCTACTTACACACAGTAACTGTGAATACACATCTATATATTAAATAGGAAGTACTTAATGAGCAAAGAGGCACAAATTTCTTTCATCTTTTATTTAGAGGAATACTCAGTTAATAGTATATTATTTAGCCACTTAGAAGTCTGTTATGCTTCTGTAAAAATAAAATAAATTGAAAAAAGCCACCATGAATAATTCTCTCATTGAATCCTTCCAAAGATTTCTGCCTATTACAGTGCAAAATGATGCTTGCTGAGACATCAATGCTTACATGCTTATAATTGTAATGTTCTTCCAGTAGGAAAAAAACATAGCCAGGTATTTTAAAACCCCATTTAAACTGTATATGTGGTGGGTTGACGTTTCCCCCCCAACATTAACTTTGCCAGACCAATTCAGTCAGAAGCAAATGAAGCTGTGTTTACAAGCAAAATCTACACTCTACAATGGAATGCAATGAATATGTACAAAATATACAATGTTTACAATATTATACAGATATTTACAATTAGCAAACAACATGAAACATCCCCCCCCACAAAAGACCAAGGAAGCCATTCCACTGCCCCCGCCCCGTCCTAAGAAAGAAAGGAGCGGAGAGAGAAGCAGTGGGTTAGACTTAGCCAAGGCCAGCCAAAGCAAGTAGATTATCTCTCCCAGGCAAAGCAAAATCAGCCAAGATCAGAAGAAAAAAGAAAAAGGAAGAATTGTTATGGTACAGCTTGTCTTATTCCAGATATTTACCCAATGAATTTGTTTAGAATCATCTTTTGTTTTCCATGGTGCACAATATATTTTGCAACAGTATGTGGCTACACCTGATTAAGCTTTCATGAGTAAATCATGAGGCATATCAGTTAAGAGACACTGTGGATGTGAGAAGTCATTAAAGGTTTGCAGCTGGTGACAAGCCACTGCAACTCACTGCAATTACAATTCACTGTAACAATTACGTCTCACTGGTTTGCAAATTGAAGAAGCAGTTCTGTCACTCCACCCATGTCAGTCATAATGGTACACTGACAAAGGGCAAAAGCTAGTGAATACTGAGAAGAGATATGGTCCAGAGGTGGAGCTATTTTTCCTTTTATTATAAATATTTTCAAAATACAGATCTTAAATATAAGCAAAGTGCAATTAACAATACCATATCATAGGTCAATGAAATCACAGCTCAAGCTGATCATAATATAGAGAAAAGAATGGCTGGAAAGCAGGACAGTCACAGTCAGTGTCATGTGTGGATCTTCAAAAGTATTGGAACCAAAACCTTTTAAGTAATTCCTTCTCCCTCCTCGTGTTCATTCTGCAACAGCTATCATATTTGTCTTCCCCTTCTTTTCAGTTCATCATTGTGCATATCACATTTACCACAAGTACTGCTGTAAATTGTTATATTTATTGTGAAGCTTTGAATTAAATGCTTTCACCTTCACGTGGTGCTAAGCAACACGACAAGACCAAAAACTAGTAATTAAGACAAACACAAAGGGAACACATTTGTAATACAGCTTTTCTGAGTCACCCTAGAAAGACACAGATGTGCAACACCCCAATTTCACTTTGAAATTAAGTGATCAGGGGAAACCATACAAGTGAATAAAGTAATCTCAGTGAGATATTAATAGAAACTTCGATACCTAAAATCAGCCATGAACAGATGGTAGATGATGATTTTCATTCTCTAGCAAATTATTTCTGTAAGATATTCCTGAAAGGCCATGAACTCTTCCACAGGGCTTTCATTCTTTACTCAGTTCTGTAGGATAATAATAACAGAGGAAGTCTTTTGTTACATTCAGTATGATTTACAAAGGAGAAAAAAAAATATACCTGCTGAGATGCAGGGGCTTATTGACTGCATAGGTGGAGTTGTCACTGCATTATTTTCTCAATGTAAAAAAGTAATATTGTCAAGTAAAAAATAAAAGCTACCAAATCTATCAGCTCTTCCAGTTTAAGTCTTACTCCGTTGAAGTCATCATGGAGCACACTGTGCAATAGTGCAATACATGGAAAACAAAGGCCTGTGAAAATAAGGCAGCAAAAGAAAACCAAAAAAAATCCAGACCAAAGCATACAAACAAAACAATCCTTCCTCCCAGCTTCAGTTAGCAATTTATGTAAGAATGTTTATATTAAATACAACACAGTGTTTAGGAAGTTGCAAATACAGGGTATGAACTACTGGGCAGAAATAATCTACAGCCACCTAGAATGTTGTGTTTGCTCATTGATCCCACTGAAAATTAAATTAAGTTTTGCTGATGAAGAGTTGCTGTTCAGCCCTGCTACAGACAACAGCTTGACCCAATGCAAAGAGAGCAGAAGCATCATGCAGAAATGATTGCCCTTTTAGTAAGAACCACTTTAACTTATTGTGAAACCACACACCAAGCCAGAAAAAAAAAATCTTGTAGCCTAAGACAGCTTTCTGTAGCCTTACAGAGTACAAATATGGCAGTTCTTCAGCTGCTGGGAACTGGTGATGCTGCATTAAGATTATGCAACTCTTTTGTTTACCTTTTGTTTGTGCCTTTTCAGTCAGCTGTCTCAAAGAGTCAAACCTGTAAATGCCCCTTATTTTAAAATAAACGACACTCAGCATGACATAAATGACATTTTGTGAGGATCCAGGAGGGAGCAAAGTAGCACTGCCACACAGTTCCTTTTTCCTTTCTAAATGTCATTACACTGTTTGATATAGTAACAGAAATCACTTAGCCAGTTGGAGAGCACAGCAGGTCACTCCAGAAGTGATTTTAAACAATTTTAGGGAAAATCATCTCACACATACAAGCACACACACACACACACAAAGCCAAAACTAAAACCAAACCAGTCCAAATGGTTCTTAATAGTTTACTCACTCAGCACCTCATTTACCATGTACTAATGAACTTGATGGCATGGTGCAATAGTCCTGTTTACTGGTTCAAACACATGAACTCACTACATATTCATTCAATGTTCAGGATCCTTTTATCCACATTCTGTACAGAATCCAAAAATTTGAAATGATACCTTGTGCATACTTGGTGCAGTATAGGCAAATGTCTAGTATGTTATAAACTATAACCCCTTGTCTGATTGACAGCAGAACAAAACAGATCTGAAAGAATACTAAACACATTGTGCTGTAGTCTTCAGTGAAATTTAAGAGCTCTGTTTAATCCATTGTGAGGTAAAGCAGAAGTACAAAAGCATCTCTGGATATGTAGACAGATCAACCAGTCCCTGCCACTCAGATGCAGATAGGTTGCATCAATCTTTTAGCGATGCAAACAACCACAATCAAGAAATGTCAAATAGAAAACCCAACCCAAACATTTGCAGTGATACCAATCTTTAATGTCTCATTGAATTGTGTAACTGATTAATGTATATATTTTATAATCTTTAAAAATCACCTTGTCCACTTGTTTCATTCAATTTCCTTACATTCAATGTAATCCCTAATCAAATCATGTGGTGTTGGCTTTAAACAATAAAAAACAAATTCCAAAAATGCCAACCACACTGCTTAGCAAAAAAAAAAATTTTAGCATAAAAGTGGGCTCAAAACAGACTCAGAATAGACTGCAGAGGACCAGAAATATATTATGAGTTTTCAATATGCACAGTGACAGCTGGTAGCACAGACCCACCTATAAATGCTAGTTAGTTTTTATTAGATTGTTAAATTTTGTTTTCTAGAACGCAAAGTTCTCTCAGCATGAAGCTAAAATTAAGATCTTACTCATAAAGAGGTATCTGGTTAGGTATATTTATCAATCTACTTGGTTATGGTCCATTTAGAAAACAATGGAATTATTGATGAATTTTGTGTTCTGCCTACAAGAATCTTTTCCACTTTTGATGTTGGCATTCCATATTGCCCGAACCAGAGGATAGCTGTGCCCTTCCATGCGCTTACCTTATCTAGGATCAGTTAGTGATACAGATGCAGCACATCTAATAATAACCCATAAAAACCCAGAAGAATTTCTATAGTAATTATATTTGTTATGTCTTTGGACTATTGTTTTTAAAACAACAGTTTTACAAGTTTAAAACCTTAGTAACATCAACTTTATTCTCTTAAATTTCTTTTCCTTTCCAGTACTGGGATGCTGTCACATTTTTGATGCATTTGCTTTTTATAATGATATTGATTTTATATAATTATTTTTTTTGTCCTGATCATTTCAGGAAAAGCATATTACCAGAAGAATCTTTCATTTACATTATTTATTATAGAATGATTTGGAAGGGACCCCCAAAGGTCATCTAGTCCAATCCCCCCTGCAGTGAACAGTATCATCCTCCATTAGATCAAGTTGCCCAGAGATCTGTTGTACCTTGCCTTGAATATCTCCATGGATGGGGCCTCCACTACCTCCCTGAACAACCTATTCCAGTGTTCCACCACTCTCATGGTGAAGAACGTGTTCCTAACATCCAATCTAAATCTACTGTTCTCTAGTTTGAAGCCATTGCCCCTCATCCTGTCACTGCAGGCCTTTGTAAACAGTCACTTTCCAGCCTTCCTGTAGGCCCACTTCAGGGACCGGAAGGCTGCTGTTAGGTCTCCCCAGAGCCTTCTCTTCTCCAGACTGAACAACCCCAGCTCCCTCAGCCTGTCCTTGCTGGCTGATCATTTCATGGCCCTCCTCAGGATCCACTCTGTCAGGTCCATTTCCTTCCTGTGTTGAGGGTACCAGGTGTGGACTCAATAGTCCAGATGATTTCAGATAATCCACTTGCTGAGTTGAGGGTGTAATGTTCCGATTATATATCTTTTTGATGGTAACTTTTAAAGGTAACATTTACTGAAACTCTTTCAGCTCTGTTAATTTTACTACAGAGAAATCACTGTTTTCACCTCTAACCAATGTGAAGAATTGTCACCTGGGAAACAGACTAGGAGTGCTATTGTAATACTTTTTACTGTGTAACTAATGCAGCATAAACAACAACAAAAAAGGCTTCCCTTCCATTTATTTAGCAATCATAAAAGCTCAGATAAAATATAGCAAGTGACCACAGCTTATTTTCTGTATGCTGTGTAATGATTACAGAATGACTTTAATTTAACAATTGAAAAATTTTATAGTTTTCAGAAAGTCATTTCCACCATTTTATTTGTTTTACAGGTTTTTCATTTTCCTTGCTGTGCAGGGTATTTGGAGATGGTGGCAGATGGAGAAAAAGAATGGGAACACTAGAAGCACTAGTTATGTACATCTGTTGAAAAATCTATCTTGCTGAGAAGAATTACGTAGCTATCAACTGCTTAGGAAAAAAAAAAAAAAAAGAAAAAGTTGTTATTTCTGCTTTTTTTTTTAACCTCATTCTCCATCCTTTCTCACCCAAAGCACATTTTACTTGATTCCTATGGATGCATTGGACACAGCAATCTTCTTTGTAAGCACTCTACACAGAACCTGCCAGAAATCTTTGGCATTACCATCCTTTACAGAATGACAACACAGTGCTGGATTGTTTGGCTGTGATTCCTTCCACTTCCTAAATGAAAATTCTTGTTTTCATAACAAGGAGAACATTGAAATTTCCTTTGCTATACCAGTACTGAATCTCTTTGCTGAATGAGCCTTGCAAGTCCTTTGTCCGAGGCACAACTTTTGAAAACTACTATAAACTTTTTCTTTTTCCCTTCCATCAGCCCACTACTCACTATGAAAATTTACAACTGAGAAAAATTGCTCAAATTTGTCAATGAAATAGAATTATTGAAATGTAATACAGAAGATTGTATGCCTCACAGAAAACTACACAGAAAAGTCTCCTGCTTAGAGGACTGTTTTTACAAAGCATTCAGGTACACATTTTATCTTAATTCTGTTCTCAGCTCCAACTAACTCCAAGGAAATGGCCATTCACTTGACTGCTTTGCTGCACAATGGCAGTATTAGTCAAGACCTTGAAATACAGCACGTTTTTTCTGGGACATACACAGCATGAATTATGGTCTACCTTAGAATGTCAGACTGTAAATTATGGGAGTTCAGAAGAGACTCAGTGAGCTGTGCAGCTGATGACAAGGCAGAAAGTGCTAAATTGGGCAAGTGTTGGTAAGTTGGCCAAGTGCTTCTATATAAATTGTTCCAACTCATGAGTCCAGGTAATTAAAATACCTATCTGTTTCTTCTTAGGTAGCTGCAATTGTTCTTACACATACTGTACAAACTGCCCCTGTCCAAACAGGCTGGTGGTAGTTCTTTTGCTTAAGCCCCACTAAAGCCAGGGTTTAGGGAAAACAGTGCTGGTCTTCCAGAAGTCCCAAACAGAAGTCTTCCAGTCAGACTGAACACAATTTCAAGAGGATTCTTTCTGAGGCTAAAAAAGCTCTGCACTGTGATATAAAAGGTTCTTTATCTACTTCTTTAAATCAACTAGTGTCTAATCCTGCAATAAGAGAGACTGCCTGTAAATTCATGCAGCTTTTCAGACCTCTGGAGGTCAAGGCTTTGGCATCTAAAGAGAGAGGTTCAGCTTTGCCAGGACAGAGGAACACCTTAGTACACACATAAGTAAAACTGTAGGTGGCTGGAGGCATGTACAGCAGCTTGGGAGCAAAGGGCAACTCATGATAGATTTCAGAACTCTTTTTTTGGAGGTAGATGGAATTATGAGAGTAAATAGTGGCACATCAATTCTCAACACAAATGTGAGCGAGCAACAGTATTTCCTTATCTTTCATAGATAAAGAAGATTGCTCTTTGCAAAAAAATACGGGTTACAGTCAATGCCCATTCTCATCAAGTAGATTTTGCAACAATATAATACAAATAAGAAGAAAAGTAGACAAAGACATGGATACCAACATTCACTGGAAAACTTCATTTCCCACTAGAAGTAGATGTGTTTTCTGTGTTCTAAGAGCTAGAGGCATTAAGAATAGCACTATCAAATTAAAATTGCATATAAAATCCTAAGCAAGTCAAGAAAATTAATTTCTTTTGGAGTTTTAGCCTATGCTGAAAATTGAATTGAGCAGATACACTCATGCTAAGACTTAGATCCATTTTTAAGTTGATGGACTATAGATACATGGCTAGATAAGGCTAGTTGGTAAAGCATAATCAGAATACTTTCAAGGCTTCTCTGAGGAGAAGCCTCACATATACCATATTTCCTGAAGCAGTGAATAACCTACGATTAAGAGTTATGGTGAGAATATTTCACTGCTTAATCCAAGAAATTCCTGCCAAGCTATCTTTCTAATTTATAATGGCCTTTGTTAATCTTTCATGCAATTAATCTTCCCCACACAATGCATGCTCTCAATTTTTACTCCTCACTAGATATAATCACATTACCATCAGGAACCTGTTAAGTTTTTAAATTAAAAGCATGCATGGAATGAAAGGATAACCCACTCCAAATATACTGCTGGAGTTTAGAAACCCTAAAAAAAAATCTAATAAAACTATGTTGTTTCTTGTTCTTGATCACTCATGGATGGCTCCTATAATCTATTCAGTCTGATGGTTACCATGTTCATTATAACTCTCTTTCCATGCCCTTGCTTCCTAATTCACCAAGTGATATTTGCATTTTGGCACAGCTTCACAGAGAAACTTAGGAGCTGTCGTTAAGTGCACTTATGAGTTTTTTTGCTTCTGGAAACACAACATCAACCATATCTTTCAGCTGATATCCTAAGCAGTCCTGCAGTAAAAGGCACCTCAGAAAAGCATGCAAACTATTCACCCTGCTGGGGGAGTCGGCAGCAAGCACTGAAGATGGTCTGACACCTTTCTCACTGAATTAATCCTGTCTTCTATGCAATTACTCTGGCACACCCATTCATCCTGGTAGGAAGTGATTGGTGGAGAGTAAGACATCCTACATTATGTCAAGAAAAGAAATGAACATGCAAATTTTTAGGTACGCTCCTCCCTGAGGGTTTTCCAGGCCAGGTTGGATGAGGTCTTGAACTGCCAGGTCTAGTTGAGTAGCATCCCTGCCCATGGCGGGGAGGTTGGAGTAGATGATGTCTAAGGTCTCTTCCAACCTAAGTTTCCATATGTACTTACTAGTGAAAAATAAATCATAATCATTGCCTGTGCATACTCAATTAGGTATATTATAAACATACTGTTGAATTATCCCTTCCCTCCTTCTCCTCCACTCACTTCATTTAACTTTGCCAAGTCTGCAGCTGGCCTTTGGTAATTGTTTCCTGACAAGATTTTTAGAAGGCCAAACTATGAAGCAATATTTGTAGTGATCACTGCAAGTGCTGATTCAAAATTACAGTGTTGAGTTAAAAGCTAGAGGCCTCTGGCTGAGTAATCAAATCTCTTTGTTCCAAACATAACTGTTTGAGTCTGACTCACTTTGTTCTATTTAAAGACTAACTGAAGACTTGCAATATTGAGAGCTCACTTCAATAAGCTGATATCACACTTTTCATTACAGAAACAGAGAATGATATTATACTTCATTTGCAATTTGTAGTGCTAGAAAAGTATTTTGTTGGATATGAGTTATCTGCAATTTCACTACTTTAATTCTTACCAAGTTTTTCTTCTAATAAAAAAAGTATCTTTGTACTCCCTCTCTGCCTCTTTAAAGATAAATAGAGGAGCCAGCCATCACCCCTCCCCCAGACACTATAAAGGACCAAGTACAAGCAATGATAAATCTTAAAAGCTCCTGTATACTCCTGGTGACCCATACTGCCATCCAATTAGTTAAGCTTAAACCATAATAAAAAGGATGAAAGAAGTAGGTCAGGCTATCCAAACAATAAGAAAGCCATCAGGAAATGCACTTAGCCCACCTGTTTCCATGGTCAGTCAACTCTATTAATCAAAATATTAAAAATAGCACAAAGGCAGAGAATTAAAAACAGTCTCTTGAAATCTCCCTTTTTTTTAAATCAGAACCCTAAGATCTGGACATTTGTTCTTGTCTTTGATCCAGAGCAGAAAAGAACTTGTTTTCCAAAAACCAATTAACAGTATGCAAGGCTTTTTCTTTCAAACCTCCAGCCAATGTCAGTGAACCAATCTTGTTAGATATGATCTATTAGCAGAGTGTCTGCTCTGGAATAAACCAACCATGTACTTCTATACCTAGAACAGTATCCATTTTCTCTAATGTAAAAGAAAAAGAAAATGGCAAAAGTGATTAAGAAAAATTAAGACCATCCACTAGTGTGAGAAGGGCTGTCTAGTAATTCAGTGTAAAGGCATCCATAACAGGGCAGCTGCGTCCTTCAGGATTTGAAGAGCTTTGTAGCAGGAAGGGTTCAGTAAAAGGTTTTTATACAGTCATGTAGGGAGTGGTAGTTAGTGAGGCTAAGTGAGTGTATTTTATTTACCTTCCAAAATGCTGCAATCTGTTCCCAGGTTTTGGAAAGCCAGAGTAGAAAAAAATAGAAGGACAAAACCTAGCAACAGTATGGAGTTTTACAGTTTTGAACTAGCCAACTTATCAACATTAACAGGATAATTGAATCAGTGATATAAATGTGTCTTGAAAAATGCAGTTTTGGTCTCCATCTCAAAAGGATTCACAAAAGACAATGACATTTGTCAAAGGCATGAAGAGGCATTAGAATGAGAAATAACCAAGTATATTAGAGGTCTCCAGCTTGGAAAACAAAAAACAAACCAACAAAAAAAACCCAACAAAACCTTACCACTTTTTTCTGTGTCCTCCTACATCTATTCCTAGAAATTATCTTTTGACCACTGGCTGTGATGAACATCAGCCTGCCTGGATCTTTCTTTGGTATGCTTTGCTCGTTCTTAAATTGGAGCTGATACAACTCTGTTTTATGCACCTCCTGCCTCCCCAAGTACCCACTCTGCTTCTCAAGATGGTTCTTCAGCTTGCATTAGCTGCAGTGCAAGCTAGCAAGTTTGAAGATGGGTCTTGCAGCACAGCTGTTTCACATAGCAGGACAGAATAGACCAGCAGAAGTGAATATTTTTAAGTGCTGGAAATCCTAAATTGGTTTGAAAAATAAGCATATTGGATGATAGCTTTTCTGATACATACGTGACTTCATGAGTACGCTGTCATAGGGCAACCAAGACAAACCACTGAAGCATTGCAGAGGAGGGCCACGAAAGTGGTCAGGGGATTGGAGCACCTCTGCTAAAAGGAGAGGCTGATGGAGCTGTGGTTGTTCAGCCTGGAGGAGGCTCCAGGGAGACCTAATAGCAGCCTTCCACTACCTGAAGGAAGTCTAGAAGAAGGATGGAGAGAGACTGTTTACAAACGCCTGTAATGATAGGATGAGGGGCAATGGCTTCAAACTAGAGAGGAGTAGATTTAGATTGGATGTTAGGAGCAAGTTCTTCACCATGAAGGTAGTGGAACACTGGAACAGGTTGCTCAGGGAACTAGTTGAGGCCTGGTGATATTCAAGGTCAGGCTCAACAGGGCTTGGGGAAACCTGATCTAGTTGAGAATGTCCCTGCTTACTGCAGAGGTAGTTAGACTAGATGACCTTTGGGGGTCCCTTCCAACCCAGACCATTCTATGATCCTATGATTTCTATACTCAGTGGTTTTTGAGGCTGGAGCCTGCTGCAATGCTTCTTAGCATTTAACCCTCTTGAAGCAAAGCAGAACACATTAACAGTAGCCTCTCTGTGATTTATAAATACATGAAAATTACCCAGCTAGATACAATTCCCTCACTACATTTCTCCCATGCGCACAATATTGCCACATGGCACCAGTGCCCAGTGCCATCCATTGGGAGTTAAGGGTACTCAAGACCACAGCATTCTGAAAAGAGTCCAGGTTGGATGAGGCCATGAACACTCTGACCTAGGGGAAGTTGTCCCTGCCCATGGTGGGGGAGCTGGAACCAGATGCTCTTTAAGATCCCTTCCCACCCAAACTATTCTATGAATCTATGAATTCATCTGTGCAAATGATGACAAAAGCTACATTAAATAAATTTTTAAAATAAAATCTTATTTTTAACAGGCCATAGAGAATTGTCTGTACAGTAAAACGCAAGCAAAAAGTACAGCAGAGGCTAAGCTGTAACAGCAAAATTCCTCAACAATTTTTACTGCTACCTCCCATCACACAGATTGCAACCATTTTAGGAAAGCTGTAAAAAGAATTAAATTGCTTGGGCGGTCCCTGTGTTCTAAATGTAGAAATCAAAATCTCTGTTTCACTGGTTAGCTACTCAAAAGCTCTTTGAAATTGTGAACACTCATCAGCTTTCAGCATGACAAAAGCTTTAAAGGCACAGCAATCATTTTAACACTATCTCAAATATCCTTCTTGTATTCCAGAAGGCAACAGTGGAAGGAGAGAGCATTTAAATTTTTCACTGGTGGATCATGCAGCTGTGACTGTTGGAGTGGCGTGAGGGCCAGCAGTGCTTCTAAGATATGTAATTGCAGACACCCTGAGGAGCATTTACCTGCCTTCCAGCTGCTTGTTCTTCTTCTGCAGAAGACGAAATGGCTAATTCTGTCATTAGTCCCTATTGTGCCCCAATAACTAAATGAAGCAAATAGCACATTTGATTCTATAAAAAGAGAGTAATGAGTTCAAAGAAACCAGCAGGAAAGGTGCAGCAATATCAAAATGTGACACAAACCTTCAGGCTACCGGCCAATTATCAAAGACCTAATCCTGACTATGCTGAGTTCAGTGGCTCTTCCTTCTGGCCAGACACTCTCAGCTGGGGTCCTCTTGCTCAATGTCATTAAGGATCAAGCTACTACTTTCAGAAAATGCCCTGAATCTGGAAGGCCACTGATTTCTGAGATATGAAAGCTAAGGCTTTTTAACAGCATTTCTTGATTGCGCACTTCCTTAGGAGTAAGCAGTAGCCTTTCATTTGTTTGTTTCTCCTTAAATTTTCTGTTGTCTAACCTCTTCATCTCCCCTCAGCCACTGCACTTCTGTTTGCACTGTTTGCAGTAGTGATGCTTTGAGAGTTGCTTTCTGCAGCCACCTGCCACAGGATTGTATCTCTGTCCTCACCTTCTCTTTCCCTTGAGCCTAGAGAAGATGCTGGTGTGTGTGTGTCATGGGTGGGGGGGTGTCTCTTATAGCTGCCTTCCAGTACCTGAAGGAATCCTACAGGAAGGCTGGAGAGGAACTTTTCATAAGGGTGTCTAGCAATAGGATGAGGGGGAATGGTTTTAAACTGAGGGACAATAGGTTTAGACCAGATCTTAGGAAGAAATTCTTCAGTGCAAGTGTGGTGAGACTCTGAAACAGGTTGCCCAGGGGGGTTGTGGATGCCTCCTCCCTGGGGGTTTTCAAGGCCAAGCTGAATAAAGCCTTGAGCAGCTGAGTCCAGTTGAGAGGCCATGGTGGGGAAGTTGGACTAGACGACCTCTAAGGTCCCTTCCAACTTAAGCCATTCTATGATTCATCATTTCAAAGAATACTGACATCTATGGAAGAAAAGATTCTCAAAGTAGGTTCTCTCCTCAAACATTGGTTAGGACCAAGCTCATGGCTGTAGGAGGGCACTATAAAGATGAAAAAGTGATATGGACTATCTACACAAGTTTGAGAGAGGGTTCACTGTGGAGGTTTCCCAAAGCTACATGTACACAGAGTGCAGGGAAAATGAAAAAGGCAGTCATTTGTGTACTTGTATTGCATGCGTATTGACTGGGCCACTTCTAATATCCACTAGCCACCACCACAAACCAACACATGTGGAGTATGGGGTTTACGTTCCAGAACCACAACTCCTATATCCCATGGGCCCCATCAGCAAACTAGTCCCTGGAACTTTCTCCTTTTCTGTCACCCCACAGACCATGCCTAGCTGGTCAAACTGGTGAATGGCTGTCTGGTATGCAAGCGAGGGAGAAGCTTGGATACAGTCTGGTGCTGTAGGGCACAGTTTCTTGACACAGCGTAGTACTTTGGCCTCTCTGCTTCAGTCACACACTTTGATATGCTATTGCCTGAGGCAGATACTTCAAAGATCTGCTGTTATTAGCATTATTCTCCAGAGAATATTCTGTATCTCATGCTGTTACTATTCTGGCACTCCCCATGCATCTTGACACACTGCAGACAGTAGTCATGGACATCAGATTGTTCACACATACTTGCAGGGAAATGATGCTGGAGGACTACTAAAAATATAATTTTTAAACACTTAACTCATGCAGCATTTAAGCTCCTCTGGAGGCCTGACCATCAGAGGGTGAAATGACTACAAATAAGGTCTGGTAGACCATAAATTTTTCACTGTAAATCAATTAAGTGGCAGAACACAGCTCAGGGTTACAGCAAGCAGTCACGTAGGTCTTCCCTCTGTACAGGGACGGACAATTGCTGCAATAAACTTTTCCCCTTTCTATAAAAGAGTATTGTTTCATTTGAATCAGGAGGCTAAAAAACTGTTGATCTTTTATTATGCAGCACAGCCAAATTTAGATCATAAAGGTGATTGAGCTATTTTGCAGTCTCTCAGTACAACCACACATCTACAATAAGCTTATGGGAGCTGGATTTTTTGATTGATTGTTTGTTTGCTTCCCTCTTCTTCAGACATAGACAACTCAGTGCATAAAAGAAAATTAACCATACAGGAATTCTGTATTTCAGTGTAGCATTTAGCATTTCAGCTAATCCAAAACCCTGACACTCTATCTAAATAGTGATGCTAAGCTGGATTGCAGCACAAACTCAGAACGTGTTCTCCATGTGTATGTGGTATATTGGTGGAAATATGATAACCAGGGTTTTTTTGTTAATTTGTTGGTTTGTTGGGTTTTGTTGGTTGGTTTGTTTGCTTTTCTCTATATTTATTAGAGGTTTGTTGTTTTGTTGGGTTTTTTTTTAAGTTTTTGTTGGCTTTTATTCTTCTTTCCCTCTTTTAAAGATCCAATCATTAATTCATTGGCTGCCAGTGACCTGTACACATAATGGGCTGATTCAGAATAACATTTATTTAAATAATTAAACATTTACAAAAATAAAACTAACCCAAAGCACATTTTGAGGAAAACCAAGCTCTTTATGTGAAAAGATTCCTTTAAGGGACAGGAGTTCCAATCCTACAACTAGACAAGCCACAGTGAGGGAAGTCTTGTAAACTATGTCTTTATGGTGTTAAAAATATTTGATATGGGGATTGGCATAAAATAGTGTGGTTTGGAAGAAACCTTTAAAAGGTCATCTAATAAAACCCCTTTGCAGTGAGCAGAGACTAGATCACATTTCTCAGAACCCCATCCAACCTGACCTTCAATGTTTCCAGAGATAAAATAGAATAGAATAGAATAGAATAGAATAGAATAGAATAGAATAGAATAGAATAGAATAGAATAGAATAGAATAGACCAGGTTGGAAGAGACCTTCAAGATCATCGTATCCAACCCATCATCCAACACCACCCAACCAACTAAACCATGCAACCAAGCACCCTATCAAGTCTCCTCCTGAACACCTCCAGTGATGGTGACTCCACCACCTCCTCGGGCAGCCCATTCCAATGGGCAATCACTCTCTCTGTGTAGAACTTCCTCCTAACCTCCAGCCTAAACCTCCCCTGACGCAGCCTGAGGCTGTGTCCTCTTGTTCTGGTACTGGTTGCCTGGGAGAAGATGGGGCTTCTACCACCCCTTTGGGCAAGTTGGGCAGGTGTTTCATCTCCATCATTGCAATAAAATTCTTCTTTATATCTAGTCTAAATCTACACTCTTTTAGACTAAAGCCATTAATCCTTGTCCTATCACAGATTAAGTGAATAGTTATTCAGAAGGTGCACTTTTACTTTAAAACTAGACCACAGCAAAGCAGTGCCTGAGAGTGTGTTTATAAAGGAAGTTCAGGGAAGCTGATTTAAAGCATCTTCTTGTAATTTTAGAGATAGCCTTTACAGACCAGATTTCAGGCATGTTATCTGGGAAATGTAGAGGAGGCTACACATGCCATTGCCGCTTTAAATAAGCATGCCAGTCAGCAGAGCTCTATTTGAAAGCTCTACTGCCTTCTGTTTCTCAGATACCTGGTCAAATTCTCTCCTGCTGTAAATGGGAGGAATTCTCACAAGCTCAAAAAAAGCTTTACTTACTTTGCAAAGGGACTAATTTGATGCCTTGAGAAGCAGTCACACAAGCTAGCATTAGGCTAGTCTCCCCACGCTCCCCGGATGACAGTGGAAAGAGAGAAACTTCACCAGAGGACAGTTAAAATCTAAGCTCAATTGCTTGTTGAAGAAATCCTTTTCTCTCTGCTCTCTGTGGGGGTAAGCTGAGGATTTTAACTTTGTGCATCTGAAGTGACCTTAATTCAAATATCTGATCCGTTATATTACTCTTGATTGTGACACCAGAAACAGCTGTTTCACAAAATCACTATAATCTGATCAGAAAGTACAACCATGGACGACTAGTAAAACTGTACTTTCTGTGATATGCTGAAAAAACCCTTAGTAGTGTACACTTAAACCTCTTACAATTAGGTAAGCCAGTTCTAGAACACAGAACAGGAAAGTGAAATGACTGTCTCATATTCATTTATTTCCAAAGAGCACTCACCAGTTTACTGATTTTCTTTCATTCTGTGATATGTTCATAACAGTCACCCGCATATGAGCATGTGAATGTTCTTCTTTGCTATTTAAATATGGGTTAAGGTTATTATTTAATGTTCTTTATATAATGGGACATTAGATACAGATCACTCATTTGTACAAAGTCAAAAGGAATGAAAAAGGATAGAGGGGAAAACCCCAAGACATCGCCTTTTTTAAATGACAAAAATGAAAATGTAGTGTTCTAGAGGTTCACTGACTCAGTGCACTTCTAACAGTATTGTCTTGTTATTACTGTTGTTATTTAATTTCAGAATTGGGTGCATAATTCTCATAAACTCATTTATGTGAGACATAACAAATCATAAAGCAACATACAGTAAGTGGACATGAAATATCACTCTCCTAAGAGTGGCTCATGTTAGGCAAGCAGTTAATTATGGTTGGAAGGCTGAAAAACCCTGAGAGTACTTGACTTCTGACTTTTTCTTGATTTTCTACATGTCTCTCTGCAAACAGTGCTCATGTGCTCTTCCTCACCACGTGCACTTCAGTTAGGTGGAAGTTCCTCTCCATGCTTCCATAGCTATTGTACAGGACAAAGTTGCAGTGGTCCCTATTGCTTCTTAATTACCTTTCAAAGAGTTACAATGAACAAAACACTAGGAGAATGAGGACACGACTGTCAGGGTCCCTGGAAGTCTCTATAGGAAGTCATAATAGAGAAAGGAATGAAAGAGGAATATATAGTGTTATTTCCATGGTCCCACACAATTCAATACCACCGGTCTTTGTGTTAAACATATATTTTCTTAACCATCTAGCGAAGAGCAACTATAAATATTAGGAAAATATGCTTTGGTCAGATCTATTCAGCCTAAACACACATCCCTAGGGAGTTATTGATTACCTCTTAGCCTATCTTTCAAAGATGATCCTTAAATTTGTTACTTGGGAAATCCATCCCACTTAACACTTTGGCCTGATTCAGGCTTTTGAGTACCCTAAAGCAATTCACTTAAAACCAGTTAACATAAATAGGCTTTTAAACCAAAAAAAAAAAATAAAAAGGAGGGGGGGAAAGGGGGGGAAAGGCATATAAGATTATGTGGTCCAAATTCTAATCCTATTACTTAAGTTTCCTCATAGGAAAGATTTATTCCTACAGTCTTAGCAAAATTCTATTGATAAAACACTTTATTTGGAAGAAAAAAAAAAACACCATAAAAATAAATTGCTTTTCAGGCCCACCTAGGATTAAAGCCTGAGGAATCAATATTCTTTTGTTTTATGTGCCTTGTAGCCTGATAGCCATTTTTCTTTTATGATACTGAACTGCATTTTGAGAGCTTTTTGAACTATTAACCCTGAGAAAGAAGCTTCTGATTTCTGTTGCTGTCCAAGGAACCTGATTTCCCCCAGATTTAATATATTGATTTAGAAGATACCACAACATAGAAAGTCCTATCAAAGTAAAACTAATATAATAAAATTTGGCAACATTCAACCATGACCAACTTATAAAAAGAACATAACTTTTAGGATGTTTGTCTTTGATGGAGTTTTATAAAGCGTCCATCACTTCCATCTTGAACTTCAACAGAAGGTACAAAAACATGCTGCTCCTCTTTGGATTGCTTTAAAGTAGTTTGTGTTATCCATGGCATCTACCTGGGAACAATAACTTGGTCACACTTAGAATTAATTTTAAGTGAATGAATATAACTGACTGTGTTTTCACACTGTCCATGTAATTTCTTTACCCATAAACATCCAATGCACTCAATTCAGGCTCCTAACCTTTCTTGCCCAGGTCTCCATCCAAGGCAAATAGAGTGGAATGGAATGGAATGGAATGGAATGGAATGGAATGGAATGGAATGGAATGGAATGGAATGGAATGGAATAGAATAGACCAGACCAGGTTGGAAAAGACCTTTGAGATCATCGAGTCCTATCTAATCAACTAAACCATGGCACCAAGCACCCCATCCGGTCTCTTCCTAAACACCTCCAGTGATGGTGACTCCACCACCTCCCTGGGCAGCCCACTTTTTCTAGTCACTTTTTCTATCTTGTCAGCAGTCCAAAAGTCCATTGAGTTCCTTACCCACAGAGAAATGCAGAAGCCTCACAAGATTCAGAAAGGCACATATTATACTGTCTAGGGCTGAAAAATGCAGGAGAATGGAAGGAAAAAGGATTGAAGTGATGAAAAATAGCTGGCTACCCTGCTAATGCTTATTAGTCACCTTTACTGCTGATCATCTTAGATGTACAAAAAGGTTCTGAACCACATGAAAGGCACATTATTGAAAGAACACAATGCCTTGATCAAAATTTATTTTCTTTTTTTATTTGATAAGAGAGATTCTCATGAATTACACAACATGGTCTCCACTTAGCCAGTAAGCCTAATTCCCAGATGAGAAAGAGTTGGGTACTTTGCAGTTCTGGAGCTTTCAAAGAGCAGATTATCCCTGCATGAAATCCAAAGAGCACATATAATAAATAAAAGAGCAACAGCCTTTCAAAAATATACATTTCCACTTCAGAAAAATAGCAACACTGTAATTCTAATCTCAAATTCTGTTTATCCAAAGATTACCTGAAGTAGAATGGAGATTGCAAAAGCTACAAATCCAGGCTTTGTTGTGACTCTTACATGAAGTTTGACTGAACTTGTTTCCACTTACTCAGCAAGCCTCCTGAGATGTTTTCAGGTGTGCTGGAGGGGCATGTATTTCACTGAAGACCACTTCAGATTATATACTCTTTCAGTCCTTAAATTTGTGTAATTAATGAATAATATGAATTTTGCTTAGACGAAGCAACATGTGAGCATCTTCTCCAATTGTAACGCAATCCCAAAGCTCTCAGCTGAAAGCTCTATGTTACAACCTGCGCAAGGCACAGGCCAGATCCATTCCAATCAGATGAAAAATTAAACCTTACTTTGTTACTTCCACTTGTTCCTCTTAAATTCCCTGCTGCTGCAGCTTTTCTTGCTTAAAGAGTTTTTCATCCATTGCTTTAATCAATACAAACTAAAATTGATAGGAAATCAGGGAATACAAAGTTTTAAAGGCATCTTAAGAGCACCAGAGTCAATCTCCAAATCACAGAATATTAGGGGTTGGAAGAGACCTCAAAAGATCACCTAGTCCAATCCCTGCCAGAGCAGGATGACCTGTACCAGATCACACAGATGATGAGAACTTATGTTAAAGGTATATGTGCATCTTGATTTTTGAAAACGTATAAGCAACTGAAATCAAAGGGTTTTAATAGTAAGGGTAAGTAAGTCATACTACCACTCACATTTTTAATTTATTTAGTTCTGCCCACAAAAAGTAGTTCAGTTCAGGCCTGCCATATTTGATTGTTTTATTTTTATCTTCCTAGCATTTTATGCTTCTTCAGTTTATAGTTGGTTAAAAGCCATTCTGATTCTTAAGCTTCAGTAAAGCTGTGTGACTTGATAGTAAGTCAGCAGTTATGCTTGTGTGCAAATACAAAAACTGTATTTCATAAGCCTCAAAAATCTAACATTTAGAATAGAATAGAACAAACCAGGTTGGAAGAGACCTTCAACATCATCATGTCCAACCCATCATCCAACACCACCCAACCAACTAAACCATGCAACCAAGCACCCCATCAAGTCTCCTCCTGAACACCTCCAGTGATGGTGGCTCCACCGCCTCCTCGGGCAGGCCATTCAAATGGGCAATCACTCTTTCTCTGTAGAACTTCCTCCTAACCGCCAGCCTAAACCTCCCCTGGCGCGGCCTGAGACTGTGTCCTCTTGTTCTGGTGCTGGTTGCCTGGAAGAAGAGACAAACCTCTGCCTGTCCACAACCTCCCTTCAGGTAGTTGTAGACTAGTGTAGACTAGTAATAATATTGAGTTAGAAACTTGTTGAAAAGGACAGTAGTGTGGTTCTAAATGCAATCTCCATTATTCAGAATGGTGAGACACCATTTCATTTCACTTAGCTGAAACAAATTGAAACTGTGGAAAGCTTCAAATCATTCAAAGACGTAAAAGGGTTAAGAAATAGTAAAATATCCTAAACTGCTGAGTCCAGTTGGCTGACAGATGTAACTTAGTAGGCATCAAAAAAAATTTTTAGTGCCACTGAAAACTTTAGACCCTCCAAACATAATGTGACAAATGTACAGCAGAAGAACTCTAGTTTTGCATGTGGCTTCTACAAGAAAAAATGGATTATTACTGGATTACTGCTAGATTATTTCCCAGTTCTTCTCTTCTGCAGGAATTCAAGTAGCCTGGGTACCTCACAGGTATCACTGAGGTGCCACTTGATTAATCAATGAGGCCTTAAATTTTTTTTCTGTCTTCTGTAGCAGTAGTCTGTGTGGTGTTCTTCTTACTTCAGTGTTTGACATTTACTTTTTAAAATGTCAAAATGCGCTCTTTACAGTGAAGAATCTTTGGCCCAGTCTCACATTAAAAGGTCAGTGTCTAATCTCTCAGTCAGAGACACCATAGTTGTAACTGTGGGATTTATTGTCTCTTTGCTGGATTAGCCTAAGTAGAAACAGCCCCTGGCAGAATAGCATGGACACAGAGTCTGAGAAATCTACTGGGGGGGAAACTAGACCTTGCAAAGCAGCGCCAGAGCAACCTGTATAAGGAAAGCAAAAGAGAAGGGAAAAGGCCTTTTTTTCCTTTTGATAAGCATTTTGTACTGCTTCCACAGCCTGGTCCTGTGCAGAGACACCCAGATACTACAAAACCAAGCAATGTAAGTCAGTGCATCACTCTACCTAGGCTAACACAACAGCCAGAGAAACGGCAACTTTGAATGTTTCTGCGTGGCACATTATGGCCCTAGATACACCAGCGGAACAGATAGAGTATCGTACACATGGCTCAGGCTGTATCTTGATACAGTATTACATTTTGACTATAGAAGAAAGCTAGCCTCTCAGAATACATCTATGACACTATATAAAACAATACATCTATGACACTATATAAAACAAAAGGCATGGGAGAAAAATTGGATCATCCAGGTCCTCTCTATGCCAAGAGCTCCCTTAGTAACCTGCTTTCCTGCATCATACCAGTCTGTCTCTACAAGCTTTCTCTCTGGACAATGTCCAAGCACAGCTGGCACTGAATAAGCTAAAGACAGTTCCCAATAGTAAGAACAGAAAAGGAAAGACCAAATTTGGGCTCCTTTCTCTCTGTGTCATCCTCTAGCAGCATTCCAGCAGGATTTAATATCTCAAACATCCCCATATGCCTGTATGTCACATCTCACAGCATGCAACACATATTTTGAGTTGCACACTGTCCACACATTATTTCATGCTATTGACACTTTAGAACATCCCCCTCCTCCACACAAATGCACACACAATTGTAATTCTGTTGTGGGTTACTGAGGCTTGGAAGAAACACAGAAATAAATGCTCTGTATGTCAGAATGATCTCTGCCTCTGTTTTGTTAGAGGTATCACAGTATCACAGTACATTAGAGGTTGGAAGGGACCTCAAGAGATCATAGGGTCCAACCCCCCTGCCACAGCAGGATCACTTTGGGTAGTCCACACAGGAACGCATCCAGGTGGGTTTTGAAAGTCACCAGAGAAGGAGACTCCACAACCTCCCTAGGCAGCCTGTTCCACTTCTCTGTCACCCTCACTGTAAAGAAGTTTCTCCTCGTGTTGAGGTGAAATCTTCTATATTAAAGTTTGAACCTGTTGTTCCTTGTCTTATTACTGTGAATCACCAAAAAGAGTTTAACCCACTCCACTTAACATCCAGATATTTATACACACTGATGAGATCCTCTCTCAGGCTTCTCTTCTCAAGACTAAACAGCCCCAGGGCTCTCAGTCTCTCTTCATAGAGGAGATGCTCAAGTCTCCTAATCATCCTTGTGGCTCTCTTGTTGGATTCTCTCTAGCAGTTCTCTGTCTTTCTTGAGCTGGGGAGCCCAAAACCGGACACAATATTCCAGTACACAAATAGCATTCAGTAATTATTTGCTCTTTCACTAGATACCATTTATAAGTACAGAAGTGTAACATGCGTAGGTGAGCTAGACCATCATTTCTCTATATACACACTTGGGAGGTCAGTCAGGGGTTTTAGCAAAAGGAATTTACTAAGTGACTTAAAAATATTTTTTAAGGATTATTGAAAACTCTTTTTACCACTATTTAAAACACAGTCTTCCACCCTCTCTCTGATCTTTTGCTGGCATACATGCAACATTACTATCAGAGAAAGAAAATGATCTCTGAGTATTTTTGAAACCACTTTTGTCCTGAATCGCAACACAGAGAGCATGGTATTCAGGAATGCTTTGCTTTGATGGGATAGCACAGATGTAGGACTATGTGCAGCTGTGTACTCCTTATGTTAAGGAACTTAAAATGGGTCAGCAAACTTTTGATTCAGAATATGTACTCTGGCATGCAGCAGATCAATGCCTCATATAGGGTTGAGGAAAACAGAGTAAATCTGAAGTCTAATGCTTATATCAGTAAGCATCCCAGAACTCATGTATATCACAGCATATGGGTTTCAGTCAACAGCATGACAACAGTGATAGCACATCATGATACCCTCCCTGTAAAGCTGTAGCCAGCAATAAGAAAAATGCCAGATATTAGGTACCATTATGTAAAGGATTACAGTTCGTCAGCATTGCTACTAGACCAAAATCTCTGATGGTATGATGCTTGACACAAATTCTGATAGCTTGTTATCACTGGTTTTAACTATGAAAGGCGCATAATGAGTGAATGAGGGTGCCAGCTGTGTATGCAAGCTGAGAAACATGCCTTTTTGTGACAGTGTTTTGGAAACCCTACTAGTCTTCACAGCAGTTCCTTTATCATTTTTGTCAGGAGAAGTTTCTGGGTTGGGTAAAGCTAGAGAGTGATACCATGACTCTAAAATATCAGTTTAATTGCCAGATTGCTGACAGAGATGACAAGCTTAAACCTCAACTTGCTATATGCCAGAAGAGCGCATTATATTTTAGGCTTTTCTATAATGGTGTTCCCTCTCTAATCCTGGTTTGTAGCCATTATATTTTCTGTAAGTCATGTCAGGAGACATTTCCTTCAGTAGAACAGATCCTAGGAACTGAACTATGCAGCCACTTTCTCTGATTTTTCCTGTCAAAAAAACCCACCTAAGGCTAAGAACAACACAGACCAAGTATATCTGAAAGCTCACACATTTGTAGAGTAGCGGCACAGTCACCCACACACTCTGTTTTTCATTTTCAGTGCCCAAGGCTGAGCTTGTCACTTTCAGCAGGCTTCACTCCAGACCTTTGTCCTTCTGCTGACACTCAGGCTGCGAGTTCGCAAAGTCTGCAGTCTGAACTAGATATTGTAAGAGAACTTAACATAAGTTTTGTGTCAAGCCAGTAACATGCAATTCATTTGGCATATACTAGAAAGACATCCAAATGACTGAAAGGGTAAAGAACTAAAAGTCTGTCATCCATCTCCCATTACAGTTGTTTACAGACTCAGACACTGATAAACTTTAAAATACTTTGCAATCAGTATCACACAGTATCAAATTTCTGATAGCCTAAACCTAAAGAGCCCCTTCAGCAAAGCAGACAATCAAATTCCAGTGTGCCATATGAAAAACATAAAATCATAAGCCAGTACCAAATTTTCCATGCATTTGACATACCAAACTACAAAATAAGCCAATTGCAACTATTTGTCTGTTTACTTTTATATCATAAATTCATACCTACAGCAAGCTTTGTATGGCTCTTGACTTCACAAAATACAGCCCATTCATACACAGCAATATTACCTGGCTCTGTCACAGGGGTGGCTGAACACATCAGCCAAGGTGACCTTGCTAGCAGCCTGTCTACAGAAACAGGTGCTAGCTACTTGCTCCCAAGGCCTGCCTCTACCTTCCACATAATTTTTTTTTGGCTGGAAGCATTTTGGACATGATAAACACTTCTGTCTCTCTCAAGGTTTGATATTAATAAGGTTATATTAAAATCTCTCAGCTACTTTCACACAGCCCATGCTTTTTAACAACCTCCCCAGCATTCAGTCAATGGGTGAAATCAGAATCTCTCAAAGAGCTCATCCAGAGGCTGACCAGAGTGAACGTGCACACCTAACCTATGCTTTCTGATATATAACTCACTGAATCACATCATCTGGAGTAGTGAGATGCACTCGTAGCCACATTGACCTTAGCACAAGACTAGCTACAACAATGTGACTAGAGGTCTGTCGGAAGCAATTTGTCTTATTTTGAACTGTCATGAGACCACTTAGTAGGAAGCTAAATAGTCCACAGAGCTTAGCACACTTTCAGACAGTTCAGCTGCTTGTGGTCACAGCAATGTATCCTTTTGTCTGCAATAATGCCTTCTAGGCACTCTGCTTGCTCACCCTTTGGTATGCTTTGATCTTCACATACACTTGGTATGTTTTTACCTGTCCTGTTCCCCCAAGACTTGAAAGAGCATGATCCTTGTTTCTAAAATAAAAATGGCAAATGTTTGTGGTGATGTTTTTTTTTTTAATTAGTTTTGTCTGAGATCTAACAGAGGGACATGCAAAACACATAAAACTTGAAGCTAACTAACTGGAAGACCTTGGGAAGTGAGCAAAGTATTCTCTGATAATCTATTTCCACAAGCCTCATATAGAAACAGATGGTATCAATCCAGACAAATAGAACTAACAATGTAAGAGGCAGAAATTGCGTCGTAGCTTTCTATTTCCAAGCAAAGTACAGCTGAAAATTTACCACCATTAAGTAAAGAAATATTTATTTACAATCAGTTATTGTGTTTTCACTCTGACAGACTGGGTGGATATGAACATATCTACAATGAAAGACTTTTCTTTTCATCCTTCTTAAGTAGGAGTAATGCTGCTATACAGTGTCTAAGGGACCTTTGGAGGTCCCTTCCAACCCAGACCATTCCATGATTCTATGATCCTATGACCAACAGTATCCATTTAGCCCTAAGAAATCTACAGAGAAGATAGTGACCACCATCCCTTTTCCAGTCTTCTGTTCTTACTCAAAGTCTTTCCTTAGCAACTGAAATACTAACAATTCTGTACCTGCCCCAATGCTACGCTCTGTGTGAAGGCCATCAGTGAAGAATCCAGTGACTTCCTATGGCAAACCCCTTGAGCAACCCAATTAATTCATGCAGCATTTTCTTATGCTATTTTTAAAATCCTTGCCACCAGAAACTAGGAGAAGAGATGAAGCTTTCTTCGAGGTAAAATTTGCATAACATTGCTGAGCTCTAACCTCAGAAAAAATGACAAGACTAACATTTGTCAAACAGAATCTAGGTCTGCACTGGTAAACTGAACATGATCAGGGCATGTGCTCAGGATGCTGAAAGGTCATCACTCATATGATAACATTTTTGGAACAGCCTTTGGCATGCTTGTAATTCATAACTATGCTTTTCCAAACAATTCCCAGATGGCATTTTCCAGGTAATGTTTCCAAGAAGCAGCAGAGATGAAACCATGCCATTTTGGCATGCCTCTCTGGCATAGCCCCTGGGCATTTTGCCACCAGGGGTCATACCCACCCACTTTCCTTCCAGCTCCCTAGCAATGTAGAGGGCACAGCATCACGAGGCTAAAAAATGTCCCATTTCTGAGATCCGTCATTTTTCAAGACAATGTCATTCAGACAATAAGGACCAAGTTGTCTCACTGAGGAAAGAGGTATGCTTACTGTTGTGCAAAACAAGCTGGGCAAAGATGAGAGAAGGGTCTGGCTCTGACTGAATCATCTGGAGATGATTCTTCAGCATAGGAGTAGACTACCTATGCTGAGTTTGTTGTTTGAGACTACCAGGCATTCACTGTTATATACAGGGATACATTTAAAGGTTAAACCTACCTTACTCAGAGCAAAAGACTGACAAAGTCATTTGTTAAGCATGATTGGAGCATGTATCCACCATACCCTCTCACTCTTCACAGCTCAGTCAGAGGCACACTGAGGCCCCTCCTTCTCCCTGTCTCCTGATCTAACTGAAACATTTTTGAATCTGAAGCTCAGTGCAGGGGTGTTGAGATAAGCCCCTCTGCATGAGCATCTCAACGGCCCTCCAGCATCTAGCCTGGAATCGTTGCTGAGCAGACATCTGATGGATCACTGGGCTGCTCTTGCCAGGTAGAAGGGCCAGGAGGATACACACACAGTCCTCAAAGTATTTTTGAACTACTTAAATATAATGCTTACATAAAGCTTATGCACAATGAGGATTTGTGTTATAGTTTTGTAAAAAGAAGTCAATAAGGTTATTGTCTGGTAAGTTAAGAACTGTCAAGAGTCAGGCAGAGAGCACAAGTGCTGTGGAAAAATCAGACAGTAAGAGCTTAAAGTGCACTGACTGGAGGAAAGAGATGGGGATGTTTGTATCTGCTAAAAGTAGATTGGCAGTGTATGGTACAGGCAGGGGACTTGGTGACAGACAAAACCTAGAGAGCTCTGAGGGAGCAGAATGCTTTTGCAAATGCTATGGAGGAGAGGATGGTAGGAAAGAATCAGGACTTACAGTGTGGCAGTTCCTGGTCATGCTTGCTCAGTCTGTTCATTGGCTAAGCTACTTCCCACATAGCTTGACCTGCTACCTATTTGCCAGCTCTAAACCAGTAAGAGTCCATAATAGCAAGGCAACAGAGATGATGATCATCTTTCTTGCGGTGATGGGCTTGTAGAATATGGTACATCAGTGCTGGATGGCAGGTGATGGGTTGTGTGGAAAAGGAAAGTATCCTAAGACTCAGTGCCTTATGCATATCAGAATCGTCTTCCCTGTGATGTGAAGCTTGGCATCAACCTCCTTTCCAGGACCAACACCTAAGCTCTGCTTCCTGCCATTGACTTGAGCTAAAATGTCTTCAAGCTATCTAGACCCCCTTTCTCCACATAGTTCACTATCAGAGCTAGGTACCTGACCTACATGATGTGAAGACTGTTAGCTCTTCTAGCTTCAGTTTGAAGGAAAACATCCCCAGCATGGTCCAGAGAAGGTAACAAAAGCTGTCTACGATAAGAAGCAGGTCTTCAGGTGCTTGAACATCCTGAAACAGATTGGTAGCAGCTGCAAACAACATATAAAGACAATTTGTTTTACAAAGACCATAAATCTGAAGGCATAGGATATTTTTTTTCTTATATACCTGAAGGCATAACAAAGATGAACAGGAGCAAGGCATGTGTGACAGCCAAACATACAGAATGTGGCACACATCCTTTTCCATTTCCTTTGCTATCAAATCTGCTGTAGGCAGAAACACACTCTCAAAGTTTACTAGTGTAGATGTGGACTCTACCATACCCTCTGCCTTTTGTGTCAGCATGCACCCTGGTGTGTTCAGTTTACTAGTACGCTAACAGACAAAGGGCCCAAATGCCTTTCCTCCTCTGTGGAAGGAATCCAAAGAAAATGGAAACACCTGCATTTTTATATGAGTTGCCTCTGAAATGACAGGATCTCTGAAGAGATGGAGTGGTGCAGGAAGAATGATGGAATTGAGACACCATCCCTATATGAATAACTAAATGAATCAAGGCAGTCTGCTTAGTGCATTAGTCTCTCTAGCACATCCAGTATATCAATGATGTAAGTAAAATGACATGTTTTGTACATTGGAATGCAGAATTCTCCCATTTTGAATGAGAATATAGTCACAGCCCTCTAAAACATTTCATGAAAAGAGAGACAGAGAGAGAGAAAGACATAAAGACATACAAAAGTAAAGGAAGAGAAGAAAAAGAAAGAACTAGAAATAAAAGAAGGGGTGAAAGAAAAATAAGAAAGAAAAAAAAAAAGGCGAAAAAGAGAAAATAAAAAAAAAAAGAAAGAAAAGAACACAGACACATTTGAGTTAAAGAAGCAAACAGCCATGACACCACAGGCCTGAAGGAAGAACTGAGTGGAGGAGTCCCAGTGGAAGAGAGTTGGTATCACCCCCTTGGGGTATCACCTCCTTACATCCACAGCGCATGATTACACCTAACGGGTCTGAATCACCCCATAAGCAAGTACAGTGAACACACACAGAGAGAGAACCTAGTTAAATAAAAGTACATTTTCTTTCTTTTCCACTCTATAGCTATCTTAGGTTGGTCTCACTCTTGATCATCCTCTCACTGTGTTTTATCTACAGTGATGAATAGCAGCAAAGCAACCCCATTTTCTTGCAATCACTTTTCCAAGTGCATCTCAGGGAGGTCAAATTCTTTTAGTTATGTGTGTTGTTGAGTGCAACAGCCATCTTTATTTGTGTTATACCACAGGACAGATGGCCTTTTTCCAAATCACCCCATATGTATTGGACAAATCAAGGAGACATTCCTCACATGCCATGAAAAGGAAAGACTTAGCATATCAAGTACACTGCCAAAGGTTTTACCCTGCACTCTTATATGTTCTCATCTGTTTTCTATAATCAGAAGTGTATGCTGCTACCCAGAACATTTGGGTTTTAATATAGGATAAAAATTGTTACTGGAATGCTGTCTTTCCAGTAGCATTATTTATAGTGACCTGTACTTATGCAGGGCAAAAGATAGACAGCAAACTAAGAAGAAAAGGAATCCTAGAAAAATATTCATAACCAAAAATTTGCCATGGTCTTGCAAATGATAAAGATGGAATACAAGGTCAATGAAATAATTATCTGTACCAACAAAGAATAAATCCCATTGAGATTACAAAAGTAATCTCAATTTTGGGTAAACCGTATCTAGTGCTTACAAATGTGTCAAATCATTTTACTCATATAAAACAAAGTAGTTCTATCACCACATGCAACAGCACATAGCCTAGCTATTTCCAGGAACAGGAATTATGCTACCAAAGGCAAATGTTGAATGAGACGTGAAAATCTAGCCATAGCTCTTGGCTTGTATGGAAGCATATTAGGCTGAATGGCAGCATATTAGGCTGTGATTTCTATACAGTATGCCAGATTTAAAACTATAGTATTGTTATGCAGCCCCTAGAACAGATCCAAAACTGACTTGATGGGAAAATAATTGTACAGATGAGCAACAGCTTGATATCATATGACAACATATGGCATCTCAATTGAATGATCTTCATAATTATTCTGCCACTGGTCTTCACATTCTAAAATGAGTTTTGCAGAAGTAACAAATGCCATTAGTAGGGAACAAACTCTTTATCTAAATATAAACATGAAGTTGAAGACCAATCAGAAAGGTTTACAAAATATTCTTGGATTCACCAGTTGGCTAACTGAACAGTTTCTAAGTGAATCTTTTTTGAATGTTTTTCAACTTATGTTAATAGAATTTTTAAGAAAGTTGTCAAAACTACAATGAACTGAAAGAAAAACTTATTTTCTAATCCAAGTCAGAGAAAACACTTTCTAAAGCTGTTTTCTTTTGTTCCTCTGTTCTCTCTTAGACATTATTTTTATGGACATTACTGCAACACTTTTGTCATTGATTTGACTGGACTTGGAATAGCTGAACTACAAAACTGGCTTGGAAGTCATTGGTTGGACTTCTGGATTATCTCTGTTTGACAGCAGGGATTATTTACTTGTGTTCTGCTGGGAAACTTGCATGTGGAGATTAAATTCTGAAGGCCTCATTGCACTGGAAACCACACAAAGAGAGCTTGTGGATTCTTCTATTATCTGCAGTGCTAAATTTTGCATCTTGTGTCTATAAACATCAAATAATAAAGGGAAATAATTACCTTTTAAAACACATAAATACAAAATTATTGTAATTTAAACCATTTCATATACATCCCAGGATCTCCAAAGCAAATTCTGGCTGTGTAGTTAGGATAAGGTAGATGCTTCTTTTCAGGCCTGGTGTAGCTAAGTCAAGACAGTCCACCTAGATGGAAATATAATGCTGAAACACTTAGTTCCAACATCCAGAGTGAAACTGCTACAGAGTGTTGTTGATTTATACAATCTTTAAGAGCATATCAGAGAGAAACCATCTCCTTTTCTTGCCTTTCTTCCTATACTCTTTTCACAGTACATCAAGGCAGTCATCATTTTCCTGCTTTTAAAGAATTTGTAATCTTTATGAAATGCACAAATCCCTCATGTTTTCGCTTATTTTTTTTATCATTATGATGGCAGAGAAGCAATTTCCACTTCAAACACTAAGTCAAAAATTTAATGAACAGAATCAACACCCCAGCCAAAGATTTAGTGACTTCATCACTTCAGAAAATGAATCAGCATGGTTTTCTTTACTCAATATCTATAATATTCTTGCTGTACCTAAAATCGAAAGACAAAGACAGTAGGCAACTTCTGTGTGCATGTGTACATACACATACATATATTCATATTTAAAAATACACAAGGCAAAAGCCAAGGGCTTTAATTTTAATGTCTCACAGCACTGATTATTCTAGCATGCTGAATAATTTGAGTGAATTTGCTTTTTAGTTCTGCTCTGGGATTTGGAGAGAGGTGAGATATTAATATCTTATATGGTTCAAGTCTAACGCTGATTAAGTAGGACAACTCACCTCTCCACCCACATAATTTCCCCCCTTTCACTTGAAAATTAACAAGTTTCTATTACCCCTTCACAGGCTGTAAACAGGGCAAACCATTCAAGGGACATTGATGCTATACAGTTCATCCTCTGGTATTGAGAGAGTGAAAATTTTTAACTTAGTTATTTCCAAGAGAAATAATCAACTGAGTTGTAAATCTTGGGAGCTTCTGTTAATCATTGTCCTTGAAAGAATTCTCATTATAGCATGTGTGACAAAGGTGACAGAGACATCTAATAAATTCATACTTTGGGTATAAATCTAAGCTTACAGTCATAGGAGAGCTTTCCCTATTCACTGGTGGTAGACCTAGAATACAGTAACAAGAAGCACTGAGGAGAAGCAGAGATGCTGTCATAATATAGTATCCTCAATCCTGTAGATCCTTTTGATTTAATGCTTCTTTTTTTTTTTAAATTAAACTTCAGTTGTCATCACAAACAAATCCAAAGGAATGAAGACATACACAGATGACATTAAAGGACGACCTCACAAATTTATCAAGCTCTTTGTTTAAAACAAACTGCAAATTTTGCTTTGCCTACATTTTAGAAATCATTAAAGTCAAGAGTTTTGCACTAGGTGTCTGCTACGAAGTGGGTTTGACACTGCCACACATGGTTGAACTTATTAATGGTCAACCATCTTCTGCAGGAGTGACACTAGTGGCTAAGAAGGTTCTGAGAGTTTGCTTTTTCTGAACAGATAAATGAAACACCTTTATTTTTCTCATGTAGTGGCAAACCCACCCTAAATTCAGGAAGGATATTGTAATTGGAAAGGTACATTTCAGACTGCTACCGGTGCAAAGCAAGGGCTCTGTATCATAATCTTGCTACTCGTGTAAAATGTGAAGAACAACAGACAACCCATAAAATAAATTGTACTGTTGTAAAGCTGTTATTCAAAGGCTTAATATTATTCTGTGACAAGGTGACAAGTTGAAGGCCTTATTTTTTTTGGTGCATAATTGATGACAGAGAAATTGCATTCATTTATCAGATCAATGATGTAAAAAGCTAGATATTGCTTCATTTTGATCTTTAATTTTCTAAATATTGCTTCATTTTGATCTTTAATTTTCTGGGTTTCTTATTTTCAAATATTTGATAGGTTAACTGAATTTTAAAATCAGTCTAAAAAGAACCTTAACATTTTTTGTCTGTGATTTTTTTACAGCTCAGAGTTTGGACAAAATACTTTTGCTAGTCCCTGAGAGGAAAAAGAGCCAGAGAAAATATTTTTTTTTTAATAAAATGAAGGAAGAGAGTTCTAAGAAGCACACTTTGCAGACACAGTAATCTCATAATGAAAGTAGTGTGGGCTTGTGTATTTTTATGTTTTAGAATTAGAATAGAATAAACCAGGTTGGAAGAGACCTTCAAGATCATCGCGTCCAACCCATCAACCAATCCAACCCACCTAAACAACTAAACCATGGCACCAAGCACCCCATCAAGTCTTCTCCTGAACACCTCCAATAACTGCAACTCTACCACCTCCCCAGGCAGCCCATTCCAATGGGCAATCACTCTCTCTGTATAGAACTTCTTCCTAACATCCAACCTAAACCTCCCCTGGTGCAGCCTGAGACTGTGTCCTCTTGTCCTGGTACTGTCCGCCTGGGAGAAGAGACCATCATCCGTCTGCCTACAACCTCCCTTCAGGTAGTTGTAGAGAGTGATAAGGTCACCCCTGAGTCTCCTTTTCTCCAGGCTAAGCAATCCCAGCATTGCAAATCACAATCAAAACAAAACTATCAAACAGCTTACTTCATGTTACAATCCAATAGTGACTCCAAATGTTTTTTCAAGACATGAAGGATATTGCCCATGGATTCACATTCTTTTTTTTTTTTTTTTTACAGTAAGGTTATTGGAAAGATATGTGAATGAGCACATGTCAAAAACCTATTTTCTTTCGCTCCCAGGATTTAAGGTTTGCTCCACGATGAATCTGCTGTGAAGTCATTCAGTGCAAACCTGTTCTAGACATCAGATAGCAGTACACGAAAACAAGGATTACCACAGAAAGATGCAGATGTTATTATCACTAATGTTATCTTTAAATAATGGTACCTAATGATTTGTGAGGATTTATGTCATCACACAGGCGAGCCAGACTTGATTCTGATCTCTCCTCTTACTCGAATCAGCCTGAAAATGACTGAAGTGTTTGGCTTAATTTCAAGCACATGGCTAATTCAATTAAGTCAAGAAGTTCATTTGCATGCCTGATATTACAGAGGCACTGTGGAATTCTGACAACCAAAAGTATCAACAAAACCTGCATGTATCTTAAGACCCTGTTTTGTAATGGCCTATGAAATCTTAAGGCGGCAACGTACGAAACTTTTACCCTCTGAAATCTTCCCCCTCGCAATTCCTTGTGAAATAATCAATAATATAAAGATTTTGTTCCTTACTTTATAGGACTGATCTGGTCTTAATTAAACAGTTTTTCTGGGGCAAATACAAAAAGAAGCAATTATATGATCACTACAATGGAAGTTGCATCCTACAATTCATTTCAATATCATTTTCCAAGGGCTGTGTAAGAATAGAATGGTTGCTCAGGATATGTAGAAGACTAACTTGTATTTTTTTCTGAATTAATTCAGGATAAAGATTCTTGTACAGTATTTTCACTCCCTGACTCTTTCCTTGAATAGAGTTTTAAGCCTCAGTAGAGACAACTCATTCAATCACAAAGCCCCGAAACACCTAAACTGCACAGAGAGTGAAATAACACTTTGCTAAAAGCATATAGAAGATGCTGCCATGGGTTTTTGTCTGTCTATGGAGGCAATGCATTGATACTCTGTGGTAACCACATGAAGTAGGAAAGGCAATAAAATCAGTTATCATCTCTGACTGGACTACAAATGACATTTTGCTATTAGCGTGGAAGAAAGATTTTGAATTCATCCATGCTCATGCAGAAACAACATGGAAAAACTTTATTTCAGGATGTTTTAATATACCCAACCTTATGAACTCTTCAAGATACCTTTTACTCTCAGAGCTCCATAAGTAACAAATGCAGAGAGAATGGAAGGAGGTATTTTACATTGTGTTACACTAAATTAAGGGGTAGGGTGAGCAACTCTCTAATACTGCAGTTGTTTTTCTTTTTTACAAGCTATATAACACTTCTTTCCAAATGAGTTATGTAATTCAAGATTAATTCTCTTTCAGAAAACACCAGATGAGACCCAAATGACCTCAGAGTCAAGGGCTGGATATTTTGCATTCACAATTTCTCCTTTTTTTCTTTTTTTTCGCCCCTATCCTCACATGTAATATATGACTCTCCTTTTTGTTATAGCAATGACCAAAAATGGCTTAATCCTCTTATGGATGACTCTGCACCTAGAGAATGTGATTTCAACCAACTAGCTTTGCAAGGTTGATTCTTGGCAATGTCATCATTATATCCAGATACTATAGACTTGTTCACAGACTTCAGCAATGTACTGACCACTCCTTTTACTTTGGTTCATCAGATAAGGACCTGAGAAAGGATCAGACTGTCTTGGAAATCTTTTGGTCCTGCCTCAATCCAAAGCTACAAGAACCGATGAGTCATTCCTAAGGTTTTACCTTCCTCTCATACATTTTTTGGTGTTCTGTTTAACCCCAAATTTATTGTAGAATTGGCAGTCTCTCAGAACATGCAACACAATAATGACTCTGGCAAAACTTTTCAGAATTAAAAGCAATCTAAAGATAGCTCTGGAGAAAGTTGCAGCACTATCCAACCATAGATTTCTTCAGGTATTTTGAAATGGGTTATTCAGCATTGTTTTGTGTTAAGGGAATGTGGTGAAAAACCAGACACAAGCATCTGTTTCTAACTTGTTAGTAGACTTGCTTGTATGCTCCCAGTGCCATAAACTTCAGAAGTTTATTAACCTGTCTTTTTCTAGTTTATGCTTCCCTGGATGCCAAATCACAATGCTAGAAAGTAAACTGCATCGCTTTCCCCTCAAAATGGTTTCCATCAATATCTATTTATTGGTCAAGCTGTGATTATTTTCCCTCCTTTAATCCTCATGACAGCATCTGGCCCCAGTAGTAATATTTGTTCATAAAATAACAGCTGATGACTGGAAGTCAGCATGGTAACTGTACAGTAAGGAAACATAAAATCACATCTAGTAAATGTGATTTAAGACATTCCCCCAGAAACCTCAGGAGAATCCAGTTCTCTGGGTAAAGGCCATACAGCTACAGACAGAACACTGGAGAGACAGAATAAAATTCTGTTTATGATAAAGGGCTGGGTAAAGGTTAAGTGATGTAAATGTTACAGCTTGTGCTTGATAACAAACTGCAGAGATTTCTGGCATATTCACAGACTCATCCAAGCCTTGTTCAAAACATGTGCTCTTCAAGGATATTCTTACGATATTAACTGCTGAAAACAAGTCCTCTCTTTTCCAGGGTATTCTAAAAATGTTGTAGTTGTTGATGCTACCAAAATCAGGAGGAGAAGAAAATATGGAGACACAGGAATCTAATACTAATGAAAATTGTTATGTGCACCATGAGTATTTGGTGTCAGATCCACTGAGGATCATCACGTATTTTTTGCCCAAAGTCTGATGTAGAGATGAGAATACAACTGATTTTTAGCAGGTACTTCTAAGTCCCATCATGACTATCCTGTTTCCAGAACTCTTTTGACTATTTCTGAATACATAAATAAATAAATAAATAAAAATAGATACCAATGTATACAAAGCAAAAGAAAACTCCAGCAAGAGTTTTGAGTAAACATATGAAAACACAGATCTTTATCTGGCCCTTAGGTAAATCTGGATTTGGATGCCAATCAGACAAAGCCAGAGAGAGTTCAGATTATAGAACTAGAACTGTCTGCTGTTTACTAAGAGTGAAAACACATCATACCATTATGAATGAAATTATTTTGGGATTCAGATCACTGCAATAGTCTGTTTTTATTTTTTTCAAAAGGAGCTAGGGGAATTCCTTTTGAATAGCAGCAGACTTTTCATGTCCTTTTGTCCCATTCATTTCCACTGGAAATGTAGCTGAATTCTAAAAACTGTACAAAAGCAGGAAATTATTAAAGAAATGCTTCCATGTTACATAGAATGAATCTGAGGTTGATTAAGTTTCCTGTCAGAAAGCAGGGAAAACACAGTCTTGAGTAAAGGATTATGTTCATTTAAGCTAAAGAAAAGTCAATTTTCTATTTCTTCACTACTTGGTTCAATACCAGCACTTAACTTTTAACTCCTTTGCTTTCCCTCATTCCTACCAGGCTGTTCTCAGGCAAATCTTTCTCTGGGTTTGACCAGAAATTGTATTTTTAATGTGAGACAACTTTTCTGGCAGTTGCTGAAATCAGTCCATTTAAATGAAAATTACAACATGGAACCAATTTTTGGCAAAAATACTCACAATGTGATGTGATGGGCATAGGACCAGATGCAAGGAACATAACATGTCTGCTGTTACACAGAAGCTACTAGTTCTTTCCTTTTCCTCCGCTATCTGTAGCACAGAATTTCTGCCATCTGCTCCAGTCACTAGTGCAAAGACAGCACCAACATGTTCAATTTCTGTGTTCTCTCCAACCTTTTGAAATAAGCTGCGATCACCTATAAAATCTAAAAATGTTAAAAGTCCTCACCCTGTCTTCTGCCACAGACCTTTGAATAGAGCATCAAACAGGACACAATTCACTCATTATCAGAAATGCATTTCTTCCTGCATCCCTCTCAGGCATAACTTGCATATTTGACATCAGATGATACTCCACCCTGCATCTGGTAACCAAGGCTCATTGCAACACTCACACTGTCATCCTCCTACCCCAGCTGGTTCCCATTGCCTCACTTCCGTCTCCACTTCTCCATCTATCCACATAGTAGACTGAACACCACTTCATTCCATCAGACTTCTCCTACCTAGACAGGAATTTGGCTCACTTAACATGATCTAAGAACTCTTTTTCTCCTGCCTGGGTTTTGTGCAGTATGATTTCCCTTCACCTTCTTCCTCAACATATTTACCTTATCTGATAATTTTGAGTCACAAGAGTGACTGAACTGCATGAAAAGAGCATATCATTGATTTCTGGTCAACTCCTAAATACTAATATTTTCAAACATTGTAACATCAGTCAACAACACAAGTAATTTCTGTGATTCTTGAGAGCTCAGCCTTGCTTTTACATATTAGGTATTGTCACAACCAAAGTTTAAAAACCTGGGGAATTTCTGGCAATTTTTGCAGTGTCACATACTCAGAATATATAGAAAAACCAGGCAGCATTTTTGAACTTGTGGTTGCTGAAGAGATCTTATTTGAGCAACATTGTACACAAAAGTCTGTGAATGTCTTTGCCACAAAAGCTTTGACATTCGTAAAGAATCTAAGGAGAATTATTCGCTTCACAGAGACCCCTACTGAAGATGAGGAATTCTTTTCCCTTCTGCTTTATTTTGCAGAAGGAGACCACACTGCAATGGAAAAGCTAGATAGATACAGAGAGGAGAAGAAACAGATTATTTTTCAGAGCCTGCCTGGTAACAAAGAATGAATTTTCTCCAAGAACCACATTCTAAGCCATACTGAGAGGTAAATACATTTTAAGTATATTTTTACCAATTGTACTATAATTGTCTCTTGAGCTAAAGAAAAAAGCCATGATTCCAAAGTGTTAATCTCTGAAAAGCATCAGTCTATTTATTATGTAAAAATTAAAGAGAAGGTTAGGAATTATTTTGACACTTGCTGTTACATTGGACTTTGTTTTCTTTATTAAATCTATTGGAGTGTGAAGATGAATGTGATTTTGTTTTTAAGGTATACCTGCTACAATTCTTATCCAGGTATAGTGATAATGTTACAGCATGACAAAATCCATCTCTTCTATCTTGGATCTTTCAACTTTTCATCATAAGGAATCCTTTCAAATTTTTCTGCAAGGTCTTCTGGTTGGCTTATTTCCAATTCTTTATTTCTTCCTTGTCTCCCTTGTTCTTCAAACACATTCACACTCTTTCAGGATTTAGCCCCTGTCACCTCTTCTGGGTATGCCATCCTAAAACTCCACTGGTTTTCATTTTGGCTGTCAGATATGGAAGTTACAAACTGCCTACTTGTTTCATTGCTTTCTCTAGGATTACCTCTAGTTTTGCATAAAATCTCTACATGCAAAACCCCCAAACAAACAAAAACCATCCCATACAATTTAAATCTATGAAACCTCAAATTCTTCTAAAACTAGCCTTTACTAGGACACTAGAAAAAATTATTAGATGTTAGAAAACTTAACTCTTTGACAATGACTAGACAACAAAAACTTAGATTGTTACCTTGAATGCTAAGGTAAGCATTCTTTACATGTGATATGTTGCTGAAACTTCAGATTCTGCAACAGATATTGCCACATGGGGTCATGCCTATTATTCAGCACACCAGAAGCCTTTGTTGTTAAAATACAGTTGCCATTATATATCATACCTATAGTTCTGCCTTTCGTTCTCCTTATTATTTACAAGACCAGCATGATAAAACTGATCGTCCACCAGATTTCCTCACTTCTTTCCAAGATTACAAGCACAATTTTCAAATCCACAGATCAGAAATTAATCTGGCAGGGAAATGATGAAATCTCAAATTGTGATATAATATTCAATGGCAGCAAGGCAAGAATCCTGTTTTTTACTCTGTGTGCTGTTCAAGTCCTTCTGTTCTCCCAAAGCCTCATACAATGGCTCTCAATGAGAATTCAATAGCACTAGTATACTAAAAATGTTATCCAGACATCTGACCCCATTTATTTTGGAATATAAAATATATTCCCTAAATTCAGGAAATGTAAAAGTGATGTATTCTTCTTTGGACTCCTCTTTGGATATAATTTCTCCTCAATTTTGGAGCATTTTTATATTATCTTTTAACAAGATAATTTGGCCTTCCAACTCATAGTTTGGGTGAAACCCAGGCAACTCCATTCTTGGCTAGTTATAGTATCTCACAAAAGGCTCATTAGAAAAGGAGAAAATTAGGCACAGTATGGTCAAAAGTAAATAAAAACTTAAGCACAAGGAAGTGAAACTCTGATACAATAAATTTCCCATTTGAAGAATGTTATGGGAAATATTGGTGTAAAATTTCTTATGGTTTTTTGGTGCCTGATTTAGAAAACTATGAAGCAATTTGTGGAAATCAAATCAGTTAAGATACCAGATGTATTTCTACCCTCAGAAATTTCTCACCAATTTAACAGTATTAAAGGGTTTCAAGCTGCACCAGGGGAGGTTCAGGCTCTTCACAGAGAGGGCTCTTAAACACTGCAATGGTCTCCCCAGGGTAGTAGTGGAATCACCATCCCTTCGAGGTGTTTAAGCAATGTGTGGACCTGGCACATAGGGACATGGTTTAGGATTGACACTAAACTGGTTGAAGGTTGGACAGGATGATCTTTGAGGTCTCTTTGTCATGTTCATCAGATGTTTTCTGTGAACAGTCTGCATCCTACACAGAGCTAAGCCATGATATTTCAAAATCTTGGGAATTGCTGGTATAGTTATTCAGAGTATTATTTATTAGGGCACTCCTGAATATTATGTAAGCCAGATTAAATTCTCTGCCTGAGGTAACAGGGAAATTCCTTGCTGTTTTCAGAAAGCCCAGGAAACATTTGTAAGGTACAACTTGTGCTTGTATTTGAAAGAGAGAAATTCACAAAGAGACATCATTCTCAGATGAGGAGCTATGGTTTGAAACTGGAGCAGGACAGATTTAAGACTGGTTTGAAACTGGAGTGGGACAGATTTAGGACTGCAACAAGTTGCCTAGGGATGTGATTGAGGCCCTGTGCCTGAAGACATTAAAGATCAGACTCAATGTGGCCCTGGGCAGCCTGATCCAGCTAGAGGTGTTCCTGCTCAAGGCAGAAGGGTTGGACAAGATGACCTTTGAGGGTTCCTTCCAACCCAATGAAATCCGTGAATCCTCATAATCTTCTTCGCTTCAGTAACATCTGAAGTAGACTACACTTTGACAAGATTTGGTTTGTTCTTGTGATGAGAGATGTCAGATTCAGTATGGAAAGCAGATAAACTCAAAATGTATTTGAATTTTAATTTCTCAGGAAAAAAATTGTCCAGGTATTTGGGGATTTGATTCATTTGGCAGAGATTTCAATGTACCTTTTTAGCTAAAAAGGGGATATCAGAAATTCTTTACATATGAGTAGCAAGACTGTAAGATTAGCTTTATAGCTGATACACTTAGCTCGAGTGGAACCCTTGAAGAAAAGAAGATGGCTCTACAATGGTGAAAAGAAGTCTACATTAAAGTTTTACATAGGCCACAAATTTAATTTTCCTGCTATTTTTTTCTGATGCATGCATTTAAGCTACCTTTTAGAGTCATTAACAGTTTACTTGATTTGTTAAGTAACAGGAAAGTGAATGCTTCCCTAGACAGGAGAAATCACTTAGCTTACTTAAATCTTTATTCTTACTAATGGGATTTAGTAAGGGTCTGCCTGCACATGAGCAATTCCCCCATTCAGAGGTTAATGCATTAGAGTTTCTGGGCTTAGGAAGAAACATACTTCATGAAGTCTTTTTAATATTTCCTGAAAACTTGTAAAACTGAAACCCACTGGGTGGGGGAAGGAAGTGCCACTGGGCAGGCGTACAATTCTTGCAAGTGTTAGAAATGATAAGCCTGACATGCAAACCTTAAGATTGAAAGTAAACAAAATGTTGTAAAGAGGGCAAAGAATCAAAAAACCTTCCCATGCAGCTCCTATAATTTGCAGAACACTGTTTTCTTTACCTCCAACTTGGCCCACAGTCTCATGCATTTAACTGTTAAGGCAACTTCATGAAGGAATACTAATTTGAAGACACTGGATGCTACTGTCCAGGCCTGAAAGACATCCAGAGAGGCAGCTCAGGAAATGTAATTAGGATACTAATGTAAAGAGGGACATGCCAGGCATTTTAATAAATTAATAAAGTAAAAGAAATAAAACATGCCTTGAAAGACAGCACAAGGGTATCAGATTTAGTGAACAACTGTACCAGTAAGACAACAATTACAGGAAAGCATGGTTCAAACTGTATTTCCTATTATGCAAGAACAGGTGCAATTATAAATAAACAGTACTTTCCCCATAGTGATTAAAATGTGTTTTTTCTATCACAAAGCCAAAAAAACAGAGCCATTTTTTATGGAGTATGGAGATATGACTTTACAGTGCCAATAAACTTGCAGTTTCCTTTAGATCACAAGCGTAAGACAAAGCAGATGCACATTTCACTATGATTCATCAAAAGTAGTTTGAGCCACAAGTGTTGAGGAAAAATAAAACAACAAACAAAACAAAACCAAGTATTTTTTTCACAGTTTTTAATGACAGTAATGTCTTGTGTATGCAGCTGGCTGAATAATGAACTCTACTTGTGAATAATTACTCTGTCATCGTTTTGGGGTTTGTTTGGTTTGGTTTGGGGTTGTTTTGGTTTGGGTTGTCTTTCTCAGTAGCCCAAATTCTCTCCCTCTAATGAACTTCTGATTCAGCTTGAACTAGAAAAAGCAATGTGAATTATTTTCCAGATAGGACCCAGAATGTCTCAACATATGCTTACAGGAGGGGTGTTCATACCCTTCAAGAATACTGAACAGGGGCTTGAGGGGGGAAAAAAAAAGGAATATATATCCAGATGGAAAAAATCATACCATTTTTAAACTGACCTCATGTTCCCTGCAAGGTGAGTCAGTACTACTGAACCAAACCAATGCATTTAGTCCTGAATAGGAGTTACCACAAAGTAGATGTACACTTATCTTCTGCAGTAGATTAACTCTGCTAACTTTTGTAGTGTTCACCTTTTATCCAACCTCTAAGCAACACAGGTAAGAAGAAAACCTCATTGATTTTTCTGTTAGTTGTTAGTAGACTACTTCTGTTAATATTTTCCCCTTGACATATTCATACTTGCTATTTTCCTGCTCAGCCTAATGGTCTCTATGATTGCCATTCTGAGGGTCTCACTGTGCACTACAGGAGGAAGCAGGACACCCAGCTTCTGAAGCTGAGGACTCTGCTAAACATTTGCATTTGGTAGATGGAGGTTGGCTTTTCTGAGTACTTATGCATGCCTTTGTTAAGTCTACACAACAGGGGTACTGATCTTTGCAAGTATCAGGCTGCCAATGGTATGACCCTAGCATGTTCATTTCTATAGTCCTATACTGTTACTAAGATACAAATCTACAGAGCTACCTATGTGGGTTAGAAATAGACTGGAGAGAGAGTCCAGAAAAAAACTAAGCAGCAATACCATAGTTGTTTACCTCTCTGTATACCCATCCTGGTACTGATTGCTAACAAGACCGTGGGAGCCATCATGCTCATCTGTTTACTAGCCTTTGGCAAACTGAGCAGACCTGACATAACCAATTGGAAAAGCAATCTGAAGGAATCCCAGGACACAGAAGTCACTACCAATTTAACACACTGGCGATCTTGCAGTTCATACTCCCACAATCAATGTTATGCAACTATATAAAATTTTGCCTGCTTTTCCCTTCTTAGTTAAAGCATTTTCACTCTGATGTGGTTTCAAGAATTCTGATGGTAAATTAGTAGATGTGATTCTCATTTCTCTAAATACCATTAAACAGATTTTTTTTTCCCACAAAACTACCTAGCAAATACAATCACAACCAATTTTTTAGCTAAGGTGAGTGATAAGCCACAAATCAACCCATTACACTGAAATGAATAAGCAGAAAAGAAGCTTACTTTCATTTTAATTTCATTCATGTGATGTTTAGCTGCTAGAACTTCTAAAAAAATTCCTCTCTTTCTATCTTTTAGCCTCTCAGCTGTGAAGGGCAGAGTAAGATTTACTAGTAGGAAGCATAAGCAGGTGGTCCTACATCAGGCAGATATTATTAGGCTGTGTTGAGGGCAAGGGTTCATATACTAAGGATTGGTGAGCAATTCTGATTGCTGAATCCTGAAGGTTCCACAACTGTAAGATGAAGGATGCTAACAAAGGGCTTTTTGCAAATTTTCTGATCAATTTTTATTAACATATATTTAGGATCAAGATTATACTTCAGCACAGCAGGACTCTAAAAGCTACATATATTGCTGGACCGTGAAATCATTAAAGCCTATGGCAGTAAAAAGCTCTTGTATCTAAGGGACATGGTATTAATTTGTACCCCATATTTTGTCCTAGTCTATGTTCAGCAACAAGAAAAAAACATCTAGATATCATCAGTTCATGACCAGTCCCATGCCTACAGTTTAGAAAATCATTATAAATATAACATTGGCTCATCCATGCAATTGTGATTGCATGTTAGATGAATTTCACAGAAGACAGGTCTTCACAGGTACATTGTAGAGATATTTGAGAAGATGTTCTATTGGAAACAGCAGAAGTGATTGATTGATTGGGTTTTAACTCTAAAAAAGGGGTAGCTTTCTAAGATCACAAAATACTTCATTCATAGAAGATCCAGAAGGTTTGAATTAGCATGGAATGGGAGGGCAGGAGGCAAGGTTATTCATATTAAGCTTCACACTTATTTATTTCTATTTAAATGACTTCAGTAATTTATTAGCTCACAGACATCAGTATGATTATTCTCAAATAGCAAGGTGCCATTTGGGTATATAAATCACCATTTCTCCCCTATGGAGGAATGGTTGATTGGGTTATGCTGGAATTGGAGTAACCCAAATAATACATGCATATTACAGAGGATCCCCATGTGGCCTTCCACTGGTGTTTATTAGTTTGGACTTAATATCTCAGTGAGCTATTGGCTCCTCTCAGATTCACATGAATGCCTGTCCCTTGTTTCTCTGTCTTCCTGGTCTGAAGTGGGCTTCTTTCCTCAGACACAGCCCCAAATGTCTAGGCTGTTTCCCATACCAATATGGAATGGAATGGAATGGAATGGAATGGAATGGAATGGAATGGAATGGAATGGAATGGAATGGAATGGAATGGACCAGACCAGGTTGGAAGAGACCTTCAAGATCATTGCATCCAACCTATCAACTAATCCAACCCACCTAATCAACTAAACCATGCAGCCAAGCATCATATCAAGTCTTCGGACATATATATTTTCCTGACACTTGGAATATTAAAGGGTAATGTAGTGATAGCTTCAGCACACTGGTAAGTCCATGTTAAATCCAAACAGCCTTCACCTGGAGTGACTCTTGGGTGTTCCCACACCCTCCATGGCATTTCTATCCTTGGTAGCATGGTTCAGAAGTGTCTAAACTGCGAACTTGGACTTAACAGGACTTGGTAAGCTTTGGCTCTGCACTGTGTAATACCACATAAGCTGCTTTTGGATTTTCTAGTCTTGGGAAAAATACTTCTATGAAGAACTATGCCTAAATTAATAAACCTGTTGAAACTTAACCTGTCTCTCACTAGAGCCATCTTGGGGGTTTCTACACTTATTAACAATCTATACCTCATTTAAGCAGCTCACAGATAAAAGAGATTATGTATCATGTACTGTCATATACTATATGAAGGTATCTAGGCACTGAAAGAATCAGCACTGGGTGAAATTTTATATAACCTAGGAGATTTTATTCAAGTATCATTTTACTGGGCTAGAATTGAAACGGACAAACAAGTTCACTTTTGTCATCATCTTACAATTGAGCAATTGCAGCACTAAGTAAAACACATCACACATAGCTGCTGTTTTCAGAGGTGACACAGAATTGCTTTACTTCACAATTCACAATCCTTTATAAGAAATACTTTGCTTTGTTTGCCTCTCTTTGGGGCACTATGTATATGAAAAAATTATTATCTTGGACTATGCTTATACCACAGAGTACCCATTCCTTCACTCATATATATTGGCACACTCAAACAGAAAGCTAAAATAGACTGAAAGGAAAAGAAAGATTATTCATTTATTCTAGACCTTATAGTGGTACTTCCTCCAATAAAGATGCATTTCTAATACCAAAGGGTAAATGCTTTATCTAAATGGCTCATGATCTCAAATTGTCAGTTAAACATCCAATCCAATCACAACTCCACCTGAAGTACCTGAGCATTGAATATATGTATTTTCCCCTGAATTCAGCTAAGTTGCCCCTTTGCCAGCTCTGCCTTATGCTGAAAACCAGGTCCAAGAATTTATATGAAGCAACAGAATTTCACATTCTCTTTTTTTTCTGTGACCCAACTTTTCAACATGAAAACAAAGATCAAACAAATATTTCAGACCCCCTTTCCTCTCCAAGAGATCATTTCGCTCACCTGGTCAAATCAGTTTATATAACAAGCCTTTGTGGTACATGATAGTGACTTCTTTTCTTTGGAATGAGGATATGGAAAGGAATTTTTTTAAAAGAGCCAGGTTAAGATCTTTTTATTCAAGCAAATATTGAACACATTCCTAAGAATAGCCCTTCAGATCTGGAATGGGTTCAAGAACAGTTACTTAACCATCTAAGAGCAAATAACTCTAAGTTTTGATTTTGTAACAAAAATGTCAAGAGGACAAATGCTTCAGGGTTTTCTGGTGGAGAGAGAATACTTTAGTAGAAGTTAAGAAAACAAAACATGATACCAGGTGCTCTTATTTGGTTGTGTTTCTATAAAGACAGGAATCAGAGAGGAGTCTAAACCAAAACTCATGTTCATAGCAGTACAGGGACAAAGTAACACCAAATCTTGAGATTCTCATTAGGACTCAGAGACGACACTTCCAATGAATGCAAGTGGAGGTTTGTGCCAGAATTCTTTTGCTTTATGCATTCAGGCAAATGCAAGTCTGGATCTAAACTGCACTGAAAGACCTGGGCAATCTGTTGCTTACTGGACAGATCACTAAAGTCAGATTCCAGGTCTGTAATCCAACTCTGTCTTTAAAACAAATAAAGCAAATCTCTGCCTTCTCAAAATCCCCGCCTGTACCTCTTCCTACCCACCTGACAGCGTTTTGTGGTAGTGTTTAAATGGTATCTGCCAAACATAATGGCATGTGGTGGCACAATTCAGCCCACAAATCCAATGACATCTAAAATGCACATCTTAAAGTGTCCTTCTTTCAACCAGTAAGTTTGTCAGTACTAAGATAGCTCACACCGTATATGTATTGGGTCCAGCCACAGTCAAAATTAAATACCCAAAGTAAAAATACATTAAAGCTCTCCCTCCTCTTCAGTCAGTACAGTGACTTAGCTCTAGTTCATGCTGCCCTTTCAGTGATGTGACAGTAATGACACTACCACAAGTGATTACCAGAGAGGAAGAACTAAGAGAACTCAAGTTAAACTACACAGCTTGAGTTTTTTGTCATGTTCCAAAACATAACACAAATGTCTTCTAAACTGCTGAAAGGAATGAGCCTTCCTCAGCCTTTTCTACAGACTTGCTTTTTCATCTCCTCACTCACTAGTTTTGTGTGAACCTAAGCATCTAACACAGAGGATATGAATTCTGCAAACTGGTAAGGCTCTTTAAACATAGGTGTGGCTAGAGTGAATACCTTAGTCCTAATGGAAAACCTTCCTTTGGCAAAGGAAGAGGCTGATCTGTCTCTATTGTCATTAGGTTCTGCTAGAGCAGGTTCTGCTAGAGTAGGATAAGGGACACACCAATCAAGTGACTCTACAGTTAGCTGGGATACCCCCAAAAGAATGAGAAGCAGGTGCTCCTTACATGTGTTTTCTAGAAGAAGCAAAGCACATCTCTCTAAGGTAATACTTCTAAGAACAACATGGCAGCTACGGAAACAGCAGTGTGATGGATACCAGGAGCAAAAGAAGGTGTCTTCAGTACTTAGGTGTCAAAACCAAGCACATTTATTTCCAGTTGGTTTGACTCAGAGACAGAATAGAAAAAACTCTCTTCTGTGTTTTTACACAACCATTAAATGAAACAGATTCATTAATGTTTTTTGAAACTGAAAATAGGAAAGCTGGCAGACAAACACACACCATTTTATCAAGTCAACTGTAACCTAAAACAAGTGAGAAATCTTCTACCACTCCATTACTCACAGAGGAAGCCTGCAAAGATCAGCTCTAATCGCAGCAGGTCCTAAACCAAATGCTTCCCTTACAGCTAATTTCCATCAGAGCACAGAAAAAACAGAGGATATATATCAAGTAAAGATTTCACTCCAGGTTTTATGCGAGGCTTAGTATCCTTGCAGAGTTCCATTGCAGACATCCATGTCTGTAGACGGATTCAATAAAGCCAGCTCTCATTTATTCTCTTCTTATTCATTAATACACTTTAAAAAACAACCCAGCTTTTCTCTTGAAAGACTGTGGTCTGTCATTATAACATGATTTCTTTTTGAAGCAGTTTTGTAAAAGCACAGTGAGGTACCTAGTGGACCTAAACTTAAATAAGGATGCTGAATATTGAGATGATCCAATTGGTCTTATACTCCTGTTGGAATAATTTCCAAAGCCCTTCAAATATTCAAGCACACTTGCACATTTGCACATTCTTGGTTTCTTGACTGCCTGAGCCAGTGCCCTATTAAATTAAGAATAGCTTTTTATATTCAAACCAGTGGATTTCAGATTATACCACACAGAACTTGACTAATCCGCTCCGTGTGGACACTTATTAAAAGATCAGAGCACAGCAAGAGACAAGATGCATTAAGAAGAAATGGGGGGGATAAGAGAAACTATTAAAGTCTGAATTATAGGAAAAGCTAGAAATAATAATAGCACAATTCATTGCTAAATGGCACTTGCATAGGCTTGAAGAACATGTGTTGGAATCATATAAATTAGATTTAATCAATATAGAAAATTTTACAATGAAGCTGAACTACTAACTTCTCATGATATTACACCTTACTTGAACACACTGTTTTCCCTTTGCTGAATAGGTTAAAACCAGCTGTGTTTTCTTCCATCCCATCTGGATCCTCAGTTGGGCTAATTACACTACTGATGCAGATATCAACAGAGCTGGGTCAGCTGAAGATCTGGCCTATCAACTACCTAGTTCCAATTGAAGTCAGAGGAAGAATGATGGGAGCTGCTTCATTTTCTCAGATTCAGAAACACAAGCTTTTGAAAGCATGTGCATTGTGAGAGAGGCGTACATTGTGTCCTCATTCAGACAGACTAAATTATACACAGTTCTGGCAGAACTGCTACCACTTTTGGTTTTACACTCACAAAATCTAAAGAAAAGTTGTAAGCGTGTGTAATTAAAACACTAATTACTTCCATGTGGCTCTGAGATACAATGAGGACACTTCATGCATGGAACAGCATTTACTAAAGGAATAATAAAACCTGAAGTCCAATTTATTAAATAAAGGTAATTCTGTACGAATAGAATAGAATAGAATAGAATAGAATAGAATAGAATAGAATAGAATAGAATAGAATAGAATAGACCAGGTTGGAAGAGACCTTTGAGATCATCATGTCCAACCTATCATCCAACACCACCCAATCAATTAAACCATGCAACCAAGCATCCTGTCAAGCCTCTCCCTGAACACCCCACCACCTCCTCGGGCAGCCCATTCCAATGGGCAATCACTCTCTCTGTGTAAAACTTGCTCCTAACCTCCAGCCTATTAATTCTAATATATATTATGTACAAATTACAACCCCTCCAATTTTATTATATGAAATAGAATTTGAAACATCAGACATTTAAACATTAATTGTGTAATCAAGAAAACAAAACAAAACAAAAATTATTGTCTGAATTCAAATAAAGAAGGTCTATTTACATAACCAGAAACTATTTCTCATTTATTAAACTCATTTATTGCATGAGTGAACTGTGTTTAGCTGGACACCTACCCGATATTTCGTTTGCCCTTGATTTTGCAAAGTTGCTTTGTAGCCCCAAAACTGAAATCAGAGCTACTTATTTCAATGAAAACTTTTCTGTTGTTACAATATGATACTTCATAAGGAAGCAAAGGGATATTATTCCCATAAAACTTTTAATAACAAAAGCAACCAAAATTCATATTGGCAATTGAGCACAAAACAAGAAGGACAGCATAATTCAGGATCAACATACTTGTAAGCCTGATTTTTCAGAGAACACAACATATTTTATGGTCTGTATGATCAAAATTCTGACAAACTAAGAAAACAGAAATTCATGTTCCTCCTTCAAAGCAGCAGAATTTCTCAACAAATCAGTTCTTTAACAGAAAAATGGTAAAATGTCTCTTAGCATACCAAAGTTAATTTCTATCCTGAGACAGAAAAGCAGGAAAGTGCATTTTAACCTCAAGCCTGTCAACAATTGAATAAAAGAGCTTCTTACAGTAGAAAATGCCCCAAATGCTTTTTGTGTGGGAACTGCACTGCTGGAAGTATGGGCATCTGTGCTGTTTGTAATGGAAAATATCCAGGTATTCTTTGGATTAAGCATTAGAGCAGTTTAGAATGTAGTTATGATAATCCACTGAGAAACCCTGGGTTTCCCACTGGCACAAGAGAAAAAACGCAGACTGCAAGCTTTTACTTGAGGAACCAAGCACCGCTTTGTGATATATTTCGGTTAAAATCATCCCTGCAAAAGTCACATGAAGCAAGTCAGATGAATGAAATAATAGTAGACTTTATAAAGTGTGGCTTTCTTCTAGTCATAGGAAAATGAATTATCATTTCTGAAACAGAAAGCAACCTTATTGTTTGCAATGCTATGAGGAGACACAAGGAAATGCTGGCAAGACCCTAGGCCGGAGTAAATGTTGCTTGAGCTTTGTGGCACACTACTTCATTGAGCAGTGTATCTCATGCAGCTGTTTCTCCTGTGAATTAAAGTACTAACACCAACAATTTTACTACTTCTTTTCAAAGCTGAGATGGGTTCTCTCCCATTCTTTCATGCTTTCAGAGCTGCAATTGCTCACTTGAATACACTTTTTGAAAACTGCTTTGCAGCCAGAGAAATGGTAAAACGGATGAGATAAATAAGGAAGACAAAACAAAGTAGGTGGATTTGATGCGCTCTCCTCTGAAAACATAGCAATAGAGCCAGGATCCTAATTTGACGCTAAAATCATTAATTAAGGATGCAAAAATCTCCCAAAGCTTTACCCACTAGCACAATGTAGAGACAGAATTTGCATGTGTTGTCACAGATATTATTCATGTCAAAATTCCCACCTAAACCTCTGCTTATTTTTTTTTTTTAAAGAGACAGTTGTGCTTCCTTTACTCTCCGGCAGCTCTGCAAAATTTCTGTGCAGACAGGACTTTTAATACTGCTGTTTGTTGCTATGACCTGAAAAAAAAATCTACAGACTTTGCAATATTGTTTCTGACAATTTTATAAATCATTTTGGCGCAAGCTGATTTCTATATTCCTGTAGTAGTTCATTTGAACATTGTAAACCTGAGGTAGTGTACAAGACTGCTACACAGTATCAGACAGTATCACAAAGGTTGGAAGAGACCTCAAAGATCATCAGGTCCAACCTGTCACCACAGACCTCATGCCTAGACCATGGCACCAAGTGCCATGTCCAATCTCCTCTTGAACACCTCCAGGGATGGTGACTCCACCACCTCCCTGGGCAGCCCATTCCAATGACGAATGACTCTCTTGGTGAAGAACTTTCTCCTCACCTCCAGCCTAAACTTCCCCTGGCACAGCTTGAGACTGTGTCCCCTTGTTCTGGTGCTGGTTGCCTGGGAGAAGAGACCAACCCCTTCCTGGCTACAACCATCTTTCTGGTAGTTGTAGAGGGCAATGAGGTCACCCCTGACCCTCCTCTTCTCCAGGCTAAACAATCCCAGCTCCCTCAGCCTCTCCTCATAGGGCTTGTGCTCAAGGCCTCTCACCAGCCTTGTTGCCCTTCTCTGGACACGTTCAAGTGTCTCGATGTCCTTCCTAAACTGAGGGGCCCAGAACTGGACACAGGACTCAAGGTGTGGCCTAACCAATGCTGAGTACAGGGGCAGAATGACTTCCCTGCTCCTGCTGGCCACGCTATTCCTAATGCAGGCCAGGATGCCATAGGCCTTCTTGGCCACCTGGGCACACTGCTGGCTCATGTTTAGGCAGCTGTCAATCAGCACCCCCAGGTCCCTTTCTGTTTGGGAGCTCTCCAGCCACTCCGACCCCAGCCTGTAGCTCTGCATGGGCTTGCCATGACCAAAGTGCAGCACCTGGCACTTGGACTTGTACACACTCATTCAGGCATGTTTATTCTTGTGTCATATCACAGAAATTTCAGGAAGCCATCCACATATGAAATGCAACTAATTTTATTTTTATTAGGTAGACTGTCCCTAGGTGAAATTAGTTATTTTAAAGATCCTTTTTGCTTTGATCCTTTCTAAAGGCAGATGGCTGTTTATGGCTTCATACACTACAATCACATTGAATTTCAAGCATCTCACCTGACATTAGAGAGAAATTATAGGGAGTAATGCCTCTAACTTGCTCTCTATAAATTGTTTCAATTTCATGAGTGCAGGAATGGTGTAATTAAGAAAAAATAACTTCTGGGGAAGTTAGTTCAAATGTTATCAAAAGGGTTTTGTCTGCAGGCTTCCATAGCTTTAATATTCTAATGGTTTTCTGGAAGTTTTTGACTAAATTAACAAATAATTAATATTTTTTAGGCAGATGCTGATTGACCACTACATCTCAGATAACTCAAGATGTGATCTTCTCCTAAAGAATAATATAGCAATGCAGTTCTTCATTAGATTGTATTATCTATATGGAATACCTAGCAAAAGAACTAAGACAGGATTGTTTGATTCAAACTATAGTCATTCTTGCAGAGACTCTCAGACCTTTCTAACTCTAAATTGCTTTAACACACTCCAAGTGCCTGTATCAGAATCTGTTCCAAGAGTGCTCAAGTCCTTCATATTCCTTGAGTCAATGCTCCATAACTATTATAGGCATCCAGTCTGCAGAACTGACTGACTTAATTCAGCAAAGTACTGCAAATGAGGTAGAAAATAGAGCTGAATCCCAAGACATTGAGTAAGAAGCAGTGCCTGGTTTCTGTTTATGAATCTTTCTGAGATAAACAATACATTTTTGAGATTCTGGGACATGATAATGCAAGATTTCAAAACACAGAAAAATCAGATGTCTGAAAAAAAGAGAGAGAGACAGAAGAACAAGTTGAGAGGACACAGCAGCAACAATAAAGGCCATTACTATCAAGTGCCAGCTATGGGGAGTGAGTGAGAAACTGCCTCTAAGTGATTACAGGGAGCAAGGAGCCTATTTCTTCCCCTAAAAGACAATGCAGTGAAAGAAGTGTTGAGAATGAGAGAGAAGATTGCAGGCCTTTGGGCTTTTATCATCTCAAATATTGCTTCTCTGAAGAATTCTTTAAAGAATTGCTGGATCTTAGTATGGTTCTGCATAAGCACAGTGGACATCCACAAGGCTGTGTTCTAGGATTCAGGGATTATGTTTCTGTTCAGAAACAAATCTTGAATCCATCTTTACATAGGCAAAAACAGAATTATATGGAGAAAGGAAAGAGAAGAACTTTACACAAAACAATTTTCCTTTTCTTTCCCTTCAGAGTAATAGAAATGAATGGGAAGTCATGGGTCACTTGTAGAGATCTGAGTGCAGTAAATGACTGGAGTATAGCTCAGAAGAATCAGCAAAATGCACAAAATTAATTCCATTTTGCATTCCCTATCACAGATTTAAACTCTGACTAGGTAAGTAAGCAGAAGAAATGTGTATTATTGTTCCTATTATTATAGAGTGAAAAAAGAGTCTTTCTTGTGGCATTAGGGCCACATTAGGGTCAGCTGGTCAAAGAGCCATGCAGATCATGCATTTATACTTTTAGTTATTAAATTCAATTATAAGATTATGTTCACTATTTTGTTAATATTGTTTTGCTACAGAACTATTTGATCTAATTATCAGAAAGGTCCAGTGTGAATATAAGGGGCATTAGCCTTTGAGATGGCATGAGTAAAGGGAAGACAAAACCCAACAATGAGTCAGAGGAAAACTCGAAACTCTGGTATGAAGAAAAATAAATGTGTGTTTCACTTGTAAGAGGACATGCAAATTAAGAGCAAGATTTCCAGAAGTGCTAAGGGATTTGAAGTGGTTTATCTTAGTACTAATAGGATGGCACTAAAATAGGTGCTCTGAAATAAAGAGCTGGATTTGTATGGGGGTTAAATTGGAAACTTTGTGTAATTTCTGTGCCTTATAAATATGCGTGTGTGGATTATTACAATAACATTAACACCAACACTGTAACATGGTAGTATATTTATATTTTCCACAAATAATTTCAGAAGAGAGACCTTGTGTTGAGCTAAAAATCATTTTAACAGATATTTTAATACCAGAAATATGTAATCATGTCACACAAATACAGTGTGAGCGCAGTAAGAACAAAGGTTGTCACAGTCCTTCTGAAATGGCTTTGTACATTTAGCCTTGTTCATTTCCAGGATTCTCAAATTTCAGATTGCACTTGAAAATTGAAATCCTCCATGTTTACCTGTTCCATACTTTCTGCTTGTCAGCTGATTTCTGTTGTTAAACTTAGTGAACAAATTATAATCCTAGTATCTGAATCTGAAGGACACCAGCTACATTCCACAGAAGAGGACTCACAGAGCTGGCCACCAGCTCAACACGCTCCCCAACTCCACCAAACCCTGTGTTTCATGGTTTATGGGTTAGACAGTTATGCTAGGGTTATGGAATAGATGAGATACAATGTAGATCAGTAGTTTACCATGATCAAGGCTGATCTCTGGAGTCAAAAGTGTAGGTGTTTAGTGACTCCAGAATGTGTTTACAACTCTTCATCCCTAAAAAGAGTACCTCTAGAAATCAGGCCCTAGATTTTCTCTGCTCGGAAATTGCTTGTATTGATATAAATTCACATGATGACTGATTTCACACAAAAATCTACACAGAAGTGTAATGCTTGGTCATCAGGATATTTGGAAATACATGTGAGTACATACATACGTATCCATGTGGCTGGCTGGCTGGTTAAGGAGAGAGCGAGACAGATGGTATATATAAAAACATACACCCTCACACTTGCACCACTCCCATACATACTTTGAATTCCTCACAAAGAAATTCACCATATAAAAAGACAGTTTGGAATTCTGAGTATGATTTTTGTTATATCTGGGGTAATAATTCACCTGTTCAGAATTTCGGGGGTTTTGTGTGTGTGTGTGTGCTATAACCCTGCTCTCATTGCAGCCTGTTTTAGAAGACTTCTTACAGAACTGATAAAATAAAAAAGCTTAGCATGTTTCTAGGTGCTGTTATTTAAAATCACAGGGTGAAATAGAATAGAAAGGAATTAACCAGGTTGTAAAAGACCTTCAAGATTATCAGGTCCAACCTATCACCCAACACCATCTAATCAACTAAACTATGGCACCAAGTGCCTCATCCAGTCTCTTCCTAAACACCTCCAGTGATGGTGACTCCACCACCTTCCTGGGCAGCCCGTTCCAATGGCCATCACACTTTTGAGACTGTGTCCTCTTGTTCTGGTGCTGGTTGCCTGGGAGAAGAGACCAACCCCCACATGGCTACAACTTCCCTTCAGGTAGTTGTAGACAACAATAAGGTCTCCCCTGAGCCTCCTCTTCTCCAGGCTAAGCAACCCCAGCTCCCTCAGCTGCTCCTTGTAGGGCTTGTGCTGCAAACCTCTCACCAGCTTTGTTGCCCTTCTCTGGACATGTTCCAGCAACTCAACATCTTTCCTCAACTGAGGGGCCCAGAATTGGACACAGTAGTACTCAAGGTGTGGTCTAACCAGTGCTGAGTACAGGGGTACAATGACTTCCCTGTTCCTGCTGGCCACACTATTCCTGATCCAGGCCAGGATGCCATTGGCCTTCCTGGCTGCCTGGGAAGGTGAGGGGAGCCGTGAGGGTTTTACTTTGCATGTCCCAACAGGGACCCGTATCCATTTCTTGCTGCATCTTGGGTCACCTCCCTCTGCTAGGGGAACCTGCAGGGACTGGTTACTCAAATCCAGCTCCCTTTTACATTCCCTTACAGTCCTAAGTCTGGCAAATTCCTTCAGTTCAGCCACTAGATTAAGCAGATAATCAAGCTGCTCACACCTAATGCAAGTGTTACATGCCAGTTGCCTGGACACCTGCCTGCTTATGTTCAACCTCAGTCTGGGTTGACACAGGTCTGTTGAAAACAGCTTTGTGGCAGGTTACCACCATCCCTATCCTGGCCACGTGACCAACTGGAGAACAATTTGGGGATGAGGCCATGGGACTCAGCACCTCCCTCCCTCTGGTGAAAACATGCCGCCAGCTGCAATCGAGCGAGAAGACAGCAGCTCTCTTGCCAAATGGCGGTCATGCAGCTCAGCTCTCCTGCATTTAAATTTCCCGTGGCTGATATCACCCTCCCAAGCAGGCACGTGAGAAGATGACCCTGCCAGTCCTTGCTGTCTGCCGAGGTCCTCCCACCCTAAAAAGCCCCAAAAAGAAACCAAATAGGAGTGCCTCTCAGCTTGAGCATGCCAGTCCTGGTCCTGAGCAGCTCTCTTGCCAAATGGCTCATGAAATAAATAGAATCTCTCTGTATTGCCTAGATGGAAACTTAAATCAGAATTATACTCAAAACTAAGACATGAAAGAAAGGGACTTGCAGACAGAATAAACAGAGAAATCAGGTCAGGAAAAGATGTGAGCTATCATTTCTATATTTCCTATTTCTAAGCTCTGGCTTTGGAAGATTTTGATAGCTGTTGTTTCTGAAGGAGGGCAATGGCCCCCTGGGAAGCGGGTGTTTTCTTTGGAGCATGCTTATATCAACCCACCACACACCTAAATATTTAAAAGGTAAGTACACAAGAGATAAAAATCAAAACGTTTACATTGCATAACCTAAAGAAATTACTATAAGCAGCTGGATGAGGCGATTATAGAATGAATCAGGTAGCTGAATCAGAGACCAAGCTTTCCAGTTGCAGGGGCCCAAAGGTGGAATTCACTTCAAGTTGTTTATATTCAGATCTAAATGCAGGCCTCAGATCTTCAAGAGAGCTTTTCTCAGAAATACGGGGGCAGAAAGAGTAAAATGTACACCCTAACTTCAAATTCCAAACATAGCCCAAAGGAAAAGACTCCAAGAGATTCCAATTTGGAATGATATTCATCTTACTTAGCTTTAAAGCTTTAAAAATGAGGTATCTAGTCTAAATCGCCACGTAACAGACAAGAGAGATTGGCAATATCTAACGTACATGAATGGATGCACCAGCCTTCTGTGCCCCAGCCTTTTATCAGGATAAAGTCTGTATCTGTATTATCACACCCTGTGTGCTGTTTCCACAGACAGCATATTCAAGTGTGGGGAACAAAAGGGAGAGATAGCATGAGGTTATCTGAAGTGCCAGAGAACAGCTAGGCTGCAGTATTCTGTTTTACGCAGACGCTTCATTTTCTCAGCAGACTCTCTCTGCTAGCCTAACTTGCTTTATGTTTCACTACATGGAAATATTTAAAAGACTGGAAATATTTAAAGGAAACACAGCTTAAGAGAACAAACTAGATTGTTATAATATCCTCTGCAACATTTTTCCAGGCACTCCTACAATTAGTACTAAAGAACATCTTCAAGGAGACAGGAAAATACAAACCCAACACTTTAACACATACCTATCTTCTGCTAACACAGAGATCAAAAGGAACAGAGTCAGAAACAGAACACTGCTTTACAGAAGTCTTCTCATGGCAGTGTTCAACTTTGTGTTGAACAGAGTAATGACTCTTCTATTGTTTGTAATTCACTTGAAGTCATTACTAATAAATCTCTGTAAATCAAAGACATTGGAATAACTATCATGGAATGCTAAAGAATTGTCCAGCGATGGGTTTCAAGTTTTGGTACTGATTTTAGTAGACCCAGATTAATTTTTAATGGACAAGAAGATATTCTGGTGAATAACTGCTACTGCTAACTGGGTCTGTTCCTTGTCTACTATTAAAAGTTGAGGGGGAAGAAAGTATGTCCAGAAATTGTCACTAAATATGGCCACATTAAAGCATCTTTAGGAAAACTTGTGGATCTACCAAATGAGCTTGAACAGTCAATACTGCAAGAGATCTATTTCCCCACCTTACATGAATACTACATCCCTGTCTCCATCATACAACCAAGCACTCAAAGTTTGTTTATGAAACTAGTTTTGCTGTCAGGAAATGCAGCGGTATATTACACAGCAGTGATTTAAGGTACTGATCTGTGAAGTTGCATGATGAACCATCAAAGGCATCAAAATGAATGAGGAAGGTAAACAGCCTTATCACCCAAGGATCCATGGCACAGCTAAATTAGTCACCCAATGAGACTGCTTCTGTAAAACAGGAGACAAACAGCACATCCTCTGGCCAAACGTTTGAACTCATTTCCCACTCTGCCAGCATTTCTCTATTCACACCCTCCCTCTTAAGCTAGCCTATTCAGGAAAAAAGCCTTTTAATGTAAATTCAAATCTTGTCCTCTATCATGAGTTAACAGAAATAAAGTATCATCATCAGAATTTTAAGGTGTGCCGCACATTTTATGAGAGGCCAACGTTTCTTGGAGAAGATCAAAAGCTCTATGCTTACAAGTACATAAAAATTAAATAGCTGTCTTATTTTTCCCTCTAAAACACATAAAATCCCTATAGATACACTATGTAATATCATCACTATTCATAAACTGAATCCAGTGCTAAAACAGTGGCGGTGTTTTGGACTATTAGCATGTAAGGGCAAGATGGGAAATTGTTACTTTTATTGTACTAGCTCAAATTAATGCCATAGAAATAGGTCAGTATCTCAGGGGGGAAAAAAGTTAAAAACCATTATCTAGAGACTTCTTTTTTCTCTGTCTCTAGAATTTTTTTGGTTTTTCTCTATTTGTGCTTATTATAAGATGGATGCCTGTTCTTTTGTAGTTCTTATATTGGTGACAAAGTTTCCCTATCAAATGCTATATTCTCCAATGATATATAAATATATTCCTAGGATTTTTGTACCTTGAAAATTACTATAATACAGAAAACCCTTAGGTAGCAGTTATCTCAATGTGTAGTCAGGTTAGTATTGTTTAAAAAAATGCTGAAAAGAGAAAAAAAACATTATTATTCCAGTCAAACATTACTTGCTTGCTATTGTCACTCAAAGACTCTCATCTTATCTGTGCTGTGTTTAGCACCTGTGCTCTTGCTCAGAAGTCTAAGTCTGCAATTGCACCCATATTGCCTGGGGAGATAGAACTTGAAAAGCAGTTATCCTTCCTACTTCATTCCTGCCCGTCCTTCTGTGACCAAGGTTCTTTGCTAGGAATGCCAATGCAGACTACAGTGACCACAAAGGAAAAATGAAAAATAAAGTCATGAGGTAGCATGACTACAGAGATGTTGCTGATGTGCCTGAAGAAAAGCTGTGGATTTATCAGAATGTATTTAAAATGAATAGTTCCTATTCTATGGCAGCATTGCCCATATTTCTGAGGTATATTTAGTACATCCTCTCAGAGACACTAAATTACATGCCTCCCAAAGATGTTACTGTTAGAAGAATACAACTTTCTAAGCACTGGCATGCTGAGCTGCATACTTTGTTCTCTGTCATTAGGGTATGACAGCTGAATACAGATATTTCAGTTGCAGCTGCTTCCCTTTTCTAATCTCTTTTGCTAAGATTAAATGCTTTTAAACAAAGCATTGATGGCTCTGTTGGGTTAAAAAGTAATGTATCTGTTTTGTTTTCTTTACTGTGAGAGCTTTGAGGTCCAATGCTCATAACTACACAGTACTGTAAGGGTTTCTATAATACCAGGTATCTTTTGTTTCCTTAGGATCCTCAGAATGATAAAGAATGATGGACATAATGGATGTTCATGAACAAATATAACAGAATCACAGAGTTTATTGAATTAAATGTTTTTAAACTGACAAACCTGAACCTGGCATTCTGCTGATCTAAGTCAATGCAGATTAACTGAAAACAGTGGTCATGCTCTGATTTTCACTGGTTGAAGCCCTCTTTCAAACTGCAATAGAGTGTGTGTGGGAGTTATATCTGTAAATGAATTAGTGGCTTATCAATAAAATAGTTTAAGTAGCTGTACCTTCTGCATCTTCAGTAGATCATTTGGCATACCAGTAAGAGGAGGTTTAGGGCTGTTCCATCATAGTAATTTGCTTTATCAAAGTCTCTGAGTCAGTATGTGCAAACAGTAATTAGGTTAGGTCCATTGCCCAAAAATAATAATTTTGAAAATAAGGTAAATACAAAAAAGGAATTTCTTAACCATAACAAATAAATAGTAATATAGTGGCACAGCTACTTAAGCATCTCCATAAAACTCCCAAGTTATTGTTAGGAGTCTCAAGCAAGACCTGCAGCCTCCAGCTGATCCAGCAGAAATTCAGCACCTGTTGCTCAGCAGAGAGGCAAAGGACTCATCCCAGGGTGATATCATAGCCCTTTGACTGTTTTAGTCCAGGAAGTCAGTTAGACTTCAGTAGACTTTGAATTCCATCTGCTCAGCAATTCACCCTTTGTGAATTTGTTCAGTCTACTAAGAATATTCTTCCACAGAGCTTTTGAGAAGAGGTCAATACATATTGGGATCTTTAGATTTTGATCATAATTTTGCATGTAAACTGTGCCACTGCAAATGATGAATCTTTCCACCTAATTGAAATAGTGGGGTTTTTCAGCTGTTTGCCCATACTGGATCAGAATTAACCAAGGAAACTAATTTTCACAGTTAGACATTGGAATATTCTCCCAAGGGAAGCAGTGATTTCTTCTACATTGATCAGTTTTAAGACTCAGCTTGACAGGGTGGTGGGTCATCTCATTTAAACTACACTATCACCTAGAAAGGGTACAGATAATCCTTGGTGTCTCTTCCAACCTGGCATTTTTTGTGATTCTGTGATTTAAAATCCCACAGTTCTGATTCAGTTTAAGCAAACTTAATATCTAGCTGGCAGCATTTTGGGAACTAGGGAAAAAAAATAGTGGAGCAAGAGAATTCTAGGTTTCCTTGAACATTTGTAACTACTTGTCCTGTTATTTTCAAGTAGGAACTGATAATGGGCATTTTCTTGTCAGCAAATAACTATCATTATCAGAACCAAATGCTGTTAAACACGGGTACCTTTGATCCTATCCTTTGAGAATGGTGGTAAGCTTAGGAGACCAGAACTCTGAAAGGTGAGATGGATTTCCACTGTACTAGGCTATACTACAGTGCAAAATAAGACAAAAAAAATTAAAGTTAAAAACAGCCTCCTGCTGACAGTGTTTGGCATCCACTCCATGTAAAGTGAATGCAAAGGCTTTCCAAGAGGCGGCACAATAAAAAGTCAGAACTTGTGGATCTGATACCTAAGCAAAATGCTAGGATGCTACTTGAACTTCTGCAACTTCAACTTAATTTTTTTTTTTTAAGGGACTCCTCTTCCATAACACCAACATTCAGATTCTGTATAACACAGGCCTTCCTAATTTATTAGTTTAATGAGATCTGTAATAAGATTTGATATAGCTGATAGCAGAGGTATTTAATCACAAAGAATATTTAATAGAGAACTTCACAGAGGGCAATAGAAATTATCTTCAGCTCTTAAACATGAGGAGTATAAAATAAAGGACTGCTAAAAATGGCAAAGTTATATAGACAGTGAGCAATATCACAAATATCATCTGATCAGATGAGAAATAGGTATCAGAATACAAATTGCCCTCAGGGTTGGATTTAAAGAAAATATAGATTTATTTTGTGCTGCTCCAAGGGAAGGAAGAAAGATCTCAATGTAAAACTATTTTTTTTTAGCCAACTCTTCTTTCTAGTCAAATAACAAATTGTGTCAACTTTGCTAGCAGCTCCTTCTGGCAGTGGAAATGAAGAAAAGAGAAAAATTATTTAAAAAAAAAAAAAAAGAAAGAAAAAAGAAAATAGGAAAATCTTACTGTCAGTCTCCTTTCCTCCATGTTTCTACTTGTATTAGGTAGAACTAGCAGCTAATCTTCAAATGTTGCTATGAGCTTGTTACACGCTAAGCAAGAGAGATGAATTGTGAAAGACCTTTTTGATCTTACTGCCAGGAGTTCAGAAACATTCAGTTGAGCAAAATGTATGCACAAGGGGAAAAAAAAAAAACCAGCCATTATTTTCAAGGGATGACTCTAAGCAGAAGCACTGTGAACGTCTTGGAAAAAGGCAAGCCACATCACAACACATGGGTGGAGAGCAAGCGGTGGGGAGAAGCTGCTGAGCATAGACCTATGGAAAATGCTTCCAGTTGGGGTTTCTTTTTTTGCAAACCAGCAGAATTTTGCACTTTCCCATGTACACAAAGCACCAAAATATTTGTTCTGGAAAAATTCAGCTGTTTTTCAAATAATGATTTGTTTTTTTAACAGGTATAAACTATTCTACATACAGAACACAGAGCTGATTGTTGGGTAGTTGGTTTTTTCCCCTCTCTCTCTTACATGCTTTGCAACTGTACAAAGAAAATGCTACTTAAATAAAAAAAGTTTGATGAGCAAGGGAAGAAAGATATTTGCCACTGACAATACATTTCTAGCAAATATGTACTTCACCTAAGATATGTTTTTAAACACAAAAATGAAGACAGGCTGAGGGAGGAGAGGTTGTTCAGCCTGGAGAAAGCTCTGGAGTGACCTAATCATCACCTTCCACTATATGAAGGGGGCCTGGAGAGGGACTGCTTACAAAGGCCTGCAGAGATAGGTTGAGGAGCAACGATTTTAAATTAGAGTAGATTTAGATTGGATGCTAGGAACAATTTCTTTACAACAAGGATGGTTGAGCACTGGAACAGGTTGCCCAGAGAGGTGGTGGGGCCCCATCTCGGGAGATATTCAGGGTGAGGTTCAACAGGTCTCTGGGTGAACTGAGCTAGGTGAGAAGGTCCCTGCTGACTGCAGGGAGGTTGTTCTAGATAACCTTCAGAGGTCCTTTCCAACCTAGGATTCTACAAAAGTATTCTAACAATCTTTGAATAATGAAAGAGTAGTGGAATTAGAAGTACTTGAAAGTCTCTATTAATCTGCTTTTGCTCTAGATTCACTTTTCCTTCATGTTTTTCAGCTTGGTAAGTCAACACAAAGCACAAGTTATACTTGTTCTATTGTTTAACAATCCATTCAAAAATAAGACTACATTTCATGTTTTATGCACATAGAAGGCCAAGGAAATTCCCACAGAACAGTACTAATGTTTCTTTTACTGATGTGCTAAAGGGAGTTGTATATAGCTAAAAGTCTGGCAGTAAATTCCTCTTTGTAGAACTCAGCTTTCTGGCTATTGCTGAAACAGTTTTGACACCATTGACTCATCCCTGGGCAGGTAGGGAATATAATCTTACCATTTCTGAAACAGAGCACAAGCTTACCAAATCTCAGAAGTATTATTTTCAGAGATTCTATACAGGTTCTCATACATCACACTATTTTGTCCTTGTGTGTTTTTCAGGATATCTTTCAAAAAGTTAATATGGTATTTCTGCCAAAAGAGAACCTTTTATATTTGATTGCCCTATGGGGAAGGTTCTTTCCTTGGATATGGTCATGGGTGGGGTTTGTATATGTAGAAACCTAGCCCCTCAATTTCTCATTCTCAGGCTAGAAGTATGATTTAGTACATTCTTAATTTGACTCTTTGGCAAAAGAAATATCCACATTAAAAAAAAAACACCAAAACTTGTGATAAAAATAAAAAGCCAAATCTTCTACCCTTCCTCTCCCCTTTGTGCTCTATTAAAACCAGTGTTTTGCTGGCTTATAAAGTAGTCTTTATTTTCTTATTTTCATTTCTCTAAGAAATGCAAATGTAGATTGTCACTCGAAATGGTAGTCAACTCACCTAATTTCACCTAAACTGTATGTATGCATTGCAAACCAGGCACTGAGCATCCCTCTGTAAATACTGTAGTGAGAAAAATACTACCTTCAGGGTTTGTGCAAGTATTTCTAGGTCCCTAAGTGATGCCTTGCATAATCCCAGATTTTTCCTCTGCAGAAATTTAACCCAACTGTGAAAGCTCTTCCATGACACAGATACAATTTGGATAATTTCTCACACTGGCTTATTTACCAGCTTTATCTTAAGGTTTCTTTCTGCCATTTTTCACTACAGGTTTATTCTTGTTTCCTTAGACCCCCTTCTTCGCTTTCAGCAATAGCTTCCTTTCAGGAGTCTAGCTAGAGAGCCTTTGTGTACATGATGCAATTGCTATGGCTTCTAACCTATACAAATGCTTACTTATGGCAGACTGCACAGATTCATAACAGGCTCTCGTGATGAGCATCTGAATGATCCACCAAGAGAAGCAATCTCAATATTTGCCCTCCTAATATTGTAGGACACAAACTAGGAAACTATGCAGACCCACTCAAGGGAAGGCCATTCCAACTTATCATGTCAGGTCTCTGAAAGATCTTTTAGGCATGGTGGCACCATGCATGACTCTAGGCTAGTTACTTGTTTTTCTACAAAGCTTACTTCAAAATTAAGGAAGCACATAGAATAAAATACATTTTCAGATCAACAGGGCTATTACATGATGCAAAGCATTCCAGCTAAGTCTTTGTAGGAGCAGCCCAAGGTATTATTCAGTTTGCTAATAGGAAACATGCTGTACAACCCCCAAAAATCAATCTTCATTTCCAATTCCATTTTATATTCTGAACTCTGGATGCCATCAGATTTTCATATCAAAGTTTATGTGGCTGTTTTGTAGATCAATATGAACATGAGAACATTGGCCCAAATAACAGTAAGGAAAGGTTTGACAAGTGAAAAGCCGGCAAAGCTAACCAAGGACACTCGTTACTTCACTTATAAGATCAGTTTGACAACAAGGTTTGTTTGTGTTTAGTAGCCATGCCTAGTTAATTCCCTTCAATTAGTAACTGTAGAAACTTCAGTTTGATTTTTTTGTTTAAATCATATTACAAAGTGATTTAACAATGCTTGTTGCCACTTAGGTCTTTCAGACATGCAATTATGGAAATCCACCAAGCACAGCTCTGACTATATTTTCTTGGTTGAAATCACTGCTAAAAAGGATGAATGTACTTATGGACATCTGCTGCTCCTGGCAAAACATTCATTTTTAAAATGAAATGTGTGTCAGGTAACTTGTACAACAGTTTCACTATACCTGATTTCAGGAAGTTGGCATTTCAATTTTTTTCTTATTGTTTAGTAACAAAGTAAATGAAGGATGGAGTGAACATGAAATTAAGAATACAAATTAGGATATTTCCCAGTACTGATCTCATTTCAAAACCACATGATTTCTGAAATAAATTTTCTACTTGAAAGTTTCCTTCTCAGTTTTAAAGGGGGAAAAAAAATCAGCCCTGCTTTTAGGGGTTGTAACCTATTCCTGCCGTTGTCCATGTTTCTCTGGAAACAACAAAAGCAAAATACTGCACAAACATACAAGGACTTAAATCCCCATGTCCTAACAGCACCAATGTACAGAATGATCCAAAGCCAACTACTATTTGTGTCACATCTCTACAGTATGAATCACAGAAATAAGAAAAGACTCAATGGGTGGTCATTCAATTAGTAGTAGAAAAGGAAGTGGTAGTAGTAGTGTGTACATATTGCCTTGAAAAGTACCAAGATAATATCTGAGTACAGTCTAAACTAGGGAGACAATATAATGAGAAATGCAGATAGCCTTTGAATAGAACACTTGCAAATAAATGAATTGAAAATAAGGCATATTTCACATAAACAATCCCTGTTCTTTTTCTGTTAACTGTTCTAAATTGACACATCTTGCCAGATTAGAGCAAGATTGTTAAATTTGCAAAGATATTAACAGCAAGAAATTCTGTGTAGGTGTTTACTGCCGCTTGTAGCTTTCATTTTGGGAACAGTGAGAGACCATTGAGACTGGACTATAGCCATATTTCTCTGGAGTCCATGAATTTCACATTTTGCTGTATCTGTAAGCAGTTGAAAAAAAATCAAACTTCCAAGCTGCCCTATCTTTTGCATTTGAAGCTATATCACTGAACACTTTTTTGTTGCTGTTTTGTTTTCTACTTTAAAGAACTTGTACAGGTAATAATAATCCTGGGTATTCCTTACTGATTTTGCATGTTCTGTAAGTGTTCTAACGCAGTATTTCTTGATTTGATGATGGCAGCAGGCATCACCTACAGTACAACATCTGGTGAATCGGTCGCTATTACCCCAGTGCTGCATTACAATTCAGTCCAAGGATTTTGTCTTCGTTGCACAAAGTAAATGTTTCTTGCTGAAAAATTACCTATCTCAAGCCAAGCACCCTGTGTTATCACTGAATCACAGAATGTGGAAGGGACTTCTTAAGATCATCCAGTCCAACCCCCCTGTCAGAGCAGATCACACAGGAACACATCCAGACGGGTTTTGAGTATCTCCAGAGAAGGAGACTCCACAACCTCCCAAGGCAGCCTGTTCCAGTGTTCTGCCACCCTCACAAGGAAAAAAAATTTCCTCATGTTTCCATAGAACTTCCTATGCCTCAACTTCCACCACTGCCTCTTGTCCTGTCATTGGGCATCACTGAGAAAAGCATGGCTCCATCCTCTTGGCACTCACCCTTTACATATTGATAAAAATTAAAGAGGTCACCCCCTAGTCTTCTCTTCTCCAAGCTAAAGAGCCCCAGCCCTCAGTCTGTCCTTGTAAGGAAGATGTTCCACTCCCTTAGTCATCTTTGTAGCTCTGCACTGGACTCTTTCAAGCAGTACCCTGAGGTCCTTCTTGAACCAAGTGGCCCAGAACTGGGCACAGTATTTGAGATGCAGCCTCACCAAGGCAGAGTAGAGGAGGAGGAGAACCTCTCTCAACCTACTGAACACAACCCTTCTAATATGCCCAGAATGGCATAGGGCAAAAATTCATTACAACTTTCCATAACAGGCTATGTTCAGCATGCTCATCTGCTCCCTGGTTTTCTGAGGGAGGAAATGGGGAAGTCTGCTAGCAATAGTCATTATAGTCATTATAGTCCATAATGAAAGATTGTGCTGTGCCACCTCTAATTCAACCAACTCTGTCATGACAGCAGAGATGGACATCCAGCCAACAGAAAAGAGAGAAAAATGTAACTATGGGAACAGAAGGAGATGCTTGACTGTAACAGCCACTCTTAACAGCCACCATAGACAGGACACCCAAGAAAGGAGTCGTCCTCAGGGAACGCAGAAAATAATATAAGGGAATCAGAGAACCATAGAATGGTTTGGGTTGGAAGGGACCTCCAAGTGTCGTCTAGTTCAACCATCCTGAAATGAGCAAGGACATCCTCCACTACATCAGGTTGCCTAGAGCCCTTTTGAGCCTGACTTTAAATATCTCCAGGGATGGGAACTCAACTATCTCCCTGGGCAACCTTTTCCAGTGTTCCACTATCTTCATGGTAAAGAACTTCCTCCTAACCTCCAACATAAATCTCATCTTCTGTAATTTCAAACTATTGCTTCTCAGCCTATCATTACAAGCCTCTGTAAACAGACCCCCCTAGCCTTCTTGCAGGCCCTTTTCAGGTACTGGAAAGCTGCTATTAGGTCTCCCTGGAGTCTTTTCTTCTCCAGGCTGAACAACTCTAGCTCCCTCAGCCTGACGTCATAGGAGAGGTGGGGCTGGCTTCTTTGAAGCTTGGTTTTGAAGTCCTTTTTATGATGATGTAAAAGGATGAGTCCACTTCCATGTCAACAAGAGAAGCTTAAGACTCTTCATTTTATCCTGTGTTTCTTCATCTTCATGAATCTACCTTTGATAATACTGATCATTGACCTCAAAGTAGTTCAGACATTTGTGCACAAAAGGTGCCAAAGCATTAACAGGGAAAAGTGATAATATTCTATATGGTCTAATTTTGTTTCTGAAAAAGCTACTAATCCTATTAAAATAATTTGGCTGGCCTTCACTCTCTATGTTAATCTGCCTGGCTAGCAAATGACTTTGTGGTAGCTGCAAAATGCCTGTCTTTCGACCTATACTAGTAACACCAATTAACACAGCAAGAAACAGAAATATTTCTACCATGCACATAATCATTGCAAGGCAACCACACTCTTAACTGATCAGAATGAAAAATTATGCCTAATGCTGTGTGAGTTTCTACTCTTCAACACTGAAAAAAATAATAGGTGGAACGTGTTTTTAACTGTTTTGCAAGCAAGAAGAGCTGCAATCTTATTGGGAAAACAAAAGCCTAAAACTGTATTTGTCAGAGAGGAAAGATGTGTGAGATGTAATATCTATTAGCTTCTCTTTAGCATCTTCCTCACACTAGGGAACTGTATAATAAGCAACAGCTAAGGAGAGATCAATATTTTCTTCTATGGATTTTCTGTATTCATAGGGATGGGTACTGATTGATTGATTTGTTGGCATCATGAGACAAAAACAATTTAAACTGAAAAAAGCCCCAGCCTAATGAGGACTGAAGTCTGTGTGAAAGAAGAATGGAAGAGTAACACCAAAACAAGAAATAGATACCTGTCAGCTCCTGTGACCTCACTTTAATAATGTTATGTGTGCATGGACAAGGACAATAAAGAAAGGATTACTAAAGTTAACTCCCCAAGGTAAAACAATCATATTAAAATATTTCAGTCATTGCAGAGTATAAGAGTGACTACTTAGCTGAGGTACTGTTGAAGTGCCATATATTCTTCTCCAGTTTATAAACTAAACAGCTTTATTTTTATTTCTTTGTGCTTGTGAGTGAGTGTTAAAGAGCTGATTATTCAAGATTCCACACAGCCATATTAAGGCAATGCAAGAATACGCAGCAAGTCAGTTCAGCACCTGATACCTTCAGAACCTCCAGAAAATAAGTGCTTTTCATAAATATTAAAGCACATACAGACTGCTCCTTTCCTACTCCACATCAAATTCTATGCACCACACTATGAACTTCTTTGCTTCTTAGCCACAGTTAACCACCTCAGCAACTGTTAAACAGAAAAGCTACACCTGGGGGGAAAAAAAAAAGAAGGAAAAAAAAAAAGAAGGAAATAAAAAAAGCACAGAGAGAGCTTTCACAAAAGCATACATGAATGAAGTTTAAAAATGCTATCAGTCATAAACTAGACTGCAGATAAACTCATCTCAGTGCCATTTTACATGTGAAAAACTAGTTATTTATTCTTGTTGGATACTGGACAGTCTTTGGACACATATTTTCTCTACACCCAGGTCTGGGCATCCCTTATCTCCACCACAGGTCTCTCTTGTCAATCCCGGCTGTCTGATACACAGAGAGCCTTTTGAGATGAATGAAGGGGCAGAGAATGAGCAACAAAGATCTTCAGGGCAGATAAAATTTTTAAATATCAAGCTAAAGGAAGGTGAATCTGCCCTGTGTGACTGGGTGGAAGATTTCAAGCTCTATGTAACTCTCTGAAGGATGAAGACAGGTCTGAGCTTTATTTGTCATCACTGCTTTTTAAAGCAAACTGAATTAATCATACTTAGAGCCAAAACATGCAACCTCTATAGACTGTCTAGTAAAGTGCAACAGCTATTGCTGTCCAGCACAGACAGTGTAGAGATCCACTAGTATCAAATCGATAATAAAAATTGCAAATGGTGTGAGAGTCTAGAGCCTAATACATAGTTGTTCATTTAGTCTCAAGTGCTCTTTGCAGAAAGGAATCAAGTCACATAACACTTAGGCTTCACACTAAAGTAAATGTTCTTGTCTTTTGACTCCTGGTCGTGAAGCAGCAGAACCAAGATGTTTATAATGAGTAGTGCTTTCATCATGCAGGATTACCCCCTCTCCCTCCTCCTTGTGAGTTCTCATTTGTGTGCTCTCTAAGATCAAGTATATTTTCCTATTATATGACAGAAACATCTAGGAAACCCTCATAAGAGTTCATCTCTTGTCATCACTGAGCCTATCCTAGTGTTTCATACAGACCTCCCCTGTTCATAGCTGCTATAAAGTATGGCAAGCTCTGAAGGACACAAAAATCAGACCACCATCTGAAAACACCATTGCAATACAGATTAGAAAGTTTGCTTTAAAGAGTATCCCTTTATGTGATTCAGTTTGCCTCAAAGCTTTGTAGTTATGTAAAAGCTCTTTTCTTCATCTAAGTACATTCCAGTGAAACACCAGAGTCTGCAGCTCATCCTCTGTAACTCACTACTATTAACCAAAATGTTAGTGTGAATGACCAGGAAACATGCCATCACTCACCATTGATACAAAGCCACCTCTGTCAGGCTCCATGGGCTTGCAAGGTCCCAAAGAGGCCATTTTCTCATACCAAAGTATGAAACATTAAGAAATGTCTCAGGAAATATTCAAGCTTTGTTGATCATTTGTGTAACAAATGGTATACAGACAAGAGATAGTTCTTGCTTACAGATGCCCTGTTTGGCTGATGTACACTCACAAGTGTTTATGAAAGATACAAGGGCCTGTAACTCCCACATAATTGTGGAGTCACATCCTGCAAGAGGAGTGTGAACTCATTAGCCTTAATAATTCAGTTAACTCACCTGAGGATACACCTGGTCATGACTGCCAGGCAAATTTGAGAAGTCCATTCCCAACTCTGTCAGTATTCCACTTTTAATTTCATTTATCATGTATCTCTCAGGAGGTTTTTAAGTGATACTTGTCAAAAGCTATGCATGGAAGTCCAAGGAAACCAGGTAGACAAAACCATGTACAACCTCACATAAAATGTCACTGATTCCTCAAGAGCAAATGGTGATGATAATTCCTTAAAGTATTTTTTTTCTTTACAAATATGGACCTCTGTTTCTTCTCAAATAATTTTCAATTTTCTTAGTGTAATAAACTTCCCTTAGGATTTATCAAGAATAATGATAACACCTCATGATTGTTTTTACCAATCTAATCCCCATTTACTACTACTTTAATCAGGAATCACACAGAATCCTAGACGTTGGCAAGGGATTTTAGAGAAAAAACTTTCAACAGAAATAAGAATGCTGACAGATCTCAGACACAGACAGACCTTTCTGCTGCAGACAGATCTCAGATCTGAAATGTCATACACAATTACCCCAGAGACTTTGACTATGACACTCCAAATAACTCCCAGCGTTACGCAAGGTCTCATCTTGCCCCTGACAACTCTCAGGACATGATTTCAAGGAAGCACAAAATTCGTCTTTCACAAGTACTGGATAAGATGAAAGCCATAACTTAACACAGAAAAGAATCACAACATCCATTCTTACAACTAATGCAGGAGAATGCAAACTGTTAGGAAACATACTAATAATGTCTCACTATGCGGGCTATCTGAAGATTTCCAGACTATTTTTCATTCAGTCCATTTTTGGGGACCTAGTAACCCATGCTGGCGTATTTTCTAACTCCCACTATAGAAAGGCAAGAGGGTTGGTTAACATTGTGATTAATATATTAATCTCACCACAAAGGGCACTATAACCTGGGCTTTGTTTTAGAAAATTTGCACTACCAGTTAAAAGGATCACTTGTTATATAAATGGACTTTGTGCTAAAATTTATATTTATTGTGTAAAATTGTGATCAGGAAGTCCAGCAATAGTCATTATACCCATTCTCTGTTTTACAAGCAGTCCTAAGGCTAGGCACTAAGCCAAATATACAATTCCTGTATAGCTGAGGTGCCTTTGCAGAATCACGGAATGGTAGGTGTTGGAAAGCACCTCTGGAGATCACCTAGTCCACCCCCACTGCTAAGGCAGGTTCACCTAGATCAGTTTGCACCGGAATGCATCCAAGTGGTTTTTTAAAATCTCAGAAAAGGAGACTCCACAAATTAATTGTGTAGACTGGTCTAGCTCTCCATCACTTTCAAAGTAAAGAAGTATCTCCTTGTGTTTAACTGTCTTCTGTGTTCTAATTTGCACTCATTGCCCCTTACTCTGGGCATGACTGAAATGAGCCCAGCCCCATTCTCTCTACCTCCTTTAGATTATTTATATGCGTTGAAAGATTGTCTCTCAATCTTCTCTTTTCCAGGCTAAAGAGCCCCATGTCTCTCAGCTTCTCCTTGTAAGAGAGATGCTCCAGCCTCCTAATCACCTTTGATACCTTCTTACCTTTGATATCTATTTTTAGCTTTGATATCTATTCTTATCTTTAAATACAGTCTTGCTTGAATCAGTTGTGCATATAGGAGGAAAACTCTTAGATGCATTGTGCAGTTCTGAGCAACAGAAGTAAATTTACCTGCTGTAAACCTATCCTTTGTCTTGACTAGTTGTCTCAGTTTATTTTGTCTGGCTTTCACTAATTAGCAAATCATTAGTCAGGCAAATCAGACAAAACGTGCTGTATGTATTCCTAAGAAGGGCCTGACACTGCACATCCCATGTTTACATGGTTTCTGTTAAGTACCTGAAATCCACACTGACCTTATGACTAGGACATGAGTCTTTTTGATGCAAAGGGCTTTATGAACCATGAATAAAAGGGTTTTTTTCTCCATAGCTATACATCTTTTAATAAGGAATTATAGTTACAATCACACACAAGTAAGTTTCCTTTCTATTTCCAATTCTTTGTTCAGAGGTCTTAGTTCTGTTAAATACTGTCACTTCCATGGTTTCTTGCACACATTTACTACTGGTTACCATTTACCTTTAAGCAAGGTGGTATGTGATTAAATCAGCAGCTTAACTCTAATCCTCTGAAGTGAAACATGAATAAAGCCCTTAAATATATTTTGCATATAGACACAGGTGGTGGCACTTTGAAGTCTGGCCCCACGTATCCAATGGATACACAAAGACAGATAACATGCAGGATTCTAGACATAATGGATTATGATGGATATTTGAAAAAGACTTATTTCATGTTATAAAAATCCTGTTCAACTGACATAACAATTCTGCACGAGTTTCCATAGCAAAATAAAACACAACTAAAGCAGAGGTAGAGCAAGAAGAGATTGCTGGCTTCTGCTCAGTAAAGCATGAAGTCTTTTACATGCATAAAGTGCTGTCATAGTCCTAAGGAAGAGACAAAAATAGACAGAAAAGTTAAAAATGGTATCTTTGTAGCATCAGATTTTATGGAGCCATAAAATGTAATCATTTCAAAAAGTTCTAACTTTGTTTGTCAAGATGAACACTTTCAGCATTAACCCAGGTACTAGTCTTTGCTGCAACTACTTAAACAAGATAAATATTTTTTATTAGTTTACTGGAATACTCTAGACTGGAGGGTAGGTAAGGATGTATGCATACACCATCATTGATTTGATCTGTTGTAAAGTTTCTCACAGGAGACCAAAGGTTTATACATTCTGTAGAGGTGATAGCACTCTATGTCCATTATGCTTCTGCATAGTTATGGCTGTTTTACATGATACTTTAAGTTGTTATTGGATTAAATTCTGACCAGATGGTTACAGGGAAAGACAATTTGCATAATGTCACAAATTACAGCTGTGTCAGTTTCTGGTTTGTAAGTTACTTTATGTTGTATTTCCTTCATGAAAATCATAAAATCAGCGTGGCATTATTGTGCTTAAGACTGAAATCCCAAATAAAACCATTATTTGCACATCTACAAAATATTCTGTCTCCTGAACTTTTGCTTCTGGTACACAATTATCTTCAGCAAGACTTTGATTATCAAATTGGATTTAGGTAAATCCTCCAGACTATAAAACAGCTGGTATGTGCACTTAGTCTGAATACCAATTATGGGCAAAAAAGTTTTCACTAGGGGATATTTTTTACATAATTCATTGCCAGTTACCACCAACTTCTGATTACTGATTCAGGCACAGGAGGTGGGGGCAGGGGGGAATCATAGAATCACAGAATGCTTTGAGTTGGAGTTCATTTAGTCCCACACCCCTGCAGTGACCAGGGATGTCTTTAACTAAATGAGGTTGCTCATCTAACCCAACCTTGAATGTTTTCAAGGATGAGGCATCTACCTGGGCAACCTGAGACAATGTTTCACCACCATCACTGCTAAAAAGTTCTTCCTTTTGTCTAGTCTAAATCTCCTGTCTTTTAGTTTGAAACCATTACTCCTTGTCTTATCACAACAGGCTCTCCTAAAAACTTTGATCTCATCTTTAATGTGGATCTCACATGAATTGCAGTCCCACGGCTGGCATGCATTGCCCATAGGCTGCAGTCCCTCAAGGGTATCCTGGTCCAGGTCTGTGTCCCCATGGCCATAGTCCTACACTCTGCCAGGTGGATCCAATACACACATACAGAGAGGCTAAGAAACGGATGCACTGGACTTAAAACACATGTGTCAGTCAATTCTGCATTATCAATAACAAAGCTCTGACCTTAGTTTCACAGTAAAAGTCAGAATAATTGATCTGTATACGTGCACCTTAGTACGCAGCAACCACTGAAGTAAAAGCTGATCATAGAATCATTCAGGGTGGGAAAAAACCCCTTAAGATCATCAGATCCAGCCATTAACCCTGCTCTACCAAGCTGACCACTAAACCATATCACTAAGCACCACATGCAAACAACCTTTAAACACATCTGGGGCTGCTGACTCAGCCACCCTCCCTGGGCAGCCTGTTTCAATGCCTGATTACTCTTTCAGTTAAAAATATTTTCCTAATGTCTAGCCTAACTAGATCATTTTAGAGCTGTGAATTCTAATAGAGTCAATAACTACATGCAACTATCCTTGTTTACAGCTTTCTCCCAGATGTTTCATTAAATGGGGAGTTTACTGAAGCTGCAAAAGTAAGCAGAGTCACTGCTCTCTTTTGTCTGCAGGACCTTAACAACTTCCACTGTTCCCCTGGGGACTGTTGTCTTATGAGGGGGCTGATCTTTACAGTGACAGGCATTTTGCACTTCCATCTGAACTAGGGCAGCCTGAAGGAAAGAAAGATCAAAAACTTACTCAATCTAAGTGAGCCTGGAAAAACAGTATGAATATTGATTTGTGGCCCCTTGACCTTTTTGAAATTACATAATTGGCCCTCAGGAAGAAAAAGTCACACATTGCTGATGAAAATAAAGATATTAATTAGGTCCTGACAGAAAACATTCAATCTTCTCCTAGTTCTACAAATTAATTTTCATGGCAAAGAGTATACAGGATAATATCAGAGTTATTAAGCTAATTTATAAAATGTGTATTAAGTTGTGACAAGCAAAGTTGAAATATTAAAAAATTTCAAATTGTAATCTGAGCTCAAGTCTTTTACATCTGGAGCATCTCAGATGCTCTTACTCAAGAAAATAACACCTTAAAAAATTCTTAAGAGGTAAATAAATAATGCATATAATAAACTGAGGTAAAAGAAGATTCAAGTTGTTGAAATTACAGAATATTTACTATTAATGACAAACTGGCAAGGGGTACATCTCATCAATTACTGTCTTAATGAAGCCTACATTGTACTAGATAATGGCCAAAATTTAAACAACAGTGCTCAGAACAATTTATTCCATAATAATAGAAGTTAGATAGATCATCTTCCATGATTTATATTAGATTCGAATGTCAGTCTGTAGATATGGTGCCTCCAGAGCCAGGTCTCAGTGACACCACAATGTTATCTCTCCTCAGCAGAAAGAGCCATGAATGATACATCCTGACTCCACTGACTCTGAAAATTCTACAAAACATTTTTTGTCCTTAAGACTACACATTTCACAAGTAATTTACAACCTTTGGATTCATGAGATATGATAGACATGGTGAAGAAGAGGAATGGACCAGGGAGCTGTTGGAGGGCAACTCTCATCCTGGGACTCAGCTGCAGGGTGGGGGCAGCTCTCATCTGGGACAGCCAAGGGTGTCCCGTCCTGCTGTGGCCCTTGGGAGATGCTCCTAGACATACCATAAGGAGGGCACAGACAGAGCTTGATCCTTGGCCCATGGGGGCTGCTCTCAAATGAAGACTCTCTGGGATCCTAGCTTGGGCACCATGTTGCAGCTAAAACTGGCACTGCTAAAACTGTTGAGCTGGATCCTGGCCCATCTTGCAGGTGGGTGGCCTGGTGTGGCCTCAGCCCAACCTTGTCTGTTGCCCTGCCTACCCATCCTGAAGCTGTTGTCTGTCCCTAGTTCCCCTCACCAGACCCGTGGGATGCTGTCCTAGCTCAGCCTTCACCTGCCCTTATTCCCAGAGAGCTGCCAGATGGCTGGGGCTGCCAGTGGGGTATTCCCTAACTGCAAAGCTGTGCCCCTCCCTGACAACCCTTCCACTGCAAGCCACTGACCCTCACTGAACCCTGACACAAAATCCCTGAAAAACTTTGCTTGAGAGATAGCGTTTCTTTCCTCCCTCTCCTTCACCCCTATTTTACCCAAGAGACACTTCCTAATTTTCGAACATGTATCAAAGCTTGTAAATATTTATGGCCAAGTAGAGTTACCCAAGTTAATCTTATCTACTTAAAAACTGCTTAGCTGCCATAGTGCTTGTAAAGTCTGTAAATCCAAAAATGCATGGTATTAAATGATGGGACAGCTTGGATTCTAAATTAATCTCTTAATGAAATTAAATGAAAGGTGAGGTTACAAACATGCAGAGCTCCATGGGCTGATCATAAAGGGAATCCCACGAGGAAGAGAGATCATAATGATGTATGTTTTATACCAGATATCAGCTGGCTGACAGCAGTGGAAAATTTGAATCAAGGAGAAAGTAACTGGAAAGCTGTATGTATTAAATTATGATTAAACTCTTTGCCCTTTTCTACATTCGTGGAATCAATTCACCTCACACATAAATCATTTCCAGCCACAAAGAGGTTGGAAGCATCGTGGGAAGCCTTGGGACAACTGAGCCTCAGGTTTGGAATGACAGCTCACAGAAATAGATCTATTTTCTGATTTTCTTAGTTTACACTCTAAAAGAGAAAATAACATTCATAAATCATAACAGCTGTTGTTCCTGCTGTGGTTGCACTCTAAGTCAATGTAATCTAGCATCATCACTATTAAAAATGGTATGTCTGTCTCCAGGTACAGCCCAGGATATAAAACTTTAAGAAAGTAAAAACAAAACAAAACAAATGAGTTCTAAGATTATGATGTTCTTTTAAAGTATGGTCTCATAATGACATTCCTTCAAGTGAATGTACTACAGTACATCCATTCAAATCTTAAGATCTCATTGAACAAAAGTCTAAACCATAAACTTGCTGTATAACAAGATTTCTTCAGAGACTGCTTTAAATGAGCAATTCTTCAATATATGAAATGACAGTCACCTTATATTTTATTTTCCCCATTCAGTCACTGAGATATGACTCTGAGCAAAGAAAGTATCATAAAGACTTATTTAAGCTACAGCTTAGGAACAACCACTCATCCTTCACATAAACCCTCTTGTTAGAAACATAACAAATAGCTTTATTCATTTGGAAAAAAAACTCACTATGCCACACAACAATCATTCACAGAAATAGTGTAAGTAAGAGCTGCAGTGCATATCTCTTCAGCAGAGAACCATGTGGAAATAGATTTAGACCTCAGAACCCAGGCAAGAACAGTTAAGACTGAATCATCTGAAGATCTAATGAGAATTTATATCTGACAGGAATTGATGATCATAATGGTTGGACATGACTATCATAAAGGTCTATTCCAGCCTAAATGGTTCTGTGTTTCTCTAAGTGCAGCACTGAGTTGTTGGCCTGTTGGCTATTGTAGTGCCATAAGTGTTTAAGTTAAAAATTGCCCTGATCAGGTATTTGAAATTATCATTAAGGCTTAGAGGAGTGAAAATGACTGTCCTCAGTAACATAGCTGCACAGAGTTTACATGTCTGTGAAATATTTAGATACTATCAAGGCTTTCTGAGGTAATACTGCAAAGATAGGTAGAGTTCAGGATATAAGCAGCAATAATGGAAGTCACACAAAAAAATCAGCCTTGATGTGACAAGGGCTTTGTTATATGCAAGCATTTAACTATTAATTATAATGATCACTCAAGATACTTTTCTGGTTACAAAATCAAACCAATCGCTAATTCATCAAACCAATAGCCACACCTCTTTCTTAAGGAAATGTTACACATTACTACAGGCTTTATTTAGTTTATTAGGCTAAAGGCATGTTTCCACTTTCTTTTTGCATTTCCAGATGTTGCTACTGTAATGCATACAGTAGCTCAGCTGTGTCTTAGTAAAACCCTTGAGGCTTGCTCTCCTAAAGCTGTTTGGCCTCATTCATGGCAAAGCACTGTACTGTCACCAAACAGCTAAGCAAGTCTTTGAAGTTTTCTGGGCTTGTTTCTTACCCTAATAGCTTCCAATATTATGCTCACTTTATAGGTGAGAGTAGTATTATTGATTAGACTTCTCAGTCAGCTGACAGATGAAGAGAAATCTAAACTCCTCCTGAGTGGATGCAAATACCAGCATAGCCAGTGTCAATACAGCATAGCAAGCAATCTGGCTGCTGACAATCCTACAGACTTCTGCATTTCCACTGGGACATAACATATTTGGCTGCTCTGAGACTACTGGAATGCACAAATTCTAACCACTTCTTCTGGAGAAAGAAATAAGTCATGAAGACTTCTAGTCCTTATTTCAGGTATGTTTAGAGGTTAAATAGACTTTGGCCCAAATTCTGTCTTTTACAGACCTCTTCCTCCCAGCAAGAACTGTGTACCTGTTTTGGAGAGCAGAAATGAGTTTATTTACATAAAATTTGAAAAATTACTTATTATTAAACACATTTTGCTGTTACTCCACAGTGCTAACAGATGGTTAATTGTTACACAATTGGTTTACAAATAGGCAGGAAGCCGCCTGATAATATTTCACTGATTTGCCAGGAACTACCTATAGGTAACACCATATAATTGGGAAGAGGTTAAAGAGAAGAAAAGGCATCAACTTGCTGACCTGCCACAACCAGAAAAATGCTACATGAAGGCAAATGAATGAAGGAATCAGCTTTTCTAAAATGTCTGAAATAGAGGCTGCAGGCTCAAAGAGAGCAAAGTCAGAATGTAATCAGTCTGGATAATCTCAGTGACTGAAAACATGTGGAGGAGTTTGGAGTGGAAAGTAGCTGCACATAAAGCCAAAAGAGATTTGTTCTCTGCTATTACTGTACATCCAGCAATGGGAGGTTGGGGTGGAATTCACTGCAATTTATTATTAGAAGGAAATTTAATTTGAAGAATCACTGGGATCTATTCAATGCAAAGCGCGAGCCAAAGTATTCTGAGATATACTTGCCACAAGAAGTTTTTCAAAACACTTCTCCTTTCCTAGTTACTAGGACTAATATTAGTCCTAGTGTGCATGAGAATATCAAATGTTATTCCATTTGAAGTGTGGTTTGTTTATTTTTTCTTAAAAGAGTATTCAAATTTCAATCTCTCCTAAAAATTGTTCTGTCAATGGCAGTTGCTTCAAATACCAGCATACCAATCCAGATATCTACTGGGGAGGAGAAAGAATTTATAAACTTCAACTATAGAACAGTTATCCCATCTGAATTCTTTCACTCCATGTCATTCATCTAAACATCTCCACTTTAATTCAATCCTCTCTATCCACTCTGTAAGTATTTTGAAAATAATTTTAAATAAAAGTGCTTAGGGTTGTGTTTGGCTGTCCAAATTCAGACAGTTTAAAAGCTCATAAATTCCTAAATAAATAAATAAATAAATAAAGTCTGATCAGAATTGGTTTGTGATAAATTGTTTTTAAACTTTTTGTCAAGAAGACTTCAACCCATCCTAGTAAAAAAAAAAAAATCCACCAACTCACGCGAACTGAAATCAGTTGTGGCTTTATTTTCACAGTGTGAGAACATTCATGCTATAAATTCCTGATCAATGCTTGAAGTCAGCACTATTTAGTTCACATTATATGAACCAGATTCTATGGCAATTTTAGACTGCTTAAACACTGCAGAAGGGATGAAATCCGACTGTAGGGAGAAAACTGACGATTATTTGTCAGATGCACAAAAAGTGCTTGGTTTTACAGGTGTATCACCTGTGTCTTTCCACTACTAGTTTGTCTATCAAAGTAGAATGGAATGTATTGGAGCAAGTAAAGAATCTGGGAAAGTCACTGTCCTTTGTATCCTTCACTTAATGGAGGATCAGTGCAGGATCTAACAGAGAAACTTCTCAGATAACCCATTAAATCTTCATTATAGGGATAGCATGGGTATTAGGAGAATTTTTCTAGTATAGCATGAGGCAAAGCTAGAGAGGAATAAGAGTATGCCTGTGAGAAAGTGGAAGAAGAAAATTTAGTGATTTTTTTTTTTTTTTTAATGCTGTATGTTGCAGGAATGTGGAAGAGTCAGTCCATTATAGAGCCATGAATTTGAGAGACACTAAAAATGCTTGATCAGGACTTCTTTTCAGTAAACCTTTGGCTTGCACATCATTGACTTACATCTGCAATTTCCAGATCATTATCCTATTGCCAAGCTATTGTACACATTTCAGGATGCCAGCCAAATTCTAATAATGGCATCATTAAGAGAGAACTATTGCAATGGTAAGTGCTGTATTACTTTGCTCATTTTGCCAATCAGTGATGTCAGTAATATCCTGTTCTTTAGGAACTCTAATTAAACTCTTTCATTGAAATAATCAACATTTGTGTTTCCAACCACTTTACAACTACAGTAATTCTTTGTCTGCCAGCTGTGAGAATTTCCTATCCTACCCTCTCACATCAGCAAACTCAAGGGGAAAAGTTCATTTCACACTTATATAATGTATTCATGGCAGAGATAGGTAACAGATTTATTTTGCTTTTAATACTAAAGCCTAAGCCACAAACTAGGAGAGCTTGGAACAGACTCAAGTCAAATAAATAATGTATCAAATGCAGCTGTAACAAAGTGTCTTCAGAAACCACTGTCCTTTAATTGGTAGATCAGACAGCTAATCCACTCATTGGTGCAGAAAGAATATGATCAGTCTTCATTTGGATCTAAATCAAGCAAAACTAACAAGCAGTATAGATGAATTCTATCTAAAGTCATTTGCAGATTGTTTCTGTATGAGTAGGACTCTAGCCCGTGAATTCTAAGGTATGAAACTAGCCATAAACCACACCCAAAAATCATATTGAAACCAAAGACACGGAGTACCTGCAAGATAAACTTCAGAGGAATGTTCAGCTGTGCACTTTTGACCTTAGTACAGATATTACACTGCATAACGCCTTGAACCTAGAGCAAATATTTCTTCCATAATACAGAGCCTGATGGCTGAGCTTTAGGCTAAATCCACTGCCAAGGAGGTCCGTTAACTCACATTAGAAACCCAAGTAAATGTTCTGGCTAAGCAGAAAGCAAGCTGTCAAAAACTACCATGCAGAAAATGTGAAACACAGGAGCATGAGCACCCTTATCTGCCTGAAATCCACACCTTAGAATTCACAGAATGGAAGGGATTGTAAAGAAACTCTGAAGATCATCTAGTCCACCCCCCCCCAATAGAGCAGGGTCACCTAGAGCAAATCACACAGGAACAGCTGAGTGTCTCAGAGTTCTCAGGTGGTAGAACACAGACTAAGTGGATCTCAGAAAGCTATAATAGAAATAGAATCAAGAAATATTTCACTTTGGGAAGAAATAAATCATATCCCAGTGAGATTATACAAATTGTATCAGGACGATTTAAGGTACAAGCTAGCAGTGGTCTTAGCCTAACATGATCTCCAGGTTTTAAATCTAATTGACAGATGACTGATACAGTCCACTGTAACTAGAGAAGGGAGGAAGAGATTTTACAATACTGACGAGCTTTATCTAAGCTGATGTCTGAACATTCACAGGTTGATGACAGAAGTATATGTTGCAATTTTACACTGAACAGGAGACCACATCAGATCAAAGAGAGGAAATGTGATTCCAGGTGTGTGCAGTACTGAATGATTCCAGCCTCACATCAATGCTGCTGTGTATCTGTGACACTTTGAGTCCCTGTTAGGGTCAGTCCATTCAGTCAGGTACAGGGGAAGTGTGGCGATAGGTGGCTGGCCATGCAGAGAGGTTTGTGTTGGACAAGAGACTTCTGTGCCCTTTGGCAGAGTGGTGAAGAGCAGGAACATTTGTTCAGTGTTTCTAGCACAAACACGACTGAAGGACTCATCCTGTGGAGATAGAACTGCCTGAGGATCACAAAGGTAAAAGTAAGCCACAGACTGTGGCTGCCCCTGAACTCACTTGATGCCCGAAAGGCCTTAGATTAGTACTATGCTTCAAGTGACATTAGGATGCTCTTTTGATAACAGCAGATGAAAAGATTCAAATGGCATTTTCTATGACTGGCACAGACAGAATAATGAACTCAGAAAAGAAAGTTCTGGTCTCCCTGGAACCAATAAGCTTGGAGGAAAAAGACTGAAACTTTGACTACAAGAACCCATCAAACATGAATTGGAACTCCACCAAATTCAGTTACTATTAAAGACAGGCAACACTTTCTTGACTGAGAAACAGAAATAGAAAGGGCATTCGAAGCACAATTCATGACTACATATTTGCAAAGCAATTTAGGAAAAGCCAACACTGGTGTGAAAATAGTATCTCTCTAGCCAAGATGCACTGTTTTAGTTAGTGTTCAGTTAGCAGCACCAAATTTTATCTCTCCACACATCAAGCAGAAGATCTGTTTTAGTGTGAGAAGGAAAGGGAGCAGAGAGTAAGTGATTTGGTGCTAAACCAGAGTTAGCTCTCTGTTAATTTTAGTAGTGGTCTGAGAATAAAAGTAAATGCAAATGAATATATTCACTATATGTTACCAAAGCAGAAGGCAAGAGGCTATCAAACCATCAAATATTATGTAGTTTAAGTTTAAAATCTCTATCAACGTAAAGTTAGTTAATTAGCACTAGGTACCGACATTTCTTTGGACCACATTCATCACTAGAGATGACAAAGTCATCTGTGAAGGCAAAAACCCCATTGTTTTACTAGCAGTAAGAACAAAATAGAATTTATACTTCTCCATGGATTTTTTCCCATTAAATTAATGGTTTCACTGGATAATTGACAGGCTAAAGAACAGCCATGTATTTTGAAAGTTAGTGTGGCAGAAAACAGAGATCAGATGTTATTGTCTTCCTTTCTATTGGATGGTCTCTACATATTCCCTTTTTATTTGCTTTCTGACTGCTGAGCCTTTCAACGTGCACAGCTTTCAAAGTCTTATTAAGAAATGAAAAAGGTGAAAAGTTAAAACAGCATTTGTTTTTCAACTGTACACTGAAAAAAACAGATCCCCGTAACATGCTTAAAAAACACACGGGAATGAACTACATTTGTCAACAGAGACACTGAAATTTGTCAATGATTTGATAAATGTCTTTCACAGTACATGTTGGCATTCCGTGCCACAGTCACAAAGCTATTTTTCTTGGGACAACAAAATAATGTTTTAGATTTGATGAGTGCTTGCCATTGATTATACAAGTTACATGCACATTTTAGTTGAATTTCATTCAAGTGGCTGACTGTTTTGCAAACTACATTTTACTTCCTGTGCCTGCTTTAAGTCAATAGACATAGGACACTTATAAAAGTCAGCTAAGAATTACTCATGATCTCCTAGAGAGAAACCAAATCTTTCTGGGTACATTCTGTTAGCATAAAAGTTGGGCAATACTATTGCTGGCTGGTTTCTTGCCTGAAAGTCAGAACTGAACTCTTGGCTGACAGGCTTTCAGGTGGATACAAAATATGTCCTTACATTCAGGTTGGAGCTACTTAAAATTTGCCAAAGAAAAGGTGTATAGTTAACACAATACAATGTTGTATAAATTGAAATTATTTCCATATAGCTAGAGAATACAACTTAATAATGACAGCTTGTTTCCTATTTAGAAAAGTCTCCTAACCTGCAGTTCCTAGACTACTCTGGATGCACAGGAGAAGGAGAAATATGCAGTGCAAATGATAAATGGTTCAAATTTTACCATTAATGTAGCATGAAGATTTTTTTTGTGTGTTTTAACTTTTCCTTTCGATTCACAAAGAGATTTCTGTCTTGTTTACATAGGATTATTTATCAGATGGAAAGCATTTTATAAGTGTCCTGGTTTGAGGTAAACCAGAAGCAATTCTCTGTTCTGTGATTTTACTTTTCACATGAATCTCTTCTAAGTAACTGCACTTTCTGAAGTTAACAGCACAGTTTTGCAGACAGTGTCATCTTCTAGAAGTGATAACACTTGATGTTGATAGCTCCTACCAAGGATTGGTGTGCAGAAAGGCTCTCATTTACACCTGCTCTTAAGAAAACAAGGTCACTGCTAAATTCTGAGTTCCAAAAGTGGAAATGTCCTAAGTAAGTAAAAAAGCAGGGAGAAGTGGACATGACAAGTGACCCAAAACCAGCCAATGAGGTATTCCATCCCATATACCTCATATTCAGTACAAAGAAGAGGGATCACAACGGTGAAATCTCCTCTTCAATGGCTGGCATCAAAGAACTCCATTTTAATGCCTTTTATCCTAAGCCCTGAGTTTGTGAATCCAGTTCCTGAGTCTGGTTCCCATCTGCTGCTCAGTCCAGTCTGGGACTTCACCAGTGTTTGCCCTGCAGTATGGTATGACTATTGTTAAGGGAGTTCAATACTGGTATTTTATATATTTGTATATGTTTCATTATTTCCTTATATTTTTCTTTTTTTATTGTTACTCTTTTATTAAATCTGGTTTAGTTTTTATTCCAATCCGTCAGTCTCTCTCCTTCATTTTCTTTCTCCATATGTGAAGGGAGAGAGGGTTAATAGAGAGCATCTGTCACTCGTTTATTGGCCAGCCCAGGCTCAGCCTATGACAATAAGGAGTTAATTGGAGAGTGTCATTTGTAATTGGAGCTGTCTGTGTTGGATTCAGTGATAACGTGATAAACTGATGTGTCAAAGCTGAGAATCTTGGAATCATACTGTGGGCATGCAGAAGAAGTGATACAAATTCAAAACTGGCTTTCCACATTTCACAGTAGCCAAAATTTGCTACTCCATAGGCTCCACTAGAAAAAAGGTTCATGAAGCAAGCAAAACTATTCAAGATTTTGCATAGTTGTGAAAGCCTGGGTAGCATTCAGCTACTGTTAGCAGCTTTAAATCTGCAGATTGCGTGCTTTAGAATACACTAGAAAAACAAGCAGTAGAAATGGCTTCAGCAATTTAAATTTAGGCTAACTTGAAAATAAAAAGAAAACAAAACTAAAAAATAGAATAAGCACAAAACCTCAGGAAGAGTATTCTGTATCAGCAACTTCTTTTTTCCCCATTGCCTAGGAAATCATCTGTGTATAAATGTTTAACGTAAATGGAGTTTAGTCATGCAACCTCAATGAAAATCTTAATGCCTATATTCTGTGTGATAGTGAAACAGTGAAATTTCTACACATTCTGCTTGGAGCCACTGAGTTCAGCACATTATCTCTCTGTGCCAGATTGCATGATAGCACATACTACATCTGAAGTTAAAGGTTTTCTCTCTAGTCAGACCTGCTCTAGTTTAATTAAAGGTGTGATTTCCAGCTCCGCAGGACACAAGATGTGATAAGTTTGTCTTCTATAGTTCAGTTCATGCTTCATAGATATTTTTTAAGTCATTTTCATCTCGGGTTAAATCAACACATGCCAAGATTTGCACTGAATCCAATCTCATGGACCAAATAACTCAAATCCCTTTTAACCAGTATGAAATTACACTGGTAAAACTTCAGTGTGGAATACACTGTCAGGGCTGGTAGCTGCTTTGAGGCTCTTAGGTGATAAACTCAAGTGAGGAAATCTGTACTTTTATAAAGAAGTCTCTGGAAAAGGTAGCATAAAAAAAATGCAGAACAGCAATACCTAAACAGGATAAAGATTTCCAGTGTTTAACATTTGAGTCTTATTTTCACAATTCCTTGAACATGCTTTCACTCTTCTATTTTTTTATTCCACAGGCTACATCAAGTATTAAACAGTTTAATGCACCTACACTTTGGTATTGCTCAGTTTTCATAGCTGAGATGCATAATTAGGCTTTGATTTGCAGTTTCTAATTAGTAGCAGAAGCAGCATCTAAGTAACAGGCTGTAGTACAAAACTACCAGATTTAAGGAGGCAAGAGACATAATAATTTAAATTACTCCTACATATTGTTGGATCCTAAAATGTAATCACTTAGGGAAAAGATAAGAACATATTCTAGGCAAATCACCAGAAAAAAAAAAATCCCCATGTGATTATAATACAAGTGAGGGTTTTAAAAAATGGGGTTTAAAAATTCTTGTTTAAAAATTCAGACTTGAAAATCCTTTCAAAAAGTTGTAACACTGCAAACTGAGAAGACAAGAATCATTTCTTCAGATATGTTGCTCTATCTTATAAGATGCAGGAGAAGTCATGGGAAGAGAGAAGAAATTAGAATATATATTGAAAATTCCTAGTTTTAACTAAATGGAAGATCTTTAGAAACATAAGTGTGTGCACACAGTCACCATTAAGGATTTCTTAAGCTCCCATACCAGAGGATCAAGTAGTCCTGACTCTGGTCTGAGATCAGATGCAATGCTGAGGAATTTCACCTCCCAAAGAAACTTGTTCCAAACTTCAGTTACTAGAGAGGGATCAAATCCTGATTTTGAGCATTTTTATGCCTTGTAATACCTTTTTGCTAGAATTACTTATTCCAATAGTATTACTCAATTTGTCCTTGAACTTTGATCAATCCATTGATTGAAGAACTCAACATTCTCAACACAACAATTCTTTTTGCTTTGTGACACAAGAAGACATTATTTGCAGCTTTTTCATTTATGATTTGCAGCTTTTCTAAATTCAACATAATTTGAGTTTAAGACAGTCTCCAGGTAAAGTGCTTCTTCCTGTAGCACTTCTTGTCCCCTCTACCTATCCTCTCCTTTCAATATCCTTTCTGAGACTGAGTGAGAATTACAGTACCATTGCTGAGATCAGATTGCTGATTTATTGGTATAGCAGTGTTATAATGTATTCTTTACTACTCTCCATCCTATTCTTTATTTCCACAACATCTTGTTTCCATTTTGTGCAACTGCTGCTCATTAAGCCAGGTTCTTCATCCAGCTATACTCCAAACCAGACAGGTCCATTTCCTGAGTTAATAAAGGTAATTTGGAACCTTGTATGGCAACTCAAAAAATTATGTAACAGTTCTTGAGACATCTGAAGAGATCTTTTCCACAGGGAATAGATGCTGATTTTAGACCTCCTACAGGCCATAAATATCAGGCCAAACATCCAGAAAACAACTCAAAACATGAAAAAAAATATAGGAGACGGATCTACTAGAACTGAAATATCTGTGGGGACTAAATGAAAAGTGTAAGAACTTTTCCTTTTATAGAATTAGTTTATCTACAGATGAGGCCACATTGGGGAAAAAAGAAACACCACTTACATTCAGGTCTAGATAAGGAGGAAAATGTCCACCTAGACTGGAGAAGGTAGGCAGCTGGAATTTGACGTACCAGAGGCTTCAAAGTGTCACCTAATTGCAGTCTGTTGTTAGCTACATAGGAAGTGTTCTCTGGATCCAAATATGAGGTTTCTTCATAGTCATAATCATGAATTTACTCTTTCCTGGTTTTACTCATTTAGAAACAGCTCTTACTTACAGGACCCAAAGTAAAGCTGATATTCTTTGCATTGCAACAAATGGGATTGAAATCCCTTGCCATTGATCTCTGCAGTACTGCACAAAACTTACAGCACCAGTCATAACCCAGAAAGTTAGTGCTACCCTAGCTAGGTCAGATACCATCAGTGGCATTCATGTAGCAAGAGAAGAGCTCAGACAGTGCAGTGAGAGCTCAGCTCAAGGCAGCTGTGACTGTTTTCTTACAAGTACCTCACACAGCTAGGTTAAAGTATCCAGGGTTTGCCTACAAAGAAATCATTAGATATAATTCCCTTCAGCAAGTTTGAAATAGATGCACTCACTATTGATTGAAGTAAAGCAATGGCAAAGGTCAGCTGACCCTCGAGAACTGAATGCAGCTGCCTGGGCAGAACCCTTCTCAGAAAGCTCAGCTGATTCATCTCTGGCTAGAATTAACCACACTTGTATTCTGTTATAAGTGACTCAATTATAATCACCAAAGTTTTTTATCCTTCAGCTACTTTCATGCATTTGACATCAAATTATGCTCATACCTCTTATGGCCAAGCTGGTTTCAGAAATATTCACAAACAAAAGCATTGGTTCATTTGTCCCAAAGGATGTCATGTTCATTAGAGGAAGAAACCTATCATGTGGATGTCACTGTTCTCTCATGCACAGTTTGCTGTCTGAATGCAGTCAGGAAGCTGGTGTTAATCTCTGCTGCACAGAGGAACACTTGGAAAACTCATAGGTTTTCCACCATTGTGAAAGCATTTCTGATATTTTTTCATTTCATGTACTCTTAGTGGTTCCAGTAAGGCCATTTGGGACTCTCAGAGTGAGAGAGAGAATGTGCTGTGAAAAAAGAGTGGTGTCTTTGTCATAGTAGTGTATAGAATTGTTTCAGCTGGAAAAGACCTCCAAAAACATTGAGTCCAACTGTCAACCCAACACTATCATGGCCATTTAACCATGTCCCAGAGTGTCATGTACACGTTTTTTGAACACCTTCAGGGATGATGACTACACCACTTCCCTGGGCAGTGTATTCCAATGCTTGACAATTCTTTTAGTAAAGAAACTTTTTCTAATACCCAATATAAACCTCCTCTCTGCAACTTCTGGGCATTTCCTCTAATCCTACCACCTGACACTAGGGAGAAGAGACTGACCACCACCTCCTCTCAGGGGGTTGTAGAGAGCAATGAGGTTCCCCCTCAGCCTCCTCTTCTCCAGACTAAACTATCCCAGTTTCCTCAGCTGGTCTTCACAAGACCTGTTCTCTAGACCCTTTACCAGCTTTGTTGCCCTTCTCTGGACACACTTCAGCACCTCCATGTCCTTCTTGTAGTGAGAGGCCCAAAACTAAACACAGTATTCAAGTTGCAGCCTCACCAATGTGGAGTACAGGGACACAATCACTTCCCTGTTCCTCCTGGCCATGCTATTCCTGATACAGGTCATGATGCTGTTGGCCTTGGTGGCCACCTGGGCACAGTGTTGGCTCATCTTCAGCTGGCTGTCAACCAGCATCCCCAGGCCCTTTTCAGCCAGGCAGGTTTCCAGCCGCCCTGCCCCAAGCCCATAAGATTGCTTCGGTTTGTTATGACCCAAACGCAGGACCTGGCACTTGGCCTTGTTAAACCTCACGCAGTTGACCTCAGCCTTGTCAAGCCTCTTTTCAGAGCCCTCCCACCTGAAAGAACAGTAATAACATGTGGAGTAATGAGAAGCAGGCTATGCTAGTGATGAGCTTCAGCTGCAGGCTTTTCAAGTTGCTGTTACTCAGCAACTGAATTACTGAGAGCTTTCGGCCCAGAATAATGACCCAATTCCTTGTAATAGCATTACATGAAAGTTCAGCTCTCCTTTTGCTATCTCAGGCAAGAAGAAAGAGAAGGAGAAATAAATAAAAGATGATGCAACCAGGTAACTATGTAATACAGCATTGTCATTGCTAGAAACAGGCCATAAGCTCTGCACAGAATTGTGAGGCCTTAGGACTGAGTCTTGCCAGGCTTGCTCTGCCTGAACTTTTCTTGACCTTTCTCTAGCTATACCTGTGACAGCTATTTCTCTTATTGACCATGTCTATTGCTAGTTTATTTTACTTTTGTTTATATTTGTACAGTGAAAGTTCATACACTCTTATATAGAAGCAGTAACAAGCAGTTATCCTGTGCAGAATGAAGTATTTTCAACTCTAACATGATGATGCAATGCAGAGAAAGACAGGCCTGATATGAGAGCAGAGTCCTTGAACAGTGAAGAGAGCAACAACCAGAGGATACTGAAAGAAAGGACACAGGCTGGCACTGGAAATTCCTTGACTATAAACCCACTTGCCCATGCCCAGTTAAAGAAGTGCAGATCTGGTGCTGGACAGAACTTATTTTAGCAGGTTACAAAACCATAGTACCTAACATATTGGAAGGCATCATATACAGTTAATTCAGATGCAGTGGAGAACTACAGACAAGTGAAGACAGAGCAGAGGTATAAAGGCATATTAGTAAATATAAAAAATAATCACTCCTTATAAATCCTATATTCCTCATGGCAAAGGACTTAAGATGATGACACTTCACTGTAGCAGCCCACCGATGCATCCAGCATGAAAGCATCAAGCTCAGCATCCTGAGAAGCAGCAGGGACTGAGCCTAACACTAGCAGAATGGGTAGGAACTCTGAAGTCTATGTATAACAATTCTAACTGTGTTGTTATTTTTGCTTTTTCTGCAAGAATTAGAACTAGGCTAATAGTGGTTCTTCAATTAGATTGTTACATTTTCAATTATACTAACAAAGAGTTCTTGACTGTGTGTATAAGGAGTTGTTTCTTCTGTGCCTGTAAACAAGATTTTGAGTGTAACAATGAACAGAAATGAAGAACACTTATGTATGTGCTTTGAATGAAGAAAGCCATCTCTCTGGAATAGGAATACTGTGTTTTCCATCAGTAGTTGAATACACACAGATTAGCCCTGCCAGTTAATTTAATCACAAGCACAGATGATACGAATATCCTCAATTAAGATGAACTACGATAGGGGCACATAAAACAGAGTGTGATACAAACAGAAGGTAGGTCAGAAACTTCGGTTTACATTTTGATAGAGCATAACAACATGGGAGAATGCAGTGATATCAAAGCATACTACATTTAAGTCTAACTAACATGATTGCATATTGCACATAATTAACCACTAATATTCATTGTCATCATAGATTGTAGAAGCCAATTGCTTAATAACATTCAGAGAAAGTATTTAAAAAACAGCTACATCTCAGACAGGATAAAACAGACTGGTAACAAAAAGACTCTATTCCTTCTGCAGAACACCAAATTCTCTTCTGAAACAAAATGACATAAAGCTGCTGCCTTCCATCAGGGGGTGATCTGTTACAGGCATGACAACTCACTGCAGGTCACAAAACAATCTCTAGTGGAGGTTAAAGAGAATCCCTGACTCTGATAATATATTCTACCATTGCTGTTTGTGTGCTTCTTCCTCACTGGCAACAGTTGAAGATATTCTTGTAAACTACAGAGCTTATCTGATTCAGGATAACAATGACTAGAAAATTCCTGGGTTTGATTGTGAAGGCTACTGTTGATCAGTGACAGTGAAGCTCCATAACAGAAGAGCAGTCGTTCCTCTTCTTAGCTTTGAGGAGCCCACAGAGGTGTGAGCCCTTTTGATATCAGTCAGAAGGGTCAGTGAGTGTGTTAGCATAGCACAGATGATGGAAATTAGTTTTTTATATAAATTTGTTAATGTGTAGAATTCAGGTTGTCAGAGACACTGATCAAATTTGGTTTTATATTGTAATCAAACAGATGTTCTATGTATGAGGATGGGGTCAAAAGTAAACTACGGTATCTGTACTTTGCTATACAACTGAGTTGTCCAAGAAAATGTTGAATATTAACCTAACATAAAGTGCCTTCTACCATAGAGAGACAAAAATTTCTTTTTCCTAACATTTCTCAGAGCCAAATATGCCTCAACTTTCAGGAGTCAGCTACCTTTTAGCCAGATGTCATATTTTCAGCATTTTTGTCTCAATGCCAGAAATTTGGATCCAGAGACAATTCAATGCTATTTCTAGAAAACAAACCAACCAATAAACAAACAAAAAACAACAGGAATTGGAATGTCAGTTTCTGAAGCTAGATTTGAGAGTGCTGAGAAACAAGCAGCATGCTTCCACTGATTGCTACTTGAGTTCATAACAAGAATAATTAAAAGACCACACACAGAGAGGCTTTCCCCAGCACTTAGTAAAACACAGCAGTTTGTCATAACCCTCTTTCAATTATTGGCAATTTTTTTTTGCCTTCAAGTTGCTGACTCCTCTTTGCTGAGAAAAAAGCAACCATAAAGCAAAGGTTTCTGTTAACTTCTTGATCTAAATTCATCACAGCTCAAAAGCAGGCACTTAGCCAGGTACTTGGGAACCTAAAATGATATTTGTGTACTCAGGAAAACTCTCCTAATTTGTTTAAACACTCAAGACACCTTAGGAATCTAAAGTTTCAGGTTTTTACAAGGCATCAGTAAGCGAACATAATGCTCTTTCAACAGGATAAGGAGAAGCTTGTTTGCCTGTCATTTTGCAAGAGTCTAGCTTTTGCCTCAGCACTTGGTCAAGCACCTTGGCAGCAAGGGGAAGATGGTATTACCAGAATTTTCCTGCATCTCATGTTGGTCCTTTCTCAGCCTCCACACCAGCTTCCTCTGCTGCCTCCCTGCATTCTCATTGCTCACTCAAATCTTCTATTTATAAGGGATATGATTTGTATTGAGTATTAGGATAAGCCCATTTTGTGCTAAAGTAACATAAATAATACAACATTTCTGAGTTAAAATTATCATATTCTATTAGTTCACAATCTGAAATTTGCACAGAGGCACTGAATTCATCCACAGCTCTTTACAGATCTGGCAACAAAGTGCTGCTTAGCAATCCAAACTTCATTTCTAAGACTCTACCTTCCCTCCACAAGGAACAATTTGAGTAAGTGGTTTCTCTGTAGGAAGTCTTCAATGGCCTTATCAAGGAAACAGAAAGCAAAACAAACAAATGAAATAAACAATGCAATAAGAAATAATGGCTAATAAACAGGGAATGCAGCAATCTAATCCTATTGTATTTTCTATTTTTATACACTGGGGACCAAATCTAGAAGTGATGTGAATCTTTTAAAACTGCAATTGATCCTAATTCTTGAGGTCAAAAATATCTCTCTCAGTGAATAAGACAGGCAACTAGGAGAAAAAAAGCAAAGGCTGTCTAGTTGGATATTCACTTCCCAACAGGATAAAGAATGAAGTTTGTATTTTCACATGGGTGGCTTTTCTACTTGCAACATTCTAAAATATGGCTAAATAAAACCCTGTATACGTGCATGCATAGGTATAGGCATAAGGTCACATAAACATATATACACACATATACAGTCAGTCATATAGACATTACAATGCAATTGTTTTAAAAGCCAGATTACTCTTATACTACCCTTAATAACTGGAACACTTTACTCAGTCTATGTATAGTCTGGGTGGAAGTACACAAGGTTGAACCATTAGCATACCAGCAGTGGATTGTATTTTGAATGCACACATTTCAGTGAAAGCAGCAACAGCATTAAGTTTCACCCCAATTTTTTTCTGGCCTGCACTTAAATCATTCACTTGTCATATGGTCAGCTGTCATAGACTCATTTAGGGTACTGAGGCTTTACTCATAAGTCTGTCTAAAAGTGAAATAACATGTTTCCAACATTAGCCTTAACCAATGGGATGAGGAGTTTCATGTCTTCTGTTTCCATAATCATGAACAACCATTTTACTTCAGCAGAGTGATGGAAAAAGGCAAAAAGAGAGCAAGTAGTGTGTTCTACCACCTCTTTTTTGGGTATGCATATCAGCATTAGTTCTGGGGTCAGCTTCTTGTCAGCATAGTACTGCTTACATGTCATTAGAGCTTTGCCTTCCACTTGTAATCTCACTCTTGTCACATACTTTGCAAAATTTGGTTTGTAGGGTGTTTTGTTTTGTTCTGGTTTTGGTTTTGTTTTTATGCTCACACCTACCTCCTTAATAATAACAAAACATTCAAGCAATAAGAGCATTGTATCACTTACCATCGTATCACTAATGGCTGTTGGCAATTCCTTTCTTGGTGAAGGCTTGGAAAGATTTAAATTTGGCTCCACTTCTTCTTCAATGTGGTCAGTCCTGGGAATTAAAATGGAGCTGGTTTTAGGTACTGCTGAGAAAGGAATGAACATTCATTTTGATTTTTGCTTCATTATTAATCTTTCCTATTTCATGTGGCTGCTAGATGGGTTTGGTGCTCTGAACAATAACCACAACCCTTTCAAAACTGGACAACCTTTTAACCACCTGCCATGACACAATGTCCTGTCATTGGATTTTTTTTTTGCTTTGGAGGAGGAGGAGGAAAATAACCTATCATTAGATGATTTATGCTACTGCAAATTCAGCTAGATTTAACAATGACAAGTTAAATGTTGAATATCTGGGGCAAAACACTAATATTTCTTCCTGAACAAATATAAGACTCTCCTCTAGAAATCTACCTGTATAAACATTTCACACTTACTTCACTTTACTTTAAAACACTTCCCATGCCATTATAATGTTCTTAGACTACTGTAACAGATTCAGGAACATTTCCACTGGTCAAAAAATTGTGAGATCTTAATATCTTTGTAATGGTTTTTGACATCAAACACGTTGTATATCAGCATAATGCCGCCTGCTTTTTATGAAAATTAGCTCTTCAAAGGGGAGTTGAGATTTGGGCCCAGGATCCTCATACTTTGATGTTTTGGGGGAAGAATTGGAAGTTCCTTTTTGGTAAATCTTCCCTGGTAACCAGTTATGAGGCCATCCTTACGCACATTTTATCAGTCAGACTGAGTCTTTTTGAATTATTGGTGAATAGTTGTGCTGAATTGACTCAGGAATGGAAGAGTTCTTTTGACATATTTCTTTAAATACTTCCAACAATTATATATCCTTTCTCTGACTGTTGTATGGACATTCTTGTACTCTATTGCACTTACAAAATGGGAAAAGAGATATTGATCACTACTAATGAGAACATGTTACAAGCAAATGGGTTTTGCTCTTTAGCAACCTTTTCTAACCTCAGACTACAAATTGCATGGCCAGGTCAGCTGTTGAATGGCATGCATTTGTTCAATGACTTCTAATCACTTTCCTAAGGATCATTTGAAGTATCATAATTTAACTGAGTTCTCTTTAGTTAAATCAGCCACTCTTGCTTTAAGATGTGTGAGATGGGTCAAATTACTTCCCCATAAGCACTTTCTTTTGAAAGTTGTTTAATATTTCAGCCAACAAAGAATCCTTAACCAAAAACCCACCCAAACTCATGAGTGTTTTATTGAGCTCGAAGAACTCAAAAATAAGTATTTCCTCTCATGAACACAAAGACTTAATTGAATTTGTCCCAGATTTGTAATCAGATATTGGATTTTCCTGTTAGCTACATTTCAGTATTAGTGACCCTGATAGAGGAACATTTCTTAGGTCTGAAGAGAAAAAGCCATTAAGGCAGATTTTTCAGATCAATGTAATATCATGAATATCCATATTCAGGCTTCTGCCTAAAATTGGCTTACATTTTTGGAACTGCTTAACATTCATGACTCCTTTTTATGTTAGAAAGATCATCAGACAATTCAAAATAGGTTAATTTAAGGCCCATACAAAACAAAGATATAGGATTTGTTACACTTCAACTGGCAAATATCAAAACAATACAGTGGTTGTTAGAGATTGTTACAGTAATTAAAAGAGTCCTTTGACAGAGGATCAAAGGAAACCACAGCTGTAATCCCTCCTGCTGAATGTCACCCACAGGCCAGGTGCAAGGGAGGCTGCCTCAGTCTCCTGCCTTCTGTTAATTAGAGCTTCCCAAACTCAGACCATAGAAAATAAGATTTATCTGTGTTTCTGCTGATATTTCCTTTATCCTACTTGTATCTTCCTAAATAATGCCTTTGCTAGATGCTTAAATGTTATTTTCCCAGCTTCACCTTGATGTAGTTTTGTTCAAGAAATACAAATTCTGTTTCAAAAGAAATAAAGCTTAAGACAGAAGGACATACTGTGCCCTACAGGCTTCATATAAAGTAGTTGAGATAGAAGCTTTGCTTTTTTTGGTATCACTCCCATTACAGCCAGAAAGACATCACATACCACCGGCTGGTGAAAAACTTTCAGGGCTATTGATGCCTGCAGACTGTATCACAGAATTTCAGCAATGTTCTTTCATAAATCAGGTTGCTTGGTTTGTTTTCCTTTGTAACTGAAGATATGTTAAACTAAATAACCCCAAACTTACTAAATCCACTTGTAACGTTATTGTTAAAAAGTAGAACTTATCAGCTAATTATGAGAGGAGAAGTCACACTATGAAAATATATACAACCGTTATAGTGTCACTAACTCAAAATGTTCTGGATTCTTCATCGTTTAGGAACTTGAAGACATTCTCTAGGATGGATAACAGAATCCTTCCTGTCCAGTCCAGCTCATGAATTTAAAGGAAAATCTTTTTGAGTTCATAATCCAAATTAAGAAACCTGTAATTGTAAAACACTTTTTTCTCCACCTAGTAGTGTCTCTGCTGCCTTTCATTTGTTGGTTTTGGGATAAAGGCTGAATTATGTGTTTCTTTGAAGGAGCTGTCACACTCAAAAATAACACATTGAAATAACACTTATCCCATTAAAATAATACATGCATAAAATCAGAACATACTGAATACATTGTTTACATTTTCTTCAAATCACTGAGAGATTGGCTGTTGTTATTTCTGTAAATGGAGCAGAATTCCATTGTCATTTTTCATTTCTTTTCAACACAAACACATCTTCTTAATATGTGGCAATGCTCAGGCTTTTGACAGATTTACACACTCTGAACGTGTTACAAGTGTTTGGGGTTTTTTTGTTTGGGGTTGTTGTTTTGGTTTTGGTTTTGTTTATGTTTGGTTTTGGTTTGGGGTTTTTTGTTCTGTTTTGTCAGAAAAGATAGATCCTTAAATCTGCCTTAACTGGCACAGAATATAGAGTCATCAGCTTCTTGTAAGGCTTTTGCCTTTAATTCTGTAGGAGAAACATCCTGCTGTTTTAATGAATAACCACTACGTGACTGCTATGCTAGGGGATATTGATTTCAGCAGGAGCTACTTGTCTCTTAGGCTGACATCTAATATCTGTTAAAGGGATTTGCCTGCCGAGTGACTTCAGCAAAAGCGTTGCATTAGGACTACAGCCAAACTTGTTGGGATCAGTAATTCTCCTTGAAAACATGTTTCAGGCAGCCAAAAGCCAGGCAAAATTTTGATCTGGCAAAATCAGAATGGGTGGCAGTAGATTGCAAAATAATGAGAAAGCCTCAACAGTTGACTCTCACTGCACACAATGTATGAGGTAACAGATCACCTAATAGAGACCACCCAGTCCTAAGAGAACTGAAAATACACCCTGCACTCCCAGGCCACTTGCTGTGACTGTCAGCATAGCTGCATAAACTCTTTTATTCAGATTAAGGATGAGAGCTGCCTTCACACAATGACAGAATATCAAGGGTTGCAAAGGACCATCTAGTCTGACTATCCTGCTAAAGCAAGTTTACTTGGGAACTGGATACAGACAGGCTCAGAGAAGACATGGAAGCCACAAGGTATGGTGCATAGTTTGCTGCTAGTCAGAAAGCTGCTGAAATGGATGCAAACGAGGTTCTTCCTGAAAGGTCCTATGGTGGGTAAAAAGCTGGTTTAAGACCTTTGTTTCACTTCTCACCCTGAGTTACTTCGAATTTTCAAATGTAAAAGGCTCTGCTATTAACTTTCTTTGGATTAAAATTGGCTTTTTGAGTTAAGGTATCTAATGTCCTTTAAAAGTCTCTGAGGAGAATACCATCATGTAAAGATCTAGACGGATCCACTTTAAAACTGGGGTCATCTTGTTCATCTCAGTCAGAAATAAATTAAGTCTCTCCACCTACCTCACCCATAGCTGTCCTAATATTTGCTATTATCTGTGTTTTACCATGCACTTCATAGTAATTTGACAACTAATTTATTATTGAGGATTCAAACTAAGAGACAGAAAGACTAATATTCAGCTCTCTCCATTCTGAGACTAAGGCCACACAAGGATTCATCTTAGGGTCTCAAAACCAAAGTGTTCAAGCTGTATTGTCTGTGTTTCCAGTAAGTCTTTATAACCATCAACATAACTTACTTCCTAAAGCTGGTTTATGCATTGTTGTGCACTACTGCAAAAGTACCACAAAGCTATCAACATTTTGATGCCCTTTGCACTGGGATGATTGATGACAAAATAGCAACCAGTGAAAAATCATCTTAACAGATAAGGTTTCCTAGGAAACCAAAAATTGGCTAGGCTTTTCCAGTATCAAATTTTAACTAAAATATAAAAATAGCAAATATTTGCATGACTTTTTTGTTCTTTTATTCCCATAATGTTTCTAAAGGGATCTCTTACAAGAATCCTCCCTTATCATTGAAGTCCTTTTCAGAAACATGGATGAATGCCCTCTCAACATTACTGTGTAATGTAATAATCTCCTGCCATTCCCCATTAACAGGCAAATGGGAAAGGAAATAATGCCTTATACAATAAAATTTGGTTTATATCAAATTCTAAGACAGGTGACCTTCTGCAAACATTGTCATAAAATTTTTTTCAAGAAAGTCTGGGTTTTGTTTAGAATAAACAGAACTTACATATAAAAACCCAGAGGAATGCTGCAGGTGAAAGGGTAAATTCCATTTCTGGTGCATGCTGTTTCTAACTTCAACTTCATTTCACTAACAACATTTGAACAAGTTCTTAATGAGCTTGGCAAAAATACATTTTACTGAGAACAGCAGATCAGACATTGATTTTTTTTTAAGCTAACACATCACAAAAGACTGTATCCTAAATTAGATTGAACCAATAATGGCCATGATATATTTTAGTATAGCTCTACTGAAACAAACATAAAGAGTAGTTGTCTTTCATTTGTTTTACTGTTCCATGCATTATAGGACTAGAAAGAATTGCTGCACCCCTGATGTCTGAGCTCTTATCCAGGACTCATTGCCACACCACGTTTGGTTTGGAGTTGGTTGTATCCTTCATAAAAACAACCAACTTTGATGTAAAGTGTGCAATAATGGAAAATGTATCTCAACAACCTGATGATTTCTTACATAAACTTTTTAAAATACTAGTTACAAGCCAAACCTCACTGCACTGCTGTATTTATATATTGCTAAATTGAAATGTTAACAATTATCAGCTTCCAGAAACTTGATCCTGTGCTAGCTACCCTCAAGTCATCACTTAAAAATATGTTGGGAAAAAATGAGTAATATTAATTTTCCTAGACCTCTCAAGGCAAGTGTGACTCATCAGGTAATGTCCTTGGACCACCATGACTAATCCTTCAGGAACGCCTTCTGGCTTGGAAAGAGGGATGTTCTTACACAGGAATCTAAGGCAGAACTAGTCATATTACTATGCATGAGACCAGAGTTCATCCTGTGCAGGGACTCATCCACAGTTCTGTTTCCCTGGCAAAGAAAATCCACGTGGTGTGAGTTATTAATTATTGTGCTGTGACTACTAATGTGGCAGAGTTTATTAGTTTTCAGCCTTTTATCTCTTCCTTCTTGTTATTTTGGTTCTTTTCTATTTTTAGAATGTGCTTTTTTACATCAGATAAGGAAAAGGTATTATTTTTTCATTCATATATCACATGTGGGAGGTTGGAGGAAAAAGATAGATCATCCCTCAGGCACTTTAGCAGATCATTAAATAACAAATAAAATGTTTATCTGAATTTTTAGAAGTTGAAAATCAAGCAGGAAAAAATAATGAATATAGATTTTCTGTCAAATCTTAATACCAGTCAAATCTGCATAACATACAAGGGAGAAAGAAACAATGTGAGAATAGATGACAACAGAAAAGCACTTGGATATTTTTCAAAATCAGGGCTCAATGTTACTTTAGCCCTCTTTTCTATCTTGTCTTTCCTCTGAAGTAAACTGCTTTCACAAGGTTTCTTTTGTGCTCTTTTTCTTGGTGCTGGGATTTTAATCCGAACCCCATTAAATCCAGTGGTAGTACATATATTCACTTCATTGATTCCCTGATCAGATCTTATGTGAGCAGAAAGCAGAGACATGCTTCTCCATTTCTTGGAATGCTTGCCTTATAAAAGCATTTTGATCTGTAGTACAAAGACACCCCGAAGAGCCAGATATGATTTGCAGCTTCTAATTACTTGCTCTAGGAGAGCTCTACATCTCATTTTTCATATTTGTATAATCTTCTGAGAACAGTTCCCAACATGAGCAACACTCCCCTGTTTTCATAATACTTCAGAAATATGTTGGGCTATTGCCCTTCCAACCTCTGTGTCCTCAGGGCACTGTTCAGCTCAAATTGTACTACTGAGAGTGAATTTGGCCTTGAGCACTATGTTAACAATATATTAGCTAAGATCCACATGTTATAACTCAAGCATGGTGAGTCTCTATCCTGCAATCCCACTATGCCCCTGGGCTTGCAGCTAAGCACTTTGCCATCTCAAACACTCCTTCCATTAGCTGTAGAGCTTGAAGTGCTTTGGTTATTTATTTATTTCCCCCCTTCCTTTTCTGATGGTATGCAGCTTTGTCTTGTTTTTGTCTCTTCAGCTCCTGGCATCCTTCAGCTATGGAAAGATACATATTTGTTTATGTGCAGTAAGGCTGCCGCTTTCAACAAATAGCTTGTGGTACAGGAGAAAAAAACCCAACATGATTGTTGCAAACTGCTCCATTAGTGAAGCTCTCTTCAGTCAGCTGCCATGAAAATGTAATATTACCCATGTTGCTTTTTGTGGGGGTTTTTTTTCAGAGTTTGTGCACTTAGAAAATTGCCCTAACTTTCTCTTATACTTGATCTTTCCTGGTGAGGAAGTTGGAATCCAGGAAGAATGCACACCAACATGAACAATAGTTTGGTTGCATATTCACAGTGGTTTTTTTACCAGAGGCTCTTAGCATGCCTTGCAAACATTAATTAATTACTCATTCTGTGAGGCATGCGCATATTATGGTCTAAATGACATAGCTGAGGAAACTGAGGTTCACCAATTATGAGACTCCTGGCATTTGCAAAGGCTGGGTACACACTAGTACCAATGAATTGGAATTACAGGCATTCAGTACCTGCAAATACCTTCCCATAAGGCTACCCATAAAAAGCACTGTAGAGCTGGCAACAACCCAAGAGTCCCAAATCTCAGTCCCTATACTCATTGTCTGTCCCACAATTAAAAGTAAATTAAAGGTATGAAGGTAAACAGCATGAACAGGATCAAACTTTTTCAGGGACTGCCCATGGCAAAATCAAATATTGTTGACAGTTGTTTTGACATAGATGAGTTAATGCTGATCGGCATAGGCTGTAAAATCATTTCTATTGCTGAGAGGAAGCATTAAGAGACTGACATTCATAATTCAAGAAAACAGAAAAGAAAAATTAAAACTTGCCTAGTTTTTTTAAAAAAATATAGTTTTTCTGACCTCTGGCAATATTCATGAAGAAATAGGTACATCTCAAGGAAAAATCTGCCTTTGCTGCCCAAGAATGTGGATGAGAGCTGCCTTAGCATCTTCTATGAAAAGAGGTATATGCTTGGCAGGGGGAGAAATAAGTCCTTGGTTTTGGGTTGGGTTTTTTTTGCTGTTGACATGCTAGAAGAACCCTTTCTATGTGTGGGGCTCAGAGCATTTCTGAATACTTTTGAATAGTCAGCATGAGCTGTAACTAAAACAAAATTGCAAAATTGCATTTTCCTTAACAATGAGTTCAAACAGCTGCACAATAACTAAATACTGTCCAGAATTAATTTTTATGGGATTTGGATAACTAATTGACTAAAGCTTCTTTGAAAATCCCAGAGACTCAGTTATGTTAATTTACACTTGAACAAGTGAAAGGAATGTCTGTGCTGGTGCAAAGGTTAATTAAGAGGTGATTTACATTCCATATAAATGCTATTTATTCTGAACTGTATTGGATGAGTACTAGCAATATACGACACACAGATTTTCTCCTGCATTGAGGATCAAAGCAAAACCACAATGTGGCTCTAGCCATGGACTCAGTCATCAGGACTCCTTTCCACAGGACTCCCTTTCACTCTTAAGGTTACACCTCAAGTTACAACCCCTCCAAACACATTACAAAATCTACTTCAGTAAGTCTTTTCAGTTGTTTTTTAAAGTAAGACATTTTACTTTGCTCTCAGATTACTTTGTTTTTCTTGAATACACACCCCTGCCACCCACGTTCCCAATTTTCCACCGCTCTAATCTACAACAGTGCCTCCACTAAACTCTTCTAAGTTGAATTTCACCCAAAGGGAGCTTCTCTTTAACAAAGCAACACCGATATTTTCAGGACATATACAAATCTTCAAGAACACATGCAAAGCAGATGGATTAACTGCTGTTTGTTTCTGGTTGCTTGCTTCAGCATTTTAGAACTACCAACAAATCATCAGAGTAGCAAATGTTTACAAAACTGAAATCACCAATAAACCCAAGAAAGACAAAAGACTTCTGTGAAGCCAACTTTTAATCACTGTCATAAAATAAAAATCCATGTTCCCCTTTAGAGACCTATGACAGGAATGCAGGAGTAGAGCAACTAAGTGATAACATTTTGCTGATGTTACATCTATGACGAGAACTTCTCATGTTTCTACTTAGCTCCTAACACTACACAAAAAAGAGCAGAACCCTTCACATGGCAGAGGTTGCCTAACACGGGCTCAGTTGATTCGAGCAGTTTCAAGATCACAAGATAATTCTGGCAGCTGCAGTGGGAAAACCTCTGAACCCAAAACACGTAATCAGTGAGAAAGACACCCTCAGGAATCCTTAAGGCAACCACACTGGGTACTCCAATAGTTTTACAGAGTATAGAACATGAGAGAAGTTATATAAAAACAGATTCTAATTCCTTGCTGACTCATTAGTGCGTTAAATTATATCAGGCACGGGCAAGTTGTTCATAAATCTGTGGGAAATGGATGCAAGGAGTTGGGAAGAGAGAAGAATATATACCTCTTCCAAGAGAAAGGACAAGAAAAGAAATAAGAGAAATCTGCATATGTCTGAGGCCAGACTATTTTTTAATCCAAGAGATATGAGTGGGAATAAACAGCAAGAATCACAGCTCCTTCTTCCCATTCTCTGTGTCTACTGAGAGCCACCAGGACCCCTGCCTTTCCTTGTGAAGTGCCTATGCTGACACAGGTAGGAAAGACTGGAAGGACTGTAACCTGCACAAAAGAAAAAGCTCTTTATTCCTTTTTCCTCCCTTGCCTAGCTGTGCAGAAAACAGCACTTGAATAAATGATTTTATTATGCAGGATACAAGAATAGGAAAGGGCTGAGTAAACACACACAAAGAATAAAATTCCAAAGCTTGGTGTCATTAAGAGGCCCAGAGTTCCCACTTCATCTGTCTGTATATAATTTCCTTTTCTACAGAGGCTAAAGTCAGTACCGTGACTGTCTATATAGGAAACTGGGCAATTGTTCACAGCAGCAGAGCTTTGTCACAGAAGCAGAGGACTTCATGGAAGAAAGCTCCCAGCACCTCGAAAAGTTTGCCAGTTGGCATACATGGCAACATCAGTTTCTTAGAGCTCTAATTTTTATTTTTCATAGGAACTGTACTTACGTGCATAAAAAAGGAAGGTTTTTGAGAATGCAGGATAAAGGTGTGTTTATTTTGTGCCTAATTTCTACCATACAAAGGACTTTGTGTTACTTGCTTAGTTATACAATAGTCTGGAAGGTAATAGAAAACGCCTGAATAGAAGGAAAGAGGATAGTATTAGAACAGGAAGACAATCGACGATTCAAATGAAACACAAAGGAAGCACTGTGAAGGCCTGGTCTGTAACCTTGACAAAGTTTTACATCATCTATATTTTATTCAAATTCATGATTTATCTGTCCTCTGAGATGAAATGGCTTCAGTTATGTTACTTTGAAAAAAAGAAATGTATGAGAAAGGGGAAGCAGGGGGTCCAAACTCAGTGGTAAGATATGCCTTTTCTTTTGTCTTTCATTGACACATAGTGTGCAGTTCACAAAGATACTGAATGTGCCTATGGGTTCCTCATTTTGAAGAGAGAAATGTGGGCACACAAAAATTGTCCATTGATCCTGTTAAACCTGGTTCAAAAATATCTAGATATTAGGACACAAGTTCACTGCAAAATCCCAGGCCCCTGATAAAAGTTCAATCCAATAGAATGCCTAAGGTGCATCTAATAAAGTTGGTTTGTTTAGTGTTTTTTGGTGTTTGTTTTTTTCTCTGTAAGTCCAGTGCACAGAAAACAGAGGCAGCTTTATACTGTGACACCCCTTCCTCAACATGCATTAGCTGAAACCATGGCTAGTATGCCAGAAGAGGGGAAGGTGAGCTGTGTGATGGAAAACAAAACCAAGTTCAGTTAAAAATCTCATTTACCACACAAATATTGCTATGGTTACTGCTCTTGCACTTTCAAAATATTGGGTTATCTTCTAATTAGTCATTTGCCAGATTCTAAATAGTAATGATCAAAAAAAATCTTATTCAACAAGTTAGTACTTGCTTCCCCTATGAGCTGCCAGGGAGTGAAGTGTACCCAGTGGAAAGAAGGTTGGTGCTGTATGCATAGGCAATCTGTGATTTCCAATCTGACCTCACTTCTCCTAGACTTATGGCTTTCTGCACAGAAATTTGGCAGTGAATAGGAGACTGAAAAGTTCTCGGCCAAAATCAATTTCTAGATCAATTAAACACGCTGTGCAACATAATCTTGGGATTTTGTTCAATGTATTACAAACACAAACATCTACAGAGTTTCTCTCAGTCCTGGGATTTCAAAAGCAGCTGGCCAGCTCCATTTGAAAAAAATGTGACAGGAGCCCCACTTTCTTGGTTCAACCGGAGGAACTGGACCACTAGATGGATAAAGAACTGGCTTGATGGCCGCACCCAAAGAGTGGCTGTCAATGGGTCCATGTCACAGTGGAGGCCAGGGACAAGCAGAGTCCCTCAGGGATCAGTCCTGGGACCAGTCTTGTTCAACTTTGTTAGTGACATGGACAGTGGCATTGAGTGCACCCTCAGCAAGTTTGCTGATGACACCAAGCTGTGTGGTGCAGCACACACGCTGGAGGGAAGGGAGGCCAGCCAGAGGGACCTTGACAGGCAGGAGAGGTGGGTGCAAGCCAACCTCATGAGGTTCAACAAGACCAAGTGCAGGGTCCTGCCAGGCACAAATTCAGGCTGGGCAGTGACTGGCTGGAAAGCAGCCTAGAGGAGAGAGACTTGGGGGTGCTGGTGGACGAGAAGCTCAACATGAGCTCTCAGTGTACACTTGCAGCCCAGAAAGCCAATCAGATCCTGGGCTGCATCAAGAGAAGTGTGGCCAGCAGGTCAAGGGAGGTGATTCTTCCCTCTACTCAGCTCTGGTGAGACCCCACTTGGAGTACTGCATCCAGTTCTGGAGCCCCTATTACAAGAGGGATATGCAGGTGCTGGAACATGTCCAGAGAAGGGCCACAAGGATGATCAGAGGGCTGGAGCACCTCTCCTATGAGGGCAGACTGAAGGAGTTGGGGCTGTTCAGTCTGGAGAAGGCTCTGAGGTAACCTAATTGTGGCCTTCCAGTATCTGAAGGGGGCCTACAAGAAGGCTGGGGAGGGACTTCTCAGGATATCAAGTAGTGATAGGACTAGGGGGAATGGAATGAAGCTGGAGTTGGGGAGATTCAGACTGGATGTGATGAGGAAGTTCTTCACCATGAGAGTGGTGAAGCCCTGGAATGGGTTGTCCAGGGAGGTGGTTGGTGTGCTGTCCCTAGAGGTGTTTAAGACCAGGCTGGATGAGGCTCTGCCCAGCCTGATCTAGTGTGGGGTGTCCCTGCCCATGGCAGGGGGGCTGGAACTAGATGATCCTTGTGGTCCCTTCCAACCCTGACTGATACTATGAACTGCTCAGTACTGCTGCAAACAGGACTTACATCTCATTACCTGTTACATGACTCTAGACCTTCACTCTTTGCTGCCCTGCCCTGCCTTTGTCCCATGGCTCTTTCAGATTTAAAGTCACTGCAGGAGCAATAAGGAGATCTACTCTTTCACTTGTCTTATTCCTGGAAAAGTACCATTTTCTTTGACTTAAAGCCTGTGGGTCGCCATGAGATTTGCTTTGTGCTTCACTGGGTATCTAGCCTGAACTTCATCTGCTGAGTACTTCAAGCTTAAAGTAAACCCCTGTCAGGCCTTGTTGGGTGATACTCCTGTGTTCAGTTTGCAGAATCAAATCTTAATTGTTAAGACAAGGTTTGTTGAAAATTAGAGCCTGCACTACTTTTCCACTATCAAGAGATAACAGCATGCAGATGCTAGCATATTCCTGTCTGGGAACACTCTACTTGGATGACATATCTAAAATGTATGTCAGGTTTTGTACCTCAAAGTCTTGTGAAACAAAGGAATGATAACAACATGGATACCTATGGCTTGTTTACCTCAAAGATGTGTCCTGCACTACTTATCTAGTTTTATGTGATGTGACAAAAACTTCTCTTGCCCATATCTGAATTTTCTCCATGGAAACCAGGGCACAAAAAGAGCGGTTGTTAAGGATTCATTTTTGTTAAACCATGATGCTAGTCCACATCCAGACTCAACAATCTTGGACTATATACCTATATAATTCTTCCTCAACAAAGAAAACCCAGTGATGACATCTCTTCTGAACCAGATGAGAACCATGTGGCAAAAAGACAACTTGGAAGTGATACAATCTCATTCACATTAAATAATATGTTCATATAACTACTGGTAAAAAAAACCTCATGGTTTATATCACTTGTGGACATAGATAGACTCCATCACCATGTTTTATTTCTTACAATAGATAGGATTAATAAAGTTTATAGTGCAGAAAGCAACGCCTATAGTTACTACAATATGCAGTCCTCACCCTGTAGTGTTATCCTGTAGGCATAAAGCTACAAACTGATTTTTGCACTTAGTTCAGAAATAAAGATTCTTAACATTTTGCAGTAGTGCAGTTGTTTCTCAGGTTTCATCCCAAGAGTCCTGGACATGCCCACGGAAACACATTGCTGCAGTGCCTGGAGATCCTGCTGCACCCACTGCTGTCTGCTCTGCCGCTGCGCCTGAGACTGCTAAAGGCAAAATGTCTGCCAACAGCTCACCCACACTGTTTCATAGTTTTCGCACAAACTGACCCTCGTGGGTAGTTCAAGCACATGTGTAAACAGCAGCAGAGACCTTTGTGATCCTGCTACTGGATCATGAAGGTGAAAGACCACCTTCAAACAGCTACGTAGGCAAAAGAAACCACTACCCATACCTAGCAGTGCAGCCATTGCTCTGTGGACCTGCTGGAGAAATTGCCTGTGTAAGTCTTCTGAAGTAGTTTCAACTTCAGAGGACAAAGGTGAGCCGTGATCCAATATTTAAACAGTTTAAACCTAAAGATAAGCTGCAGCTCAAATGGCTTAAGGAGAGCTCATACGGGAACCTCTGTAAAGAGATCTAGGAGAGAAAGTAGGAGCCCTGAGAAGGAGGAAAGTCCCGCAAAAAGGTGCCTGTCAGCATTAAAACTCACAAGGAACAGTTTTTGATAGAATTAAAGGAATGAGACTACTAGCTTTTGCTTATGTGAACCACTGCGGATTTGCTGTGTTTCTGGTCAACTAGAAAACGTATGATGAAGCAAGAACTGCGGTAAAGGAAAGCACTATGTTACTAGGATATTAAGAACATAGAATAACTGTTCTGCAAAAGAAGAAATTTGCCTGCAATCTTATTGTATTTTTTTAATTATTGATCAAATGATTGAATCAGCCAGAGTAGTTTAGTCAGGAAGAAAGCTCTGCAGCAGGCTACACTCAGAGCAGGGACAAAACTGAAGTTAGATCCAATTAGACCACGTTCCTCTGCTGTCAACAACAGCTATCCAGTCTGAGAAGACATTTTAAAAGCAGCTCTTTTCTAAAAGGTATATTTCTTACCCTTTAAATATAAATAGTAAGTGTTCATTCTGCATCTCATTTTATTTCACAGAGGGATAGAGAGACTGGACTTTATACACCTGGTATTACTATGAGTTTGACCTTACAAAAGAGTCTTCTAAGAACAATGTGCACACCCACCCTTACGTTAAAGAACAGTGAGTACAAGGCATCTCCCGTTGAGGTAAGAGGCAGCATGCAGCTCAGCCTGGGATAGAGTTCAGCAAGTGTCTCTCACAGCACAGCTAAAGCACCTCATTGTAGGATGACTCACAGCATTAGGCAAGCTGAGGTGAAAATATGGCTTCTTTAGCATGCAATTAAATGTCTTAAATTTAAATATGAAAAATTTGTTCCAGAAGGATATTTTAAATCAAAACCCAGTCCCGTACCACACAGAGTGACCTGCCTCAGCAATTTTGCTCAAGCATCTCAGGCTGCACTGTTTTCTCTGAGGTCACTATGCAAATAGAAACCCGTTCTCTGTAGTTCATGCTCTTAGTTACTATGTCACAAAGTCATTAGCAAAAGGCCTGTTACAAAAGTCTTCTATTTGACTATGGTGAGAATTCAGCGGGGTCCATTAGAGAAAAAATATTATTCAGTGTTACGGAGACCACAGGCACACTTGCCTAAGCCTGGGGACTAGTGAAGAAAAAAGTCAAACTTGAGAAGTCATGCTTCCATGGCTAACTGATGACAAACAAAAGAACATACAGGGAGCTATTTATAGCCTCACTGTATCAGAACAGGTTTGGCACGGTCTGCGCGATCTTATTTTAGACCAATGTTTTCATCTCAGAAACAAAAACACTGATTATTATTAGGCCTGTGTTTGCTAAAAAGAAGTAAATAAATAAATTAAAAAGGAGATTTAAAAGCATGTCTGTGTAAGAATGATTGCATTTCTGAATTTTTTTTCCCCCCCTTTATTTCTTACCAGTCTGAATTATTTAGCCACAAGATCTGGTTCTTCGAAGCTCTCTGAGAGCTGCTGATAATGGGCAATATTTCTGGTTCTCCAGCCGCAATTAAGAGCATTATTCTTCCCAAAAGAAAGGGAAACATCTGTGTTTGTGTCGTGCTATGTTAACCACATAGCAGCTGGATCACAACGCTAGAAACATAGCCTAGCAGCTTGAAAGGACCCAGGAGAATTAGTGCCCAGAGAAATAAAATCCTGACAAGTGAGAGGCACATAAACATATCAGGCTGTTTTGAAAAATACCAGGTTTTCAGGAGTGATTCTCCTGGCATCCAGATATGTATGGTATGTTATGACAAATCAGATTTACAAGCACATCTGAGAAATTAAACACACCTGAATTACGTTGCCCAGACTGAAACCTCAATGTTAAAACTTCAGTCATGCACATGGCTTGGAAGCTGGAGGTTGGTGAAGACCACACCCAGTCCAGCCAAGACAAACTGGCAGAATACCTTTACTAGGAACTTTATGCTTTGGTAATCCTGAATGAGTCTAGTTTGATGGCTCATAAGGCAGAGTATAAGCATTGATGATTATCCTGACGCTTTGATGGTTTCTCATATGTCAGCAAGGTTCACCAAGCCTTTAAAAAGCAGCTTGATGTTTAAATTGCTCATATTTAAGCTTTCTGATGTTTAGCTTCCTTAATGATTATTTTTAACTTATGTTTTAGCATTGTTTTAATAATTTTCATTTATAAATTACTACTCTTTAATTTCAATCTTGATGGATTTCATGGAAATTTATTTTTCAAAGAGTATGCACACTTTAATGTTCTTAAAACTATGGTTGAGAATAATACACAGAAGCTGGCTGGCACAGTGCACTATGACAAATTAAATAACAAGAGTGAGGGGTTTTATTGACTTACTGGTTGACAGAGTTGTGAAAATCCCTTACAGAAGTTCAACAGAATGACCTCACTTATGTACTTTAGTATTTAAGCAGGTTCCGGATTAAATAAAAACATCCATCTGCCCACTCTCTGAAGGCAGACTCAGAACATAATTCTCCACCCTGTATCCACAAAGCTACATTCTCACAAGGCAATGTGCTGCCCATCCACAAGAAGGGCCAGATGGAGGAACTTGCAAACTCCAGCCCTGTCAGCCTGAACTCAGTGTTAGGGAAAATTATGGAGCAGATCATCTTGGGGGCAATCACAGTGCACCTGCTAGGTGGCCAAGGGATCAGGCCCAGCCAGCATGCATTTAGGAAGGGCAGGTCCTGCCTGACCAACCTGACCTCCTTCTATGGTGACTGCCTGGTGTGTGTGGGGAAGGCTGTGGATCTAGTCTGTCTGGACTTCAGCAAGGCCTTTGACACTGTCCCCCACAGCAAACTCCTGGCCAAGCTGTCAGCCCGTGGCTTGGACAGCAGCACTCTGCATTGGGTTAGCAACTGGCTGGAGGGCTGAGCCTGGAGAGTGATGGTGAATGGTGCCACATCCAGCTGGCAGCCAGTCACTAGTGGTGTCCCCCAGGGATCAGTGCTGGGCCCCATCCTATTCAATATCTTTATTGATGGTCTGGGTGAGGGGATTGAGTCCATCATCAGTAAATTTGCAGATGACACCAAGCTGGAGGCAGGTGTTGATCTGTTAGAGGGTAGAACAGCTCTGCAAAAGGACCTTGACAGGCTGGACAGATGGGCAGAGTCCAACATGATGGCATTCAACAAGTCCACGTGCCAGGTGCTGCACACTGGCCACAACAACCCCATGCAGTGCTACAGGCTGGGGTCAGAGTGGCTGGAGAGCAGCCAAGCAGAAAGGAACCTGGGGGTACTGGTTGATAGCAGGCTGAACATGAGCCAGCAGTGTGCCCAGGTGTCCAAGAAGGCCAATGGCATCCTGACCTGCATCAGAAATAGAGTGGCCAGCAGGAGCAGGGAAGTCATTGTGCCCCTGTACTCAGCACTGGTCAGGTCACACCTTGAGTACTGTGTTCAATTCTGGTCCCCTCAATTTGAGAAGGATATTGAGACACTTGAACATGTCCAGAGAAGGGTGATGAGGCCGGTGAGAGGTCTGGAGCACAGACCCTATGAGGAGAGGCTGAGGGAGCTGGGGTTGTTTAGCCTGGAGAAGAGGAGGCTCAGAGGAGACCTTATTGCTGTCTACAACTACCTGAAGGGAAGTTGTAGCCAGGTGGGGGTTGGTCTCTTCCCCCAGACAACCAGCAACAGAACAAGACAGTTCCGGTGTCTCACCACCTTCACTGTAAAGAATTCCTTTCTAATATCCAGTCTAAGTCTACCCTCCTCAAGCCTAAATCCATTCTGTCTTGTCCTACCACAACAAGCCCTTGTAAAAAATCCCTTCCCAGTTTTCTTGCAGGCTCCCTTCAGGTACTGGAAGGCTGCTAGAATGTCTCCCCAGAGCATTCTTTTCTCCAGAGAAGGCATCTCTAGCATGCTATGTCAGAGCACCAACTTCACATGAAACTAAACCTTTGCTTTTGATGAAGCAGCAGGGAACAAACAGCTTCATTTTCTGTTAAGACAGGAAGATATTGCATGGCAATGCCTTGGAGATTTTTTTAACTTTCTTGTCCACTCTGATTAAAGATTATACTCAGCCAAATCACCATCATTCTGTTTCCTGTTTCTTTCTTCACTACTAAATTAAAACAACAACAAAAAACCCCAACAAAAAACAGTCTCTCTTTCTCTCTCTCTATATATATTTGTTTGTTTGTTTGTTTTGTTTGTGCACTGGGAATTTTATGCACTGCAACAACACAGAATTGTGCAGGACTTGGGGCTTGGTAGGAAATTATGGCAATATTTCTAAACTCTCATTAAGCAGGGGTATAGGTCACATTTTTTCTTTCATACTAAACATAAATTAGATCAAAAATGATTTCTGCTAATAAAAAGTTTTACATTTAAACACTTTATAATTTTGTTTCCACTACACGAATATATATATGTACATATATACACACACACATATAATTCAGCATCACATAGGCATGAATAAAAATCTGAAATATATGTTGTTCTTTCTCCAGCCCAACTAATATACAATCTGTATGTGACATAGGCTGGCTCAGGCATACCCATTTACTTCTCCTTTGGAATGTGCTATGAGGTCAGGCAGTGCACAAAGGAAAGCAGTTCCTGGGCGTGATTGAACATTTGTAAACCCAGTGGACTCATCTGTCTGCATTGCTCTCATGTTTGAAATGTTTACCATACACACTGCAGCAACACCAGCAATAAGTGCTATACCTGCACAAAGCAGTGGCTCTTGCTTCAAAGAGTAAGTTTAAAGCCTGTCTTCTAGGTAAAAGTTTGATGTTTTCCCTCATTATCACCCACCTCAATATTAAGTCTCAGTAGTTCAGCTAACAATTCCAGGGAGGTCTATTTCCAACACATCAGAGGTAGGACTTGGACTTTATCATTGTAGGCCCATCTTACATTGGATCAAATCAACACACAACTGTGTGACAATTGATCTAGTTTCAGAAAAATAGCTAGTCAGGTAGTAAACCACTATTATTCATAGCAGCAATAACACAAAATGCCATTGCACAGCCAGTAGACGATCACTTGCTCATCACAAAATGCCTCAAAGGTTCAAAGAGTTAGTTGCTGCAAACATCACGAGAGCAAGACAGCTACGGTGTGCTTTGAAATAAGGGTCCTCTTTATCTGCCTAAATGGAAACTATGGATCCAGATTCCCCCCATCTCCCTCATCCCCCAGAAGATTTGTTTCTGGTATTGACTTTCAAAATACCTATTTTATAAATGTGGTTCTGACTCTTCACTTATCACTTCACATAACTAAATAAATGTTAGAAGGATAAACTCTATTTTGGCATATCACTCAAACTCTATAATCATTTAGAGAATAAAATTGAATAATCAGAAATGATACACTAAGTGTAATGGACACTACTGAGAACTTAATGAGGTTTCCAATATAGACTCTTTGTCCATGAAGTGTCCTTTTTTCTTAACATATAATATCAACTCTTAGAGAAATAGGTAAACTACCAAGCTTCCCTAAAACATAAGGAGATGGATGAAAACCACTTTAAAATATATTAGATAAGGTGAAAATTTACAAGACAGAAGAATCAGGACAGAGAATAATCAAGACAGTTAAAGAAGAATCTTTCTTTTTTATAAAGTCTTACAGTTTCTGAAGCCTAATTTTTGCAGACGAGTCACAGCCATGTCACACACTTTCTTCTGTCTCATCATCTTTAATTTTCCATCTCCTGTAGCATATCTATCTTATTCACTCTCAAGAATACTCACATATGCTTCTGCTAAATTAGTGTTACAAATATCACTGCTAAGTTACCAATTGCTGAAATCTGGCAAACATCACATAGGGACAGAGAAGCCTTTTGCCTGGCAGTTCTTGGATGCTTCTGCACATGAGAGAAAACATTTCTTCAAGCACTGTTGTGCCTCCTCTTTTCTTTCCCTCAGGTTCCCTTCTTCACTGGACAGACCCCTTTCTCTGTCACTACTTCCCAAATATTCATCTCAGATTTTCCAAGCTGGCATCTAACACCTGAGATAGTTGAGGCAACTGCCATACATGACCAGTGCCTATTACATTAAGTATAAATATACTACTACTACCTTGAGTTTATTGTATCCAGCTCTACTTTCTCTATCTTAAGACTGGAAAGCATTTTAGGCAGGTATTTTCTTTTCTTCTCTTTGCCTGTACATTCTTTAGCTCAGGAGTAGGTGAATGAGTTTTCCACTGCTACTGCAATATAAAAATCATAATGATAGTTCCTAGCAGTTTCAGATCTTGTCTACTCTGACACAAAGAGGTAACACGCAGCCTAAATATATTGACCAACAGTAGTTCTTTCCTTATTGAACTGTACAAAATGATTAGCTGTAAAACATGAATGAGATCCAACCATTCACTTCATTTGTTTCTCACTCTCACAGCAGATGACTTTTGTACAGTTATTGACTATAAAGCAATATGCTAAATATGTAGAACTTGTCATCTCTGCCATCTGAGCTATTCTGCAGCCATACAAGCAATCCAAAATATAAACAAACATGTAGGAAATAGCTACCTAATTTAGGAAGCACCCAAGCTTTCTCAAACTGCAGGGAGTCACGTAACATCCGCTTTTTGCCATGGAAGGAATGCTGCCCTGGCCAGCAGACTCCAAACCACACCACATGGTTCAGCAGCAGGTGCTGTTGCGAAGCTCTCGCAGGCAAAATCCCCCAAATGTCTTCCTACTAGTTTGGTCATGTCCCTGCATGCTCCTGCCTCTGCCAAGAAGTTCAGTGCCACAGTCCTGATTAGCATGGATCAAAATTCCTCAAGCCTTATTCTTACTTTTTTGCAGAGGTGTTTTTTTGCCTTCAGTATCTAAAAGCTTTAAAAGGAAAAAACAAAACCAAACCAAACCAACTAAAATAAAAAAATTAATTAAAAAAGGCAAAACCAAACCAAAAAGGCACCAAAATCTTTTTCAAACAGAAGCATCTTAGTTTGAGTTACTGGTGAATTTCCACTTTTTTCCTTAGATAACCCCCCAAACCTTAAAAGCCAAACAAATAAATTATTTTCTAGAGATTCTCTCTGAAAGCAGCAGTACAGTGAATCCAAACTAACCCCCCCTGCTCTAGCCAGTGAGAGAGAACATATCTGCTCCTGCCATTTCACCTATTTCATGATGTTGCATGTTCCTACTGTGTCCTGGACAAAGACGTTGACTTTTGTGAGTCATTCTTGCTTCTCTATTCCTTAGAATGAAATAAAAAGTAGAATGACTATCAAAACATGCAAGTCCTAGTTAGCACCTGTACTTCAGCTGTTTGGCATATGAGAAAGGTAAGAGCACACCTGACTGAATGCCTGCAATCTCCTAATAGCTGTTATTAGGGTTCTAAGCAAGATAAAGGCATCAAGCACCACATTTTAAAAGAAGGCTCCAAATAACTTTCATTCTTTTGTATTTGTAGTTACCAGCAGCCATCAGCAGCATTAGTTTAAAATAAGTTTTCCAAAGCAGTCTGTAATCCATAATGAATTTGTTTCTAAATTCATGGCTTTCAATAGCCAGGACCCACATTTTGGAGAGGTGGAAGTGGCACTGTGACTTGAAAAATGACTGCCCTAACATGATCAGAGAAACATCTAAGGATAGATGCCACTTTTGACAAGTACAGTCTTCTGCAGCACCAAATTCTATGCTCAATTACTTGAATCAGGTGTAGAGACTAATCTTTTAAATACCTGTTATGGACTCTTGGGTTGCTGCACACCAGTATTTGCTAGGATGCCCTAATAAGTAGGTCTCTAACGAAGAGCTAAGTTTATCTTGGAGCTAAATAGAAGGTTTTGATAAGTGCATATAACAACGTCCCAAAACCCCTACATCAATTCCACAACATTCAAAGGAAGTTACATCACAAACATGCTGATTTGTTCTTTCCTGTCTTTAAACACATATAGGGCTAGGCACTTACAAATGTACACATAGTCAGGCCACAACAAAGACTATGTTTTCAGGTCTCATGCAGAGAAATATTAATAACAGTATGGCAATGTATCCTTGGGGACAAGAATACCTGGACTGGTAGGCATTTCTGATCAGCACAAGGGATGATATGATATGTTCTGTTATCTGTACTAGTGATTTAAATGGTAGAAGATCAATCCAGTAACAAACAGACAACAACCAAAAAAAAAAAAGACAGAAAGCCAAGAGATAGCAGAGAATATTAATTAATATATAATGAGAAGAAACAATATCCAGAAATCCCTTCTGAGCAATTTTGAACTTTGTGACAGCATAAAGCAAGAATCACAGACCTGGTTGGTATACAGAGGAGTGAAATCAAACCTGCAGACAATCCTTGGTGGAAACACTTCTGTGGAGGCTGCTTCTTGGCTTTCTGCAGCAGCAAATAACATGAATTCCCTATACCATGCAGTTAATTAATTTAGTAAGCAGATCACAGTAGCACTGGAGGTTCAACTTGCAAGGTTCAGTGCTCAGTTTGAAAGGGGATATGATTGTCTTTAAAAAACCTGAAGAATAACACTCCTGGGATTGCTTCTGTATTAGCAAGAACATCAAAAGCTGACTTGGGGCCAATGTTTTGTATGTGCTATAATTTTGAAAATTATAATTATATGTGTGGTTATTCTTGGCACCTAAAGTCTGTTGAGAGTATGGTGGCCTCATCTGGGGTGTTTATTAACTGGGTGCTCTGGCCAATACAGATAAACACAGCCAAAGTCTCTTTAAATGCCCAGGTCCTCAAAGCACTCACAATGTGAGGATTCAGCTCACAGAACAGCAACTTCCCATGGACTTTTGCAAAAGCCACATAGAACTGCAATGACCAGAGCTCAATGCAGAACCTTCCCTGCTCATTGCTCCTGTCCTGTGTTTGCATGAACAGGCAAAAGGAGACAATAATTTACACTGGATATCAGACACTGCATTCAGAATCTATCGAACCATGTGAAGGCTAAAAGTAATGCTGCAATAGTAAAGCTGCCACTGTCCCACCCTGCACAGGCAGGGATAAGATGGGTGTAGGCACTCTACTTTTCTACCAGATAGATACCAGAACAAGCAATGTTATTTGTATATTTAGATTCTAGGCGTGTGTTTCTTTTTGTGTTTTAGCACTAGGAACCAACTAGCAGCTGTAGCAGCCTTTCATATGAAGTTTGATGAATTCCAGTCATGCTTATTTCACAGCTGTGCTTGCAAATCCCTCTCTCACAAGGCAGTTGAGCTTTACTCATGCTGCTGCAGATAACAGCCCTTTCGAGGTACAGCTCTCACTGCTGAAGCACAGCTTTTTTCTCTGGACCACTTTCCCACATTGTGGCTGTGACAGTGTATGAAAGACTACATAAGAGAAGAATCAGCAGAACACAGACTTTATTTTACTCCCTCTTAGGTCATTAGAAAATGGTGTAATTTCTTCAACAGGAGTATAGTTGATGCCATAATAAAATAATGGATTTTATACATTTAACACCACAATTTCCTAACAGAATGGATCCATTACCAGTTTAGGGAGAGACATTTTTCTATTTGCAGTGTTATACAAAATGAAATAGAAAAACTAGTTCTAACATTGCATTTACTATTCAAATTACTAAAAGTCTAAGCAGAATGTACACACAGGATCCTACATTGTGTGACACATTTGAAACTGCATAGAAGTTTAACGACACCATTGAGTCTGCCATTTCCCCTTCCTCACAGAACTGACTAGTTTTGGAAGTTAAGTAAATTGTTTTGTATCCATAATTAAATTCTTACATTAAAGGCATCTTAAATCAGTCCACTGCAGAAAGAGTATAAAGCAATCCACAAAGAGTAACTTTGATGTTATTTCCAGCCATGGTTGCAAGTACTTGACTTAAAATAACAGTGCTATACTTTCTTACTAGAAGAAAGGGGACACAGTCTCAAGTTGTGCCAGGGGAGGTTTAGACTCGAGGTGAGGAAAAAGTTCTTCACTGAGCGAGTCATTCGTCATTGGAATGGGCTGCCCAGGGAGGTGGTGGAGTCGCCATCCCTGGAGGTGTTCAAGGGGAGATTGGACGTGGCACTTGGTGCCATGATCTAGTTGTGAGGTCTGTTGGAACAGGTTGGACTTGATGATCCTTGGGGTCTCTTCCAACCTTAGTTACTGTGATACTGTGATACTGTGAAAACATAAGTCTGTGTGCACAGAACAGCAGCATCCTGGTGAACCCACAGAGAAGCACTATCACCATCATCTAACACAGGAGGAAAACCCTCTAGCAGTAGAAAAGTCCCATGCTCACAACTCTGAGAGGGAGAAAGAGTTGTTCGGCTTTTCAGAAACAACTAATCCAGACCTAATTATTATTCATTAACATGAAAAACAGAGGCTCAGTTAGAGACAATGTTTGCCATGTAGGTGTTTGGTTTTTTTCTTAGGGTTTTTTTGTTTTTTTTTTTTTTTTTTTTGTAATATTTGTGTAAAGAATTGTGGTGAACTACATAATAATGCTGAAAGTTCTTCAGAATGGTGCAATCCTCTTTTTACTTGAACTGTATTTTCTGGACGGCTGCACAGGTGTGGACTTAAAAATTTTCTATATGGCTTTGAGTTGCCTGTATAGTCATTACCCTGTAGTCATCAAAAAAATGAATCCTAAATATGCAAAGAATGGGGAAAATTATATATTGACAGTGGTAATGAATTATTATTTGTCCTGAAGAGGATGCTGAGCATCCCAGGAAAGGCTGCTTGAAATTTTCTAAGGAAAGGAATCAAACTAGTTAATGATAAGCAATTTTTCAGTGCCGGAGATCCTTCTGTATATGGGTAGGGTTGAATTGTTTGATTTTATAATTATGATACATTTTAAATATTCATTTGATAGGAAATGTAACTCTTAATGACATTAACACATATCAGCATACTGTCAGATAAAATACTCCTCACAAAATCTTTCCAAAGGTAACTAGTTAAAAGCTGACTAATTTTCTAGAAAAATCTTTAGAACTAAGCCATTGTGATAGATTTTTACTTTTTTTTTTTCAATAGTCAAATATATTTGCACCAACCCTTATAGACAGCTCTTCAGCTTGTAAGTGTTGATGCAATTCTCAGTCCCCTGGAATTAAAGCTAAGGATCTGGCAAGCACTCATCTCAGGTTTGAAAAATGGATGTCTGGGAAAATGACAGTTTCTCACATCTGCTCATGGCCGAACTTCTGCTAGATGGTCAGTCTGCAATTAATGCTCTACAAAGACTGAGGGGAGGGAAGATTAGTCCAGTAGTAGGAAAGGGAAGCTTAGAGAGAAACACAGAAGTTCACCTCCTGAGGAGGAAAGGTTTTAAAGCAAAGAGGCAGTCGAAGAAAAAATGAACATATAGAGAGATTCTTCTCACACGGAGTAAAATCCTGCAAACATGTTACAGAGTTCTCATTTACTTTACTATATCTGTTTACTTTATGACTAAAAGCAAGACAGCAAGCCAAGCTTTGCAAAGACCTTCTGATATTATAGGGTTTGACTGAGCACTACAGCTTCTTAAGAACTCTTGAACACCTTGATCTAATCTCCTTTTGAATAGACCCAAACAAATCCTAAGGACTTTTACAGCACCCCAGTCTGTGAAGCAGTTCAGGGCAGGGTGGGTATTGCTCTGGCTGCAAGGATGGATCCTGCCTTCCCTCTCCATGCCCAGATGCTTGCTGCCATCTGCCCACTCTCCCTCCTGCTCCTGATCCACACTGAACTGTATAAGGGAACTGAACCAGCACTTATGGGCATGTTTGAGTAGTAACCATTTCAAGACCAGTTCAGAACAAGTCTGGTTCACCACAGAGGTGCAAAAATTGCTACCAGAAATTACACCAGCCTAGGAGAGGAGCAAATAAAGCAAGGAGGAAGAGGGAACCGCAGAGCTATCTCTTCTAGCAGCAGCCCCAGCCTAAGATACCTGGGATGTTGTAACTGCAGCCTGTTCCTCCCCCTTCTAGCTGAGGTCAGTCCTCAGATATTCTCTCTCAGTTCTGAGCAAATCAGGGAAACTGTTAGGGGTGAAGTGCTTCTAATGGGTTTTCTTGCCCAAAAATCTGCTGTCATTGCTACCAAGACTGTCCCTGTAAAGGTCCAGCCTCCAGGAGGAGCTGGTTGTGTTTTAAACACGTGCCAGTCAGCAAAACCATTACGTTCTCTTATCTGTAGACTTCATTATAATTAAAAAATCCATTTTCTTCATGTGACTATCATGTTTAAATTGCAGCAGACACAGCAGACCCTTACCAGATAAATGGAATTTAGCTGGGAAATGAAATTTCACGTAAGCCCTTGCCCCAGAAACCTTGCTTATTGTCCAGACATGTAAAAGGAAGGACAGGAATAGCTCAGGAGGGAATAAATGTTTTTAAAGCCCCCAAAAAAATCAGCATAAAATAATCTACAAAGACAGCTGAGGTAAAACTTAAGATTCTAATCTACTAGAGACCTACGAGAGACCTACTTTCACCTTTAGGTTCAAAAAATATATTTTATAGTCCATCCTTAGTTGGATTCCTCTGAAACAGACTACAAAAAGCATAAACTGAAAGATACTAGAATAGTCTATCTTCCCATTTTGCTGGCAAAACCTGAAAGAATTAATATGAATTTGACTGTTAAAAACCCCCCAAAACCAACAAAAAACCCCACACGAATACCATAAAGGTTGGAGTTCAGCTATTTTTTGTCAAATGTGTATCTGAATTTTATTAGTCATTTACTTCCCCAGAAATTTTAGTATGAAAATAATAGCTTAACATTCTGTGACATTATGTACCATATTTAATCAGGTTTACCTCATAAGATTAACAAGGGCATGTTGCAAAATATTATGAAATCTAAATATAAATATGAAGAGAAGTTTAATAACATGCCCATAATCATATACAGAGTGAAAGCACAGCACAACTGTGTCACTTCAAAGCTTCAGAAAAAGGTTATACTACTGTAGCTCAGTTCCAACAAAAGTCAAAACAACAGAGAAGACACAGCATAACCAGAATAATTCCTTCCTAAATTTTCAGATCCTCCTAATGACATTTTCACAGTTCAAATTAGATTTGGTAAGAGATGTTTTTAATACAAGTTTCCTTTATTCATCACTGCTCAGATGGAGAACAGGGAGAACTTTGTACATCTTGCAAACACCTACCACAGTACCAAGCTAGCAGTAGCAGACTGATTCGGTTGCCTAGGGAACACTTATGGGCTGCCACGCTTTTGAGGAATTTTTGTTTGTTTGTTTGGAGCATTAACATCTCTCTGAAAGTTTTGTGCACTTCGGGAATGCTCATACATTTTTTCAAAAAGGTGCTCCTGAGGTAGTCAGACACGAGCTAGAAAGGGGAAAAGGCAGCACTGCCAAGAGGAGGCATCTGCCAGTCACACAGTACTGAGACTGAGGCTATTTCATACATGGTTCATTCAGTGGATAAACTGCCTTGAAATAACTTTTCCCACCATGAGATATACACTTTGTACATCCCAGTACTACAACTCACAGCATGACTCCTAAAAACGTACACTGTTTTGTGATTTTTCCCAAATACTGACTTTTGTTATTTGTTTTGAGGAGAATACAAGGCAGATTCAACTTCTAGAAGATGTCCATGACTTTTCTCAGGAGCCCAGAACTACAGAAAATAAGGGTTCTATTAAACTGTTGCTATAGTAGGTATACATGAGGACAGGCTGAAAGGGTTGAGGCTGTTCAGCCTGATTAAGAGAAGGTTTTGAGGAGACCGTATAGCCACATTTCAGTATCTGAAGAGGACCTACAGGAAGGCTGTGGAAGGACTGTTTAGAAGGGCTTGTGGCAATAGGATGAGGGGCAACGGCCTTGAACTAGAGCAGTATAGATTTAGGTTAGACATGAAGAGGAAACTTTTTTACAATTAGTAAAATAAGTGCAACCAGTTGCCCAGAGAGGCCCCGCGCCTGGAGATATTCAAGGTCAAACTTAAAGGGCCCCTGAGCAATTTGATCTGATTGGAGGTGTCCCTGCTTATTGCAGGGGAATTGGATAAGATGACCTTTGAGGATCCTTCCAACCTGGTATTCTGTGAAAAACTAAGTGCCTGTGTAAATTCTTAGTTCTTCTGAAGTCAAATAACCTACATCAGTTTCTGACATTTGAGAATCTGAAACATATGTTTTCAACTATTTAAAAGCAGAAGCAGAAAAAGAGTGAAAGTTTTGAGTTCAAAGTACAAAGCACTGCAAAGACCAGGAGACTCGATGTATTTTAATTGTGTATATTCACATTTATGCAGATTGACTATGGATTATTAGGCTTCTGACATAATACAAAATAGGAATTTACTTCAAACTTGCAAATTATGCTTCTCAGCAGTGTTCCTCAGTTTCCTTGGAATGCATCTAGAACAAATTTCAGCATTGTGAATTTGCCCCATTGAGTTAACCATTGGTTTTCTTCCCACCAATGAAACCTTGGCTCATTCAACCAAAACAAACAGAGATAGCAAGGCGCACACCTGCGTAAACACAATCCAGCCCTTCCTTCTCTATGCCAAGATTTTCCTGTTGCAATAATTGACTGATGATTTTTGTTTCTTTATAGCTACTCTAAAGTCTGTTGTAAAATGTGTTTCAGAAGTAATCAGTAATCACAATCTGTGACTGGGGATTGACCACCAGTATGGCAGACTTAATTACTTTTAGTGAATCAAAAGGAAACAATACTACATAATTGAAATGTAAGAACAAAGGAGACTAATACTTCAATTCTCTGTTACGTGTGTGCATTTATAAACCCAGATTTCTCAACATGATTAAAGACAACCTAAAATATGAGGGAGTACAGCTTATTATACAAGCACATTTTGTCTGTACTTGAACTAAAAGGCAGGCTTTGATTCTACTTAATGATAAATCATTTTTAACCATGAGCAAAGCAGTCTGACTGTAATTACCACTTGGACATTGGTGATTTGTTTTAACAGCTCCTGTCAAATAACAAAATAAATAAATAAATAGAGCAGCAACAGCCTCTTGCAAGGTGCTTATGTACTGTATGTGGTCTTTAAATACTGAGCAATAGAAGGGTGAGTTTAAACATCAATAATATAGCAGGAGAGCTGCTCTTTATTTTCTTCTCCAGCTTTGTTGTCTTGAAGAATTATTATAATTAGGGCTACAATGAAGTATTTCCAAATGTGTACACTGAGAGTGTGTACACTCAACATGTGTACATGTGAGGGGGGCAAAAATACTGCATGGTGCCTGATAAAATAGAAATTGCACAATATATGAAGGTAACTACAGAAATGTAGGAAGGTGTCCCAACCACTCATACCTCTTGCCATGTACCAGTACTAAGACACTATACAAACCACTTTTATATCAACATTTATTATCTTCCCTCTATGCAAGACAGCCACTCATCCAGACTTTTCTCTGCCTTGTGAGCCTTTGAAGTTTGATTGCCGAGTGCAGTAAATCCAAGCTTCTTTCCCCTCCCCCCCCATTTTCCAATGTCAAAATGCATTTCTGATAGAAAATTATGAAAGTCTTCTGCTTATATTCTGCTGCAGTCTGCAAATTATTTTTTGTTCAGTCGCTTTACTCACTTGTTTGCCAAAGTATTCACCTTACACCAAACTCAGATTCTGCAGTCTCAAAACCAAGGCATGTTCTGGCCAGCAGGATGCTCAGCAAGCTAATGCATTGGGTTCTCCTAATGTAGGGCTCTGGGCTCAAAAGGTGGCCTTCAGCTAAGCAGACTCCAGTACTCCTTTTAGCATTGCTAAAGGGGACCTTTCAGCGGTTGTAAGAAATTTCAGAGGCAACACAATGCTTGAGAGCTCTCACTTATCACAGTATCAGAGTATCACCAAGGTTGGAAGAGACCTTAAAAATCATTGAGTCCAACCTGTCTCCACAGACCTCATGACTAGACCATGGCACCAAGTGCCACATCCAATCCCCTCTTGAACACCTCCAGGGATGGTGACTCCACCACCTCCCTGGGCAGCCCATTCCAATGGCTAATGACTCTCTCGGTGAAGAACTTTCTCCTCACCTCCAGCCTAAACTTCCCCTGGCACAGCTTGAGACTGTGTCCCCTTGTTCTGGTGCTGGTTGCTAGAGAGAAGAGACCAACCCCTTCCTGGCTACAACCACCTTTCAGGTAGTTGTAGAGAGCAATGAGGTCACCTCTGAGCCATCAGGATCTCCTACAGACCTTCTGGGATCTTCCTTTTTAATCTTCTTCCTTGCCCCTGGTTCTCTAAAGCAATGGATTTCTTTCTTTGTCTCCCACTGTACACATTAAAAGCAGCATCTTTCTTTTTGTGGACAGCCCTAACCGATTGTGATGAACAAGTCAACACTATGTAGGGGTGAATTTGCTAAAGAATTCCAAACATATCCTCCTATCTCTTATATATGGGAAGAAAAAATAGAAGGCAACAGAAGGCTTGTTTAGAAAAAACACTGTAAAACACAACAGCTTAACTTTGTTAAGTTTGCAACTGATAGAGGCAGATGGCAATACACTTTGGTCATCATGGATATTAATCCATGGGAACTGAATCAGATGGGACTGGAAAGGAAGATAAGAAAAAGAAAGAAAGGAAAAAAGAGGAAAATAAGTAACTAAAAAAAATAATAGTGAAATCCAACAGAAGTCTGGCCATAGAACAAGACTTGGACTCACACTCCAGGATTCCCTCTGTAATCACTCATGATATTTCCCCAGCTCGTTTTTCTTTCTCCTGCAGAATCCATGGCAGGTCTTCCACTTCCCAAGCTTGTTCGCATGCATGCAGATTTCCCGGGCTACTACTACAGGGCTCCATCTTTGTTTCCAAAACACAGGATCTCTGACTACTATCACTGCTTGCCCTCAGACTCCATGCAGAAGGCCTGTCAGTTTGAGAGTATTTTGAGCTGAGGTTACAGTAAACTGGGGCAATGCTTTCTAATGAGATGTCAGAATTAACAGAAGGCTCTTCTGTATGCAAAAGACACAACATGAGCTGAGCTACTTTCAGAAGTCTGCCCCTCTATCAGCTTTACACCATTGTGAGTAGTGTCTTTTCTACTCTGGGAATCCTCTATGCTGCCGTGCATAAGCTGACATCAAAGCCAAGGGTTCTTGAAGACTCTGGGTGATCGTTCATGTCTGCATTTAACTGCACCCTCCCATGGAATACATCTGTCACTCATTTTTATGGGAGTAGTTATGTGATAGACCACGTCTTTTCCTAGTATTTCAGCTGTTTTCTGTATGCTTAGTCAATCCAGTCACCACTTCATTTGAATCTTCATTCATTCTGCTCCCACTACTTTATTACTAAATAACGTCACATAAGATCACCACCCAAACCTGTCCCATGGAATTACATGGCAAAAAGCTTGACTCCCCAGCCCTGCTCATTCACCACGACAGCTCATTCTATGCAGTCGAGTCAACAAGCCAGAAAATTCAGGTATACTGGTCTCCAGAAGAGTACAGGACACCTGTTCCCAAAAGAAGGAGGCATATCAGGCTATGTTCTAAATGTAGGTTTGGTTCTAGGATGGGACCTGCTTCTGCAATACTTTGTTGCCTAACATGCAGTTGAGTTTTCAATGGTAAGCAATCATGCCTTGTTTTCTTTTCCTTTACCTACCCTCCCATTCTACTGGTTAAGATTGTAAAGTGGTTTTTAATCTCTGTTATCTGACTAAGTTTTTAAGGAAAAGTGTGATTAAATCAAACAACATGCCTTTAAGAGTAAGTGGAGATGGACTGGAGGCTGGATAGCAGCTGCAGATTCATACAAATCAACTATTAGAAGCACCTATCCCACCCTTCGCTCTAGTGTATAAAGGCTTCTCCTATACACTAATTTCCACACTAAATGCATTTCACAATGACTTTGATATCACATTAAAATATTATTATCCATAAGGAGAATCTACTTGTCTGAAGGTACGAGACAAAGTGAATAAGAGAGAGGAAATGCTGTCAGAACTTGCATAGTCCTGCTAATACACAGGGAAAATCCAGCTATTTCTTTCCCAGTGACAAAGTTATGGATAGTCTAAAACTGCCCCAGGCAATAAATTTGCTGCTGGAAAACTCACTTTGAGCTAAGAGGATGAAAAGAAATCCGTTTTTTAAAGTTGGTATATCAAAATATTTTCCTTTCTAAAACAGAGTTGAACAGAACAGCTAGAAAACCAATGCAGCACCAGCTTCTAGATTAAAACCCAGACAATCTGATTACAAACACAGCCTACCAAAAGTAGTGATCACGACTAGAGTAACTCAGGAGCTTCTCATGTTCCGGAATGTAGCATCAGATTCAGCATGGGTTTTATTTTCAAACTAGAATAGTAATCCTAAGAGATTCCTGAAACAGTCCATTTAAAGACAGAAAAGCACATGTGCAGGTGTCATGGCAACCCCACCAAGATACTACAGATACTGCCATTGCTTTTACTGAAGTGTCTCATTTTCCCTCAGATCAATTAAATATCTACTAAATATTTTTCACTTCATCAAGCCAGACAAATGAAACTCTTGTTAACAATGCACAATGTGAGGATTTTCCAGCAGGTGCTGTTGGATCCTTTTGTAGGCCTCCAAAGAAACAATTTGCTGACTTACGTGACATTGGAGTGGTTACAAACAAACACACAACAAAAAAACCCCACACCAAACAAATAAACACACACCACCACCACCACCGATATCCATAGTTATAAATTCTAGTTTAAATCATAGTCGTACATTGTAATTGTGTATATCCATACTGGGTCCATTTTACTCAAACCACAGCACTGCTCTACCAGCACCAGAACAAGGGGACACAGTCTCAAGCTGTGCCAGGGGAAGTTTAGACTGGAGGTGAGGAGAAAGTTCTTCACCAAGAGAGTCATTAGCCATTGGAATGTGCTGCCTGGGGAGGTGGTGGAGTCACCATCCCTGGAGGTGTTCAAGAGGGGATTGGATGCGGCACTTGGTGCCATGGTCTAGTCATGAGGTCTGTGGTGACAGGTTGGACTAAATGATCTTTGAGGTCTCTTCCAACCTTGGTGATACTGTGATACTGTGATCTGTTGTTCTGCTGAATGCCCAAAATCTGAATAACTTTGAAAGTATTGGGTGGCACCAGTTACCCAGCAGCTGCACTCAGAGGACTGAGTGAACATCATGATCTCTTCTTTCCACAAAGTTTAGGGTAAAAATACATCTATGTAATGGCATTTTTCTCAGAGTTAATTTCTGCTCTGCTTCCTGTTAAAAAGCACATTTTTAGAGACAGATAATGTGCTTATGTTTGATAGATAATAACACAACATAACTCAGCAGTGCTGAAGAGGAAAGCTCTGTCATGGAGTGCACAGATTTTTACAGTCTCCAAAATTTCACTCTTCCTTCAGACTTCCACAATCTTTAAAAAGCACCTGCTTATCAGCACACACTCTGCAGCATGCTGTAAGGGCTCTGATACAGCACAATAAAGATAATTCTGTTACACTGACTATTCATTAGGAATTCACAGCACCGGATAAAATCTGCAGGGACAATTTGCAAATGAGATGCTTACTAAATGTGGTTATATTTTTTTCTTAGTCTTCCCAGAAGACTTACTACAGCTAAATACATCTCTGCCACCTACTTACAGATCCAAAGGTGAGCAGAAAATCCTGCTTTCCACTCTGCAGAGTGACACTCTGTATATGCATATACTGCACCTTTGTCATCTCAGAAACATCTCCTCGGTGAGGACATTTTGTGAAATCACAGAATGACTTGGATGGGAAGGGACCTTAAAGGTCATCTTGTTCCAACTCCCTCTGCCAAGGGCAGGGACATCTCCCACTGGATCAGGTTGCTCAAAGCCTAATTCAGCCTGGTCTTAAACACTTCCAGCTATGAGGAATCTACAACTTCTCTGAGCAACCTATTCCAGTGTCTCACCAGCCTCATAGTAAAGAATTTCTTCCTAATGTGGCATCTCAATCTGCCCTGCTCTAGTTTCACATACGTAATAGTTAATTTACGCAGCATTCCGTTCTGCAGACCAGAATGGGGAATGCTTCTTCACATTATGGAACAATTCACACATTGGATTAAAGCTTCAACGAATATGACATTTTGCTTCCTTTTCATCTGCCACCATCTAATAACTTGTATCTAAAGCTGAACAGAAAGATGGGAAACCCCGTAAAAGCACACTTGGTGTTAAACATTTATATTTGCACTAAATATTTCACAATACTTTAATGCAGTATAAAGCTAGCCACATCCCCCTGCCTTATGTTGAAAATTTTTCTGTATTTCACAGACAGAAATCAGATCTGTTAAGGTTAGTTCTCAACTCATCTGCACCTTAGAATCATGGAAAGGCAGGGGTTGAAAGGGACTATAGAGATTCATAGAATACCAGATTTGACTGGACATCAAGGGTCATCTAGTCCAACCTTTCTGGGTAGGAAGATAGTTCACATGAGATGGCCCAGCACCCTGTCAAGCTGGGCTTTGAAACTGTCTAATGCAGGGGAATCCATCACCTCCCTTGGGAGTTTATTCCAATGTCCAATAGTTAGAATGGGGGCGGGGGGGCGGAAATCTGGTATGCAGTCCAAATCTCCCCAATAGTAACTTACACCCATCTAGTCCAATCCACAAGCTAAAGCAGATCTTCCTAAAGTAGTTTGCAAAAGAATGCATCCAAGTGGGCTTTGAAAGTCTCCAAAGAAGGAGGCTCCACAACCTCGCTGAGCAGCCTGGTCTAGTGCTCTGCCACCCTTACAGGAAAGAAGTTTCTCCTTAAGTTCAGGTGAAATCTTCTGGGTTCTACTTTGCACCCAAAAACTTAAAATTTTCACTACTACAATCTGTGGTCACTATTACATAGAGTTAAAACAAGGTGTTTCTGGGATTCAGTGTTTTAACACAAGCACATGTGTACAGGCATTACAGAGTCTATACATGTGTGTTGTAGAAGTCTGAGAACTGTACATAAAGCAAAAAAAATTAAAGTTATCCCACTGAAAATCTATTGCCCATGTACTTGGCTCTGATTTTTGTTCAGTAAATAGCCCCAGTTCCCCAAAATACAAGTTCAAAAGAAATACAATACTGCTGTCAGCTCCTTCATAGACTGTTCCAAATCACTAAAGTTGATGCACAAAACCCATAACAATCTTTTACAATTTAATTTTGCATGCAATGTTTTTCTCTGCTTGTGTCAGGGTAGGAGCCAAAATGTTGCCTTTGATTTCTATATCTTTTCCCATGTGAGAATTAGATCCTGTATCATGAGAACAAGTAAATGCTGGATAATGTTATCCAAAATCCAGATGCTATATGAATAGAAAAAAACCAGTCATTACCAAAACATCGGAGCGTTTGGCTATTTATAGACTCTATTCAGACATCACCGCTAGCAGGACAAGCTACAAGCTCTCATTTTGAATAGCTTTTCAGAGTACTTGAGAGACCTATTTCACAAGCCTGGACCATCAGCCAGAGAAGATTCATGTGCATAAGGAAAGAAGTAAAGTACAACAGAAATATGCATACTCTTGAAGGAATAAAGGACATCCCATTGCTTTTCAAATAAGAGGAGTGCTGAAATCTCTTCTTGTAATGCTAGCATTCATTCAGAGCCCTTCTTATAAGCAGATCTATTACCCTCAGAGATGCAACACTTTTGAACTGTGTCACTAGTTTTTATGAGACCACTTGAAGAAAAAGAAAACTGCTTATTCCCAGCTGGCATAACCAACGCATTGGATGTGTTTTTCTGGCAGAAAATACAAATTTCATCAAGGAGTATCACTTTCCTTTTTGATTCAACCAATTAATCTTCTCAGTGGTAGCCCTGCCTGAAGTGCAAGCTGATGGAATGTCTTTGCAAACAAGTCCATGTGTTCAAAATGAGTATACAAAATGCTGTCTCGACAAGCAAGAGAAAAGTCAAGCAACAGGGTCTTATGATTGGCAATCTCCAGAAACTTCTTTTCAGCTGTTTCCCCCTTCCCTCTCATTGCTTTTCCAAGATGTTAGGCAAGAGGAAGACTCCCAGACAAACACAGCCAAGCACAGCATCACGCACATCCCCACCCCAGATCACCTCCACCTGCATGGCCAGAGCAGCCTTGCCCATGTTGCATCCTCACTCCTCCTTTTCTCATTCTCTCATCCCACTCTTCTTTCCCTTTCTCATCCTACACACACGACTTACCTACACAAGCTAGTATCCAGGGGCTACTATCCAACAAGTAATTTGTGCTCCCAAACAAACTCACACCTGTACTTCAACTCCAGAGCTGCTGTGCATGAACTCTTGGCCTCACAGGCAGTGAGCCTTGATGCCAACCAGCTGATGCATCTGTCCTGTCCTAGAAGCTCCATGGGCAGGAAAGGACAAAGGCCCTGTGAGATCTTCTGTAAAGATCTTTCTGACAGAAACAGAGAGAGAATTTCTTATTGTATGCCCTAGAAGGCACAATGTTTCCCCCAAACTGGGGAAGGAGTCAACATCGCGATTTTGGTATGTTGGCAATAGGTAGAGAACTATGGTGGCACATTGTGACAAGGCAATGGGGCAATATGAATGGTGTCTTCACCTGCCAAGCAGTTCTGCTATCAGTGTGCCACCAAGGCAGCATGTCCACCTTCCAGACCTAAAGGTGCTTTTGTCTTATAAACACACCTGGCTCCTGGGAAAACAGTTATTTTACCTAATTGCCCTGTCCACTGGGATTTCCACATGCAAAAGTTATGCCTCTCTCTTGGCTGTTTTTGTCTTTTCTGTTGTCCACAATGAAACAAATGCATAACCATCTGAAGGCAGAAACTGACACAGGACGCAGCAGCTAAATAGCTGTAGCATCTCTGTTCAGAGACAAAATGAGATCAGAGAATAATCATTGGTATTTAAGCCCTCCCCATTTTTCTGTTTTTGAGACAAAGCTAAAAAGCCAGACTGTCTACATGGCAGCAGTGGTGATAATACTGAAGTGAGGATTGTGGGATCATTTAATAAGAATATTTATGATATTGTGTCTACAACTACCTAGATCATGAGCAACACATGGAGAAGTTTATTCGGGTATCCTCCCTCCCCTTCATTCTTTTTCTCAGCTGCATGTTTGTACACTCTGTACTTCCCCATTTACAATCCCCCAATAGCCATTACAGGATGTGCCTTAAACCAGTATGTGAAAAAAACATCAGTAAAGGTCAGCAGAAGAAGAAGTTTGGTTTAGGATTTTGTCTTTACTATTAAAAAAAAAAACACTTTTATGTAATATCTGGGCAGACTTTGACCTAACTTTCAGACCCTTCGTTAATACTCACATTAACAATGCTGTCTGATATACATCTATAAGAGATAGTGGCTTCAAACTATGCCAGTGGAAGTTTAGATTGGGTACTAGGAAGAATCTCTTTGCTGAAAGAATGGTCAGGGAACAGGCTGCCCAGGGAGGTGGTAGAGTCACCATCCCTGGAGGTGTTCCAAACACAAGTAGATGGAGCACTTCAGGACATGGTGATGTTGGGTAGAAGGTTGGACTTGATAATCTTAGAGGTCTTTTCCAACCTTAATGATTTTATAATGTGCAGATTGGATGTAGGGCACTTATTGTTTTCAAGACAGAATCACTGATGAGACATTATTCACCCAATAATTTCTCCCACTCTTACTGGCCAAGCTGCCCCACAGCATTGTTGTGTCCTTGTACTGAATATTCACTGAGATTTCAATTTCATTTCTGCACCTCATATATACTACTTATGTATTACTTTTTTTTATGTTCCACATAAGTATTAGTCCAGGAGGCTCTCAACTATGGGTATGATTTGACATTTTAATATTGCACAGGTCTAGCATGTAGATGGCACCTGGAACAATGCTGGTAACATCCCTGTCAAAACAAAATCTCAATGTAGTAACAACTCTGAACATTTTTCCAATTCCTCTGCCCTCCTACAGATAAAAATGTCTTAACTGGAGGCACTGCAAAGAACTTAAAGGCCAAGGCTTTGTCTTTCTAGTCATTCCTGAAATGACTGGAGGTAAAATTAGAGGCTGAATAAAACACAAAACCAAATTATATCCCATGCTAATGTTTCCAAAGGAAATATGTAGTAATATAAATTAAGAATTAAATGCAAAACTTTGTAATGAGGCTACCAAGTCAGAAACAGAAATGCAGATAATTAATGAGAATATCTGTCCTTGCATATCCACTTCTCTCTCCAGCAGAAGTCATTAATCTTTGTGCGTATGAAAAGGACGCACAAGTCAGCGCACAAAGAGCATGTATTAAGGACACTAAATAAATTAAGGACATCTCATGTGTCAGTATGTGTAACACATTTTATACTTCTTATCTCTCCAGACCGCTTAGGCACCATCCTATTTCTGCTCCTGATAGAGGCACAACCAGGGATTTCTTGGACAGAGGAACAAGGAGAATCCCAACCTTTATTCCAAACCATTAAAACGTTTCAGAAGTGTATAGCAAGACATCTATGGGTTTAATTAACCTATAAAACTTTATCCCCTCTAGTTAGAAGGGGGGGAAAACATAATTATTAATTGAGTCTTTAAAAGAAACTTAGCTTGCTTTTGGCAGCAAATTCTCAGTCTCTTTCTCATACTCAAAGTGTTTACAGTGAGGAGAAGACATGTCTGTGCTTTGAAGCAAGGTTATTTGAGAAGACTAATTCTGATTGTGAAAATAAACAGCAAGATGAAGGAGTGCCAATATCTAAGTGCTCTTACTTTTTATCTTTCCCCATGATCTTCAAACACTTCAAAAACCTAGTAGATTCTGATACACCTCCAAACACGCTTTATGAGGAAGGTTTCATAGCTGCGTACTGGGATGGGTACGCGGATATTTGAAATTCCTTCGCTCTCCTGCCAGGTAGAACAGTGTCAGAAAGTTAAAAAACGGTTAATGAAGCCAAACCTTTTTTTCTGAGATCCAAGTCTTTCTGCCTAATTACCATGGGCTGTTTCTTGACTGAAAGGCTAGGTTGCACTTCACACACTTGGAGTGAAACACATTGCTCAGTTCTTTTAGTTCCTTCCAGAATGCTCACCTAGATTTTGAGGAACCCCATCTACAATGCTTTATTCAGGTTGCAGTCAGGGAGTTCTGCACTGCTATCCCAGTGTCTCTCCTCATGTTGTCAAAACTGCAGCTGGATGACTGCATATACTGCTGCTTTCTCTTCCCTTCCTTCTCAATCACCTTATGGATTTCCATGTGCCTATCTGCAAGCTCTGGTGCCACATCCCCTCTGCAACAGAACATTTCTTAATCCTGGAAAGCTTGATACTTTCTTACCGAATTTCTCCTGTCTGAAGAGAGGAGCTACATCTCCTGCCACTGGCCTTAGGTCACTGAGCTCCAGCAGCCACATTTCACACAGAGAAATCTTTGAGACATTACTACCCTGACTTGCTCTTTAGAAGCTTAAGGCATGAAAGACTGGAGTTGATTGAAGGTGTCTTGTCTTAGCTATTTTTCAGTTTTTAAAAAGTTGTCTTTTTTTTTTTTCCCCCAAATGCATCTAATATTTGTTAAATATTCTCTGAAATACTTCAAGTTTGTAAGTTTCTCATTAGCTTGAGGATTTACATACATAGAATAATACATACATAGAATAAACCAGATTGGAAGAGACCTTCAAGATCATCGCGTCCAACCCATCAACCAATCCAACCCACCTAAACAACTAACCCATGGCACCAAGCACCCCATCAAGTCTCCTCCTGAAAACCTCCAATGATGGCGACTCCACCACCTCCCCAGGCAGCCCATTCCAATGGGCAATCACTCTCTCTGTATAGAACTTTTTCCTAACATCCAACCTGAACCTCCCCTGGTGCAGCCTGAGACTGTGTCCTCTTGTTCTGGTACTGGCCGCCTGGGAGAAGAGACCAACATCCGTCTGTCTACAACCTCCCTTCAGGTAGTTGTAGAGAGCAATAAGGTCACCCCTGAGCCTCCTCCTCTCCAGGCTAAGCAACCCCAGCTCCCTCAGTCTCTCTTCGTAGGGCTTGTGTTCCAAGCCCCTCACCAACTTCGTTGCCCTTCTCTGGACTTGTTCCAGCAAGTCAACCTCCTTCCTAAACTGAGGGGCCCAGAACTGGACACAGTACTCGAGGTGCGGCCTAACCAGTGCAGTGTACAGGGACTATTTATATATTTGCATCAAAATATCATGAAAATCAGATTGTGTTTGGAGTTTTCTGGTTGAAAATTTCCACATAAGAATAAAGTTAAATTAGTTTCAAGATAACTAGTTATTAATGAAAACTACAGCAGAGCTGGAGGGCAGACACCACACTTTGAGACTTGACCTTAATCATAAGATCACCCAAGGTAACCCTTCAGATGTGCTAATAAGCAAATATATAAATTATCTGGGAACAATGCAGTATTATTTATGATGCTGAAAATGAGGAAGAAATTCCACAACATAAAAAAAAAAACAACTTAAAAAGTGAGATTTTACATGAAAGCATGGAGGTTGTGTGCTCCAAATTACATTTAAAGTCTATTTATTCCAATGCATGTGAAGAAAAAAATCTGTTTTCCAGAAATATCTTCTCTCCAATAAGAGGATCTGGCTCTCTCATTTTTGTTCTCCCTCCACAAAAGACTTCATGAGAGCACAGATTTCCTTTTGTTAACATTAAAAAGAAGTAAAAAAAAAAAAAATCCTCTAAAAATTCCATGAGTATGAAAGCTGATTTCAAGAGCTGAAAGCTCTTTAAGCAGGAACTGATACTCAACATAAAACACAGCTGCAAAGTTTAACTCTCACAAGGCTGTAGACAGCAGCTGTGTTTAAATCATCAGTCAGCAATGGCCCAGAAAAACAGCTCCAGCTCTTGGAGAACTGCATTAATTTTTTGAGGTTTTCTTTGGTAAAAGCCCATTCCTGGGCTGCCTTTCAGTCATCACCTCCCACTGCCCAAACTTTGTTTTAGTAATAATCACCCCAAAGCCTTTATCTTCAAATTATTTGCCCTGACCAGGAAGAGTGATTGAATGACTTCTTTAGCCAGCAAGTGCCAGCTAAGGGGTGAGTTCTCACCACCCATTCTCAAGCACCATCAGTTTGCAGCCACTAAGTGGGAAAACATCCCCCTACAAAACTCTCTCCATTCATCTCCACACACTCCCACTGGTTCCTTCACAGCCATTCTGCTATTTCTCAAGATGCCTTTCGTGAATTACATCAATTTGCTAACTTGTCAGGGAAGTAACCCAGCAAGAACATCTGGGTAGTGGTTTTTTAATGGAGCTATTCAACTGAACAGTGTTACAAAGAGCAGTGAAAGAGCCAGAGCCACAAGGGATTGAGGAATAGAATCGAATCGAATAGACTAGACTAGACTAGAATCTTCATGTTGGACTCTGCCCATCTGTCCAGCCTGCCAAGGTCCCTCTGCAGAGCTCTCCTAACCTCTCACAGATCAACACCTGCCTCCAGCTTGGTGTCATCTGTGAATTTACTGATGGTGGACTCAATCCCCTCATCCAGATCATCAATAAAGATATTGAACAGGATGGGGCCCAGCACTGATCCCCGGGGGACACCACTAGTGACTAGCTGCAAGCTGGTTGTGGCACCATTCACCATCACTCTCTGGCCTCGGCCCTCCAGCCAGTTCCTAACCCAGCACAGAGTGCTGCTGTCCAAGCCATGGGCTGACAGCTTGGCCAGGAGTTTGTTGTGGGGGATGGTGTCCAGGTAGACTACATCCACAGCCTTCCGCACATCCACCAGGCAGTCACTTAATCATAGAAAGAGATCAGGTTGGTCAGACAGGACCTGCCCTTCCTAAATTCATGCTATCTGGGCCTGATCCCTTGGCCATCCTGTAAGTGCTGTGTTCCATGGACTTGTGTGGATCCAAGTGGCTAAGCAGGTCTCTAACGTCTTCCTCCTGGATTACAGGGGAACTCCCTGACTCCATCTGCCAGCTCAGGAGGCCAGTTGTCTGGAAGACAACCTATCCTGCTATTAAAAGTTGAGGCAAAGAAGGTGTTAAGTACCTCTGCCTTTTCCTCATCTTTAGTTACAATATTCCTCTCCATGTCCACCAAGAAGCAGAGGTTGTCCTTGCCCCGCCTCTTGTCATTAATATATTTATAAAAGCATTTTTTGTTGTCCTTCACAGCAGTGGCCAGTCTAAGCTCTAAATGGGCTTTTGACTCTATTTTTTTTCCTACATGACCTAACATTTCATGGGTTACCTCTCCTTTCTTCCAAAGATGATACACCCTCTTTTTCCCTTAATTCATTCAAAAGTTCATTGCCCATCCAGGCTGGCCGTCTGCCCCAGCAGCTCATCTTCCACCATATTGGCACATCCTGTTCCTGTGCCTTCAAGATTTCTTTCTTGAAGTAGGTCCAGCTCTCCTGGACTCCTTTGTTTTTAAGGGCTGTTTCCCAAGGTACCTTCTGAGTTAGTTCCTTAAGTAACCTGAAGTCCACCCTCTAGAAGTCCAGAGTGGAGGTTTTGTTGCTGCCCCTCTTAGCTTGACTGCAAATTGATAGCTCAATTATCTCATGGTCACTGGACCCCAGTCAGCCTCCAACCCCCACATCTCCCACCAGCCCTTCTCTGCTTGGAAAAAGAAGGTCAAGCAACACCTCCTCCACACACTCTAAACACCTTCTAGACTGCCTCCTCTCTGCTGTGAGAAGTTCCCAGCAGATAACAGGCAGGTTAAAATCACCCATAAGAACAAGGTCTGGTGATCTTAAGACAGCCTCTAGCTGCCTATAAAATAATTCATCAACCTCTTCAACCTGGTTGGGTGGTCTGTAACAGACTCCAACCAGGATGTCAGCCTTGTTGGCCTTCCCTCTAATTCTTTCCCACAGGCACTCAACTTGATCATCCTCAATATCTAGTTCCATGGCATCTAGAGCCTCTCTGATTTACAAGGCCACCCTTCCACCGCCTCTCCCAGAGGTCAACCTGCAGGAAAAGACAAGAGAATAGATGGAGCAACACATTCCTTTCACAACAGAAATGCTGCTCTGGATCAGCCTAGCTGCTTCTGAAACAGCATCCTAAACCTAACCATAATGCATTGTATTCTTCCACAAATAAATACAGGACGATACTCAGCTCACATTTAGTTGGTCAGGACCAATTTTTCTTACATGCTGTCTCATCACTAAGTTTGGGAAATACAAGATTTTTTTTGTATGAAAGACCCAATTTAGCAGTTTCTAAGAACTCAAATGGTAATGGGTTTACAGTTAAAACAAAAAAAAGGAAAGAAAAAAGTAGTTAAAGTGTTACCTCCCTTTGTGGGACTTCTTTTGACTTCAGGTAAATTAGGACCAAAGTCTGGAACTTTATTGTTCTACTGTAATTACTTATCTTAGATTCACACCTACAAACATAAAAATACTGCCAGCATAGAGTCATAGAACTGTTGGGATTGGAAGGGACCTTTGAGATCATCAGGTCCAACCACTCACCTAGAATTTGCAATCCCACCACTAGCACTAAATCATGTCCCTAAGCACTACATCAACATGTCACCTAAACACCTCCAGGGATGGTGACTTCACTTCCCTGGGCAGCCTGCTACAATGTTTGATAACCCCTTATGCTAAAACTTTTTTTCTAATGTCCAACCTGAACCTTCCCTGGCACAACTTGAGGCAGTATCTGATATGGAGAAACATCTTTATGCAAATAATGTGCAGTCTGGGTATGGATTGCTAGCATATTCTTATTTCTTCTGTTATTCTTGATTCAGTCATTATCCCTGGTGAGTTGGGTAAATGAAAACACAAAGCCACTTGAATTAAGACACTTGCAGCTCAGGTTTGCATGCAGCATAGCCACAGAATAATGAATTATAATATTGTGCTTTTGATGCCAGGTTTACATATTTCTGAAAGGGAAAAACAAAATTAAAGTTTCCCTGACAGGTGTATTTGTAGTACCAGTAAATAACATAGAGTCATGAAACATTTAAGAGGAATGAGCTAGGGCATAAATTGAATGGGAATATTGCACTACAACATTTACAAACAGTCAATAATTAGCAATGAGAAGCACACAGACCTTACAAAATGACTTTTTTTCCTTAGCTCACTGAAAGCCATGGTTACCAAGACTGTTCTAAAATTATTAGTAGAATTAAAGCTTTGGTGCACTCACTAAAGCCAGGCACAATAGTGTGGCCAGCAGGAGCAGGGAAGTCATTGTGCCCTGTACTCAGCATTGGAGAGGCCACACCTAGAGTACTGTGTCCAGTTCTGGGCCCCTCACTTTAAGAAGGACATTGAACGTGTCCAGAGAAGGGCAACGAGGCTGGGGAGAGGCCTTGTAAGCCCTACGAGGAGAGGCTGAGGGAGCTGGGATTGTTTAGCCTGAAGAGAAGGCTCAGGGCAGACCTTATTGCTCTCTACAGCTACCTGAAGGGTGGTTGTAGCCAGGAGGAGGTTTAGGTTTGAGGTGAGGAGAAAGGTCTTCACAGAGAGAGTTGTTAGCTGTTGGAATGGGCTGTCCTGGGAGGTGGTAGAGTCACCATCCCTGGAGGTGTTCAAGAGGGGATTGGACTTGGTGCCATGGTTTAGTAGTCATGAGGTCTTGGGTGACAGGTTGGACTTGATGATCTTTGAGCTCTCTTCCAACCTTATTGATTCTATGATTTTTTTTTCCTTTGATCATAATTTAGGGTATTTTTAGCAAACTATGACTTCCTTTTACACTACCAAAATCACAGGTGTGGATCAAGTCATATTGACAAAAAAAAGGAAAAGAAAGGGAGAAAAGAAACAGATATTTTTAAAAATCAGGTCACTAATTTCTTTTTCCCTCAGGTTACCTCACTGAACACTTCCATGCTGACTGTCCAAGAGCACCATCTGCACTTGTTTCTTAGCTTTGTTAGTCTGAGTGGCTTTCACTAACACAACCTTCATCAACATTCCTTGAGCTTAAATACAATCAAACTAGAAAGATACACTTCAGAAGTCCCCACAACCAAGTCAAAGAAGATACTGTCACACATTTCAGGTATCTCCCTTTAAACAAAGTACATCAAATCAAATGAACAATGCCTAAGAGCCCACCAAAACTTCAACCAGGGTGGACTTCTGCAAACAAGAATGCTCAGAAAGGAGAGTTATTGAAGTGTGCTGAGTGGAAATTATTTTGCATTTATAGTACCACAATTTTCTCAGTGTTTAGCAAACAGGCCTACAACACAGAGCATATGAGAAGGCTGTAGAGTGCTCTGCTAACAGCCAAGGTTCACGGTCTGCCATGAGGGCTAAGCTGCCATAAAGCAGGTGCGGCTGAAATCACCACTCTGCTTTTCCCTTTGCGATGTGATGTGCCCTGCTGCCACTTCCCTTCTGTTAACTGAAGTAACCCTGAATATGTAAAACAAATAATTCCATCAGAAAATTATCCTTGCTGGGGGAAAAAAAAAATAATAAATAAGGAAGGAAAAAAAGTTTAAAAAGAGGGGGAAAGAAAGAAGGGAGTAAGGAGGAAGAAGGAAAAGGAAAAAGAAAAGAAAAGAAAATGAGGGAGGAAAGAAGGGGGTAAAAAAAAGAAAGTAACAAAGAAAAAAAATGTCTTCCAACTGATTATTCAGCGAGCTGGTTCATCCTGAAGACATCAAACTGCAAGATCTGTAGATCCATGGATGGAAGGCCACTTGTCACAGGGGAGCGTGATCGTGCTGGCCCTTTCCAGTGTTGTGTTTGCACTAGATCAACTTAAGTGTAAGGTCACGCTGCAGAAATGGTGGAGTTTCATTAAAGTCCTTTTACTAAGGGATGAACCAAGAGCAGGGAACCCTGTAAGCTGAGGCATGCATTGGACTTGTGATTGATTAGCCACTGAGGACAGAAGTTGTGCTGTTCCTCAGGAAGGAAAACAGACAAGGGACAATTTCATTGCTTAGGTTAACTCCCTAGTGACCCTCCCTAGACTCAGGTTCTGTCCCATTCATCTTGGTTATGTGTAATGAAAAAGAGATCATTAAAACAGTACCTTAAATATGGTCACTAATCATGGACACCACATTTTTCAAGTGCTTGGCCTGAGTGGCTGATGTGATAAGTTGGCTGTGAGTTTTTCAACAGGATGTTCTTCCAACTAAAACCCCTAATCTAGTGAGACAGAACCATCAGTGGGAATTTCTCTTCTAGCTTGTGAAGGCGTGCAGCCCACTTCCACTCCTGCCTCTGTTCACTCTTTGAGCTGCAGCCTCATGCCAGCTCTGATCCCTCTTCCTCAGCAGCCATCTCACAGCTCAGCAGCCCTCAGTGTCTCTAGGTGGGGATGCCCATACCTCACCAAGCACTGGCATCAAACTACACACTGCTGGGTCTTCTGCACCAGAAACTGGAGGTCTGAGTAACTGCCCAGCTAGTGCAGACTTTTGACAGGACCATTTCTTGTGAAGCCTTTATACAAAAAGCAGTAACTCAGTCTTACTTCCTCTTTTCATAAATGATAATATACACCATCTGAAACACAGATCCTACTTGCCCAAGCATGCAAATAGATCAGCAGAGCCCTCCTGAGCTCACTCTTGACCATTCTTTTGGAAAGAACATTTCTGAGCTCACAGCACACTGATTAACCATATTAGGGAAAAGGAGTGGGTGAGTTATGCAGAGATTCTATTTTATGTATTAAGATCTTCAGTGGTCATTAGCTGAGAAGGATATTAGCTAGTTTATTTATGAATAACTTAAGGGATCATCCATCTAAATAATCGATGTGTACTACAGTCAGTATTTATATATACATACCAGAAAGCAATCTTAGCACAATTAACCAGCTGTGTATTCTAATATAACCCAAGCCAACAGAGTCAGAAGAATAAAAAGCCTATTTCCAGTTCTATTTTGGAGCTGCATGAGTGACACCTTCAATAATAGGTTGTTGTCAGACTGTGATGGTATATAATTCAGCACTGTATTCCTATAGCGTCTCAATTGAGCTTTACATTTACCACTTTGTTCCAGATTTAATATCACTATTTTCTACTTCTGTCTTTTGTTTTAAACACTAATGATCTGGTAAGACATGCTGGTTGCATGTGTATACCCACTAAAAATGGAAAAGTGACTAAAATTCAGAATTTGTGGAAGCATAGAAATGTCTCTCCTCTCTCTTCTGGAACGGGAAATTCAGTTTATTTTAGACTTGGCCAGTTCTGGATTCAGGAGAAGTAGGTTCTAGTTTAAACCCAGGGCTGGTTACCACCAGGATCACAGGATGGTAGGGGTTAGAAGGGACCTCGGGAGATCAAGTCCAACCCTCCCTGTCAGAGCAGGGCATAGAATCTAGCACAGGTCACACAAGAACACATGCAGATCTTGGGCTCAGAGCAAGTGGCATTTAAAAACTGACCAGCTTTCTTGGGGTCCTTTACTCTCCAGAGTCTTAGCCCATGTGATTCCCGTGGGTATATCTCGGAAGAGTACAAAGCTAGCCCTGTGGAAGTCCAGGGTTGTAATCCTACTTCTAGCATTGCTTCTACCCTGTATAATACTAAACTCCACCATGTCATGATGACTGTCACCAAGGCTGTTCCTTACCTTAATGTCCCCAACCAATCCTTCTCTATTAGTTAATACAAGGTCCAGAAGTCCACCTCTCCTTCTTGAGCTCCTAGGATGTCTGTTAAGCATGTATGTGTGCTTATGTTTGGGGCAAATAGATTGTGCTTGCTGGAATATTAATTACTCTAGCAAGTTATTGGCATAATACTTAACATGGATTATGAAAGTAGCTATATTTAGTCTGAAGCTCTAACTGCTACACACTTTCTTCACCATAGTAACATAAAGGTCTTTCAAAAGAAAAGCAGAGAGGAAGGAGATGGAATTCTGGCACTAGAAAGACTAAGAAAAATCAGGGGGAGGGAAAAGTGCTCACTTCACAAGCTCATGGGCTTCAGATAACACTTAAGAAAAAAATACCACTATAATTGTATTTGTTCTATTTAATGTTGTTTTGTCAATAAAATGTTATAACATTCTAGAAGCCTGCTATAGGAAGAATGAATAGTCAATGAAAAAGAGAAAATACCTCTTTTCTTTTTTTTTTTTTAACCTATATAAGTAGGTGAGTTATGGCAACCCATTCCATGTATGTCAACAGCAGCAACCAAGGAAGGTTAATTTCACAGAATTTTGCCTTTCACAGAGATCAGTTCAGTTCTTCTACAAGTGGAAGTTGGGAAAGAAAATAAATAGGAACTTCAGTATATCACAGCCAGCTGGAGGAGGATTCTGTTCATCAGAGTATAGGTTTAAGCAGGTCCTTCACAACTGCTGGAACAAAAGTTGCTAACTGGACCAAAAGGATGAAGAAGTCAGTGGCATTTCAGTGCTGTGATCAAGAAGCATAATCTATGTTCTGCTGGCTTTCATTGACATATTTCATGTACAGATACAGTCAAGACCCAAGAAAGGGAATTTTGCAACCTAGACACAATGTTAACACTTATTGTTAGTGGCCCAGCTAGGGACCAAGTCAGCACCCAGCACTTTGCCTATAGTGGCTCTGCCTGGCCACAAAGTTAAGGCACAGGCAGCCTGCAGACAAGGGCACAATGCCCTTGCTGTTGGAAGGGCCCTCCTTTCTGCCCTCCTACAAGCATATTGGAACACTGTCAGGCAAGGACAATGCCATCCCTTCACCTTAGAAGGACATGTAGGATACAGAGAGATGCTCAGCCAGCCAGTAAGACCTAGTACACAAAGTGCCCTTCTGTGCACCAGTGCTTGCCCTGAATGTGAATGTGAGCATGGATGCTAAGAGAGATCAGATGGTCAGTTCAACTGCAGACCCCTGCTGTGTAGCTAAAAATTTAAGGATTAAATCCATGCAAGGTGACTTCAAACTTGCCTTGGAAGTGGAATATTGACCTTAGCTGGTGACTTTCATTTAGTGGTATTACTTTAAGAGGAAATAAAAGTCATTTGTCTTATCCATTCACAGGCTTTGTAATGTCAGACAGTAGCTCCAGACTGCTAAGGAAAACAAAACAAAACAAAACAAAACACCGCCAACCAAACAAAAAGACAAAGAAAAGAAACAAACACCAACACCAAAATGAAACAAAACCACAAACAAACGTAGAAGACTACACATCTCCTAGCTACTGGTTTGAAGGAATGTGGTGGAGCTGGCCACCCATGTTTGGCACTAGATATATACTCTCTACACAATGCAGCATGACTCTATATGGCCTAAGAGAGGATTAGAGTGTCTCACATTATTGTATGCTATTATTATAGGATATACTATGAGTACGTAAAGAATTGGATCTCAACTGCAATACTCACCTACACCCTGTAGATTACCAGCAATTTGCATCCCAAATTCTTCCCAATACATGTGTAAATTCTTCATGGCCTTGTCTTTAGAGTCTCTAATATTTATTGTAGTGGCAAAGTAGCAGAGACAAAAGTGATGAACTCAATATATCGAGTCCTTCAGCTGTACAGATTCCAATTATTCCACCATCTCTTCATTAACACTGACTAAAAATGCCTTGAAGGGATGGAGCTCTTCTTTGTAGTATTATCCTCACTGAGCAAAAGAAAACCATTGTGAAGCACAAGGTAGTGATCAGTCATTTAAAACTGTACAATAATCTAATAAGGTTAATTTTACAAGATTTTGTGATTGAAAGGGAAACGAAACCAAGAAACAACTTTAGAAGAAGATGAGAAGTCAGTCTATTCTTTCCAGTTAACATTGCTGAGATAATGAGGACATATATATTATTCTTAAGCATAACTCTTTTGAAAACAGGCCTACAATGCTTTTGGTTTTCCTTTTAATTTCAATGCATTATAAGCATACCCAAGCTTGAAAATACCAGGCATCACGGCAGCCTGCATGGGTGTTCAGACTGCAGTAGACGTGGTCTAATGAAACACAAACCCGTACAGTAACATAAACACACAATGAAATAAACCCACTCCACAACAACACTCTAGAACAACACTGCAGCTTTGTAGGGCAGAAATTTAGGGACCCTGCCGCACTCTCAAGCTTACATGCAGCTATAGAGGGGCAAAACCCTTCTCCAGACTTCCACAGACAGTGATTTTCCCTTTCTACAGAAATTTGCCATGTGAATGCAAGTTGCTCCGCTAATCCTGTGCCTTCCTCAAAGACTGCAAGGTTTAAAAACCAAATAAACAAACAAAAATAAAAAACAGAAACAAAACCAAACAGAACTCACACTAACAAAAAATAAAACCCTAACCCTTTTACTCACTTCTGTGGGGCTATTTACAAGCTTATTACACAAGAGTATCTCTGAAGGCGTCTCAGACTATTCCAGTTTCTGCTACTACCAACACAGCTGTAGTGTGAGGACATGAGCATCGTTTCGTGCCCTTCTCTTAGTTGAGTGTGGTGTATAAAACTTCCTGAGCAGCTGGTGCTCCTTTCTTGAACAAATCTCTCTGGACACTTAGCTGATACTAGCAAACCAAGCTGGAAAACTTTAGCATTAAGATTTTGTATTTCAGCTGTACATGTGACAGAGTCTCCAAAGAACACAGCAATCACTGCTTCCATAGCTGTTTAACTTCCTAAATGTTGGAATAAGCCTGTCTTTTGCAAATACACTCTAACTCAATTGTATTATACACCACATACATTCAAGAAAGGTATAACAATAAAGATATGGACGTGCTGGAACATGTCCAGAGAAAAGCCATGAGGATGATCAGAGGGCTGGAGCACCTCTCCTATGAAGACAGAGAGTTGGGGCTGTTCAGTCTGGAGAAGAGAAGGCTCTGAGAAGACTTTATTGTGGCATTCCAGTGTCTAAAGGGGGCATACAAGAAAGCTGGTGAGGGACTTTTTAGGGTGTCAGGTAGTAGTAAGACTAAGGGCAATGGATCCAAGCTAGAGAAGGGGACATTTAGGTTAGACATTAGGAGGAAGTCCTTCACCATGAGGGTAGTGAGACACTGGAACAGGTTGTCCAGGGAGGTGGAAGCCTCATCCCTGGAAGTTTTTGAGGCCAAGCTGGATGTGGCTCTGGGCAACCTATCTAGTGGAAAGTGTCCCTGCCCATGGCAGGGGGGTTGGAAATAGATGATCCTTGAGGGCCCTTCCAACCCTGACAATTCCATGATTCAATTCTATGATAGTCTATTCTTGCCAGGAAAATTAAACCACGGAAAGCCGTGTTAGCATACAAACTCATTTCAGAAATGCCCTGCACCGTTTGTAAGGTAAAGGCTGTTGTTTCTTTAAATAATCACCATCAGTGACTGATTATAGTCTTCATAATAATTCAAAACACTCTTTCTACTCAGCCTAATTTGTTCAGATTGTCCTTCCTTGACAAATTACTTTTAACCCTAGAATTTTTGTTGCCATTCCACTCTACAGGTGCTCTATCATTCTTATTTCTGATCAAGGATGGATTGTTTGGAAATTAAATTTGGTTTTCAAGAACTGTGAAACTTAACATTTAGGTAATCTTCACTCATGTTCACCAAAACACTGTGAAATGTAATATTTAGGAACTCTTTATTCACTTTCACCAAACCGCAAAATCGGTTCTATTTCTCAGTTTATTTTACTGAGAACAGCTGTCTTGAGAAACAATTCCTAAATTTAGACTACAAGTAGATGGCTTGAAAAATAATTATGTATTGTTACATGGGTGGGTTTTTTGGAAGAAAATAAAAAGGTTGTCAAAGACTCATCCCACTCTTAGGAGGAGTGTGGATAATTATATACTCAAAGTAACTGAGTTCAGTCAGTCACTGCAATACACAGAATCCTGGAACAAAAGAGATCTGTTTCAAAGAAGAGCCAAGACCTCAGCATTTTGGATAACACTTCAGCCACTGGATGACTGAATTTGGCATTCAACCTGTCTCTATCTTGTAAACTAAATTTTCATTTCCCTCCATTTAAGGTAAGCAGCTCAGGTTAATATAGAATTGTCAGAGTTTGGGATTTTTTTTCTGTGGGATTTCACAGCATTAAATATGGATACATACTCTGTGTAGCATTGCCAAGTCTGAGCTCACTAAGACACTTATGCACACAAACCACATGTGAAAAAAACCAGAAGTACAAATTCATTAGAAGAATATCATGAAACCTACCTGTGCAGATTCAGCTGACGTGTTGGGGTTTCTGCCTGGCTGTAGCTCACTTAATACATCTAGAAATTCCAACCCATGTACAAAATTCCTGACTCTGCTTTAACAAAAAAATCCCAATAAAGGATGAATCACAGAATTTCAGGGGCTGGGAGGGACCTTGAAAGATCATCTAGTCCAACCCCCCTAGCAGAGCAGGATCACCTACAGAGTAGGTGAGCAGAGTGCAAGGATAACCACGGCACATGATTACCCCTACCATCAACAGGAGCACAATCACATGCTTATAAAATGTGGATCTAAGTTTTGGTCTCTTATGAGGAGAGATAAACAATTTGGTTACCATGTTTAAAAATATTTTGCTCTATTACAGCTCACAGCAATGTTTTGCACCTATTAACAGCACCTTGTGTGGAACAGCCTTAACATTTGAGAGAGACTTTATCCTAGGAGTTAAATCAGCACATTTAACAAATACACAGCAAAATTATGCCATTTTTTATTTAGTGTGGCCTAAGAAGATGAGGTCAATTTCTAGAATAGTATAATAAGCATAAAGGAAGAACAGGATTACATTTATGCTGGGAGAAAAATAAGAAGATCATATAAAAAAGCTGTCACTTCCATGAACACATTTACTAGGGCTATCCCACCTTTCACAGGCTATAGAATCTGCATTAGTGTGAAACATGATAACATGAAAAACATGGATGTGAAATCAAAGAAAACTTAAGTGCAAGGTCACTGCAACATATCAGGCATCACTATGCGCTGACGTGAGAAGTAGACTCTGAAATCCATGGCTGTCTTTTTTAAATACACCCAGCAAATAGTGTTTAAAAAACACAAGTAGTTTCATCCAGACTGGAATAAGTTCAGAAAATACAGCAAGTTACAGAAAAGAGGCAAAGTATCTTCCGTGCAAATATAGATAGCCGGCGTTATTTTGCATTTGAGTCCCCCTGCCACATTCCCGGTCCTCGCTGTTACCCAAACGCTTTCCCTATGGCATGATTATTCATATTAAAAAGGAACAAGATTATTCATGTCAGACACACTTCTGGTCTTAACATCCAAACTATATCAGGCACTTATTTCAGATTGGAAACATCAGATGGTGGGGAAATAATAAGCCTTCACAGGAAAGCAGTGAATCTAAATAGGTTTGAAGAAATTCTGCACAGAAAATTTCTCCTACGCAGTTACTGAACAGCTGGTTATAGCTTCGTATTCCCCCCAAAGTAGAATCCACACAACCTCAGATGAATATTTCTGCAAGGGGAAGTTGAATTAATTGAAATCAAATATTTTCTAGGCCACAAACCTGACAAAATTCTCATTGATTTAAACCAAAGAACGCTTGGATCCTTACAGATTTCTGAGGGGAGGGAAAGGCAGAAGGACATCATCAAATTGAAATATTATTGTACAGAAATCATGAAGATCACTATAATAAGTCTAAGTTTAACCCAGAACTCATCAGGGTTAAGCATAATGGGTTTTTTTTATTGGATTATTTTCCAGCCTGGATGATTCCTTGGTCCATTGACTACACATCCTCATAAACAGTTGAACTGACACAACTTCAGGGATCTTGAGCAGGTGATAATACAAGGCTAGAGGTTATGTGTGAGGGATAGTCTCTGTGTGTACTGGATTTCCTGAAGAAAAACTGTATCATTAAAATGAATTCATAAGTCTTTGAACACTGCTTATTGCTCCTTTCCACAGCTCAGGAATGGGAGTGGCATGTCACTGACAGAACGACTTGCTGTCGACCGGTGGCGTTGGGATGAGCTCATTCTCCTCCCACCCCTGCCCCTGGCCATGCAGGCTCACAGTTTTAAAGTAGCTTGGAGATGGTTTAGCTCACAAACCTGGCAGAAGACTAAGGAGCAAGAAGAATGACAGATTTGTTAGATTAGGGAGGCTGACATGTAAAATCTCACCCCGAGTGTCTATTTCTGATACACTTGCAAAATCTGTTAGTCCGAGTACTATTAAAAAAAAAAAAAAAAGCAGAGCAGCAGATTTTCCACCCTGCCATTCCTACTTGCACAGTCTCTGCAAGGTTTATGTGAACATACAAGTCCCTCACCCTGCACTATCAAGTTGGATGCAAGCAATCAGTGAGAGGAGTGACAGACAGGGAGCAAGCTCTGCTCTCTCTGGGGTTTGCATCCATGCCTTTCCACAGTGTGCTAAGAGCACACTGTCCTCCTCTCCTCCACTGAGGAGCAGTGGAGCAGCCTGCTTCCAACCTGCCCTCCTTGGACAAAGCCGCCTTCCACCCACTCTCCTCCCTGTGCTGAAAGAATTCAGTATTTCACTCGTGCAGAAAAAGAAGCGGTGACAGTAGCCAAGGAAACTGCTTTGATGAGTGCACCAGTTATGCAAAAAGAGATTAAAAGACTGAAAAGATTATAAATTAATGAGAAGGACATTTTTACCTATTTCAATCAGTTTAAGCTAGATCAGGAATTCTGCAGGTGATGTGCTCTATCAGCTTGGGCAGGCAGGTCACTTAATTTACTCCTCGATAACACAAGATCATGATGCTAAACTCAAATTTGTACACAGCACTCTGAGATCTCAGAGCCATCAAAGGAGTGGCAAAGTGCAAATATTCTAGTATTACCCTGATTTAGAACTCAGAAATGCAAAATACTGGCAGGTGATTTCAAATGCCTCCAATTGCAAAGCCTCTACAGCAGCTGTCAAAAAGTGTAAAGGAAAAGCATAGAGCTTGGGGGGTAAGTACTGTCACTGTGAGAACATGGTGTGGGAACAAGAATCCTAATAAGCACACCAACTAGCAAAGGCCAAATGCAGAAAGGAATTTCAACCCCTATCCTAAATCTGGGAAGCCATTTTGCCATTTTTTAAAAGCATTTTAAATAATGTGAGGAACTTTGGCACTTGTAGAAAATCAGAAGTTTGAAGAGCGAGAAAAATATTTCCATTTCTTGAAGGACAAACTGGCATGGAGGTGAAGGAAAGTCCTTTAATTGAATTTGGGGGAGTTGCTTTGCAGTGATCTCAGGAGAGCCTAAGGCTGTTCCAATTCAGTAAGCAGGCATGTTGGGTCAGATGTCTTACCTGTTTCTGAAATGTTACCTGCCCTTGTGTAACCTCTAATTATAAGTTTCAGTGAGAGTCTTTATAAACTACATCACAACGGGTTCTGTTTATGCATCGTAGGACTTTAAATGGTTCAGAAACTGTGATACACATGCCTTTTTCTTTTGTATATATCAGGCTTTTATCTTTCTCAACTTTCTCTTCCTGCCCCTACTTTCATTTACATAGGACAAGTCCTTAAGAAACTGTTTCATTCTGTGGGGTATTGAAGCCAGGAGAAACCTTGAGTTGGAAGGATTTAAGAAGGCAAATAATAAAAGAAACAAAAACTATACAAGTGGTTAGAGTAGAGCAAACCTGGGGTCCTCCTGCATCAAAGCAATCCTTGAAACAGGGCGTCCAGTTTCTAAGCATTTGCCTGGATGCTGGATTTTGCTCTGCTCACAGTGTTCCACTTCACCACGCGGCATTGTCACCTAGTTATTCAACGAGGCAATGCAGAAGCACTAGGATTTGATGCAAGATTTCTGCAACCTAGTTCAAAAGGACAAAGGTTTGTAGGGCTTCACCACCTGACAGCCTCCCACTCACAGCCACCAGAAGCACTGAAAATTAAGCAGCTCTGTGTTGAGCCAGAATAAGGTGAACAGCCAGCATTTTATTTATTATTCCAGGGAGCAAAGTTACAAGTTTCCAAGCAAATTTTCATCAATACAATGTCAAAGTAGTACCTTGTGATTCCAGCTGGTGAATGCAAGATGCTCTTGAAATGTACAGAAAAATAAGGAAATGAAGTCAGACTTCACAAAGCCCTGACTGCCAGCTCTTTGAGCTACTGAGACTGAAAGACTTTATTGGGACAAAGGATGTTTCCAAACACCCTCTTGTAACTGCATATTCAAGTCTAATTTGGGGCTTCAAGTAATATTGCGCTTGACTTGATGCTTGTTTCTTACACATATTCCTCAGATGGAGGACTGCCAAAATATGCTTATTATTCCAATTATAAATAAATGGTTCTGCTTGAGGAACAACAGGTCTGACAATGGGAAACTTCATGCACTGCCTTGTATGCGTGCCACACTCAGGAGCTTACTCATGCTCATCTTTTTGTGCTTTCCCTATTAACAGCATGAAAACCGAAGTCAACCATGGCACACCCACTCCACAGGAAGACAGCATCCCTGCAGGTGGTGACACAATGACAATAATTAGAAAGGGTTTGGTAATGTTTTGAAGGCCAGTCAGATTTGTATGTGTTCGCTTCTAGTAACTTCAGCGAAAGCAAAACAAGTTCAAAGCATTCACTTTGCTCTCCAGAAAAGCAAATACTGCAGACTATTAACTGAGCAGGCAATTAACTGAGAATTCCCAGGAGACATTTAAATTCACAAATATATGTGTATGCATATTTGTGTCTGCATCCACCTACAAAGACATATATACACACACACAAAAATTGTTCTCTCATACAATAAAAAGAAGGCTGAGACAAAAAGTTTATGACCAGAGAGTGGTTGGCAAATGCACAAAAAGGGATGATGAGGAACATTCATTTCCCTGGTCTTCTGTCCTGGAAGGCAGAGAATTAATCTAGAGTGTTTGTTAAATCCAAAATAAGGGGCTAGAGAAAGGGTGTTGCTTACAGAAAAAAATAAATTAGTTCTAAGAAGGAAAAATAATAAAAGATGCTTAGGACTGGAAAAAGGGAGTGATAATAAGAAACAGAGAGGTCAATATCTAAAGGGAGGCAAAAAAATAAACCAAGAATTATATAAAAAATTATATATAAATAGAGTGTAGCTTGAAAGTAAAAAGTTATCTTTAAAGGAGAGAGAAAACACAGTGTTTTCCAAACATCTAAGGTTCAAACCACCACCACCAGTTTATGAAGTACCTCATCAATTTCAAAGTACACAAAAAAAAGAACCTCTAGCTTTAAAATGTTGCACAAAGTACACACCAAAAGACGATGATACTTCATGCACAATTGGTTAAATATTTGAATATTCAACATGGTACAAAAGAAAACCCAAACATATCCCAAAAAATCACTAAAATACAAAACTGGGAACTAATTTTGGATCCAACCTCTCAAAACGTTCTACTCAAAAGGCAAAATATCACAGAAGAAACCAAGCAAGAAGGCCACTGTCAGAAAACCCAGCAGCCTGGCATGTTCAGTTTGTGGTAGACAATCTTAAATTCCCAGTCTGCAGGACAGGTGCTGACACGCCAGCAAGCCATGCGCTCACCTTTTGGCTATGGGCCTTCCAATCTCCTCCCCTTTTTCCTACTCGATTCAAAATAATATTTTGTCATATTGCACCCCTGTACTCAGCACTGGAGAGGCCACACCTTGAGTACTGTGTCCAGTTCTGGACCACTCACTTTAGGAAGGACATTGAGACACTTGAATGTGTCCAGAGAAGGGCAACAAGGCTGGTGAAAGGCCTTGAGCACAAGCCTTATGAGGAGAGGATGAGGGAGCTGGGATTGTTTAGCCTGGAGAAGAGAAGACTCAGGGGAGACCTCATTGCTGTCTATAACTACCTGAAGGGTGGTTGCAGCCGGGAGGGGGTCGCTGTCTTCTCCCAGGCAACCAGCACCAGAACAAGAGGACACAGTCTCAAGCTGTGCCAGGGGAAGCTTAGGCTCAAGGTGAGGAGAAAGTTCTTCACTGAGAGACTAGAATAGAATAGACCAGACCAGGTTGGAAGAGATCTTCAGGATCATCACGTCCAACCTACTATCCCACCCACCTAATCAACTAAACATACATAGAATACATAGAATAAACCAGGTTGGAAGAGACCTTCAAGATCATCGCGTCCAACCCATCAACCAATCAAACACCACCTAAACAACTAACCCCTGGCACCAAGCACCCCATCAAGTCTCCTCCTGAAAACCTCCAGTGATGGCGACTCCACCACCTCCCCAGGCAGCCCATTCCAATGTGCAATCACTCTTTCTGTATAGAACTTTTTTCTAACATCCAACCTGAACCTCCCCTGGCGCAGCCTGAGACTGTGTCCTCTTGTTCTGGTACTGGCTGCCTGGGAGAAGAGACCAACATCCGTCTCTCTACAACCTCCCTTCAGGTAGTTGTAGAGAGTAATAAGGTCACCCCTGAGTGACCATGCAACCAAGCACCCTATCAAGTCTCCTCCTAAACACCTCCAATGATGGTGACTCCACCACCTCCTTGGGCAGCCCATTCCAATGGGCAATCACTCTCTCTGTGTAGAACTTCTTCCTAACCTCCAGCCTAAACCTCCCCTGGTGCAGCTTGAGACTGTGTCCTCTTCTTCCAGTGCTGGTTGCCTGGGAGAAGTGACCAACCCCCACATGGCTACAACCTCCCTTCAGGGAGTTGCAGACAGCAATTAGGTCTCCCCTGAGCCTCCTCTTCTCCAGGCTAAGCAACCCCAGCTCCCTCAGCTTCTCCTTATAGGGCTTGTGTTGCAAGCCCCTCACCAACTTTGTTACCCTTCTCTGGACACGTTCCAACAAGTGAACATCCCTCCTAAACTGAGAGGCCCAGAACTGGACACAGTACTAAAGGTGTGGCCTAACCTGTGCAGTGTACAGGGGCAGAATGACCTCCCTGCTCCTGCCTGCCACACCGTTCCATATAGGAGAGTCATTAGCCATTGGAATGGGCTGCCCAGGGAGGTGGTGGAACCACCATCCCTGGAGGTGTTCAAGAGGGGCTTGGATGTGGCACTTGGTGTCATGGTTTAGTCATGAGGTCTTGGGTGGCAGGTTGGACTTGATAATCTTTGAGATCTCTTCCAACCTTGGTGATTCTGTGCAATCCTTCTCTTTGACAAATTAACATGTGCCAAAACCAGCAGAACTGTAACCAGAGAATGTCTAACAAGCTTTTTCACTTATGAAATAACCACCATGATAAAGGTGAGGGAGATGTTAAGAGTCTCAGTAAACATCTAATAGTCCAACTTTTATTAATCCTAGCTAATTACACCTCATCCCTTTGAAAAATCTCACCTTTGGGGCATACTGCTTTTACTTTTCTTTTACTTCCTTACTGGTTTTCTCACTTGTCTAGACATTTTTATGTCTTCAATTATTTTAAATTACCCTTTTCAACTTTCATTAATATTCTCAGTTCTCCTTCCCTTCTCACTGTCCTTGCCAATATTTATTTTCACACTGCAAATTCTTTAGTTGTTTACTATATTTTCTTCCTTCTCCCAGCTCTGCATTTCTCTCCTATTTATTTCCTTCACTAAATTCTGTTTAGAGTGTTGGGAGAGATCACATATCCACATTATCTCTTAAGAATATACAACAGTTTTACAGATAAATAAGTAACCTTTTATTTCTTATACTTTAAAGGGAAAAAAAGACCAAACAAACAACAACAACAAAACCCAAACAAACAAAAAAACCCCACCATATATAAGTAAATAAAAATACAGATAGCATAATATCCAGTTAATGGACACAGTCAGTCACAGAATCATAGAATGGTCTGGGCTGGATGGACCTTCAGAGGCCATCTAGTCCCATCCCCTCTGCAGCAAGCAGGGACATCCTCCACTAGATCAGGCTGCCCAGAGCCTTGTTGAGCCTCACCTTGAATATCTCCAGGGATGGGGCCTCAACTACTTCTGCAAGCAACCTGTTCCAGTGTTCCACTCTCCTCAAGGTAAAGAACTTACTCCTAACATCCATGTCTCTGCTTACAGGGTTAAATATTTGTTTTCTTTCTTGTTTCATATCTCTTTTGAAGTGATTGCCATTTATTTTCTGATTTAAAATGCTCATTTGGGTTGTTATATTTAAGTCAACCCATGAACTGAACTAGAAGACATTAGAAGTACTTCATTTTTTGTGGCATTTTCTGATATTTAAAGGTGAAAAAAACCCAGTGAAAATCAAACTGTGTTATTATATGGATGCAATTCATGGTTAGCATTTTCAAATTTAGGCAGCTGTTTTGGGCAACCAACTCCACACTGAGACATTTGGTGCCTGCTCTGAAGGTGTTTTAAGGTCTCGTATGCACAGCTAAAGCCCCAAATACAGTGCATCTTAAGGATGGGCATAGTCAATACAGAATATAAATGCACCACTACTGTGGAATCATGAGCTGATTGTGCTGACACTCAACAGGGAAGCATGGAGGACAACAGTACATAGGTGTAGAAACTATCATGCACAATGAAGCTACCAACTCTTTTAGTTTCCCCATAGATTTGAGAGTCCTGCAGGAAGCTCTCTGCATATTTTTTGATATTTGAAAATCTTGTCTATTCTAGTGGCTTCAGCATGAATTGCCTCATTTGTTCTAACTTGGTGCCTGACTGAAAAAGAATGACCAATCCCGCCCTGCCCTAGGCTAATGGGTTTCTGGGTGAGGAACTATTGCGTGGGATTTGTGCAGAAGCTGAGTAATATCTGACCCTCAATGTGGAAAGCAAAGCAAGAGATATTTCTTGCCCTGGAGTCTATATTGATAATAAACATGCAAAAGGACAGAAAGAAAATATCAGCACAGTTACTCTTTGCCATATGATAAGTCTGTCTTAAGGCCAGCAGAAGGTGCATTAATTTCCCAAAAACTTGCTCTGCCACAAATGAAACTAACCCCAGCAGATTTCTCACTTCAATTCCTGGGAGCTCTGCAGTGTCAGGGCTTCAAAGGAGATGCACTTCATCCCTTCACAAAATCGATGGGCTTTATTATATTACCTCTGACTTGCTGCTCTGCCTTGCCTCTGGGGTTTTTATTTGGTATTGAAAGAGATGCCATTTCTTACAGAGGAGCAATCAAAACCCCCAGAATAAATGCTGTTAAATAAAATACTGACAGCTTCTTAATTTCTAGCATATAGTAATAAGCAACCATCACAGATTAAGTACAGTAAAGACAGCCACTAGTCTTTTTTTTTCCTCTGGGAAAGCACTGGGATGTTTTTTCAAGGAGATGATTTGTATTCTAGGCTTTACCTGCTGTATATAGCAGGCCCTTTCTATAAATTTTTGATAGCTGTACTACTGCTGGTATTTTTTTACAGTGTTATTTCATTCAGAAGTTTAACACAAATTTGTATAGTAAAGTTGTCTCTTATTTTGCTTTTGTACTGGGTAGATTGAGGGCACAAAATATATTTTCAGTGTGTATGTGTCAGGAAATGCAATAAATTATGATGAAGCAAGTAATTAATGCAAAAGTAAAGGATATTATTCCAGGGAGGGGAAAAAAAAATAACAGAATAACAGCCTAAACCATACCTTTCAAATTATGTGTACAGAAGATCCTTTATCCCAGCAAATCACAGACCACAGCTAGTACTTAAAATATCTTTGGTTTGAATGAGAGCACTGGGAACAAGCATTTTAATCAAACAGATAAAAAGAATTTCCTATGTGACAGTCCTGATGCATTTCAGAATTCAGACTCTACACTCCAGCAGCTTCATTTCTAACTTGCAATTTTTTGCTACAGCAATCTGCTCTGGAATTAATAATTACCCTACACAATTCAGCCTTTTTTTTTTTTTCCCTTTAGTTGTTGTTTTGTTACATGTTCTTGCTCAGCAGGATAAAAACAGGATCAGCAAAGCTTGCCCATTGATTTCTGTGATGACAGATCACTAACAATGATAGATTTTTAATGATGTGTCAGCAAGCGTATGAATCTGCGTGGTTGTGAGGTGGCAACTGCCAAAAGCTGCTCTGAATATCATGTAGAAGAGATATAGTGCTGCTTCACTTTTGCCACTGACAGGTGGTTCTTATGGTGTACATTTTACACAAGGAAATTCTTCCTCTCCTTGTATGAGGTCAGACCATAATTCAGAGGACTGCTTTGCGCTGACTTGTGAATAAGATATTTTAAGGAAGCAAGTAGGAACTTTTTCTTTCCCCCTAAAACTATAGCAATTAACAAAAAATACAGATTTATTAAGGGAAATTAGTATGAATTATGAAGAGAATACAGTGTGGATCACTGCAGCAAAAAAAGAGTGGAAATTCCTTTTTGTAAATGGGCCACGCTGTGTGCTTAATGCATCAAAATGCCACAAAGTTGTTTGGTTTGCTGTAACTAAAACAGTAGAGTGGCTAGGGACACACTGCAGCATCTTTCTATCCTTTAGAATCAGAAAATAACGTGACAGATGCAACGCAGGCTGGTCAACAATGAAGATTTCCCTCAGCCATGAAACACTGCACCAGCTGTCTCTCTATTCCTATTTTACACATAGTTTGCACACTATCCTAAAACTACCAGGCAACAGTCCAACATATGGCACACCGGAACTGATTTGGAGCATGCCATTTGCACAAAGAGCAACAGACACATTTCTCCACAGCACACTGGAAAATAGTTCACAGAGGGCACCATTCACTGAAACTCCAGTGTCCTGGTTTCTGCTGGAATACAGCTAATTTTCTTCTTAGTAGCTGGTTTCCTAGAAGCTAGATTAGTGCTGTGGTTTGGATTCAGTATGAGACAACTGCTGATAATAACCAAATGCTCTTAGTTGTGGCTAAGGGATCAACTTCCAACCTTTTTACAAGTGTGAGGGAAGCACAGCCAGGAGATCTGACCCCACTAGCCAAAGGGCTATTCCATACCATAGGACATCATGCTTAGTATCTAAACTGGGGAGAGCTGGCCAAAGAGGCAGATCATTGCTCTATATGAGTCAGGGAGTTGCAAGTAATCATAAAATCTTTAGGTTTGGAAAGGACCTCAAGGATAATCTAGTTCCAACCCCCCTGCCATGGGCACAGACACCTCACACTAGATCAGATTGCCCAGAGCCACATTCAGCCCGGCCTTAAAAACCTCCAGGGATGGGGCTTCCACCATCTCCCTGGGCAACCTGTGCCAGTGTCTCACCACCCTCATGGGGAAGAACTTCCTCCTAACATCCAATCTGAATCTACCCATTTCTCTTTTTTTTTCCATTCCCCTTAGTCCTATCACTCCCTGACACCCTAAAAAATCCCTCACTCAGTTTTCTTGTAGGCTCCCTTCAGATACTGGAAGGCCACAATAAGGTCTCCTCGGAGCCTTCTTCTTCTACAGACTTAATAGCCCCAACTCCCTCAGTCTGTGCTCATAGGAGAAGTGCTCCAGCCCTCTGATCATCCTCATGGCCCTCCTCTGGACATGCTCCACAACTAATCATCTTGATACAAGAGTTGATCTGCAGAACACTGTATGGCTGAGCTGAATGTCGTCTTCACTGAATGTGCCACAACAAGGACACTGGAAGTCACAAGCGTTGTTTGATCATTACCACAGCAGTACAGGAGATTCAGTCACACTGAGGCTGTTAAGACTAACCAGCTTTGTGGCCTGTACTGCTTTAAAAAGCTCCATCAGCAGCAAATTAACCCTTGCTCTCTTAGGGCATATATAATCTTTTCAAAGCTCTGTCCTCCCTCAGGTAGTTCAACTTCTCCTGTGAATGGGGCCTCCCTCTCACACAGCTGCTAAGTGCTGAATTTGAATAGTAAATACAGGTTTCAGAGGCTTTAATTAAAAAGATTTCTGAGCTGTGAGGATGCACTTGAAACCTAACAAGAAAGATTTTAATCTCCTCACCTACAGTAATCATTTCACAGCATGGGTGCTAAAGAAAGCAGCAAGGATGGGAGATGCAAGCCAAGGGAAGGAAAAGATAGAATATTATCTACTAAATGGTTTGTCTGAAGATGACTGAAAGTAACCGAGGAGTGCTATGGTCATTTTGATATGCCCCCAAGTTGTTCACCAAGTCAACACCCTACTTAACAGCACTTGTGTGTTGCATTGAGAGCGATTTCAGCTTTTCCAGCCACAAAGGGCTTGACCAAAGAAAAGCCCTGAGGCCTCAAATACATCAGTGTGTTACAATAAAGCAAAACAAGTGGACTTGTCAAATATACAAATCACATTAAGCAAAAGAAACCATGCACGTCCCTCAAAGAATTGGATCTTCTCTGTTTAGCTGGATTCTTATTCCAAACTATCTAAAACATTGCAATTTCTTTATCCAATCTGTCATTTCATAGAATCATAGAATCAATAAGGTTGGAAAAGACCTCAGACATCATCAAGTCCAACCTATCACCCAAGACCTCATGACTACTAAACCGTGGCACCAAGTGCCACGTCCAATCCCCTCTTGAACATATCCAGGGACGGTGACTCCACCGCCTCCCTAGGCACCATATTCCAATGTCCAACAACTCTTTCTGTGAAGAACTTTCTCCTCACCACCAGCCTAAACTTCCCCTGGCACAGCTTAAGACTGTGTCCTCTTGTTATGGTGCTGGTTGCCTGGGATAAGAGGCCAACCCCCACCTGGCTACAACCTCCCTTCAGAAAGGTGTCGACAACAATAAGGGCTCCCCTGAGCCTCCTCTTCTCCAGGATAAACAACCCCATCTCCCTTATCCTCTCCTCATAGGGCTTGTGCTTGAGGCCTCTCACCAGCCTCGCTGCCCTTCTCTGGACACATTCAAGAGTCTCAATGTCCTTCTTAAAGTGAGGGGCCCAGAACTGGACACAGTACTCAAGGTGTGACCTGACCAGTGCTGAGCACAGGGGCACAATGACTTCCCTGCTCCTGCTGGCCACACTATTTCTGATGCAGGCCAGGATGTCATTGGCCTTCTTGGCCACCTGGGCACACTGCTGGCTCATGTTCAGCCTACTATCAACCAGTACTCCCAGGTCCCTTTCTGCCTGGCTACTCTCCAGCCACTCTGACCCCAGATTGTAGTGCTGCATGGGGTTGTTGTGGCCAAAGTGCAACACCCAACACTTGGACTTGTTGAATGACACCATATTAGACTCTGTCCATCCATCCAGCTTGTCAAGGTCCCTCTGGAGAGTTCTTTTACCCTCTAACAGATCAACACCTGTCCCATCTTGCTGTCATCTGCAAACTTATTAATGGTGAACTCAATGCCCTCATCCAGACCATTAATAAAGATATTGAATAGGATGGGGCCCAGCACTGATCCCTGGGGGACACCACTAGTGACTGGCTGCCAGCTGGATGTGGCACCATTCACCATCACTCTCTGGGCTTGGCCCTCCAGCCAGTTGCTAACCCAATGCAGAGTGCTGCTGTCCAAGCCACGGGCTGACAGCTTGGCCAGGAGTTTGCTGTGGGGGATGATATCAAAGGTTGTGCTGAAGTCCATGTATACTACATCCACAGCTGTCCCCACATCCACCAGGCAGTCACCTGATCATAGAAGGAGGTCAGGTTGGTCAGGCAGGACCTGCCCTTCCTGAATCCATGCTGGCTGGGCCTGATCCCACGGCCATCCAGCAGCTGCACTGTGATTGCCCCCAAGCTGATCTGCTCCATATTCTTCCCTGGCAGTGAGGTCAGGTCGACAGGCCTGGAGTTTGCATGTTCCTCCATCCAGCCCTTCTTGTGTATGGGCATCACACTGGCCAGTTTCCAGTCATCTGGGACCTCTCGGTGAGCCAGGACTGGTGGTTCATTCCAAACCAATAAAACAGAACTGTCTTTAAATGAAATATATAACAAGCTTTCAGTTCCATTCTGTAGCAAGGCATTTGCTGCAGTGCAACACAGAATAAGCTTGTGAGAAAACCACAATCACAAACTTAACATCTTGTCAGCCTGTGTCTGTTCTGTTTTCTAACTATAAGTGGCTGTTCAGAACACTCTTTCATATTATCACCTGAACATCTGCTCTTAAAAGGATAAACAACTCTTGAATCAAAAGGTATCTAACTCAAACCAATCCTGAATGATACACTCCTCTTATGAGAATCATAGAATGGTTTGGGTTGGAAGAGAGCTTTAACGATAATCTAGTCCAACCCCTCTGCAGTGTGCAGGGACCTCCTCAACTCGAGCAGGTTACTCAAAGCCCCAGACTTGGAATGTTTCCAGGGATAGGGCATCTACCACCTCTCTGGGCAACATGGGCCAGGGTCTTACCACTCTTACCTGAGGATTTCTATGCAGATGATGGAGAAAAAGCAGCTCTGAACAAGGTTTTGCCAAAATACTGTCTCATTGTTTCACATTTCTCCAGCTAACTTCTTTGCAGAGATAAGATTCTGACAGAGGACCATCCCTGGGCACGGGCTGCTCTCTGGAATGTGGACATGTAGCAATCCTAATCAGCATCTCTGCACTTGCAAGAGGCGAGGATCACCAATCCATTTTGCCACTTCAGAGACAGCACAGATACAGAAGACCTTGTACTCAAATATGGTGTGAAAAAGCACTTCAAAGACAGAGTTTAATTGCTTTTTGACTAAGGCTCTAGGCAATGTTATTTAAACATTACATATGTTTAAAATATATATATATAAATATATAGGGACTTGTAACAAAAAAGAGTGTGAGCATCATCTCTTCACTACCTGGTCAGTACAGCTGAAATTAAGTGCCAGGAGTACTCATTAACATCTAAAAAGAACTATGAACTTTTTTGATTGATTTTGGTTTAGAGTTGAGTTTTGGGGTGGGCTTTTTTTCTTCTGGTTGGCTGGGGGTTTTGTGATTGGTTGTTTTTTGTGGTTGTTTGTTTTTCAAGAGCAAATACATGGAGGTGGATCAGTCCAGAAAACATGCAATTCTAGTTTTAACAGTGAATTCAAATTCATGTGGAGCATTCCCCTTTAATTCCCATCTCCTCTGAAGTAATCCTCAACAGCAGATGTCTCTGCTAAACTCTGTGGTAGGTGCAGACAAGAGGAAATACCAGAACAAAAAATAATACAGTTCCAACCATTAAATCTTCAACAATTTTCCTCTGTAAGCAGGCAGCTAGTCCTATGAACTAACATTTATTTATAGAACAGGCCCTTAGTAATCAAAGTACTAAACAAATTGTCTTCAATGAAGGCTATCATTAACACCAGTAATTTAGCAAGGAAAAAAGTGCCAACTAAACAGAAAACAAACAAACAAAAACCACCACAACTACCATCAAAATCTAATAGTTTTTATTTAACTTCCTTATTGCATATGCTCATCTCTGCATTCATTGATTCTCATATGTAATGAGTTAAAGCTTTATCAGTTGTTCCATGTACCAAACGTAAAGCACACTGCATGTTCTGAGAAAAGAACTATACAAAGAACAAAAAGTGGCAGAACTCTTTTCAGAGATCACCCAGATAATACAGACCTTCTCTTCTGGTTCTATTTCATTATATGTTCTTTAAGATAATATTTACAGACAAATTGCTATTTAGAGACATTAATTTCCTAATGAAAGTCTTCATATTCCTAATGAAAGTATTCATATTCACTGATGGTGCTGTTAAATGGTTATGTATTAATGGTTATATATTAAATATTTAATAAATGGCTGACAAGTGAGGTCAGTGCTAACACTATTTCAATGGATAATAGATTTCAGCAACATTTCATTGCAAGCAAGTGGGAACTCGATTAGTATTTCATGTGTATCTTCTTTCCATTTTCAGCTCTGACTCTTTCTCCAACACCAGATAAAATTAAGCAGAAAGTACTGTGGGCGACCCGTTTGCATCTGCATTTACTGAGAGTGCTCTCCTAATTACAGGGGGGTTGCGCTCCTTTGGATTTTATTTAAGAAGTAAATCTCAAAATTGTAAAAACAAACAAACACACACCACAAACATACACACAAGCAACCACAAGGTTCTGTTCTCAAAGTTCATTTATCAACATCATTAACCTGTGATGCAGAGTTAAGATTATAAAGCGTTTTTGTTGAAGTTACCAGATTCACTCACTGGAACTGAATTTTTCTCTTGGGAGACCAACCTTTCTCCAAAAAAAGAAAAAAAAAAAGTACACTGCTAGCAGTTTGCAGACAGTCTCTCTCCCTTAACCCAGATTTTCATGAAGACATTTCAAAGCTGCCAACCTTATTCTGGGTGTTGAAACAAGAAAACTGCAATCGCAAAGTACTTTTTAGAATCAGAAACCACTTCCTGCTCTGATGCATTTTGAATAGAGAAAATAGAAATATTAAAAACTGAGCAGAGCCATTGGCAGAGAGAGCCCATTTGCAAGAGGGTGACAGAGTTATGCAGGGGTACAAATACATGCACATTTGTTACTCAAATCAAGATTGCGCTATAGAAGCAGATCTCCCTATCCTGCCTGTTTCCTGCATTTTCTTTTGCATTGCAAAAGCATCCCTTGAATTGCATTTCTTTCTCAGAAAATAAGCTGGAAGATGCTCTCCAGCAGGGCACCCAATATGCTCCATTCTTTACTAGATGATCAGCATAGAGACACCCAAAAGGAAGTAATAAAAAAAAAAAAGCCCCAACATGCATTGTGAGGACATCAGTGCCTCACAAACATCTGTTTTCCTGTACAGATCCACACAGGTTGTACCAGGCTAACTGCTAACGTGAGTACAAACTTGACATAACCGAGGTGGATTTTTCTCTTGAAAATAGCCTATAATAGAACTATTGGCAACTCTACAGCCCTTAGATACCTTCAGAAGCCCTTTAAACAAGGAATAAACTCAGGGGGACTTAATCTGCATTAGAGAACAGTGCTGACTGTTATCCAAAGTCAAAAATCCCTGTATGCTTATGGAGCGGCACTAATATGCTGATCAAATCCTCGTGATCAAAGTCAGTTAAACTTCTATTTAATCTGAACCTAAGGATGTGATGTACATACAGAAACCTAAAGACTTATCCCTAAAATTTCTTCTGGGGAACAAACTATCCTCACATATACAACACTAAGTTGCCTTTCTGCCATTAAGTCATAGTAAACGAATAAAGGCGAGAGAAAAACCTGCTAGTACAGCTAGTGTGTTTCTTCCCTCCTCTTGACACATTATTCTGATGGAAAACTCCTACTAGCATGGAGTGCATCTGTTAACAAAAAGCACTGCAGCTGCTCCTTTTTAAAATAGTCAGGTTCTCATATATCATGTTTGTGATTCAACAAACAATATCCTAATCTCGCAATTTATCACATCCTAGCTCTGTCACACAAGCATATTTGCATCATTTTATAAATTTATGTGTGCACATATATGTTTATTTGAGATAATCTCATACCACAGCTAAAAATCTTTTTCAGGAAAAAACAAAGACTAAGAAAATCTAAGAGTATATTTGCAAGGATATCACAAACTGATACAAGCATGTAGTGATGTTCTTTGCTGGCCGGACACCAATCAGCCTGGCAAAGAAGCTGTTCACACAGCTCTTTAATCAAGCCAGCAAGCTGGTTCTGGCTGATAGCCTCCAAGAGTCAAAGCTTAACACTTCATGTTGTAACATTTGTGCATTAACACAGGCAAAGAGTTTCCAGCCTCAGGACCTGCCTGCACCTGACCACATGCATGTATTCTGTAACAATGGTTTACCAAGATATCAAAACCAAGAAGTTGCAAATGTAAAATGCTGCCACAGAATGTCAGTTCACTGAACAGCTGACATAAAAGATTAGACCCAAAAAACTCTACAGACTTTGTTCAATTGCTAAAGATAACACCTTTTTACAATTGAAATCATAGAATGGTTTAGTAGGGACATTTAAATGTCATCTAGTCCTCCCTGAAGCGAGCAAGGGCATATTTAATTAGATCAGGTTGCTCAGAGCCCCATCCAACCTGACCTTGAATGTTTCCAAGGATGGCAGAGGGAGTGCATCTACCACCTCTCTGGGCAACCTTTTCCAGTTACATAATTATGTGTAATAAATGCTGTTTCAAGTAGAGCTGACTATGTGCTGAGATTCACAGCCATATTCCTGAAATAAAAATAAAAGTTTGGGGGCATTTTTTGGTTTTGTTTGTTTGTTTAAAAAGTCAGAACTACATTATAAACAAATCAAAACTTATTAGGGCAATGACTTGGTAATTTGTCCAGGGAGATGGTGGAGTCACCGTCCCTGGAGGTGTTCAGGAGGGGATTAGATGTGGCGCTTGGTGCCATGGTCTGGTCATGAGGTCTGTGGTGACAGGTTGGACTTGATCTTTGAGGTCTTTTCCAACCTTGGTGATACTGTGATTTGAATCTCCCACTTACCCACAGATCACAGGAAAACAACAATGTACATTCACCCCCACTACTTTGTGTTTTCTTCTCTGCTGGAGAGCCATCTTTAAGAAACAAAAAGCTCATGGGACCTCCAGGCTATTAACTTAGGGTTTTCAAAAGGACAAAATAAATTTAAAAAAACCACTAAGCTATCACAGAATGCTAGGGGTTGGAAAGGACCACAGGAGAGCATCAAGTCCAACCCCTCTGCCAGAGCAGGACCACATCAGCACATAATCTAGTGCAGGAATGCATCCAGACAGGTCTTGAAAATCTCCAGACTCTCCACGCAGTTTGTTTTCTGTATTTTTCCACCTCTCTCTTCCATTATGCACCCATTTGTGCCCACACAGCTCTTTGGGCCCTCACTGAATCCCACACCAAATTCAGACAAAGCTGATTCTCATATAAATTTTAAGCAGTATTTCCATTTACAGTTGACGCCATGTCAGACTACTGTAAGGATGTCTACACATGTGAGACATGACTGAGGATTTATGACTGCTGTGCTACCTTCTTGGAAATATTTTTTTGTGAAAAGTCTGTGACAAAGCTTCCTTTGCTTTATGGAAGACGTTTTGAGCTTGAGAACCTTGGGAGATGAAGCCATTTTTTGACATCTTGCAGAAAACTCATCACGCTCCAGCATTTTCTTGGCAATTTAGCTGGAACACTGTTCTTCAGAATTGTTCCTTTAAAGATCCATAAGGAAATTGTATATACTATGAGTAATTTGGTGTCCACATCAATGCAAGGACACAAACCATGGATATCTTGGCTCCTGGCCTCTAGTATAAGAAAAGACTGTGGGATGCAGATCTTAAGACTTGCAATTTTGTTCAAAATTTGCTTCATATTCCCTAGGTAAAGTCAGGTTTCTAGGCTTGATTTTCCAGTATCGGTAAGAAGCAGCTGGACCATCAACAAAATATAGAATTGCCATCAGCGGCTGAATCAATTTAATGACCCTTTAGAAGTTACCCATACAAAAGGTCTGTGCAGATAGAGACATTTTACCCCAGATACTGTACTCCAAGTGAGGCTGTACTGTATCAAGCAGCATCGGCAGTAATAGCTTCAAGTCCTGCAACTGAGGCTGTGCTGGTACAGTACCTACCCAATTATTTCTATAAGGTCAGGCAGCCTCACTAAGTAACCATCAAGTAAAGAATTGCCTTTCACAATGCACACAATGAGCTGTAATGATTTTTTCCCCTACTTTTGGCCATAATAATCTTCCTTGCCAACTGAGAAAGGTACCAAATCATATTTGGATCTGTCAGTAAGCAGTGTGATAAACGTGGTTTTTTTTAAATGACTATAATTTTTCTATGAAGGTTAGGATATGAAGGTTTCTATTTCTTTAAAGTTTAGCACAAGAATAATGGCCATGGTATTCTATGCTCAAAGAGAAAAAGAAAAAAAGAAACCTAAACAAAGCAATTAGACTTAATTAGTTTGATGAGTAATGCTTACCTAAATTAATGGCACTGCCTAAAGTTCAGCTCACTCAATCTGTTCCAATTTGTGTGGCAATTACTTGTTCTGTGGACAGATAGCACCAGGTCTTGACCTTTATAAATCAAGGCAGTAGTACAATGGTTCCCTAGATTATTGCCTGCTGAATGGTGCTGTAGCATAATACGTAGGTGTAGGTAATAAAAACTGTTAAATACACCCAGTTTTATGAGCACTAAGCCATAAACAGAAAATCTGTCTGATTCACCAATGTCTGGCATCTTGTTCTGGTGAGAGTAAATAAAGCAGCATTTCAGAAGCCCTCTAATGTGCCTGAAGATCTTGACAGAAATTGGAGCTGAGGCATGCTGGCATTTCCGAGAGGGCAGCAGATGCCTTAAATACACATCTCTGAGACATCAACTCTGGCCTCAGAAGAAAGCGTTCTACCTCAAGCGATTTCTTACATTGGTGTTTTGCCACTTCCAGATTTATTTTTTAAAGTAAATATATAAAAATGTCGTGTCATCTGCTACATTTGTTTTCAGTTGTGAAACGATTCAAGTAAACTTTCTGGCATGTTTTTGTGAGAAAGTGAACCTTACCGGCATCACAGATATTCCAAAGATATTTTCAAGAGTTTCTCACCTATAAAGAGTGGCAAACATACTTGAAGCCTGTAACTGATTAAAATAATTGTTTTGATTACTTCTTTGCTAGAAAATTAGATGCTCCCACTACAAAACAACTTTTCTTTACCTTACGTGGCTCTATCTGGCAAAACCCAGTTAACGTCACACCTCATGGGCAGGCTCAGTTACGCTTCGCCATACTTTCAGCCGACATCATCATCTCAATAACCCTTCAGTACTCCAGGATATGCCATGATCTGAAATAGCTGGCAAACTTCCTTTAGAAAAGAGGTGGTGTGTTGTGTTGTGTAGTGTTGTATAATGTCTTTGCTGGGGAGTCTGTTAAAATCAGCATAACAACTCCTATCCCAGCAATGGTCTGGTTACAGTATCCCAGTATGACTAAGGTTGGAAGAGACCCCAAGGATCATCAAGTCCAACCTGTCCCAACAGACCTCACAACTAGACCATGGCACCAAGTGCCATGTCCAATCTCCCCTTGAACACCTGAACACAGTTCAGCAGGACTGTGGTACAATTTTGCATGCTCAAAACCAAGAACAGTTTGCAGAGTTAAGCACAGTTTAGTTAGGTTTGTTGGTTTTGTCTTGTTTGTTTGTTTCAAGACAGACTTTTTTTAATAAGCATTTTCTTTTCTTTTCATCTTCCTGCCACACAGAACACCTCAACAGGTTGCCAAGTCCTGTGAGATTTGTAGCCAAGATGAAACTTGTGTTAGTTCACCTAAGCTGCAAGTAGCAATTCAAACTTTTGGTTGCTCATCCAAACAGTAAGATCTCATATTCTTTTGTGATTCCCTTCACATTATTTCACTAACAGGAAGCAGAAAAGTATATGGCAATTTAATGTCCTCCCATCAACAGATAAGTTTATCTATATGCTTGACTTTCATCCAAATACAGCATCCCAAGGTACTTCAGAAACAACAATTACTAGTGATACATTTGCTTTGTTTCTACACTGCTTTCATTAAAATTATTAAGCCAAAGGTTAGCCACTGTGCTTGCATATGAATTTAGTGGTTAAATGAATGCAGGGAAGAGAATCCCTGGTCTGAGAGTGAACCTTACGCCAGCACTGGTCCTTTGGATCAGAAGCTGAGAAAGGTCTGCATTTTTTTTCTCTAAAGATATTTATTGAGACATTAATGAAAACAAATCTATTAGTTACGGTTGGTTTCTCAGGGATGACACTGTTTCACATAGGAAAATTCACAGGAAAATAAAATAGCCCCTTTAATTATCAGATACAGAAAGTAAGGCATCTAAAGAGATAAGGAAGCAAAACTTCCCAATTAGCATCACCATGGTGTCATTTGCATACTCTGAGATATTTATATTTTTTATTTTCATTGCTGGGTTTCTAATACTACCAAAACCCTTCAGGCAAGTTCCACTTTTGTTATTACTCTCTCTATCTACTACTGCTTGTAGCCACACACTGTAACAAATACGTTCCTATCTGCCTGTCTTCGGTTAGGAGCCATACGCACCATGGCTTAAGTCTTTGGATGCCACAAAGCAAAGCTTATGTCTTCACTAGAGTCTCAAGTGTGACTGCAGCAACAAGAGAATTTGATTGTAGTACCAGCACTAGACCACAGACTTCACTGTGCAACAGTCTAGCCACAGACAGGGCCCTGGTGGCCCTGTGTAGCATACACTAATAGGTTTGATGCTGTAAATACTCTCCTAACATAAAGGAACCTCGGATGCATTAGTGTGGGATCACACTGTGCAACAGATCTCCACCGAATAGTACAGTTGTTCCTGCCTCCTCCCCTCTATGTCTCCTCTACTTTGTATCAGCCCATCAGGCAAACTGAGAACCAGGTTGTTTGCTGCCAGCGCTAAAAAAGTCGAAAACTGCACAAACATGAGACAAATGGCTAAACAACAACAAAATAAAACAAACAAAAAAAAATCCCACACCAAAACCAAAGCAAACCAACAACAGCAAAAAAACAACCCTGAATATCTGAAAATAAATCCCTACCACCAAATAGCTCAGTAATTTGCTGCTCTTCTGCTGAGTTAAAGTAGATCAAATAAGGATCTGGAAAACCTTAAGGAGGCAAACTAGTATGACAAACAGAGCCAACAAGAAAATCAGGGAAAGGAACAGAAGCAGCACCATGCAATGGAAAATCCCCGAAAAAAAAAATAGCTAAAATATCTAAGTGAAATATTCTCCACTACATTTTTTATAGAGAAAGTGAAAGTGCATGAGTTTTATGGTATTAATTCAAGTGATGCATAACCAGGATGAAAGCGTTCATAATAACTAAGATCAGTATAATGATTTCTTGAAGGTTTCACTGCTCAGTTATAGCTCAGCTGAGTTTGACAAAGCAGCCATTACCTGTGTCTGAAGAGAGCTTCACTTGAGCCGTGGTTATTTATGATTTGTAAATGGAAAACAAAACTCAGTGATGTCTAAAGATTTTGACCACAAATCTAAGGGAATTGGAGTATCCATAACACTTCCAGATTAGTTTCATCCACCTACCTGGAAACTAGACAAAGCCACAATTACAAACCTAATTGTGTAACCCATATCTAAATGCAACATCATGTCTCTCAGAGGATTTCCTTCCTCTTTTGCTCTGTACCAAGCCTCATATGTGCAGTCAGAGCGAGCAGAAGCGTAAGAGCACACTAATTCTCATCCCTTTGATCTTGCTCCACTAAGATAGTCAACTCACCTCCTAGAATCCATCCAAATATTTCCATCCTCCTGTGGTAGGTGTCCAAAGACAGCACAAGTTTGCTGAACTCTAAAAATACTCAGCAAATGTGCTGAAATGCCCTGGATTCAAAATCAAGCTGTGTGTAATGGACCTTGCAGGAGGGAAGAGTACATCCATTTGCTACTGACTGATCCAGCCTCTGATTCCTTACAGGATTAACTTTGGTGCATTTAGTGAGAAGGTCTACAACTAGCAACATCAACTGATCTCTGTTTCAGGAGATGACTCAAGGTACTCTGTGATTACAAAATACATAGCTGCTCTTCTCCTAGAATACATAGAATAAACCAGGTTGGAAGAGACCTTCAAGATCACCGCGTCCAACCCATCAACCAATCCAACACCACCCAAACAACTAACCCCCGGCACCAAGCACCCCATCAAGTCTCCTCCTGAAAACCTCCAGTGATGGCGACTCCACCACCTCCCCAGGCAGCCTATTCCAATGTGCAATCACTCTTTCTGTATAGAACTTTTTCCTAACATCTAGCCTGAACCTCCCCTGGCACAGCCTGAGACTGTGTCCTCTTGTTCTGGTACTGGCTGCCTGGGAGAAGAGACCAACATCCGTCTGTCTACAACCTCCCTTCAGGTAGTTGTAGAGAGTAATAAGGTCACCCCTGAGTCTCCTCTTCTCCAGGCTAAGCAACCCCAGCTCCCTCAGCCTCTCCTCGTAGGGCTTGTGTTCCAAACCCCTCACCAACTTTGTTGCTCTTCTCTGGACTCGTTCCAGCAAGTCAACATCCTTCCTAAACTGAGGGGCCCAGAAGAAGGACTCCCTACATGTCATTAAGGTATTTTCTGCACACATCTACACTCTGGCTGCAGGTTACCATACACACGCTCACCTCCTACCTTAAGCAAGACTGAAGTCTCCAAGACATGTATTTTTAAGATCCTAGAATCCCTAGGACTGCTTTGTTCATTTTATATAGTATTATCATTGATACACTGTTTGGAGGTAACCATTAGTGTAGTCCAGATGGGAAAGTTAAAAGATTACTTCAGTTCAATAGAGAACAGTCTGATTTCTGAATACAGGACTCAAATGATTCTTTAGTTATCCAGGTAAAATTCAGAATTATAACCAAAATTAAAGCCTGTTTTCCTGTGAGTAGTCTTAATATGGTCCTGTCTAAATGAAGATCAGTGCATAAATCAAGAATAAATAAAAAAAGGTGAAACTTACAAATGTGTCAGACACCAAGACTTTTAACTGCACACTTTCATTAGTGTGCCAGCTGCTGAACAGAGCAGATTGTATACAAATCTTTGCTTTTGTTTTTGAGGGGTACACACTGAGTTACCTGACTGCAAAGAAATGAGGCTCAGAAACTAGAAAGCAAATAGGAACCCTGAAAGCAAGAGAAAAGACAACAAAAATAATAAATGGAAGAAACAAGACCGTTTCACCTTTTGGCAACTATCTCAAGTTCTGTTTTGTTTTTGGTTTTTTTTGACATGAAGTGAGTAAGATGATCATGTGGCTTTCCTAATTGCATAGAAATCCTCCCAAAACTACAAGTCTATAGCTGTCTGTATAGAAGGCTGTGCAAAATACAGGAAGTGTTATAGCACTAGCAACACATAGAATCACCTGGGAGAAAAAAATTAATTGGAAGTCTCATTAGCTCTGTTGTTTATCCCAAGAACTTATAAAATTACTTTTTCTTTTAGGAATGATAAAATAAGCGAGTACAAAATGCACAGTGAATAGATAAAATGGTGGTCAGTACAAACAATCAGCTCCTGCAATCTCTGCCACTCACTGCAATAGATGACAGTGAACTGCATATGCAAAGAGCCCTAGCAAAACTCTCAGCTGCAGAATAAGTACAAACAAACATTGAAAAAGAAAACAAAAACGCCTAAATCAAGATGGAATTGAAAGGATGTTAGTGGTCCACTCTCATTTACCATCTTCTGACATGACAGGTTTTTTCACGTGACATTTTGTGCCTTTAGAAATAATCGTTATCAGATTTTGATTCAGACAGTCAAAGACCACTTGCAATAGTGTTCAGACTGTATTGATTAGTACAGGCAATGTTGCTGATCTGGCCAATGACTCTAGAAGGGCTACTGATTGAAATTCTCCACAGGAAGTCTAATATATGGGATCACTAATCCCTTTGGGATATTTTGTGACATTATAACTCTATTTATTCTCAACTATTTCACTTCCAAAGGAGTTACACTTTCTTATTTATTACACTAATCAAACCTTTTGAGTCAAATTGTTTGGAATTCCATAAATTATCCCACACTGGTTACTCACACAGAGTCTAGATTATTTTTGCCATGTTTACACTCTCTTTCACCTCTCCAGGTGGATTTACTTGCCTTTCAGTATGGAAAGCCTGATTCTTAGTATCAGTTTCCTCTTGAGGTTATATTCAGGTGAACAATGTTACAAGATATAGCTCCCCACAACCAGATAACTCAAAACTGCCTTTTTGCCTTCCCCTCCTCCACAACACATTCAGGTATTCTGGATCCCAGGAAACTGGCAGATTTGAGGGGATTATACACTCCAACTACTTGTTTGAATTGACTAGGTCATATATTAAAGCACTTCTCTTACTGCATGTGAGCATTTCATCTGTAACTTTGAATTGTTTGCACCAAGGTCTCCTTAGATTAACATTTTACTTGAACCCTATAAAGACAACTTTCAAAATATAACAGATTATAACAGTTGCCTCAAGATACTGATCACAAGTGATGGCATTCAGTCTTCTACACCCAACATTTGACACCCAATGTTTGAGTAAACTGGGATACTCCAAAGAATGAGTGAGTTCAAGCATATTCATTGCAACAGACACAGGGAACTTTTTGAAAGAGTCCAGCACAGAGCCACAAAGATGATGAAGGGAGTGGAACATCTGCCTTGTGAGGAAAGGCTGAGGGAGTTGGGTCTCTTCAGCTTGGGGAAGAGAAGATAGAGGGGTGACCTCATTCGTGTTTATAAAGATGTGAAGGGCAAGCATTGGGAGGATGAAGCCAGGTTCTTCTCAGTGACATCTAGTGATAGGACAAGAGAGTAGAGGTGCAAACCAGAGCAGAGGAGATTCCAGGTAAACATAAGGAAGAATTCTTTTCATTATGAGGGTGACAGGGCACTGGAACAGGCAGCCCAGACAAGTTGTGGAGTCTCCTTCTCTGAAGACATTCAAAACCCACCTGGATGCACTCCTGTGTGACCTGTTCTACATGGTCCTACTCCATCTGGGGGGATTGGACTAGACGATCTTTCAAGGTCCCTTCCAACCCCTAGCATTCTATGATTCTGTGATAAGAAGCAACTGTAAGACTAAGTTGAATTGCTGAGGCTTTACATACAGAAAGGTTAACCTGGTCAACAATAGTCCTTGTTCTTCTGTTACACAGCTGACTACACTGGACTTACTCTGATTTACAGGGTAGTTGCACAAGTCTAAACCAGATGAGAATCTGGCCAAATGCTCACAAATGCAGTACCTTCAGATGCTGGCTTAAATTGAAATGACAGATGTACTATCACATGGTGATTGGGAAATTTGTTCTGCTTTCTTTCCCAAATTGCTACTGACCCCAGCCATATCCTTATGTCAATAAGGAGGTGTGAAAACAGGAATCTGGGGGAAAAGCAGACAATTAAACAGCTTAGACATGTCTTTTAAAATTGCAGGGTTTTTTGCAGCAAGACTTAAATATCTGGTAGCCTTGCTTCAATGCTATTTATTTTGCTGAAAGCAGTTACCTAAAATTCTGGGCTCTTTCCCCTGGCAGCTTTCTCTGTCTTTTATTTTAAGCATATAAAAACTAAACAGAAATCTTTTCAGACATAAAAGAAAGCTGAACATCCTGTAAATAACTGACCCATTTCAGGCTTTTTCTTCCATTGTGCCTCATTCCATTTTTTTTAGAATAAATGGAGGAAAGATTGACTAATCAGAGAAGCTTTTTAAGTTAAAATGGACTTTTATGACAGTTGTTATGTGTTGGTAATGCTGTAATGGAAATGGATCAGAACAGCACTGAAAGTACATTGCTTCTGTCCTTGGTGATCTAACTTATTGACCCCACAGGTGGAGAACTATAGCAAAGCAAGGTATACCCTTTCAAAAAGCAGCCCTTTGCTGGTAAGAGTAAATGCATGAGTAGTGAAAGCAAAGGTTTGTAAACCTTGAGACTGGGACTACAGCAGAACTGCCTTACCAGTAGTATTGCTGTGTAACTCCAAGACTCTCCATGTGAATGCAGCTAATACCAGAAACCTTGCAGCCTAGCTCAGGTTGCTCTGTAAGGTGACTAATACTGCCTTTCCCAGGCTTCCTTCCTGGGCAAGAAACCATGCTTATGAAAACCACAGTTTTGTGGGTTTACCTGCTCCAGTTTCTTTCTTCTGAAGACATTTGCCACAGATTTTGCACTCAAAGTATTCCTGACTAACATTCCCACCACCATCTTTGTTTTCTATAACAAAGACAGGTCTTGAACGCTCCAAGATTGGGCTGCAAGAAAGCTCGAGAAACTGAACAATTTTAAGCATTGTTTGTACTATACAGACAAGACATCTTGGAGTAGAGGCATGAATATGTCTCAGCTGAACTTACATACATCAAATAAATAAGGTTAACTGCACCTTTGCTTGTTCCATGAACAGTCAGGGTCTCCATTTGAAGCTTCTACTACTGCTTGAAGGGCAGTTATACATGACAGACTCCTGTGGGTAGTGATAAGCAAGCCAAACAGCCAGCTTTGCAAAAGAGAGCTGGGTAGCCTGGTTCAGAAAAGGTTAAAAAAATCTTTATTAACCTGTTGTCAGAACCAGGCAAAGCAAGGAGGAGCAAGCCATCCCCAAGCAGTACAGGCAATGGCAATGCTTGCACCAGGCCAGGGAAAGGGAGACTCCAGGGAGGTAAGGTGGTTCACAAGAAAGAAACAAGAGAGGTAGCAAGACCTGAACTAACAGAACAAAGTAAAAGGCAGGTAGAAGGATTAGGCTTAGAGAGATGAGGAGCATGATGAGTTTTTTCAGATCCACTAGAAAAAAAGACTGAAATAGACAAACCTGTTACTGAAGTGTAGCATGCTGGCTAGTATAAAAGCTGCCTTTAAAAGTGTTCCTGGATGGAAAGTTTGTTTAGCATGATCTGCAGGAACTGCTGGCTAGAACGTAAAGAATCATAGAATCATTAAGGTTGGAAAAGACCTCTAAGATCTTCAGGTCCAACCATAACCCAACTACCATGACTGCTTAGCTGTATCCTGAAGCACCACATCTACAGCTTCTTGAACACCTCCAGGGATGGTGACTCCAGCACGTCCCTGAGTAGCCTGTTCTAATGCCTCACCACTCTTTCAGTAAAGACGTCTTGCTTTCAGAGTTGTAGCTTAAAGTAGGTGTTATGGGTTTAAGAACTATACAGGTTCTTAAGTCCTCCAGAAGTACCAGAGGGAGTACAAGGAGGTGGACACAGGAAAGTATCATTTTTGTTATTTTGTTCCCATCATCCTGCACCCCCTAAGTGAACAGACATTACTGCCTGTTCTTGCCCGTTTCTCCCACTCTCGGCTCCCAGCACGTCAGCCATTATCTTGGTTGGTGTTCCAGGGGAGGTTTTTGACCTTCAGCAGCCTGACTAATTTTTTCTGCACAATTCTGGCCTGGGCTGGTGGGGGTGGAGGGAGCAGGGAGTCATGGGGAGCAGGCCATTGAGGCCTGGGTTTTGGCTTAGTTGTGGGGAAGGTTTTGGAAGGTTTATACCTATTGAGGTGTTGGAAAAGCCCAGGTGGAGAACTGGGCCGAGGCTGAATAGGAATTTGTGCATTTTGTGTATATTTGTGACTAGAATTTCCATATAAATTTCCAGCTCTGGGGGGTGCTTTTATTTTACTCCTTTTGGGGACGTAAAATAGCTTTCTCTTCAAACAATAGATAAAAGATTTCCCAAGACAAATGAGTAAAATATTGCTTTATGAGTTTAATACCACCCCTATGGTGGGCAGGAGTCACATTCAGAGGGACTTTTTATGTTCTTAATATTCTAAGTTATAAATGAGCTATGCTAAAGAAAAAAGCAGAATATCTTTTACTTACTAAACTGTTCCTACATAAGGCCTGTTTCAAATAACAGAATTACTAATGATAGACACCTAAATCAGTCATTTTCTTTAGAGAAGTCAAGTCTTCTTGAGGTTAATTCTCTGTCCCTGTCTTGCTGCATATCATGGAAGCATCACACTTACCCCACTGTTCAAATAGCTATCAATCACTAATCACCTTCTTCATTGTAATCAATTTACACTGCATCATCCAGCCTGAGTGATATAACACAAGTGTGACAGGACCTTTGAGACTCAGTCTAACATGGAGTGGTTTTCTGATGACACAAAGTGATCACATCAGCCAGAGTAGCTCTGAGTTAGATAAGTGAATGCTCCATTACGCTGTCCTGTTTCCTAACCATCTCTTCCAGACAAGGGCAACTGCCCTGCACTGGACAGGGAGAGCAAAATGCCCTCAGGGAAATCATACTGGAAAATATGAGACCTCTCACTCAGCTTCAGTGATTGCAGACAAGAGATAGGAGAGACCTCTGCAACGAAATCACATTGCTGTAAGAAACAGTGGAGCTGGATCCAATCCAGGGTGCTTTACAGTCAATTGTACAAGCTGACTTTTTGTAACACATCAGTGTTTTTGTCTTGTACAACTGTTACCAGCTTATGACACAGCAATGATTATTATTCAAGAAAATGAAGAACAATAAGCAAAGCAGAGGTTCATCCTAAGAGAACAGGATGTAATGTGCTAAACTTCCTGCATACAGGGAATGGAAAAGGGAAAAAAATTAGAAAGATGATGATTTCCAGCTTATTGTTTGTGTCCTAGTCTTTGGCAGCTATGCCAATAAAAGCACTGAATAATGCTCCTGAAAGGATCAAAACAAGAGAAATTACGTGTTCAGCAGTTATTGGAAATCCAGTAGTGTGTTTTATTTGCTTTTCAGATGTACTTTGGTGTGGCCTTTCAAAAGGAAATAATCCCGTGAAGAAAATATCTGGCCCAGAAACAAGAGGGCTGCCAAGTTTGATCCACAGGTGATGAGTACTTGGCCAGCAACCAAACTTAGGCTAGAAGAAACACAATTAAAACAGACAAAATTGTCCATCTGTTTGTACATTTAATATAGACAGAGTGTAAAAAGGTGCTAACAAAGCCTAAAGAGAAAACCTTATACTACACGCCCAAGACCAAATGTCCAGTAATAATCTCTGCTATACAAATCAAGTCAAAGCCAGAAGTCTGTACAAAGGAATTCTAGCACAATACTAACATGAAGACTCCCTAATGTTTTCATGTTTACTGCTACTAAAAAACAAAAACCAAAACACCACACAATATTATTCAGCTCCACTGTGAACTACAGAATTTGATCCTTAAATCAAATATCTTTTTCATTTTAGCTGTAGTAGCTAAAAGGATAGCTAGTAAACTTAAAAATATAAATCAGCCTGAAACTAGAGTGCGTACTGAAATAATGTTTGTGAGCATCTTCCAAGTCCTACATATGTGACATGCATAAATGCAAGTCCATAAAAAGAAGCTGTATATCAAGGAGGGATATGAATAATAAAACACCATAACCACTTAACTATGACAGTTTATATAACAGGAATTCAATCTCTGTCAAAAATTATAGCAGAGCTAAAACCAAATTCGTTGCTGGCTTTTTTCCCTAGTTGTCACCCACATGCAAGCCAACTCGCTCCTCAAATTAGCCACTAGCCAGAGAGTTGTGTTCATTAACACCAAGTGGGATGCCTAAATTGAATTTCCTGCTTTGTTCCAAATCCACAGAGTTATCCCCTCTGTCTGCATTTTATTCTACAGCTAAATCTCTCAGAGTTTTCCACTCTGTAATTAAACTGTATGTAACACCCTCTGTGTTTATACTCCCTGCTTTGCCCTTCACCCATGACACACTGGTTCAGGAAACCAAAGCAAAAGACCACTAATTTCCTTGCAGGTGTTATGTGTCTTTGCTGAGTAAGATGCCTGAACAGGTCTGCAGTGGAGTCAGGTAAGTGTTAGCACTGGAAGAATGGAAGCAGCTGAACACTTGGCACAGCGGGATTGAGCAGAGAAGCAGGACTGCCTCTTCCAGCAGTAGCCTGTGGTTATGTCTCCTAAAGCTATATTTTCAGCTTCATAACTATTTTAAATGAGTGGGTTGTGGGGTTTTGTGGGTTGATGCCAAAAACAGTGGTGCCACCTTTGCTATCTTGGTTGTTTGTACCTCTGCTTACTCCTTCACTCCTGCCACTACTAATCAGGCAATGAAAACTCACTTTGGGGTTTGGTTACATTTTCTCTCTTGTTAAAAACATCTCTATAAAGGCAGAAACAATGGAAATACTTTTCAGATACTCAGGAATTTTCACAAAATTATGTTATTACTTTCTCTTACAAAGAAGACATGCACATTTTTAGCATATACACTGCCTCACTCGTGAATATTCATAGCTTCAAACCCATTCTGATTACTTTTAGAAAAGCTATTTTTTTCTATAACGTGCAGTATTTGTAATGGCTTTTTTTCTTCCCTACTCCTTATATGGGAGGTTCTAATCTGAGCTACACAAACTCCACAGCATGAAAATATATTGACATCTCCAAAAGAACCACTAATAGGAACTGGGTAGTTTGCCCCAAGAAGTGCCTACAAACACCTAAAATCACTTCTAATATCAATGAAAGTTCAAAACGCAACTTTATGCAGGACCAAGGCTCCTGCAACATGGATCCAGCTGTAGAAAAAGTGTCAAAAAAAAAATCCAGCCATTGCTAAGATATTTGGCTTTGTCTCATAAAGTAATTAAATTGAGGCAGATTAATCTCTCTAAGGAAAGGACTTTTGGCAGGCATATTTAGCTTAGTTTCCCACAGTTGCAGAGCAGACTGAAGTGACTGCTGCTCCAGTCTGAGTTATGTTCCATAAAACAACAGGAGCCAAAGTCTGTCCCACTTCCAGACCAGCAGCACCATGAGTTTGCCCAATCTAGCCCTAACCTCCTCAAAATCACCTTTAATCCATAGATCTTTTAGTTCTTGATCTTTGTCAATTCTCAGATGGAAACAGGAAGAAGCAAGGAAAGGGGAAGAACTTCTCTGATTCCCCAGAAAACCAACCCAAACATGGTAGCAACTGTTTTCTTACACGGGGTCAACAATTTATACCCATTTAGACAACAAACAAAATGGTAATGAATGCTCAATATGAAGGGCAATTTATTTATATTGTACAAATGGAAATCAGGTCACTAAAAAAATTACAGAAGACAATAACTTAGGTTAATTCTTTACTGCCACAAGCTGTAGCTCCCCATTAGGCAAGATCAGGGAAGGGAAGGTAGTAGAACAACATAATGGGACAAGGGAATTTTAAGAAGTTTGTATTTCTGGAAAAATCTGTCACCTGGGTGCAAAGTTTAAATACACTTCCTCCCATGCCCAACACCTGGAGAGACAGACAGGATTATTTAAAAAGATTAGTATTAAATCTCTGGTTCTGAAGAATCTCTCTTCCTGAAAATGGGGCTGGGCCTGAGAAGACCAATACTCACAAACACCAAACACAGAAACCAGCAAATATAGGGCATACCCATTTTTTTTTTCCCCTGAAAACCAGATGATTTAGAGCATTACCCATCCCTCAGGCTAGTTTTTAACCCTCAGCTTTGAGAAGAGTGAGACTCTTATTTATGGATATACTCCAGGGGGGAAGAGGGCAAGGTTGGCTGGGTTTTTCCAAGGTTCTTTTCTAAACATTCCTATCTTCACACACACAACTAGCTTACCAGAGGGTTTAATGCATTGCCTTAACCTCACAGCATCACACATCACCAGCTGCTCCTGAACTCTGCCTCTCCAGCCCAAAGCTGTTAGTTTGTACCATTGAAAATGCAGAGCAAATACACTAATCATAACCTTATCAGTCTCAGCCTCACAGCTCTGCATAATTCTTTTTATTGATGAACAGTGGGGGCCTCATTTTTTTTTTAAAGCCACGCTAATTAGCAGAATCCAATGAACTATGTCGTAAGATTTCTCTAGCAGAAACTCAAGGGCTACTATTCCAACTGGAAAGCAATCTTATAGACAGAGTTATTATTTGTAGGGAGAGATTAAGCTTGCCTCCAGTACTACTGGAGTACTGATAGCCAGAGGTACACACACAGTGAGCACACAAGCATGATATGAGAAACCAGCCAGAATTGCAAAGAAGTCTGTGCTGCTAATGAGGAACTGCAGGAATCAGAGCATGAGGATGAACCAACTTGAGATGCCTTCCTCTCTCAGCACTGCTCAATTTACCTACCTCAAAGGGCAGAGTACCTTCAAGTACCCACCATCAACAGCGTTCAACTTCCTTCAAATCCCCCCAGAAACTTTCTGTCCTCAAACCTGAGTTCTTAACCTTCTTTATTTTGCTCAGTGGCTGTAAGAGCAGCTGTTTGTGTTTTACATAAAAGGATGCCTCAAAAAAAAAATTTACTCTGCTTGCAATATATGTATGTAGCAAATAAAGACCTAGGTGAGCTAAGTGGCCTTCTCAATCAACCACAAAATTTAATACTAAACATTCAAACAACAAAAATAATTCAATGCTGGAATTAACCCACTATTTGAAACTTTTTTTGCTCTGTCTTCTCCTCAGAAAAGCAGAAGATTAACTGGGGATGGGAGTGTGTGTGAGAGAGAGAAAGGTTAACAGTAAGACTCAAAAATAATAAAGCTTTATTCAAACACACACTGTCTTGCACCTTCCCCACCACAGAATCTGCAAGAACACTACTAGTGGATGAAAAGAACAATGTGCCAAGAAGAAATAACATTAATTTTTTTCCTGAGAGCTACCCAGTATTGCATGACTTTGTGAAACTATATCTTAAGTTATGTTTCATTTTTATTTTGTGTTGAATTTGGGACCCTCAGAATTACTAAATGGTGCTTGAAATCTATTCTGTTATGCCTGAAGTCAATGATCACAGTCTGAAGCAGTAAGTAGAAGGGAAGAGGATCACAATGGAGAGCTTCAAACTTTCTCCAGAGTATTACTGTTTGCTGGAAGGAGTGGTGCTTGGATCTCTATTCACAAGGTACCATGATGGTGCAACGCTGTCTTCATTGGCAGCTCACAGCTATCAGCCAGGCTGTGGCCTGTAGTGCTGCAGAAGCCTTGCACATGTTGTCCTTTCCCTTCTTTTAGACTTCCCAGGGAGAAGGAGTAACATCTTTCACCTCTAGAGGTGGAACACCCATCAGAGACTAACTGTTGAAGACCTTTACTAAAATAATAGTGTCACATTATGAAGCAGGTGATGGAAAGACAGAGACTACTTAAGATTGAGATAGGCCTAACCAGTAATATTGCTTCTCCATAGGCTTCAGACGAAACCACAATGATTAAGGATACTCCCTCTCCACCCTCCACCACCACCTCAAACACGTCAGCTAACAAAACTCTGTGTCAATCTGAATGCTTTTATAACCCTGATCTGTCCAAAGCTTAACTGCTTTTACTTTTGCAATGGAAACAAAGGACAGATAAACAGCCTGTGAGCAATCTCAAAGTTTTCGAAGTGAGGGGACAAAAGATTGTGCTACCTCAGTAGAAACTCCAAGGACTGCAATCAGCTTAACTTGGAGGTCAAACTAGGTTGTGCAGTTAAGCAAAAAGCACACTGCCTATTATTGCTGAACAGAGCTTAAAATCCAAGCTTGTGGAAAGTGCTTTCTTTTTCCCCACTGTATGTGAATTCTGTAAACACACTTTGGATTGCTCACATTAATTTGTTATTTACCAAATTGGTCAAACTACATTTGAATACATAATCATGGAAAATGTTAATGAGCTATACAATTACTGGAGCTACACCTGGTCAAATACCAGTCCCCAGTGAAAATTGAAGACATTCAGTTGATGTCTACCAGCTTAGCTCCCCTCAAACACTTGAGGTGACACTGATTCACCCAAGCCAGGAATCATTGTGGAGTTCCAACTTATTTACAAGCCTTCTGCTGTTTCTGTCTTTATTGCCAAACTTGTTTCAGCTAGCAGATTATTCACTAAGTGTTCATCATTAATATTATTCTTAATATTAGCTACTGAATTATCATGAAAGAACAGTTTCACTTCCCAATGGGGGTGCTTTCGAGGTCAAAAAGCTTTCAGGAATATGACTTGAACAATATTAGTCCAAGAACGCTTCGACAAATAGGTTTGTACAAACACTTGTATGCTGATGTATACTGGCCAGAATTTTCACTGTTAGTTTTATTGACAAAGTTTTATTAAATAACAAAATCTACTGAGAACTAATTTGATCACTATGATTACTCATGGAACAAATTCAATTTATATGAAATACATTTGCTAATATTTCTGCAGCATCTATTCATAAGACAGAGGCTGAATTATAGGCAGGAAAGGAATTAAACTCCTGAAGCAAGAGATAATCATTTATCTTCCTATGATCTCTGCATTATTTTTTTCCTAAAGCTGAAACTAAGCATTAGTCAGTTATTTTTGTTCTAGGTCATCACATGGCAGTTACACAATACTGGACTGAACAAGTCTAACCTCCCTGGCTGCAGCAGAGAGATGTCCTCCTTCCATTTACTTTTCAGTGGCATGTGCCTATAATCTCCCTTGTGCCTGTACTGGAACGAATACACATAGCCATACAAGCTCACTAAAGAAGTGGGGAAAACAAAAACAAAACAAAAAATCAAAACAAATTTTAAAACCCACAAAAATCAAACACAAATAAACAATAACAAAGAAACAAACAAAAATCATCTATTTGCAGTAGTGAATTTAAACACCAACCAGTCTAATGAGCCTCAAAGCAAGAAAACAGGTCCTTAAGGCTGGAAGCAGTGGACAGAGAGAAACAAGGGGAAAAAACAAGAACCTTGTACTGAACTGCCTTGATGTGAATATCATTCTACCAGAAAGGAGTGCAGGCTTTTTGCTTATGCAGACAGCGTCAGCAGCTGTGGCGCACACACCTGCAACATCCTTGTCCTAGCAAATATTAAATAGATGCTTACTTAGAAGAGAATTCCAGGAGATACCCTTCTAAAATGTTTAGAGTCACACGTGCTTATCCATCAAAAGCTTTTTGTATGGTGCCCTGTTTGCATGTCAGGGGGGAAGGTAATCTGCTAGAGTAGAAATTACACTGGAAGTAAGGCTGCCTCTTTCAGCTAAAATTAATTATGCTTTGATATACAAGTATGTGCAAAATCCATGAATACATCAAACAGCTATAACGCAGATGTTATCTAGATTAGCCATGTATTTTTGCCATCTCCCTACTTCCATAGCCAAGAGAAACATTTGTCTAAGCATCATTGTTTTGCCTGTTCTTAAGCAGAGCAAAACTAGGTTCCGTTCACTGTGAGAGTCACATTTGCTTAAAATCATTGTGTTGCACCTGAAAAGCCTTTTGAAATAAACATCCTCAATGCTCAAACTGTCCAGGGGGCACAGAACTAGAAGCAGGAGATTGAGTGCAGTATGGATGGCTAAAAGACACAACAGCAGATGATTTTTTTTTCCTTCTTAAAATTTGCCCAATGAAGCAGTAAATTGTTTAGAACAGAGGTACCAGTCACCCAAATAAGCACAGCATGTGCTGTTTCTGCAGGAAATAAAGCACCAAGAGGAGTCAAATGAGAGGAATCAATGAGGTAAACCCTTAACTACCCAATTCTACACAGCACTGCTATTTCTAGCTTTGCCCTATGATTTGCCTTGCCCGAGATTAAAATTTTGCTGTTCTACAGCAGAAGCTTGATTCAACATTGATTGCAATGGCACAACTGACAGGGAAATATATTTTGGGTTTAGGAAACACAGTTTGGATTGGCCAGAAATTTGCTTAAACTATCTGTATCATCTAAGCTGTTACATGAAATTGCAGCTTGCACTGAGGATATACGCTTCTACTCCCATATACCTTTCCAGCCAAAGCTGTTGTAACATGTTGCTGTTAGGATCAACATGAGGATGCTCCTGGTTTGCAATAAATTTCAAATTTTCTTCTGCTTTCTGGTAAAATACTTTTACTTCATAAAAGTATTCAGATGATCTCACATCTGATTAAACTGCCTTGGAGGATCCATTTTTCAGAACAAAAATTATCAGAGTCCTATTCAAACCATTGAGCTGCCATTTTTAAACCTGTACAACAGTAATCTTACTGACATGACAGAGCTTCCCAAGGAGCTCCCATGGCAATGAAATGACAGCCAGGGTTTCTTCCCCCAATTACTTCTGATCTTCTGCAAGGTGGCAGGGGGAGATGGTCAACTTCAATGTTTTCTAGTGAGATTTCACTGGGAAATTATTCCTCTAGCACTGGTAGAGTCCAAGAGCGTTTCTGAGACACAGCACGTAGTCCCTGGGTATTACACCACTACACATTCCTCACAGATTCATTAAAATAACTCCACCCTGTTCCAGCAAAATGGAGCTGCAACTGATCCTGAAACTACTATCAGCAAAATCCTTAGTACTGTTATCAGTAAAGATTTGTCCTCAAGCACTTCATAATAATGCCATCTGAAATATATTCTTATAACACAATCCTTGGTTCTTCCTCCTCATAATGAGGAAAAGAAATGTCAGCATTATTTGAAGTTTTATTGTCTGAATGATTTGAAGTTTGAAGGGTAGAACGTAATAGTTCTTCCACCATTAGACATGGGTTATTGTTTTCTTCAGCATCTTAATAGTGTGAGAAGGTGTCCAGCACTTGATAACCAGACATCTGATAGATGCCAGGTGAGGAGACAGGAAAGGGTGATCCTGGCTTTCCTGCATTAGAGATGCTACTCAGCACACAGATCTTTTAAACTTGGGATTACTATTAAAGAATCACAGAATATTAAGGGTTGGAAGGGACCTCCAGAGATCGAATCCAGCCCCCTTACCAAAGCTAGATCACTTAGGGCAGGCCACATAGGCATGTTTTGAAAGTCTCCAGAAGAGACTTCACAACTTCTCAGGCCAGCTTGTTCAGTGCTCTGTCACCCTCACCAGAAAGAAGTGTCTCCTCACATTGAGGTGGAACTTCCTGTGTTCTAGCTTGTACCCATTAGATCTGTATTTTGCGAAAATCGGGGATCTTTATGTTCAGGTGTTCAGTCTTTAAGTGTTTATTCTGACTGTCTAGAAAGTCTCATTCTAGATTTCATTTGGCACACAAACTGCCACTGCTTAACTTGCTATTGTCACTGATGTGGCAAAATATACAAAGGGATTTTAAACTTGTGCCTTCTTGGCCATCTGGGCATACTGCTGGCTCATGTTTAGGTGGCTGTCAATCAGCACCCCCAGGTCCCTCTCTGTTTGGGAGCTCTCCAGCCACTCCAACCTCAGCCTGTAGCTCTGCATGGGGTTGCCATGGCCCAAGTACAGCACCTGGCACTTGGACTTGTTGAATGCTATTCCATTGGACTCTGCCCATCTGTCCAGTCGGTCAAGGTCCCTCTGCAGAGCCCTTCTACCCTCTAACTGAGCAACATCTGCTCCTAACTTGGTGTCATCTGCAAATTTGCTGATGACTGTCTCAATCCCCTCATCCAGATCATCATACGTAGCTGTCATCTTAATCTGAAAACAACTTCTAAAAAGTCCTAAAGGGCAGACTTACTGCCCTAAAGAAGATTAAAAAATTCAGGTGGAAAAGAAACATCTACAATCTAAAGCTGTCAACCAGACCACAACCCAAGGCAGCCACTGCCTGACCTCAACAGGTGCCCTACATGCTGCCACTGCGCAGAAGCAGATCTGTTGTAAGCTGAGCCACCAAGTACAAGGCTCCCACTCAGGCTGCACAGGTGTTGTTAAGAGAATTATTTGAATTATTTAGACTCTCGCGCTTATTTAAAAACATAGCTTTGTAGAATTGCATGGTATCCTTGGATTTAGAAAAAAAAAGAACACAACAAAACACCACCAAACCTGAGCTAGTATCTTTTCTTTCCTCCCACTTTTAATATTTCATGCTAGGAAACTCAAATATTTATGCATGTTGGAAGAAGTAGAAGTTATTTTCTCTCAAAATGCTCTCCATTCAGAAGAGCAGCCTGGTCTCTACAGTCACTTCTAAAAATAAACTAGGATGAGTAACTTCTTTTTTTTTTTTTTATGGCAAAACCTGCTCATGGGCCTGATTTCCACTGGCAGATATAAGACTAGAGGGTAAAGTTTTCAGCTGAAACTCTATCCCAGATGTTTGGCTCAGAGAGATTTCTTAACTATCAAATCCTGATTGTTTCTTTTTCTAGTCATGAAATTAATTTAACTATGTTTCAATGCAAAATTAAGTGCTAATCAAGTAACATTAGAACAAAGAAGTACAGAAAGCGCGTCCTGGGTTCAGCTAGGATAGGGTTAGTTTTCACAAGAAGCTGAGAAGGGCAACCAACTGAAACAGCCAGTGGGATATTTTATACCACACTGATCATGTCCATTATGTAAGGGAAAGGTTACCTGGGAGAAGCCACAGGTTTTCAGTCCTAGGTAGTCAGCCAGTGAGCATTGTGTTGTGCATCTCTTGCTTAATATATTATTTTAATAGTGTTAGTGATATTACTGTTGTTTCTTCTCTGTGTTCTATTAAACTCTCTTAAACTCAGCCCACAGAGGGCTCCCTTTTATTCCTAACTTTCCTTCCCATTCTATTGCATGGGGGGCATTGGGGGAGCAAGCAGCTAGCTGCATGGAGCCAGCTGGAACTAGCCCATGACACATGGACACTGGTATTCTTAATCTTGACCACAGAAATTCTTTCATTCTAATAGATGCAAACCAAGGATTTTTCTGTTATTGGCTAGTAAGAATCTGCACACCATGTATGCAAATGTAAAATGTTAATAGAGCTTTAAGCACTATGAAAATGATAATAAATAGAAGGATCAAGTTTTCCACATGAATTTTGGCAACCTGCTGGTGCTTTGGTGTGACACAGTCTCAAGCTGCGCATGGGGAAGTTGAGACTCGAGGTGAGGAGAAAGTTCTTCACAGAGAGAGCTGTTAGGCATTGGAATGTGCTGCCCAGGGAGGTGGTGGAGTCACTGTCCCTGGAGATGTTCAAGAGGGGGTTGGATGTGGCACTTGGTGCCATGGTTTAGTGGTCATGAGGTCTTGGGTGAAAGGTTGAACTTGATGATCTTTGAGGTCTTTTCCAACCTTATTGATTCTATGATTCTATGACACTAACAGCTGAGTGGATTATTTAAGCAGGTAGCCTTTCCCTGAGGCCTTGAAGGAGAACAACTCCAAACCAAAGGACTTCAGAAGAATTTAGTTTGTAGGGTCCCAGATTTTCACCTTGAACTTTCTTAGCCTGAGTAGACCATTGTCTGGCTACATTCAGAATTTCCTCTTCCTCAGCATTAATGAGTTTTAAGTAGTTCAGCACTAGCAACTTTAGCCTGCTCCACACACCAGCTATTTGCAACCTTCCAAAACATCTTGAGATGCCACAATCCCTTGCTGAACCTTGCTGTTAACAGTGAAATAATTTGCCTCTTACACACTATATTTATTCTACATCTCTGCCAAAAGGTTGTCTTCCCAAAGCAACTTTGGGAAATCTTTTCAGAGCCAAAGTTTCTTTCAACAGTTTCTCCAAAGCAGAAAATCTGTACTCAGCCTCCACACTGAGGTAAAAAAAACAAAAGTAAATATTTTTGTGAATACTAGAAAGGGAGGAGAAGGTTCTAAGTAACATAGGGACTTCACTACTTCAGCTACATGAGCTACTGTTTCTGTGTTCTAAAAGATCTTTCTTTGAATGTATTTTATTTCAGAGCTCTCTCTAGATGTTGATTCAGTTTTGCATTAGATGGTTTCTAAAGGATGGTTGTGGTGATGAGAAGCACAAGTCCAGATCTGAGCAGAAACTCTGTCACTGCATGAAACCTGGTTTGAATGCAGTTACACAGGAACCTTTCCGAATCAAGTTCTCCGTACAAAAATACTACTGAAAAAACAAGTGCACTAGAAGATGAAAACTCTGCAGTTTCACATGAGATGCCTGAAAGGTTTTCCACATCTTCACCATAAATTGCTGATAAAGTCTGGTGGGTTTTTTGTTGGGTTTTTTTGGTTTGTTTGGTTGAGGTTTTTGTATGGTTGGGGGATTTTGTTTGTTTGTTTGTTTTGTGTTTGGTTTTGTTTTTTAGTTTACAGGCTTTACCAGGTGGTCAGTTTGGCAAGTATAGAAAATCTTGGTTGAAAAGAAACTGTACCTGAGATTTGCAAATTCCCACAATGTCTCTTCAGATTGCATTTTTACCCCACCTGATTTACCTGCAGTTAGCAGTTCTGCCTCCCCTCTCTTTGACACTAACTTAACCCCTCAAGAAGACAGATTGTTGCAAAAATTGCTCTTGGCTAGAAGGATGAAGACCAGAGTGCCCTCAAAAAAAAAAAATGGGCAGGAAGAACTCCTTCCTCTGGCTTTTTAGTAGTGTAATAGCACATCTATGCTCATATCTTTATGGAATGAAGGGCAGGGTCTTCCCTGGTTGGTAGCTGTTATCAGCCAGATGCTATCATCTTCCTCCAGACACCTCATCTCAGATCTACGTGGATAACATGTGTTAGCCATTTAGTACAGCCTCATTTACATAGAGCACAATGAATTAGATTGACTACAAGGTCTCAGATATTTAAGAGCAAAACTAGACAAAGCCATGTTCACATGGAGTTGGTCTGGCAAGACTTGCTTTCATGAAATAGCTTTGAATATTTCCAATTATAAAATTTCAGCTTTCCATAACCCTTACCAAGCTGTGTTGATGTCAGGTACAATTAATCCATAACATAATGGTAGGGATCAGTGCTGAGCCCAATCCTATTCAATATCATTATTGATGATCTGGATGAGGGAATTGAGTCCATCATTAGTAAGTTTGCAGATGACACCAAGTTGGGAGCAAGTGTTGGTCTGCTAGAGGGTAGAAGGGTTCTCCAGAGGGACCTTGACCGGCTGGACAGATGGGCAGAGTGCAACATGATGGTATTTAACAAGTCCAGGTGCCTGGTTCTGCACTTTGGCCACAACAACCCCATGCAGCAAATGGAGGGCAGCCAGGCAGAAAGGGACCTGGGGGTAGTGGTTGACAACCAGATGAACATGAACCAGCAGTATGCCCAGGTGACCAAAAAGGTCAATGGCATCCTGGCCTGCATCAGAAATAGTGTGGCCAGCAGAAGCAGGGATGTCATTCTGCCCCTGTACTCAGCACTAGTTAGACCACACCTTGAGTACTGTGTCCAGTTATAGGCCCCTCAATTTAAGGAGGACATTGAGACACTTGAACATGTTCAGAGAAGTGCAATGAGGCTGGCGAAAGGCCTGCAGCACAAACCCTGTGAGTAGGGGCTGAGGGAGCTGGGGTTGCTTAGCCTGGAGAAGCTCAGGGGAGACCTTATTGCTGTCTACAACTACCTGGAGGGCAGTTGTAGCCAAGTGAGGGATGATCTCTTCTCCCAGGCAACCAGCACCAGAACAAGAGGACACAGTCTCAAGCTGCACCAAGGGAGGTTTAAGCTCAAGGTGAGGAGAAAGCTCTTTACAGATAGAGTCATTTGCCACTGGAACATGCTGCCCAGGGAGGTGGTGGAGTCACCATCCCTGGAGATGTTCAAAAAGGGATTGGACACGACACTTGAAGCTGCAGTTTAGTTAGTCATGAGACCTTAGGTGATAGGTTGGACTTGATGATCTCTGAGGTCTTCTCCAATCTTAGTGATTCTATGAAAAGGGCACAAGTGGCAGAAAGGAAATTTAATAGCTGTTTCACAAGCAGCTTCATTCCCCTTCCCACAAACACAACAGAAATGAGATCCCAATTTCCATATAGCAAAGACAACTTAATTCCCTCCCACAGCATGTTATTCTGGATGGCAGTGCTGCAATGTGTGTTGAGGTAGGACAGAAAGCAATAACAACAACAAACCCCCCCCAAGTATATCCCCCTTGACCAGGTAACTCTTGGATCATTCTTAACATTTTTTCCTCTTTTACTTTTATTCAACATGTGAAAAAAACACACACACATAAAGAACCAAAACAAAACAAAATACCACAAACCACAACCAAACTCAAAAGTAGGACCTCGATAAATTTTTCATCCAATACTCATAACAAGACCTTTACAATGGCCTCAGCTTAAAATCTTAATGGAAGAAATACCTTTCAAACCTCTCCATCCCAGAATGTTATTTACATCCAACGCACAGTTCCCAAATTCAGCCTTCTACCTGCATCAGAAAACAACCTGTGGTAGTTTAGGAAAAGCTGCTGGAAAGCTGCAGAAAGTAGAAATTCATCACACATCCAACATTAAACAAGCCTCTGAATCTTTAGAAGGTGAGTGATGGATGGCCTTTTACAGGTCCATGACAAGGTAGGTACAAAATCTGAACAAGGCATGAATAGCAAGCTCCCTAGTTGGCAGGAACAGGTCCCTCAGAGAGCAGGGTGAGGTCACCTGCCTCTGTTTCAGCCATAAGAAAAAACATCTTGTATGTAATTCAACTCCAGAAATAGTTTCCTTTTCTCTTAATAAAGCTCCATCCTCAATCTCTCCCATGCACCTGCAGTTGCTTTGCTTCCAACACTTAGTTCTGAATTAAAAAATAGTAAAAAGCAGACTTGATAAGTGATCTTCAAGCTCATCTTATTTGTGTAAGGAGTAGGGATCAGGAAAGAACTAGGATTAGTAGCTAGCCAGATCAGACATAGTAGGAGTCAGTCCTCCCACTCCACAGCAGGCCAAAGATAGGAGATACTTGATTAATGAAGCTGGCTAATGAGGTTGGCAGCCACTGCTATGGTAGGTGGGGGAAATAGAGCTGCTCACAACATGCCAGCTTTAGATGTAAACACCCAGGGTTAAGCGTACAGACAAGAAGCCTCCTTCAGTTTTATGCAGCCCCTGATTTTGATCCCAGGGCAACCTGCTCCTTCTGCCTGCCTGTTTTCTTGCAGTGCCGTGGTGGGGTGTTGACAGCTCTGAGGGACACCTTCCAGCTATCCCTGGCTAAAAGAATCACACCTTGCTCAGTGGTGCATTGCCACACCAGCCACATTTTTATGAAGGGCAGTGCTTGCAATTTCTTATCACAGCACTTGGTAAGAAGAAAACTGCCCCACAAAGTCTAATTATCTTGCCAAGCTCAGAGCACACATACCAAGAGAAGGGAGAGCCCCATCTGTGGCTGAGCACTCAGGCCTCGGAGAATTTTTTGCAATACCTTTCTCCTCCCACACCAAGCTGGAAAACCTACCCAGGCTTGCTACCACCTTGACAGCTCAGAGCCACCCTCCCACACAGGCTGTGGGGTGTTCAGGGAAGTGCTTGTCTTAAAGGCCACCCTGATGCTGTCAAATGCAAGATGCAAGCCCAGGTGCCTCCCTGATGTAACTCATACAGGTGGGAGCACAGGAGGGCATCTGACAGCAGCCTCAGTCAGCACTGAGGAAGGAAAGCAGAACCCAGATGGATCATTTGGTGCCAGCTAACACCAGGAAAAGTGTCAGTTGAACTCTCCCAGCAGAAAGCAGCAAACTCAGTACTCCTCCCAGCCAGTATGTGTTCCAGGGGTTTCAGCAGCTCCCTGTGCTGAGGTAGAAATACCACTGTCATGTCCAAGAAAATATGTATTGCCACCATTATACCATCCCTGGCAGGCTCAGTGTCCAGAGTGATGTAACCTCTCCACTCTTCTCCACAGAGGGGAAAGCAATCTTCCACAGCCTCATCTCACTGTTGGTGGTATTCTTGTCAATGAAAGGTGGCCCTGGAAACTGCTATGGACTTAGAATGCTACATGATGTGTATTTGGAATAACAGTCACCCTCTCCCTACAGTTTGATCTCTGATTTACATGGCACATGCAGGACAAGTAGGCAGGAGGCAACCTAATATGGATGTATTCGCAGGTGCCTGAGGACTCACCCGGAGATCAGCTCTGCCCCTGGACAGATGAAGAGGCAGAGGTGGCAGACCTCCAGAGGAGCAGTCCTTGACTGTGCTCCTGGGAGAGACAGAGTTAGATGCACCTTGGCTGCTCTGAGAAGTTGGGTCAGCTCCAGCCACAAGTTACAGGAGTTTCTGGAGGTGCAATAGTCCAGTCGATGATTACCACCTGGTCAGGACCACAAAAGGTGCCCACAGGCTTGGAGTGAAGCAAAACCAAAGCTCTATAGTCTCTCCCCATCCCACTTCTGCAGCAAGGGAATGGGAAGAGACCTGAGGAACGGAACACTAGTGTTTCCCTAAAGCAAGGGGTTTCCCTAAAGCGTTCATATACTGGAAGCATCCAGAATGCCTAAGCCAGAACAGATGCCTGTAGCTTAGCACCTATTAAAGGAGATAAATTTAAAGAACCCCCAAAAGTATCTTTCAAACTTTCTGTCCAGCACTAAATTCTACCTTTGCTTAAGTCTTGTTGCTTTGATGACTAAAAGCTGAAGTTTCATAGTGCTATCTGCCCACAGCATTATTATAGGACCTTTTTATTTCAACATCTTCCACTGGATAGCCTTGCTCTGAAAAATCCATCTTCTACTGTCTCGAGAGCACTATGTTCTATTCAAGGTCAGTTGTGAAAGTACTTGGAGTTTGAAAATAAAATTCATGGATCAGGACCCAAAATTACACAGCACCCCCAAAATAGAGATTAACATTGCTTTCTTCATATTATTCTTCATTTCTCTAATTAACATAACCAAGCAGTACCTAACATGTTCTGATGCTGAAAAGGAAAAAAGGTTTTTTATTTTGTTACACTTGAGGCAGCAGCATTTTTTGTTAATATAAGGATTTTTAACCCCTCCCGTTACTTTGCAAATGCAGATCTGGTTTCAGGGTTCCTCAATTCGTTCTACTAAGCACCAATGTATCCAAAAGTCCTCTGTTAATATCAAAGGTAATAATTTAAGTGCTACATGAGGGCTCTGCAGGGAAACTAATCAAAGTGGTAAATATCTGGATTCTTCCTTTCTTATTCAAGAATCTGGAACCTGAGGCATACATTGTCGCCCTACTGAGGCTCTTACAGTGACTGGAAGACAAAGCTCAGGTTAAAAGCCTCCGACAAGATTAAGAGCTACATCTGTTAGTAGACGACCTGCCCCAGGCAGACAATCCTTTATAAACTCGGTGACTTTTTTTTGAGATTTTAGATGTGAGCTGCAGGGCACTCATCAGTAACCAGGTATGGACATTAAAACTTCAAGGAGGGGCAAAGAAAACAACTGAACTTAACATCTTTTTCATATGCAAACCGCGGTAAGTTGAGAGATAGCACAAATGCCCCAGCCTGAATTGTTTTTCTCCTTTCAAAGTTGGCTGCATTGCTCAGTACAGTATGTTCTTCCACTTTTTTTTTTTTTTTAGGAGGCACATAGAACTTCAGAAAAACAGCACATGCTCGCAGAGGGAAAAAAAAACCCTTGAAGGACTGGCAGTTACTTGTGATTCCTGAGCATCAGTGGGACTTTCTAACTACAAATTGTTCAGATGTTGTGGGCTTGACAGAATCTATTCCAAGCTTGTTGTTTCCCTGCTCTTTTTCACAGATTTAGAGTCTCTGATGAATGCTATGTATACCAGCCCAGATGCTCTGTTCTAGCTATAAACCAGTTTCAGTCAGCTAACTGGATAAGAGAGCTTAAAATAGTGCAGCCCTTTACTCTTTATCAGCTTAACATTTTCCAGTACACAACGCTGGACTCCGAGAGGTACAAGCCAGTCAGTTTGTAATTTACATACATTTTCTGGGGCATTGTTTGGTGTTGCCTTCATAATTGGATTGAAAGAAAATAGGATTTAACTCTTGTCATTGTAAATAGCTACCAGCTAACTGAGCACTTTTCTATTACAACAATTACTTACAAATTAACAGACCATTTGCAAGGATTTTCCTTTCTTTTCAGTTTTAGAAAAAACCCTGCCTGGGGATTTGTGCCTTTTGTCCTAAACCCAAATTCTATTTTTCTAGACACGGGAAGGAGTCTTATTGTTTGGTCTTTGTCAGTTTTTAGATGAAAAGGTTGAGTTATCCCTTATTCCTCAGCTGTACAGCAGACAGTTTTACACAGCCATTACCAAGACTGCTTATTGGAACCAGTCAGACCGGGAGAGGAGATCAAAACTTTCTCCAGTTCTTATCACTGCAGAATAAATCTTCAAATAACCTTAAGACTAAAATGATTTTAACATCTTGAATCTCTCAAATCCTTAATGGCACCATGTCAATAAAGCAGTTTGAATTGAACTGCCTTTTTGCCCAGTCCTATTAAACCCTTTACAATTGGTTCAGATATGGAGGCTCAGCTGTTTCAATGAATGCTAAAGCTACCAGCCAATCTTTACAATGGCATTTTTCAAGCCTGGCACAATGACACATTCCTGTTGATGTCACTGACCTGGAAGGTTTATGTTATTTTCAATCTCTCTGATTTTCTACATGTGTTCATGTGTCAGGATGTGTTGACCCATTTCTACCAAACCCACCAAAAGGGGAAAAGTGTGTTTGGTTCTTACACAGTTAAAGGAAAACTGATTAACCCCTAATTGAAGGAGGCTGCTGGAGTACAACCCAGAAAACCTTACAGAAGGAAAACAAACACATCTAAACCAGAAAAAGATTCCCCCAAAATCCAAACCTCTTCATATGTCAGAAAAATCATCAAGTGATCAAAACCTCCAGAAGCCTTTGTTTAATAACTAGATCCTTCATGCCATGGAATGACTTGGGTTAACAGTAGGTGAGGTTTTTAGAATAGAATTAACCAGGTTGGAAAAGACCTTTGAGATCAAGTCCAACCTATCATCCAACACCATCTAATCAACTAAACCATTGCACTAAGTGCCTCATCTAGTCCCCTCTTAAACACCTCCAGTGATGGTGACTCCACCACCTCCCTGGGCAGCCCATTCCAAAGGCTAACAACTATTTCTGTGAATAACTTCTTCCTAACATCCAGCCTAAACCTCCCCTGGCACACCTTCAGACTGTGTCCTCTTGTTCTGGTTGCCTGAGAAGAGACCAACTCCCTCCTGGCTACAACCACCCTTCAGGTAGCTGTAGATGGGAATAAGGTCTCCCCTGAGCCTCCTCCTCTCCAGGCTAAGCAATCCAAGCTCCCTCAGTCTCTCCTCGTAGGGCTTGTGCTCCAAACCCCTCCCCCCAGCTTTGTTGCCCTTCTCTGGACACATTCCAGCAACTCAACATCTTTCTTAAACTGAGGGGCCCAGAACTGGACACAGGACTCAAGGTGTGGCCTAACCAGTGCTGAGTACAGGGGCACAATGACTTCCCTGTTCCTGCTGGCCACACTATTCCTGATCCAGACCAGAACGCCATTGGCCTTCTTGGCCACCTGGGCACACTGCTGGCTCATGTTCACCTGGCTGTCAACCACTACCCCCAGGTAGATAGGATTTTCCAGCTCTAGGAGGGAATGGATAGTGGTGTGCTGCTCAACTTTTATAAAAGTAGAAATACAGATTCTCCTTAGACATTTGGGAAACACTCTCTACCAGAAGTGTTATATCATTTTGTGACTCATTCAATGCATCTGTCTAGATATGACTGTCATTTTTAACACAGCCAAGTATTAACACAACAAGCTATAATTGCTCCCTACACCACTTTCAAGTGCTGTGTAAAAATGTGTCACCTTCTTCAGGTTTTTCATTACTCTGTATTATCTCACCACTAGCCACATCACATCCAAACCTCTAAAGCAAGGGACAAGACTTTGGTAGTCTTTTAACATCAACATAGCAACAGTACTTTGGCTGCCATGTCTGATCCCTGTGAAAGACAAATGCAATTTATTTTCACCACTCTGTCCTGGTAGCAGATTGATGTTTCAAGGCAACGGTGAAATGAGCTTTATTCTACTTATTAAAGTGAATTATTGAGTTTATGAAAAGCAGCTAAGGAGGTGAGCAGGCTGAACAAAAAACACTTTGTCATTTGTTCTGATTCAGAATTGCATTGTTATCAATCTTGTTTCTAAACAAGATTGGAGATATCTCGACTTTGTGACTTCCTCCTCCCTACTCTCCAATTCCTCTAGCAAGACTCCTCTAATCCATGTAAGAGCAGTAATCATAGAGAAAAGAGTCAAACTGATAAACTTTTTTTCCCCATCATTCTTTTTTCTTCTTGCTGACTCAGCAACTCACACCTTCTCTGAGCCTGCCATGTAAATGAGCAATTAATTCAATCTAACATTTTATCATCCTGATGAAATATCCTTTTCCCTTGCTGAATTCTCATCCTCTGGGACTTATTCTCCTGTTCTGCAATAACCCCTTCCAGGGTAGACAATCTGCATTTAAAAGAGACATTAAAATAGAATAAGCCACTTAAAAACAAATTAATTCTTCAGCTTAAATTACTTACTAGAAAAAAACAAAAGGGCTGCAAATTCAAAAGAAGAGGTAGGAACTGTCCTTCCCTTTTAGTCTGTTTTGACACTCCTCTAAACGAAATACACAAGATTCTTCCAAATCCCCCCCCCTTACTTAGAGCTGCTCTGTAATTTATTTCTTATAGAAACCTCTGAAAGGTTGAAGACTCCAGGGATTGTGCAGGTGCATCGAACTGCAGCCCTGCACAGCTCTAACCTTCAGAAGCGCATTCATTTACACTGCCAAAATCTTTTCTCCCCGTATCTGCATCAATAAGGTGCCACAATACTTTAGTAACTGAAAAATTTCTAACGTAGCTCTGTTCTCTTAATAGCATCAGACATATGGGTTTTCCCTGGCAAAACTCCTACTGACGTACTAGTTTTACTGTAACCAGATAGGAAAGCAAAATAATTTTCCTTATGTGGACACTAATGTGCAGCATCAAACCATGACCTGGATTTTGATCTCAATTTATGTCTCACTTATTCATTCATTGCTGTAAACTCGGAATAACTGAGGTAATGTTTCTGTGAGAACCTGTCTGCAGGCCCATCAAGCTGCAAAGTATAATTCTGAATTAAAAAAAAAAATAAACAACAAACCCACAACCAGCAGATTCACTATCAATAATCATTATAAACATTTTAATATACATATTGAAACAGCACACAGTTCCATTCTATTTACAAATACTTCTCTTCAAGTCACACACATGATATTCCTGACAGTAAAATCACTCTTCAAGCCGGCTGTTATCAGGGTCTGATGTAGTCATAAACATTGCATTGCTATCATACTCCAGTAGGCTCTTGGTTTCCAGCATAAATCCTGAGCAGTTGGTGTCAAAACAAAGACAACAAAAAGGAAAACACAAAACCCAAACAAAATAAACTACTACTGACAAAGCGCAAAAATCCACAACTACCCTGCACACCCCCCCCCAAAAAAAAAAAACCCCAAACAAAACCCACAAAAGCCAAAAGATAACCAAAACAAGGGGGAAAAAAAAGATACACCCCCAAAACAAAAGTGTTATTCAAGATGTACAACGTTTAAAAACTTGTCTAGCCTTTCTGAAAGTCATTAACAGAGATTCTTGAGTAAGTGCTACAGCAAAGAGCACACGCTCTGTGTGAAGGGGACTGTGCTCTCAGAGACTGGTCAACAGAGCCCCTTGGGGGTAGCAATCCCAAAGGACCAAGGAGTCCAAGAAGTTTAGCCTTTCTTCAAGAAGGAAGTCTTAAAGGTGTACGAACAGGCTGCCCACATGTGCCAAAAGACAAGCTGGTTGGGAAAGGTGGCCAGTCTGTCTGAATAGAGACATTTGGTTACAATTCAAGGAGAAAAAGAGTTTGTGGTCATTAGAAGAAAGGGCAGGACACTCGGTGGGGCAGCAAAATTGTCATCAGACTATGCAGGAAGAAAATTAGAAGGGTTGAAGCCCAACTGGAAATAAATTTGGCTTCAGATGTTAAAGAGAAGAGGAAATAGTCTTACAAATATATTATCAACAAAAGGCGGATTACAGAGAATCTCTGTTGTTTGCTGGCTGCAGAGGGGAACATAATGGTCAAGGATGAAGGAAAAACTGAGGTACACAATATCATAGAATAAACCAGGTTGGAAGAGACCTTCAAGATCATCACATCCAACCCATCAACCAATCCAACACCACCCAAACAACTAACCCACGGCACCAAGCACCCCATCAAGTCTTCTCCTGAAAACCTCCAGTGATGATCTTTGCCTCAGTGTTTAGTTGTAGGATCAGTTGTTTGCTGGATACGCAGCCCACTTAGCTGGAAGATGGGGATGGGAATGAAGCCCCCATAATCCAAGAAGAGATGATTAGCTTCTGTTCAGCTTCAGATTACCTTCTGCATCACTCAGCCATACCTAAGCCTATGGGGCAGAGAGCTGGCAGAAGTGCTTAGCAAGACACTTTCCATCATTTGCCAGTGGTCTTGGCTAAGTGGGGAGGTCTCCAGAGATAAGAAAAAGTGATGCCCATCTAGAATAAGGGCTGGAAGAAGGATCTGAGGAACTACAGACTTGGTTTGACTTTGGTGCCAGGGAAGGTGATGGAACAGATTGTCTTGAGTGTGATCACGCAGCACGTGCAGGACTAGATGATCAGGCCCAGTCAGGGTGAGTTCATGAAGGACAAGTCCTGCTTGACAAACCTGATTTTCTTCTACAACAAGGTCACCCGCTTGGTGGATGAAGGAAATGCTGTGGATGTTGTTTACCTGTAATTTAGTAAAGCCTTTGACACTCTCTCTCCCACATCATTCTCCTGGAGAAACTGGCTGCTCATGGCTTGGATGGGTGGATGCTTCACTGGGTAAAAATCTGGCTGGATGGCTAGGCCCGAAGAGTTGTGGTGAATGGAGTTAAATATAGTTGGTGACGAGACATTAGTGGTACTCCCCAGGGTTCAGTATCAGGGCAAATTCTCTTGGTGTTTAGCCTGGAGAAAAGGAAGCTGAGGTAAGACCTCATTGCTGTCTACAACTACATGAAATGAGGTTGTAGTGAGGTGCGTGTTGGCCTCTTCTCCCTAGTAACATGGGGGAGGAAGAGAAAAAATGGCATCAAATTGCACCAGGAAAGGTTATTGGAAAAAAAAGATATTGGAAGAAGTTTCTTCACTGGAAGAGTTTTCAAACATTGGAATATTCTACCCAGGGAAATGGCTGAACCACAGTCTCTAGAGATATTTAAAAGACACAGACATGTGGTACTGAAGGATGTGGTTTAGCACCAGTCTTGGGAGAGTTACAATGATTTGACTTGATGACCTTAAAAAGTCTTTTCCAACTGAAACAATTCTATTATTCTATGATTCATTGTTCTGCACCATTCCCAACCTTAATAGAAGGAGCATGATCCAATTCCATTCAAGCTTATAATTTAGTCTTTGGGGCACTGTGTTTATAAGAAATGAAACAGCAGCCAGAATCTGACCACCTGTTTCTCATGTGAAAGTCAGCAATGTTCTCTTCTGCTAGGAATGGGCATTGAAAACAGGTCAGGCCATAGCTACCTGCTTCACAGCAACTGCGAAGGTCAAAGATGACATTTCCTACAATGAACAGGCTTGGCCTCTTTATATGCTGTTTTGGCCTTCATAGCATCCACACAATACAGTTGGATGCCAAAGAACAATGTAGCCTGAGATTTATTGCAGGTGGAGTATATAACTCATGGTAAATAGAATTAGTGGTGAGCCTTGGCTATCCTCCATCATCTGACTAAGAAAATAAGACTAAATGGAAGTAACTTGGGGACCAGTTCAGACTTGGAAAGATTTACCAGAAAGCCAGGGTACAAGGAACCTTGGAAATGTAAGAGAGACTTGTGTTTCTTCCTACAATAGTGCTAACTTTGTCTGTTCTAAGGTCAGCTAGGACTTGCTAGCATCATGCTTCCGGTTAGGATGGAGGTATGGATGACCAGTGCCTGAGATGCATGTAGAAGCAGCTGTGAAGTTGTTTGTGTGCCTTAGGAAAAGGCTGAAAGTCAAATCTGCAGAGGAAACATGAAGTAGTTAAAAAAGCCTCTACGACATGGCAGGATATGCAGAGCACAGAGGAGCATAGAGTAAGAAAAAGGATTTATTCTCCTTCTCAGTGTGTTCTTTCTCTGCTGCAGCCCTGTTTCTGTTTGCAACAGATGGCATATCAAGCATGTGCCTGGTGAGCCTTGCTAATGTTTTACATTTTGGAAACTAGTTTCCTTTAAGCTAGCTGTTCAGGGAAGTATGTGTGAGAGTTGTAGTGAGTGAAAGCTACAAGGGTGCCTTTCTGGGCTGCTCATAGCTTTTAGAGAAACACTCTGCCACTGAGGAAGGCTTAAGAGGAAACCAAGAATGGGAAGAGCCAAAGGTGGAATCTACCGTAAGTAGTTATCCTAAAAGTTTCAAGCAAGAGAGGTAAAAACCCAAACACCCACAGCCATGAAGAAAAGCAAGAATAGCAAGACAAAAAAAAACCTTTATAAGGAGAGAAGGCTACAGGAGGTGGTAGGCTGAAGAAATTCCATATAGAGAAACATCAGCAGTGTGGTTAAAGCCTTCCGCTAGAGCAGAAGGAAACCCTCCACATGCCCATAAAATTATCCAATTGTGGTAAAAACCCAAAACTGTATGGAAAGCACTTTTTGGTGGAAATAAAGTATAGTTTTCTTCTAAGAACTAGAGACACTAGAGAGGTCCTTACAAGGCAAGGGTAGAGGTTTAAGCAAAGAAAAGGATGAATAGACACCTTTCATGTCTGTGAATGTCTTCGAAGAGAGTGACACTTTCTGAGCTGTCTGTAATCTTGAACAGCCAGGGGGAAGCAGAAGAGGAGACCTGTAATAGATAAATTGAAACTGAGGATGGGAAGCAGCTGAGATTTATATAACAGCTGGGCTGGAGTAGATCAGCTAATATGACCCTGCCTCTTACTGCTTGTTAAAACAACACTGAGAACTCCTTTTGATGCTGCTCATCAGAAACAAGCTTCAATTTCACAGCTTCATTAACCAAACATCGCTCTTTTAGGTATTTTTATTTTCATTTTTATGTATCTGTTGTTTAAATGTAAGATACAAAAGTCAAAAGGTTGTGCATGAAACCACATTTGTTCATTCCAGTGAAGATGTTGCATTATGTAAATGGTACCTTTTGAAGTTGGAACAGAAATTGCCAGAAGGCCCTTCTGGGATCCATTCTGATTTTCTAGGTATTTGCTCTATTTCTATACATGACTGATGGAATTGCACTGAAATAAGAGTTCCTTTGTTGCTGTCAATGCAAAAAGGGAGAAAAATGGCAACTAACAAAAGAGCAATGCAACAAAAGGCTCTAAATCAGGCACTTCAAAGAGTCAGGAGAAAGAAACCTATGCCTCTAAAGAGCAATTCTAATCATTTCACTGAGGCAGCTTTGGGTCCAAACACTGGTGAAATTAGACTTGGGCATTTGATGGGCAATCAGAGTAGCCAGTAATTTGCATTAAGTAATCAAAACACTCAGATATATATCAAAATCCAGGGCATGAGCATGGAGCACCACCTATATTCCTCAATGGACATCTCAAAAACCAAAACACAACACAAGTATGAGAAAAGGTGCTGGGTCATCCTTTTGATATCATTGCCACAAGAATAGACAGCTGGAGGTTCAGGGCTGCCTGAACTGTAGAACTGAATGCTTGTGGAGATGTCACCAAAAAAAAAATCAGACCCAAGGGTGTTCCTTATGGATGTGCAGTGTGGAGAGGCAGGTGTTTCAACAGTGTGATCACACTCCCACAGCCCTCAGTCTGCAGAAATACTCAACCCAGAACTAGCACCTCCAAGATGCAATTTGGAAGAATGAGTTCAAACCAGAGCTAGAAAATTAATTTGGCATATTGAAGTGAGCACATGTCAAAGTTGTGGAAGTGTTTTCCCAATGGCAATAACACATCCTACAAGAGGAGCATCTATCACGGAGAGCTCCCCTGCTCCTAGCAGGACTGGCTGGCTGAACAGTGATGGCTGCTCTGCTGGGGATGCTGTCCCTTGAGACATGATTTTTTATAATGCCTCAGTCTTGCAGCGTAGACAAGACTGCTCTACTGTTACTGACTTTGCTGAGCCCTACTGACCTTCCAATGAGAAAACAAATGTGACAATCCCTAAACCCCCATTTGAACACTGTCAGGGGGCTGCCGTTTCAATTTGTACCAGTGCCCCTGTACAACAGGCATGATGAGACCTTTGTCTTCAGAAGCAAATTAAGAAGGCTTTTACCCCACCATTTCCTTTCTCTCCTCTCAGGAACAAGCATGAGGCTGACATGGTTGAAGAAGCACATGGTGGCCCTGCCAGGGACCGAATAAGGGACTGTGAAATCCTAGTTCAAATACTGCTATTTTCAACTGATTACGTGACAAAGACAAAAGAGAATCTCAGCACCACACACAATAAACTTGGCAGGTTTCTTTGACAGGTCTGGGAAGCAGCCTGCTGCCATAGTGATTTTGCTCCTCCCTCAAACTGACACAGCTAGGAAGCAGAAAAGATTCAGAAATACAAACACAGACCAGGGACAATTTACAAGGGGATTTAATAAAAATCTTCACTTTAGGCTGAACAAACCTGATTGTTTTCAATGGGAAGGAAACGATAAATAAAAGATTAAAGTCCAACAAAAACTTACTACTACTTTTTAAAACAGCAGTAGGAATGCCAAATAGTTCAGTTCTGAAGTAGTTCAGGTATGATCAGCATTTGTCTCTGAAAATGGTCCTTTCCTGCTGCTACCTCAGGAACAGGCTAAGGAGTGAAAAAGTGGGAGAATGTCAGATAGAATTTAACTCCAAACCCCATGTAAACCTTTTTGGCTCATCTCCACAAAGATGGACTAGGGGAGATGAAGCAGTACTGATGGTGAAGGAAAAATTATGTCTCACAGCACAAAGGCAAGGAAACCATTTTTAGACCCTCTTTTTGTGAATAAAAGGGTGATGGGCAAGATAGAGAAATTAGAAGGGGACAAAGTAGTCAGATGCAGAAATCTGTTCATTTCTGTTTCGTGTCATCATTCTTTGACTAATAATCTTTCAATGCAGTTAAAATTATTTGCTGGACCAAGATACAGTTTAGAAGATTTGAAAAGCACTATTTTTATCTCATTATCATGAAGAACCATCACCAGTAAGGACTTCTACATATGTAACATTTCATTTGCAGGTCAAAAAACCCTCCTAATTGGAGGCAATCATTTAAACCTTTGATTTTCTATAGTGCCTCATGATAATTATTTTGAAGCCTACACTTTAAAGGGGAAGGTTAAGAGTCAGAAGCCAGTCACATGTTATCAGGAATGTCCTCTAGAGAATTAGCCTGTTGAGAGTCTTATCCTAATCCTTCCAAGGTATTCCTTAATGCTAAAAATCCTGCAGTGAACCCTCTGCAGGAAACTCCTGTGCAGAATGTAACGCCTACTCAAGCAGCTATTTATTGCAGAAAAGGCAGAACTGAAAGAAGACAAAAAAAAAAAGATTTTGCTTCGTTCATACAATGAGATTTCACCACCTCTTTGTGCTGTCTCTGTGAGCAGCATTCAACTCCGAATTTCAGATTTTTCTTATAGCCCGCTTCCAAAGTGTACTTTTCCCAGGACAAAATGAAATACCTCTTGAGCTTGTGACCTTCAGCCAAAGAGACTCCCAGAAGAGATAGCATGATATCAGTGTTGCACAGCAAGGCTGAAGCACACTGAGTAACTACATCATGTGTGTGGCCCTTGAGGAAGCTCCCACATGAATTAAGCAATGAACCATTTTTTTTCCTCCCTGCTTTTTCACTCAGGAGCACCAAACATCAAATAAGTCCTTTAAAAAAAAACCACAAATACATAAAGGACATGATTTTTTCCCCCCCTTAATTCCAAGGGTGCAATAACAAAAACTTAAAAGGTCTAAAGGCCATCAAGAATTGGTCAAATACATCTGTTTCCTCACTTGAATAAGGCAAGTCTGTGGGGTTATTCAAATAAGTAAAGACTACAGAATGAAATTACATACTAGAAGACAGAAAAGGGGACAGAGAGAGTTCATTGTGGGTTATCATGGTAAGGAAACACCTCAATTTAAAAGCAACCATAAACACAATAAAGTAGGGTACCAAAAATATTACAAAAAGGGGGGGAAAAATTGCTTTGAGTCTACTTAAAGCAAGCCTTGTAACTGTGCTCTAGTTAGATTTCTTCTCTTGTTACCCCTGCAAACAAGTAGCATATTGTTCAGATTTATAGGCAGGAAAGTCAACATTGACTGCTTATCACCGCTGTAGATAGATAACTGTCCCAAAGTGTGGCAGAATTACAAAAGGATGGACTGTTTTCTTTCTGCTCTTACTGAAGAGCTTAACAGTTCTTTTCACCCACTTTTATATATATTTTAATTAGGCAAGGAGGGCTAATACAAATCAAATTAAATTAGGACTATTAAACTATGTCTCTTGGGGAAGATTTTCAGCATGGTTAGCAGGGAATTAGGCAAGCTTTTCCTTTAGTATTTATGAGAGTTTTGCTCCCAGTTCCTCTGCATTAGAATTATATATCTGACCCTCAGACAGCCCCTACAACTTCCAGCATTTGTTTATGCTCCTTTACAACTACAGATGTGGGCAGAGGCCCAGGGAGATTCCAGAAAGATGTTTTATTGTGAAAATAAGGAAGCAGAAGGTGTACAAGCGCTGTTATTGAAGATATTTTATTTGCTGTATGAAAGAACAGTTTTCAGCATTAAAACTTCCTCTGCAAGACTTTGCTGTTGCCAGATGAACAGGGAAAAAAAGCACAGATAAACAAATAGCTCAGGTCGTCTATCCCGGAGGCTCAGGGGGGCATCCTGATTCTCTGCCAGACCAGACATCACCATGCTGCTACCCCAGGTACCCCCTCCCTTCACAGATCCTCCAGGCTAAACGAGGGCAGAGCATGAAATTGGCCCCCAGCACTGCTGCTGGTGGCGCCGATTAGCTCAGGGACATTAAAACCCTCCATCAGCGGCTCATCACACACGCCCACTTCACACCAGTGTTAGGTGGAAGGAGTTTGTTACAATGTCCTCATTTCCAACTGTAAAAGTTTTTCTGCCACAGGAAGACTGAGAGAAGCAGTCATTAAATTGTACCTTTTTTGTACTACACAATGTTCATCATAAAAGAAACGCAACTGCCAGAGCTGCTTTTATCTTTACTCTGGCCACATGAATGACAAGTTCATCATTGCGGGTTTTGCCCTTTTCCACTCACTTATCCTTCTTTGATTTTGAAAGAGCTAGAAAAATAAGGAAAAGTTGGTACATGTTCCTCTTTCCTCCTGAGTTCAAGACTCAGACAAGTATTAAAATAATGTTAAAACCCCCCCCAACTAAACACCAACCTAAACCCTTTTTAGATTGTGATGATTGAGCAAAAGCATTTATGAAAGCACACATAGGTTTCACATTCTATATTAAATGTATTTGCATTTCTGATGACTTTTTTGCTCTCTGCAGTTGTTAGTTTACCTTTTAGAATTCCATAAGAATAATTGGAGAAGTATTTTAGAAAAAAAATGGTTTCTTCATATGGAATTGAAAATAATTCATGGAGAGAGCATTTTCTACTGTTGCATTTCCTAATTAGAATACAGTTTCTGGTTTATGCATCTATCAAAGAGTATTAATTTCTTTTCCACATTTATAACGTATCTCTTTAAGAAACCAGACTTCCACTCCCCACCTTGTAATTTTCTTTAGGTTAGTATACTGCATAAATAAATAAATACCACCTCTGAAACACATTCGTTTAAGCAGGCAAGAATGAAGTGATAGCTTGGTGTAACTTAACTTCACAGGCAATGCAGAAATCATTTATGAGAACAGAGAGAATTGAACCTCAGAAGAAGTAGAACTGTAAAACTTGGAACCTGAACACATAACCTGAGGTATTCGAGTGTCTGCTGGAAACTAAAAGTAAACAGGTGAACATAAAACGTAGCAGCTTTTACTGCTATCTCTCCATAAAAGAAAAAAAAATAGTTTTCTTTCCAAAACCAGCAAGAAACAGCAACGAGCTGGCAGAAAGATGAAATCCCTTTACACTCAGTGTTTACGCTGAAAACACAGGCAATAAAGAGAGTGTCAACTGCAGCAGCTCCAACCTTGTTTGTCACTAGATTAACTAGAGAGCCAACAAGGACAATGACTCAACCATTCATGCCTATTAGGCTTGCTGTGAAAGGCTCCATTCACTCACCAGCTGGCATGGTGGAAAGCTATCTAAAGATGCGAACAAGTGCGAGGGGTAGAGGCAGGCCCGTCCCGCTGCAATCTGAAACCAAAGCTGCAATTAATTATATATGGAATGTGGCCAGGCACTCCTAGCATTGTAATCAAATGGGACCACACAGAGGAAAGAAAAACCTTTATCACATCGCATGCACTGCAGAAAGACATTCGGGATTCATGCAGTAGAAAAATTCTATTTTGAATTTTTTATGGCATCACTCCTGCTGACAGGCTAAATGAAATTTATACCTTCAAACTTCGAGTTTGTCTCTTCCTTTTTAATTCCAGTAGAAGGCTTATCTCCTCGTTTGTTTATTCTTCTACCACTAAAATCAAACTCTATAGATTTTTCTTTTCTCTCCTTTCATATACACTTTCTCCACGCTGATAGCAATAATTTGATGCTCTTCTGGTACTTGCAGCCCAGAGATATTTATATCTTCTGGATCATCACTCAGATCCTTGAGAATCACAAGACTATCCTGGGAACTTCCTGATAGTCTCAATCACACATTGGCAGTCTGTAGAACTCAAGATGCTGTGGGCAATGTTTCAAATGAGATCAGCCTCAGGTAGTTTCCCCTTAGTGTAATTCTCCAACACTGTACAACCATTTTTCCTTTGGTGAAAACAATGAAAAAGTGTGCCTCAGAAGAAAATGACAGCTAAAGTGGCTATGGTCTCAACCAGAATGATAGAGTCCCATCAACATCACCCACATCACAAAAGAAGCATTCCCAAAATTTGTATCTTGCCGTCGTGATCATCGCTAAACAATATTAAAATACTATTGAGTCTGTAACCAAATGAAGACCCTAGGTTGTGCTACCTGGCAAACATACTAACAGCAAGATGCTGTAGCTGAACAGCTTAGCAACCTAAATCAGAAACAAAAAAGCCTTGCAAAACCTGCCCAAACCAGGGAAAAACAAACAAACCAACCAAGCCCACCAACCAACCTGCTCCTACATTACCTATTTCTTCTGCTAAGAAAGGTGAACACACAGGCAACCCATAGCAGGGTCAGGAAATCAAGAGAGCTGATCCTAGTCAGGGATTTAACTTATATCCTTCTCTCTCTTCATCCCTTTTTCAGTTATTAACTTTTGTCATTTGTTCATTTTCTTAGTAAATACTGCAAGACTCATTCTAATATACTTATTTAACCATCTAATTCCTGTTTAGAGTGTAACCCTAAAATCAATGGGAAGCTGATTGTTTAAATACAAGCAAGTGGTCTACAGCATGTAGAGTAGAACACAGATTATCTGAAGATAGAATATTACTTTGTGTCTTGGATTTCAAGGCACTGAAATATTGAACAGTTATTAAATAATTTTTATAATCAATAAAAAACAGCCGAGGCAAAGTGAGGTGTGTTAACAGCAGGATTGTAATGACACAGCTCTGCTTTAGTACAAATTGCACACTACCAACCTTAGAACAAAAGGTGATATTGCAACTGCCGTTGTTTATTATGAAGGTAGGTTAGGCACTGACTTGTGCAAAAAACTGTATGATTCAATGCCATAATGGAAAGCAGCAAAAGGCTGACCCAGACACAGGTCAGTGCTTGAAGCACCACTTTGCTTTCACTGCCCAGAGTGCTTCTTGTTGGCAGATACTTTCATGAACTGTCGCCATGGATTCTGACTCCAAAGAGAAAGGGGCTGATTCAGTGTGTATTCAGGGATACATACACTGCCAAAATATGCACAAATCCAAACCTCCACATAATACACACATTAGAGACCAGTTATCTTCTCTCAGGAGTACTGGGCTTGTTAGCAGGAAAATACACTACCTCGGGGGGGGGAGGGGGGAGGGAGTTTTGGATTATTTATGATTTTTACTTTCTTTATCATAGACCATTCGGCATTCCCACAATATGTCAACAAAATAACTTGAAAAGAAGAAAGAATTTGCAATGATCAGTTCTGGGCAGCACCAGCACCCATCCCAATGGAAGAAGAGGCTGTCAGAAGACCCTGTCAGTGAGTTAGTGCAAACACATACGCCTGAGTTTCTCTCTACTCTTGGGAGCCTTTGTGCAGGTAGGTTGAAATATGACAAGCTGCAGTGGGAGTACAGAGAGAAGCAGAAGAAAAGCACCACTTGGGATCAGAGAGCCCAGAGCTCCAGCCAGGGCACAGCTGGCTTAGTGTTCAGACAAAAACCCACATAAGGAGAGGGAAAGACAACACACAAAAGAAGCCTTTTGGCAGCAGCCTGAAATTGCATCATCTTTACTGAACTGTAAAATCTGAACTTTCCCTTCAAGTCAGAGGAAAATCAACACCTCCACAGCAAGACTGGACAACAAAAGCACGTGCCTCCCATCACACAGGGGAAAAGACATCCCCTGAACATGGCTGAGTGCCCTAAGAGAGGCTGCAGTAGGCAGATCTTTGGTTGGTTTCTAACCTCATGCTGGGTATTACAGGGGAAGCCCAGGTTACCCCAGCTGTGCAAAATTCCTCCACTGAAAGTAAGACAGTATTAACATCATCTTCTACAGACATAAAAAGGCTAAGGGCTGTATTTTCAACATTATTTCAGGAAAGTAAATAAGCACCAAGTGGGATTTTTTCAAATGCCTGTAGGTCCTTAAGACTACTCATGATTATGCAGGAAGGGAAAGGAGAGAAAAATAGTACTATAAATCCTCAATGAGTAATGATTTTAATCTGTTGTGGTGGATTTGAAGCACATGGAAGAAATGGATCCATCAGCTGACTGTTGTAATCCTCTCCTCCAGGGAGCAGAATCAACCTCTTGAAAATGTAAACATCTATCTATAAATATTTGACAGGTTGGACCTGATGATCTTTGAGGTCTCTTCCAACCTCACTGATTCTATATAAACAGATACATACACACACCTTTCAGTCCTATTAAATGGAACAATCTACAGCATAATATATAGAAATAGTTTGAGACAAGTTGCCCAGTGATTTGTGAGGTGGACAAAGAACAAAAGACACCCCAAAAAAAAAGTAATCAAACCACTCACGACACAATGTCTGAAGACAGAAAAATTGTCACATTCTGTTGGACTGGCCACTTGAGTTTAGAATGAAGAAACTCTCACGTTCTACTTTAGGAGTTAAACTCTCATTAAAGTCAAGCATCACGTATCCTGGGCAAGTGTAGCCCAATCCTCTCTCTCGCTTTAAGTGAAGAAGCTTGGAAAGCCACAAGCAGCTCAACACAATGCCACTGTGGGATTTGTTTGCTTTGTACCACCTGTATTTATATTGATGACCAAGATGAAAAGAAAACGTGGCTGTGCAAAGCAAGTCTGATCGGATAGAGGTTGGGGGGAGAAGGGAAGTAAGATGCCAAAACCGAACACTGAATCTCAACTAGCTTTCAGGTGCTTGAAGACAATGTTTGGCTGTGAAAGTCCTATTTATATTGTGTACCAGTTTCTAGAATGAAAAACTAACCCTTGTACCAAATAGTCCCATTTTTTAGACTGGATGTGATGCTCAATACAAATCACTGCAGTTCAGGGCTATTTATACTGCTGGGAGTCCTGGTCTACAGCAGAAGGTCTCTCCAGAGGATTCTGTAACATTTTAAAATGCTTCTAATTTACAGCTATTTAATAATTTCCATTTACTGAAGGACACAAAAGATGTATGAAGAATAAAAAAAAGACTTTACAAAGGAATCGACATTTGGACTCTGATACTACACTTTAAAGTACTCTTTCAGTCCTACTGTTGACAGTAATCCTCGCTCTAGTTCTCATTAAAACGGCTTTCTTTTTAATCAGAGCGAGAAAAGCCTGTTAGCACATCACAGCAACCCCGCTCACACAGGATTTGTTTTTCTTGCATCCCACAGAAGTTACTTCGGGAACACAGAGAGTTGTGAAGACCTTGGGATGCAAAGGGCCTGGCTCCTGTGGAGCGGGAACCCTTCTCCCACCCGGGCAGCAGCTTCCCATCTGCACACTACTTCAGAGGTGACTTACTGGCATTTATGAGGCCAGCACAACCAGCCCCGAATAACGTGTTTATAATGCCTAAAGAAGAAGAAAAGAAGTGCTAATGAGAAATTGGCTCATTGTCATCTCATTTTTTCCACATATTCAGTTATTTGTCACTTGCTTATATGTCCTCTTGACTGACAGCACTGATGCCAGCTGCTAGCTGAATGGGAGCTTTCCAGCAACGCCTAAATAGACTGTTTGTCTTCATTAGTGCTTTGTACAAATTCATTCAGCAAGGACTTGCAGGCTGTCATTAGGCAGGTCCAGTCTTTCAAGTTCTGCTGCCACGGTCCGAGATGTTTGCTTTAGCAGACTTTCCCTCTGCTTTTGTTAGTTTGGCATAGGAGAACTGTTTCCATTACCAGTATCTATTGTGCCCCATCACTGCAGTATCCAAGGGTCCTTTCACATTACACTACAGTGGGAGAATGCACACACACTGCATCTTTAGGGTAGTAGATTTGATTGTATTTATTTGCTTTCCACTTTTGTTGCATAAAACAATTTAATAATGGATGCATATGAAGTAGGTAACTGAATGTCAACTGAGACAAAGGCCTGATCTTTGATTTTTCTCCATCTACACAGTGATGAGAGGACATTATAGCAAGCACACAAATACAGTACATAGCTTCAGTAGCTGAAGCTGAATGAAAAAATTACTTTGAAAGTGGGAGCAAGATTATTGTTGTATTTCAAAACAAACACCTTTGTCCTCCAGCATGCTTGGGAAAGAGTATGCAATGCGAGAGTCATGCTTCAGATGAAAAATACTGATACTCAAGAGAAGCAGCATTGTTTTCTCTGTAGTGCTACTAATTCAATTATTTTTTTTAGGGGGGGTGGGGGGGTATGAGGGTTAATTCTCAACAGCAAAGAATCGCAGAATCATTTGGGTTTGAAAAAGATGTTCAAGGTCATCAGGCCTAACCACTACTAGCACTGCCAAACCCACCACTAAATCAACAACAGTAGAAACTTGTACTTGTTCTCCTAAGATATGATCCCTCACACCTACCTATAAGCACAGTCTACTGGCATTAAACTTCTGTCCACAATTTACCACTTTTGTAGACTGTTTATCACAGATAATAAAGGCTAACCACAGGATATATGCTATGCACAGTTCCAAAACATCACCAGGAGAAAACAGTCCTTTAAGAAATAGACACAATCTGCCCCTGTGCTATACACTTAGAAAAGGCACAAGAGGTGCTTGGACTGTTCAGGTTTCTTTTTTTTTTTTTTTGGGGGGGTGGGGTGGTGGTTTTTCATTTGTTTGTTTTGTGGTGTTGGTTTGTGGGGTTTTTTTTCCTCTTTTACCAAAGTAGTACAATTTAGGAACTATTTTCTTCTTCACAAAATGATGTTACCTTCCAGTATCTGAAAGAGGCCTGCAAGAAATCCAGGGAGGAACTATTTGGTGAGGGGCTTGGAACACAAGCCCTATGAGGAGAGACTGAGGGAGCTGGGGTTGCTTAGCCTGGAGAAGAGGAGACTCAGGGGTGACCTTATTGCTCTCTACAACTACCTTAAGGGAGGTTGTAGACAGGCAGAGGTTGGTCTCTTCTCCCAGGCAACCAGCACCAGAACAAGAGGACACAGTCTCAGGCTGTGCCAGGGGAGGTTTAGGCTGGAGGTTAGGAGGAAGTTTTACACAGAGAGAGTGACTGCCCATTGGAATGGGCTGCCTGAGGAGGTGGTGGAGTCACCATCACTGGAGGTGTTTAGGAGACTTGATGGGGTGCTTGGTTGCATGGTTTAGTTGATTAGGTGGGGTTGGATGATAGGTTGGACATAATGATCTTGAAGGTCTCTTCCAGTCTGGTTTATTCTATTCTATTTACAAAGGCATGTAGCACTAAGATAAGGGACAATGGTTTTAATCTAGAGAAGGGTAGATTTAGATTGGACATTAGGAAGAAGTGCTTTACTGGAAGAGGTTGCCCATGAAGGTGGGGGAAGCCTCATCCCTGGAAACATTCAAGGTCAGTCTTGATGAGACTCTGAGTAACCTGATCTAGTTGGGGATGTCCCTGATTACTGCAAGGACATTGGAACTTTAAAAGTCCCATTCAACTCAGTCCATTCTATGATTCTATAGTACACTTACTTTCCCATTATTTTCCCCCATAGACTGAAGTCTTCACAGTGGGATTTTCCTCCCATTTACCCCCTAGACTGATATCAATGACCCAGCTGAAAAGGAAATGTACCTGTGCAAAGCAAGTTTGATCTGATAGGGATGGGAGGTCAGGGTGAAGAAGGGAGGTAAGATGCTGAAAGTAAACACTGAATCTTGAATAGCTTTCAGGTGCTTAAAGAAAATGTTTGGCTACAAAAGTCCCATTTACACTGTATTCTGGTTTCTAGAATGCAAAATTAACTTCTGTATGCAGCAGTCCTATTTTTACTCTGAGTCAGAGACCAGTGTGCACACTTATCTTCCACAGTCAGAAATACCCCAGGACCCCAATACCCTGGGGGCTTCATTCTTACTCAGCTTTATCCTGTATCCCTCAGTGAGAGAGATTCTCCACACATACTCAATCTCAGACTCTAAGGGAGCTGGCTGTATTTCTCTTGTAATTTTGCCATTCCAATTGCACTATAAGGTATCTCCTTGGTTATGATCTCCAGCCTAATCCCATTGTTCCCCATCACACTGGAACCCAGTTTCAACAAGTGGACAAAGTGAGGAGTAATGTTATCTCTCTGTTTATGCTTTGATTCTTCCATTCCAGCCCAAGGATAAAGACAAGTCGCTTCCCTAGCAACTAAATCATGCTCTTTAGCCATATTACTGAATCTGCAATCAGTCTCAATGCCCACGCATCACAACGTGGGCAGTTCTAACCACAGCCCTCACTCCCTAATGAAAGCACTGTGCAGCTGGCTCTGTAGGCTGTCTACAATCACCCCAGCTTGCAGCCGCTGTTCCTGTTCATCCCTCAGTTCTGTTTTGGCTGATAGTCAGTTTTTACACTCAGCTTCCAACTTCACCTGCAAGCCCTCAACCAATTCCTGTAATGCCCTCTTCTTTTCTTGCTCTGATCTACAACACATCTGTCTTTCCATGCTGCCATTAGCACTGCCCCTAAACTAGCAAAGATCACTGCCCTCAATATTTCTAACTGGAGTTAACACCAAGCTGAACCAGGGCAAGCATGACTGATTGCTAGGGAGCTCAGTCTCAGCCAATTGAGCTCTCTCCTTTTCTCAAAACCCCACAGAGGAACCAAAAATAAACCCACCAAACTCCCTTCAGGGGGGGCATAAATAACAAAGGTGCAGGTGACAAATCCCTTCCTCAGCAGACGCCTTTCCTCTTCTCCAGTATCACTTTTCCCTGTGGAAAAACCTCAGGGCCTAGCCTCAACAGTCACTTCACTCTATTAGGGGAATCCTGCCGACTGTTGGACTCTCACAGTGCGATGATAGCAGGCTTAGTAACCTCAACATTTCAGGGCTTGCCTTTCCACCCTCAACAGTTCTGTAGTTGTGCAAGTTCTTCCATGAGGAAATGAAGAGTAAATGTGTCTAGAAAAAAAAGTGAAATGGGTGATTTTCCCCCTTCTCTGTACATATATGATCATTTGCACCCAGACAACGATGTTCTGGGTCATCCTGTCACAATATTGCAAATAGTACCAAGGGCATAGTTAGGTTAACACTTCGAAAAACAGTCTTTATTGATTTTCACTGCTCAGATGGAAGGTGACCAGGAGCACATTGCACTGACTGAAATTTCCAAGAACTCATTAACCCTGTAATTAATAGGAAAGTGGGGAGGGAAATACAGTTGCTACCGTTCCTAACTTATGTCGTTTAATGTGTTCTGTCACCGTGCAATGCCGTGAAAGTCTGATAAAGGCAGCATATTGAACCATCAACTCATCCTCAGCTGCCTTGCTCCATGTTATGAGTTATCCTGCTGAGACAGCACTATGGATTGTTCCAATAAGCCTATATTTACTACATAACCAAAAGCGAATGCTCCAGCACAGGGAGAGTATTAATTATGTTGCATGTTAATGAATCTGAATACTCTTTTCCAAAAGAGTATTTCCCACAACTGCTTTTCATAGATTTTTTTCCCCCCTATTCCTTATGTGAATGCCATTTTACCCAACTCAATGCCAAGCCATTCTAGTTGCCAGCAACAGCTGCACTCACAGCACCATCCTCTAAGGGAAAACAGCTTTACAAATGTCACAATGCTGCTGTCTTACTGCTCTCTCTGGCAAAATAGTTATGATAGACTACGGATGAAACTCCACATTCTGCAGAATTAAGAGCTTTGAATACCTGACAGTGTTTAGCATGACACTCTCTGATGTACACTACAGTGAGCTGTGCTGAGCTTCCAGATTGTCAGGTTCTGTTATCTGGTGTCCAAGACATAATAAAGCATTATCTAACATGAAGAATTAATTTCATTAACCCGCTGTGATGGCCAGCAGAGACACTTGTTAGGAAGCAGGGTAACACAGAGAAATCTCTATGTGAGCAGACACTATGGACCCCTTCCTAACACCGTGAGTACAGTCGATACCTTGAGCGCTTTACTGGGTGGTATCTGTGCGTCAGGAAGCTGGCAGAGGTTTCATAGCTTTCCTGTGATCTGTTGCTCCACACTAACGTGCCTATCTGAGCAGTTACACTGGTAAGAACCTTCATCTGCCCTTTCCATCACTTTGCAGGTCATTTTGTCGCAGGCGGGCAGGATTATTTAGCTATTATGTGTGGCAAGATGATTGAAAGCCTAGGAGACCTACTTTTAGCAGGTCAGCCCCAGTGTTGCAAGGGGTGCCTATAGGGATTCACATGCAAATAGCTTTAGAAATGACTGATGGGGGGGAAGGAAGGAATTGCTGTCGACATGGCAAGGTCCCGCATATCCATGAGAATAAAGACAGCATAAGAACTATACACATTTAGACCTCAGCATTATTCATACCCATCACCTCTCTCTATTGTAGGAAAGCAAACCACAATCAGTGATTCAGCAAGGCACAAGCTCTCCTGCTGAATGCAAATGCAGCAAACAATGAGTAATTTCAAGTTGAGCTTTGTGCTTATTCTCCTTGGGAAAGAAACTGGCTATTCCACTCGCGGCATAAATGAAATATTTTCTTCAGATCAACACTTAGAAATGCAACCAAAATTCTTAAATTATTCTGCTCTCGTTGCAGCTGCTGTTCACAGCTACAGTGACACAAGGATGGACTAGCGTGAAATGCTGTTTTAAAAGGCAGCCACTTGAACACCATTTCGGTCAATTTTCTTGACTTACACCACCCAGCCCTCAGCATCTGCTGAGGTGTATCATTAACAAACGTTCAAGCTTTAGGACAAGCCTTGACCACAGATGTAGTGGGGAATTTCCTGGTCTTTTGGCTGATTTAATGAATACCTGTGGTGGGAAAAAGCAAACAACTTGGCTACTGAACGACCATAAGGAACACAGGACATCGGGTTGGAAGAGGGTGCAAAGTAGCTGAGCAAAAGACAGGGGAGGGGGACAGACCAGATACTAGAGATAATGTTTACACTGTTTTTCACATCAGTACTCGACTAAATAATCCGCAGAGATAACATGATATCATCAATCATTTGAAATCTTCAGGAAGAGACACCCACTCCCATGTCTTAGCCAGTAGACTAGAGATGGCTGTAGGGAGCAGGATGATGTTTTCTAGATGACCATCATGGTCTGACTAGTGTTCACACCTCTGAGCCCCTCCTGCATCCCATAGGACAGTCTGCTGTACTTTTGTTTGTTTCTTTATGCAGGAGTCAAAAAGATGCCAAGAAATTTAGTTTTACTTCCAGCACTTCGCAGCCTCTCTCTCTGCCTTTTTGACTGAGCAGCTCTTCATGTTAAACCAGACACTACAGTAAAATTCAGCTTTAGGAGGGGTGCAGAAAACACAAGTGATGAGTGTGCAAGAGGGCTCTGGAAAAGTCAGAGTGAAATGAAGTATCATTTCTATATCCAGAATGGAAGCTGTAAATATAATAAAACTTCATCAACACACTGATCTATTAGGCTTAATTGCTACTACAACAAATTGTCATATAGGAAATTTAGAAGGGACCAATTGCCATGTTTGATTAGGGAAAAAAAAAATTATGCCAGAGGCAGATATATTATCAGTTTTCAAACTGAAAGAAGACAGCAAGCAATTGTTTTTCATGGCTGCTAGGAACAGGAAAACAAGAACTTCAGCTTAATTTGTAGTAAATAATGTTCAGCTTACATACTGGAGGAAATTATGACTGCGCTAGAAAGGAGTAGAAATACATCAGACAAGCTAAAGAGACTGGAAAACCGTCCCTATAGGTTTTCAAGAGCAGACACTCTCAGAATGTGCGTTTGGGAGGGTTGAGTACACTTGACCTCACATCAGCACAGAGGCACAGATTAACTGGTCCCTGGGATTCCTCCCAGCCCACAGTTCTAGACTTTGTACAAGGACAGAGAATAGGAACTGTCTTATCTGAAGAACAAAGCAAGTTTCTATTCTTCTTTTTTCTTCAAGGGGACACAATATGCCTAGCTCCGCAAACAAGATATCTCTTAAAGCAGAACACGACTATTTCCAACATTGTTGCTGAAGAAGGGAATACAAACTCCTGAGACACCCCTACTCATTAGTAAAAGAAGTAAACAAATAAATGCTTCAGGGACACTTGTACTGTAAACTTGAATTATTTAACAAACATCACAGAGAAGCATTGGAAGGTATCAAATAAGTTGTCATAGAATAAAATAGAAAATAATAGAATAGGACCAGATCAGGTTGGAAGAGACCTTCAAGATCATCATGTCCAACCTATCATCCAACACCACCTAATCAACTAAACCATTTAACCAAGCACCCTATCAAGTCTCCTGAACACCTCCAGTGATGGTGACTCCACCACCTCCTCAGGCAGCCCATTCCAATAGGCAATCACTCTGTGTAAAAGTAAGTAAGGTCTTAAGACCTTAAGTAAGGTCTATCTTGTTTACAACCTCTGGAAAAAAAATAAACAACAAACCCCAAACCAACACAATAGTGAATTTCAGTGTCATTCCATTATACAGTAGGGTAGGCCCAAGAAAAACTGCAGCTGCCCCAGAACTGGTGTGTGTTCTCTGAGGAGATAAAGCTGGAGAAGTAAACTGGGGCAGGGAACAAAGTGGGGTACCATCACATCAAAAAATTAGAGTAATTAAATGAAGTCTTCTTAGGTTTCTTTCATGAAGCGAATCACCTATTTAGTCTATTAAAAGCTAAACTAAAACCAAACAAACAAAAACCCAAACGAAACCACCAAACAAAAAAAACCAAACCCGCACCAAACCCACAGACACACACACACAAACAAACCCAAGAAATAAATCCCAAACAAACAAAACAAAACCCACTAAAACACAACAACCAACCTCCCCAGGAAAATTATTTCTCTTGCAGACAGTAAGGAAGGTGAAACAGAACTAGTTTATATTACTCTGACCAGCTAGTTTTGGGAGGGAAACATTCAGGCCTATAGTGATGATAAACAGACTTTATTCTAAAGGCATTGTTTGTGAGCAGAAAGAGGTGCCAAAGTCAGTCCCTCTCTCTCAGTCTTGCACACTTCATTCTGAGGTTGCACACACCCTTTGGCCTTTGCAAAGAAGTATCTTGTGGACCTCTGTTAGTACTTGCTTTGCTTCTCCAATCACTACTGCATTCCCTAAACATTTTTTAATCTCACCCAAACCAAACCTTTCAAAGGTATCTTTTCAAATAGGACTGAAGACCAAACACACTTAAGGTTATGGAGCAACACTTTCACACCCCTTGGTATTCACGTCAGGATTGCAAAGAACATTTCCTTTCCATTTTTTGTTGGTGGTGTTACCAGCACTTTGCTGAATAACAAGCCAAGTGCTGCCTGTCGCTTTGGTGCCTTTTCCTGCTGCTTCCCTTTTGCTTTGACCTCCTGCTCTGCCACTCTCAGCTAACATGCCCTCCCCCGCCCCCCCCCAACAAAACCAACAAACCAAAGAGACAAAAAAAACCCACTACACAAACATACACACACACAAAAAGTCCAACAAAACCAACCAACCAACCAAACCACCCACCTCCAGGATTGCCAAGACTGGAATCTTTGTGGTTTAAGCTGCTAACACTGGAGGTTTTCCATAGCCAAGCTACATCACCTAAACTTGCTGCAATACTGAAGCATTTGGGTTATAGGCTTGTGTGGTAAGACAGTTTCTATGCCAAAACAAGCTTCTACACTGAAGTAAACATGGCTCTGATAGGCAGAAGATATACTCTGGTATTTGTTTTGAGCACCAGGGAAGTCATCACTCTGACAGGAGCAGCTCTTCTCTGACCCAAATTGCATCACTTTTTGCAGCCTTAAAAAGTGAAGAGTTCAAAGATTTGATGGGAAGAGTGCTAAGACAAATGTCATGAATAATTAATTGATAAAGAAATTTACAGTAGGGGAATGAAGAATGTTGAATATATACTCAAAATATCCAGTTTCCATGCAAGGAGGGTGTGTGACCTTTTAAGACTCATTTAACAAAGACAAGTTTTAGGATGAAGCATTTATACTTCTCAGAAGCATTTTCAAAACCTCTGGAGCTCTGTGGGGGGCGGGGGGAGGGGGGGACGGGACACAGAACTTATAATTACTTTATTTCTGTACACCTTTCTCTAGCTCATCTCTGTTGTCAGTACTCAGGATGTAAAAAGTTTTTATTTTTAACCATAAGCCTCAGGTGGTGCAGGATGCTTTCAGAGTGATGGGCAAAACAGCATTCCATTCCTAAGGGAGTGGCCACCTCTCCTTACAGGGTCCTCAATCATTTAGTATCCAGTCTTTTAATTAATAGGGAAAAGAGGTGAAAGATTATCCCTCCATCTGAGCCAGTCTAGGAACTGGTATCTCACAATGCCTGCACTGGACAAGGGTTTCTGTTGATAGGTGTTAGCCAGGAAGTCCTTGGCATGGAGGCATGACTGCAAGAAGCATGTTTGAACTGGAATAGAGTGTTGCCAACAGTAAGACAGCAATTCAGGATCGTCTTATTTACACCTACTCCTCTCTGGAAGCAAATAAAAGATTACAACTTCAGCAAACACTGCTTCACCTAAAATCAGCAGACTTGTTTACTGTAGAGGAGCTTGCAAGGCTACACAGCAAAAATAAAAGCAAGAATCCACATTCCTTTTCTGTGCCAGCAGTGATTACAAAGGCCAAAAAACCCCAACCCAGAACAAAAGTCCGACGGTCTTCTGAGCATGAACTGCTATCTGTTACCACATTTTTAATTATTCTGCAGGGTTTCACCTAAGTCACTATGCAAACTACACTCCATTTCACAGACAGGCCTTATATGAGATCTCAGCTTCACAGCTTGGGACCAAAGCCCACACCATGATGCTGCTGCAAGGCTGGATGCACAAGGCAGCTGGCCCTCAGCACACCCTGCTGCACTTGAATTTTTACAGCCAGCACAACAGCTCTAGTGATTTTGCAGCAAGCTGAGGAATGTACAGTGGTTTTCTTTGAGCCCCAGCTACTACACATGGTGGGGGAAAAACACTCCACCAACCCTCTGACACTGTATTTCAGGTTTACTGCCCAGCATTTGAGTGAGTGATGTGGACTGAAGTCAAAACCCTCAGGTTTCCAGTGGTACAATTACAAGACAAAAGCCAAGCTTTGCACTAATTATATGTTCACTTGACTCGGGAAGCTGGAGCTTTAAGGACAAAATTCAAGAAACCCATGACTAAGTGGTACAAGCATCTACCGCCTGTCCACTGCTGCACTGCCCAACGCAAGAGCTGGTCTTCATTACCACCCCGAGCTTTAATTGTTCCTGTCCCTTCTCATTCAATGGTAGAATGCTCTACTCAAAAACCACCAGGGGAAAGCTTAACCTAAGCTGATGACATAAAAATGAGGAGGTACATTTTTTTACTAGGCAAATGGTGTCAGCCCAACGCTAGGCTGTTCATTTCCACTGGCTTTACAGTGTCTCATTCTTAAACTTGAAAAACACTATTTGTGTTAGCAGACAACAGCTTCTAGCAAGAACAGTTAACACCTCATGAAGGAGATAACTAGCTCTTCTGACAGGCCAGCTAACACAAAAACATTTGATAAATTAGCTGCAAAATGAAGTCCCTCTGGATGCAGTGCCTGAGCACATTTGCTTTGTAATTTATTTTGCTAATGCATACAGAACAATTCAACCTTTGAGAATAAGTGAGGTTATTTGTTTGCAAGTGACTTCTCATTACACCTGTCTTGATATTCTTTTCATAAAACAAAGATCCTTAGGTCTTAATTCATTAATTCTTACTCAAGTATCACACAGCACCAATCTGAAAGCACAGTCAGGTACAGAGTCCATGGATCCCATGCACCAGTACAAGTTAGAGGCTGACCTGCTGGAGAGCAGAGAAGGAACTTGGAGTCCTGGTGGACAGCGAGTTGACTGTGAGAGAGCAACGTGTCCTTGGGGCCAAAGAAAGCCAGCAGTATCCTGGGGTGCATTAAGAGAAGTGTGACCAGCAGGTCAAAAGAGTTTCTCCTCCCCCTCTACTCTTCCCTATTGAGGCCTTATCTGGATTATTGTGTCCAGTTCCATGTTTCCAGTTCAAGGACAAGGAACTACTGGAGTCTAATGGAGGACTATGAGGATGATTAAGGGAACAGAACATCTCTCTTATGAGGAAAAGCCAAAAGATATGGGACTGTTTAGCCCAGAGAAGGGAAGGCTGAGAGAGGATCTGATAAATATTTACAGATACATTAAGGGTGGACATCAAGAAGACAGGGCCAGTCTTTTTTCAGTGGTACCCAGTGATAGGATGAGGGGCAATGGGTACAAACTGAAACATGGGAAGTTCCACCTCAAGAGGAAGAAAAAAAACTTCTTTATTGTGAGGGTGATAGAGCACTGGAACAGGCTACCCAGAGGGGCTGTGGAGTATCCTCTGAAGACTTTCAAAACCCATTTGGATGTGTTTCTGTGTGATCACCTAGGCCTGCACTAGATGATGCTACTAGATGATCTCCAGAGGTCCCTTCCAGTCCCCCTCTTCCAGCCCCCCACTATTTTGTGATATCAGCGCTTAGAGTTGTAGAAGGCACAGGGCAGCTCAGACTGCACATTTTCATGACATTCATAACTCAGTTAATTTGGACAAAAGGAAAAGGAAATTGATTTCTTCAGTCACAGTTCCTCTATATTCTCTCCTGTGTTTTTGAGCTGCAGAGCAGTAAGGAGGAAAAGAAAAAAGAAAAATTAACAGATAAAATAAAATGCTCTAAGCTACTGCCTCAGCACCTCAATAAAAGGGAATAAACCAATACAGGGAAAATAGAAAGTAAACCCAATTCAATGAAGTCTGGAAAAGCTTTTCAGTTTGAACCTCAGGGGTTTGTTTGTTTGCATTCATATTTTATAAATAAGTAGCTGCCAGAGTAAGTCTGCCAGGGTGGACAATAGGAATAAATTAAAAATAAACACTGAAGATCCCTCACGGGAAGCAAGTTTTTATGCTAAATCCATTAGTAAACATATTAGTAAACCTGATATTTATAGAATTTCGTATAGTCACCTAACCCAAAACTGAAGTCACAGATGACATGAACAGCCCTGCTGAAAATGTCAGGAAGGAAAGGAAGAGAAGCATTTTTCAGCAATATTATCTAACACTGAACGCTTCTGACTGGCTACCTGTGATTTATGCATCTGATCATAACAGCTCAGCTTTCAAATACCAAAGGCTTTCAGCTCATTCCTAACGAAGCAGCAACAGACCGAGGCCTTTTCTATGAAGCCTGAGAAAAGACCTTTGAGAATAGATGCTCTTGTTCTGGAAAGCTGTTCAGGGAGTCATCTCAAACAAAGATCTCCATACTTTAAGGCTTGCAGCCTGGGCTCAGTGTAGCCAGAAGCAGATCAAAACCAGTAACACTGATGAGAGGCAATGGTTACTGTTTGGAGGCACTCTTGGAGGCAATGGTTATTGTTGTCTGGGGCTAGACCACCCACAGCAACATTGTTAAGGAGCAGATGAGCGGGATGACGGACAGAAGTGGAAAAAAAGTGCTGCCCAGGTCCTCCAACCAGGATTTTCCATCTTTCTATCACTCCCTATCCCCTCTCTGCATAGGAAACAGAAGGGCAAGTGAGGTCTTCTCTCAGTGCAGGGATTGCCAGAGGTAGCATGGCATTAGGCAATTTCAGCACAGGACAAAGGGGATGAGACACAAGTTGCTCATACAACCCCGCTGTCCAAAAAAGCGCATCCATGGAGCACTTCAGTCACACCAACACTTCACAGCACCACCAATTCATCCCTTGGGTGTTTGCCTAAAACATAGGCAAAGGCTTTCAGCAAAACTCTGCTGGAGTGACACAATCAGCAGGGGCCACATAAAGGGAACACAGCGACCTTCAAACTTTCTGCACTGTCACCCTGACCCTGTGGTCAGTTACCAGACAGGTCTTGATGTAGTTATCAAACCCAAAAAATGTTACTTGTATGGTTTGAAGTTTTTTCTTTTTCTTTTCAAAAAATAAACAGCTTCTTAGCAGTACTAAGTTGAAAGCAAGTTTCTATAGTGAGTGCTGAAAAAAAAAAAGAGAAAAAAAAAAAGCCACACACCCCAAAATCCACAACTACTTCTTTATCAAAAGAAAACATTTTTCAGGCACACCCAAAGACACTGGGGGGGGAGGGTGGGGTGTGTAATTATAAAGTACTTACCTCCACACATATTGCAGGACTCAAAAATAGAAAACATAGCTCTATGAAGAAAAAACTGTGGATTACAGATACCTATAGCACTTGTAAATTGCAAGTAGGTAAGAAAACATTTGGCCTCTTGAGGTTTCCACATAGCAAAAAACTACTCAGGCTATGCAAATTATTTTGGAGCTGCCCCTGGTATAAATTTAGCCTTGTTGTAGCACTGTTATGTTTCAGCCTTTAATTCCATTCAGTTTTGTTAATAAGTTATCTTCAAAAACTTTCCATGGAAACTTAACTAAGAGGTACTATATATTCATATACTTAGTAGCATGCATGCATATATGAAATAATGCATGCTGAGTCCCTGCAAAAAATGGGAACCAAGAAGTCTAGAAATAGGTGGATCTCCGTTTCTGTGGGGTAGTCAGTTTGAGACAGACTTAGAATGAGGAATAAAATTTCACTACAATACAATTTTATATACCCACTGGAGTGCTTGTTCGTTTTGCTCATTGAAACATCCCCAAAACTGATCTTCCAGAGGCTACAAGGACTGTCTTTGATACTCAGAAAAAGAAATTTAGGGGGAAAGAAAAACCAATCCCACCCCTGAAAGAAGGGGAGGGGGGAAGAAAAAAACAAATAAATAAAAGAGGTGGGTGTCTTGTGTGCAAAAAATCCCACAACACCAAAACACCAAATAAAAAACCCAACACCCCCAGAACCACAGTTTAGGAAGTTCCAGATCTCTTAACTAAAAGATATTCAGTATAAAAGAGAATGTGCAATCACACACTGTGGTGTAACCACAGTCATCAAGTAGCACACAACAACTTGCTCACTCCTTCCACCCAGAGAGATGAGGAGAAGAAAACTGGAAAGGTAGAGAAGAGAAAGTTTGTTGGTTGAGATAAGAGCAGTTCAATAATTTAAATAAAGTAATATTAAAAATAACATATGGGGGGGGTAAAAGAAAAAAAAAGGAAAATAACCAAGAGAGAAAAATAAACCCCAAGAAAGACAAGTGATATAAATGCAAACAATTAATCAGTATCACAGTGTCACTAAGGTTGGAAGAGACCTCAAAGATCATCGAGTCCAACCTGTCACCAGAGACCTCATGACTAGACCATCACCAACAAAATGATGCTCTGTCAAGCCCTGAGCAGTCAACCTGTGACCAACCTTTCCCTTGGTTTTACTGCTGGGCATGACATCATATGACATGGAATATCCTTTTTGGTCAGCTGGGGTTAGCTGTCCCAGCTGTGCCCCCTCCCAATTTGTTGTGCACTCCCAGCCTACTTGCTGGTGGAATGGTGTGAGGAACCCAAAAGGCCTTGGCTCTCTGCGTAAGCACTGTTCAGCAGTAACTAAAACATCCCTGTGTTATCAGCACTGTTTCTAGCACAAATCCAAAACACAGCCTCATACTAGCTCCTATGACAAAAATTAACTCTACCCCAGCCAAAAATCAGCACAAGCTATCCAACGTTAACTAAGACAGCTGGGTCTCAAGGACGGTCTCGACACATCTCACTTTGCAAGACTCATTCTTGTGTTTTTCATGAAGCTGCCTCTCTCTACACATACATAAACTGCCAAGAATTCAGCTATCTGTACTTCCCCTAATTTTACTGTTCTAATTACTGTACCAAGGATGTACACGTGTAAAAAGGGGAAAAAAGAAAACACCACACAAAACAAAACCCACCCACACAAACAAAGACAAATCCCCTTCAACCTCCAGGTTGTCCTTGGAATTTGACCTTGAAGAACACACTCTACAAGCAGGTGGGGACTTCAGCTAACACATGAGTATACCAAACAGACCATCCTCAGTCATAAGTAACACCTGCCTCACACCTGCATCAAGTGGGAGGCAGTGCCCTTGGGAAAACAAATTGGGCAACAGAGGAAAGTGAAAAAGGAACCCATGAGCAGAGGTTTACATTAACAGCAGTGACTTTTCCTCCAGAGCTGCAGAAAGTATTTACTAGTCTTTATATATTCCCCTATTTATCTGCCATCAGCTACTGTCCATCCTGAAAACACATAGGAGAAAGGCAAGGAGACATGCCCAAAAAAGTCCTCACCAAAAAGACACCTTGGGAGCAGGAAGCAAATACAGAGAACAACAGATGGTGTGTGTAGTGGAAAGGCTGAAGGTCACAGCTTTCAGAGAAGGCAACTTGAGAAGGAAAAGAGAAAATAGGAGGAAAGAAGAAAATACCTGATCCTTATTCAAAAGCATTGAACAGCAGCCAACATTTTCTTAAGGAATCCAGAGCAACATGAGCTCTCCTCAAGAGTGATGAGTCCTGCCCCAAGCCAATAGACACAAACTCTGACCAAGTACTTGTTTACTAATGGAGGTATCTGGAGCTCCCTCCCTGCTTGCAAACAATTAAAGAAACCAATAGATTTAATAGCAACAACCCACATCTGGAAAGGCTTTGCCTGATCCTTGTCCTCAGCCGGTGACACTAATCATACAGCACAGTCTTTGGGAGGAAAGCATGCATTGCTTTCCTCATAAATACCCACTACCTGCTTTACAAAGGTAGATCACTATTTAGGGTGACTGAGTAACTTTTATTGTATCTGTAACTCTAGAGAAAACTACTTTTGCAGTAACCTCCTTTTTGGACAGATGTCACACCACTGGACACCTACTTTCCACTGCTAGAGAAGAGCACATTGTGACAACCGACACACCTATCCTTCTCACTCATTATTTCTCATTAAGTCATACATATATAAAGGATGGCTATCACACTCCTGTTGCATACCACACTGTTTACAGTGCTCCAAGCAACAAGAAGCTCCTGTGAAATTTAGTATAATTTGCCACAGTTTTGTATTTGTGAGGACAAGCTAGTGATAACATCATAACAGCTGCAGGAGAGCAAAGTTACACTGACTAGAAATCATCCTTCTACAACTGAATCCTGCTCAGAGATAACTGACTGCAAATAGCTGTTTGGCTTGGTGTCTTTTAAATTAAAAGCTAACAGCTACAAATCTGTAGAGTAAACCTCCATAGTTTAACTTTTTAAAGATGTAAGGTTTTGCTAAGTTTGGACTAGTGTTTCCCTACTACTTTCATCCTCCACATCCCCCCCCCCCCCAGCGAGGATTGGTTTGATTATCTGTCTGCAAGACTCCCCTGCATACAAAGAGCTGGCAGGGCTGGGTTCAAAGGCAGAGTATATTTGTGACCAAACAGCCAAAAGAAGGATTTATACTATTTGTGCCTACACCTCCTACAGATGCATTTTGCTGTCGTGGCAAACTGGATACGTCCTAGTTTTATTCAGCCTCAAGAAATAGCAATAAAATCATTAGCTGATCATAACTGATGCAATGCTGAAGATAATCTTGAGTCTGCACTAACACTGGCTAAAAGCATTTAAAATTAAAAAGATCATAACTAAATGATTGCCCCAGCCCCTCTTTAAGTGAGACAAAGTCTCTTGCTTATATCAGTCATTTGAGAAATAGTTAAGAAATACTTGAAGATAGTAAGGAGACTGACTAGAGTACAGTGAGGGTTTAATTGTGTGAACTAAGTCCAACTGACTTTGAACACAGGTTTAAACAAGTTTTGCCATAAGTGCTACACATCAAGCCAGTTGTTAGAAGAACATCTGTCCAGATTTGCAATTCTGTGATGCTGGAGTCCTGCTATGATCTGTACAGCAGTACAACTCAGAGCAAAGCACAGCCCCATGCTTCCAACAGGCTTTCCAGAGCATGTCTGACTGACAGGCTGAAGGAGATGGAGTTCTTCAGCCTGGAGAAAACTCCAGGGAGACCTAATAGTAGCCTTCCAGTACCTGAAGAGAGCCTACAAGAAGGCTGCCCAGGGACTGTTTACAAAGGCCTGCAGTGATAGGGTGAGGGGCAATGGTTTGAAATTGTAGAAGAGCAGATTTAGATTATGGTAATGAACTTCCTCCTAATGTCTAAAGGCAGTGAACAGTGGAACAGGTTGCCCAGGGATGTAGCTGCAGCTCCATCCTTCAAGATACTCAAGATCAGGTTCAGCAGGGCTCTTGGCAACCTGATCTAGCAGTGGAAGTCCCTGCTTACTGCAGGGGGGTTGGACTAAATGACATTTGGAGGTCCCTTCCAACCCAAACCATTCTATGAATCTATCTTGCAAAATTCACTTCTGGAAGGAAGTCCCCAAGCAAAATAAAGCATATCCCAACTTTGGATCCATTATACTATTACTAAAGAGAGTTTTTAGCTGCTCAAGCAGAAAAAAAGATTAGAGAAACCATACGAAACCATAAACATAGTTTCTACAGTATTAGGAATATTACAGTGTATTAATGCAGGAAATCAGTTCCCAGTTACTTTAGATTTTTGTTGGAAGTCTCTGGACTCTGTTCATTAGGGTATCCAAGACACATGCCTAAGGCTGCACATTCAGTCAGACATTGTGAAGCCTGTACCCTCCCAGAACAGCAGCTAGAGGCAAGACAAGAATCACCAAAGTGCTGTTTGAATTATTCTGTGTTATTAGGCAAATGAACTGAGAACTATCTGGCAAGGAGAAAAAGAAAAAAAAATAAACCCACCCCAACCCACAACAAGACCACCACAAGCAAAAGCCCAAACAATTTTTCTGCAACACAGCCTTGCAGTTTCTTTCTCTAGTAGTTCCACATATGGCTGAAGTATATCCCTAAAATATGGACTGGTTTATTTTTTAAATATAGATTTTATCTTTCACAGATGCTTTCAAGGACAGATGCAGAGGATACAGATTAGTTGCATACAGAATCCTCCTGGTGAATTATTCATAGAATCAGAGAATGGTTTGGGTTGCAAGGAACTTCCAAATGTCATCTACTCCAGTCCCCTGCAGTAAGCAGGGACATTGTTCACAAGATCAGGCTGCCCAGAGCGCTGTCGAGCCTGACCTTGAATACCTCCAAGGATGGGGCCACAACTGTCTCCAACGTGTTGTAGTGATCCATCGCTCTTACGATAACTTGTTCTTAATGCCCAACCTGAATCTTCTTTAATTTCAAACCATTACCCCTCGTCCTGTCACTGCAGGCCTTTGTAAACAGTCCCTGGGCAGCCTTCTTGTAGGCTCTCTTCAGGTACTGGAAGGCCACTATTAGGTCTCCCTGGAGTTCTCTCTTCTCCAGGCTGAACAATTCCATCTCCCTCAGCCTGTCAGTCAGACATGCTCTGGAAAGCCTGTTGGAAGCATAGGGCTGTGCTTTACTCTGAGTTGTCCTGCTGTACAGATCATAGCAGAACTCCAGCATCCCTGTCCTCATAGCAGAGATGTTCCAGCCCCCAATCATTCTCATTGCCCTTCTCTGGACCTGCTCCATCAAGTCCACATCCTTCTTATGTTGAGGGCACCAGACCTGGATGCAGTACTCCAGGTGAGGTCTTACCTGAGCAAAGTGGCAGAATCACCTCTCCCAATCTGTTGGCCACACTTCTTTTGATCGAGCCCAGGATGCCATTGGCCTTCTGGGCTGCAAGCACACACTGTTGGCTCATGTCCTCCTTCTCATCCTAAAGTTTTTACCTCTCTGACTTTCACAGCCCCAGCCTTTTTTATTTCTTTAGAACACACCCTGTGCTGTTAGAGCTGGCCTGCACTTTCACATTGGTAAGGACACAATACACAGCCTACATCAAATATGCAATAAATTAGCTAATTTTGTGACTATTTATACAAGATAGTGTACGTGCTAGAAACCTTACTAGCATTCAAAGCACGAATATGCTAATCCACTTGAGATTCAATTATGTGGTGACTTTGCAAATCGCTGCAGTGCTTATCAGGCATTAATATTTCCTTTTTCTTGCCTTAACATCTGCGTCACAGCTTATAAAATAACAAGCTGAGCCAGTGAAAGTAAGAGTCACAGAAGGTTGCAAAAGTCCCACAGGATTACTTGCTAAGACTTCAGTCTCCATCACAAAGCCTGGTTTGCTCAGCTTTAAGAGCTCCCTCAAACATTTGAAATACCACAGGGGCTTTCCTAATTAACCCTTGGTTATACAATTATATATAATAAGCACCTGAAGGCTAGATTTCTCTTAATTCAGACACCTTCAGGGAAACCCAAATTCCATTTCTTTCTTCCCGAGGCTGCTGGAGATACCAGATAATGAGTCCTCTGATCAGGCTCTTCGAAGGCCTGCCAAGGGTGAATTGCTACTTTGCAATCCTAGCAGGTCTCTTACAATAGCATTGCAGCCACAGGGCCAGGGGAGAAAGCACTGTTTTCTAAGTGGGTTTTTTGGTAGTTTTTTTGTTTGGTTTTTTTTTGGCTGGGTTGTCACGGTTATTTTTCCAGAAGAAGGTAACATCTCTCACTCCTTACCACTCCCAAGACCTCTGACTTTAACATTAATGCCTCTATGAGAAAGGAATGCATAGGAAATAAAGAGTCCTGGAGCTATGTGTGCCACAGACTAAAACCAGCTAATTAAACCTGATAGACATTGAGAACTGCAGAAGATACCCTCTAAACATACTGGCTGATAGGATTTTACTTACTGCGTTTGCAGTTTCTGATCTCCCTCAAGAACACTTTTTTTGTCTGAAATCTTTCATGGCTTAAAAAAACCAAACCAAAAAAAAACAACCCACACAACTCTGTGGTTGCAGCCTACTGATGGCCTGTACAAGAAGATACCACTCCCAACCTCACTGAGCCTGTCTGCCACCAGGCAGAAAAATCTGACAGTGTATCAGATACAAACAGCTCTGCTCCTTGCAAAGAAAACCCTTTAACTGAAGACACTGACTCAGTTTTAATGGAAGTTAATCACACACGTTTGGAGTTGACAGACAGAAGCAAAAGTTATTCTTTCTTGTCAGGATTAGGAAAATCATTAGTACAATCAAGGTGAATTACTAGGGTGGTGAAACAGCAGCAGTTCCATAAACTCTGGGATGTCACTGCACGAAGACCAGTCAAAACTTGTTTTCTCTCACTTGAGTAGTGCCAAAGAGGAAAAATATTGGGTTGTATGTCAGCAGCAGAGCAGCTGGAAGCAATGAGGTACATTCTCATCACTTTACATCAATTAAACACCTTTCATCCAAATCACTTTATGAAAGAATTGCCATTCTTCACAGAGGGCTGAGGAACACACACTCTGTGTAACTCGCTTGGATATCAGACAGGGATCTGTTTGCATTGCATACTGCGGGCTTCTGCCAAGCAGATGAAAGTTCTTTCAGTTCATGTGCCATGCTAGGGGGAAAAAAAAAAAAAGGTAATGTCTGTGTGAGCATGTTAGGACAGAACCAAGCCCAGCTTAGCAAAGAAAGCCTTTCAGCATGACTTTGTAGCCTCAGGCATGGCACTACCTCACCTAACATGGTCACCTCCTTTAAAAGCAAAATGTACAGGCAGATGTGCTGCTGTCAGAAACTGGAACAAAAAATAAAGAGGGATTTACAAGCCTGGCTATAGAAACTACCAAGAGGTTGGCTACTAACTTGGCTCAAGCTAGCAGTTTACCACAGAGCTCTGACTCACATTAGCACTATCCATAGTATAACACGAAACAGGCAAATTTCCCAGTGCACAGCCTAGACCACACCAGAACTCAAGCACAGCACGGTGTCAGTCCTCTAGCATAAAACGTGGGAAGCGGCAAGAGACCATCTCAGTTTTGACCCAATGAGTTTGCATCCTGCACCGTCAGACCAGTGAGGCTATGTTAATTTAGAAAGCCAACTGATGCTAAAGATCAGAAAACTCACTCAGAATGCCAAGTGCAGAGCAAGTTTATTGAATAAACATAACGTATTCTAAGAGAAGAGCTTTATGAGACAAACTCATGGGCAATTATCAAGGGAGTTAGATGTTCTGCTACTCAGGAAGCCCAGCCCATTATAAAAAAAAAAGAGTCCACTAAATATAATAAAGCCTATTGTTGAAAGGCATTGTGTAGAAATAAAATGAAAACATCAGGTCACAGGGTTGGAGGAGTGGCTACACCACCTGGTCCCTACTAGGAATGCTATTTCCTGAGAACTTGCAACTACCTACTGCAATAGAAGACATTCAGATGAACTGCCCTTTATTTGATGGCATTCCGATACAATCTGAGGAAATCAGATTTGTTCCTACATCTCCATTCGCATTATGAGAGTGTATTTGCTGTTGCATTGCACTGTATCACAAAAATATCTGCCTAAAAAAAGAACAACTGGTCAAACAGTAGCTGTGCATAGGATTTTGGCATCAACACTTGTCTTTGATTTGTACTGACCCCAGGGAAGATCTCAAAGCTGCTCTAATGCAATTTACAAATGAGAGCAGGGTGTTGGCTAACCCATTATATGAGAAAAGACTGCACTCATAAGAAGAATAATGTTATCTGGGACAGAAGTATGATGACACAGCACAAAACTAACATGCACCAGCAGATGTTGCTAATTGCAAGAACTTTCAGCCAAACTGTAACAATGTGACAAATGTGTCTCTCCTGGATCCACAGTATTTTTTTGAGCCATACTTTACTTCCTCCACTGTGAACACAAGTCAAAAGTATTTCTAGTCAAATAAGTGTGTGTGGGGGGGAGAATTAGACTATCTACAGAATCTTTCATACCCCAAATGAACTACAGACTATAAAAACAAGCCCACATTTTTAGAGGGCAAAGACAATACCCACTGCTGCTGCTGCTCCAGCTCCATATCCTTGCTGAGGAAAATGTTTATAATTCAGAGGGCAACAAAACCTTTGCATCTGAGTGCTGTGTGCATTTCAGGATGTGTGCCATTTGGAACAGCACATTTCAGACATGCCATGGTCCATCATGTCATCCTAGTCACCTTGACATTTCTGAGATTATGCATCACTGAGATGATAGCCTCAGGGCTATAAAACTTCTTTTTAATACATTATTAATGATAATGGCTGTTACAGACTGGCTGCATAGTCTTACACCTCTTTTTCCTCTCAGAAATCTAACCAAGACTATTATACGCACTTAATAAAATTCTGCAGGTCTAGATTGGGTTTCTCCAGAATCACTGAAGACCTGTGAGAGACTTGAGCATTTCAGCATTAGACAAAGTCTGCGCAGAAGTGTAGTTCAGATCCCCTGTTCATGCCCTTGCTCTATGAACTCAAAGATATGGGAACTACAAGGCCACCAGCAGCCTTATATATCATCTAATAGAGATCTTGGGTACAAGTCTTTTTGTTTCAGTTGATTTAAGTTGTCCCTGATAGTTGTAGTGAAAAATATGGACACCATATCTATTCTACATCTAGAAGGCAGTCTTGGCTTAGCTCTCAAATTGTGCATGGAACTGAAGAGTAACATTAACAGCCTATAAGGGAGACTACTCTGAAGGTAGCTTTCAGTGGATCAGGCATACCTTAGCTTAGCACCAAAAAACCAAAATCCCCAAACAAAAAAATCCAACCAACCAAATAAACAACTACAACAAAAGTCTGTCTGAATTCTCCCCCTTAAGCCATGGGTGGTTCCCAGGAGCAGAGATGGCATACAGCTGCAGAGCTTCACATTCTTGATACTAGCAAAGAGCTCTGAACATGTCATCTGATTTTTCCACCTACCTCCCACTGGTTTAAAGCATGCCCTTCAAGGGCTACATCCACCTGAGGAAAGCAGGACTGTGTGTTAACCCTAAAACTTAGGGAGCTGGTTCTATCCCTGCCTGGGGTTATGCCCACACACCCCACTTCAGTCCTATTGGTAACAAAACCAACAGTTCAGTCTTCCAAGGCTTTTCTCAGTTTCTCTGTTCAGGAGGAGTCAACCTCCACAGAACAACACTAAGCTAAATTCCTGCTGCTTGCATGTGCTTTGCTTAGTTGTGGGCAGTAATACAGGTTTGTTTGATGTGGAACCTCTTCTTCTTTTACCTGCCTAATTACATTAAAAAATTACATCTGGGTTTGGAAGGTTTTTTTGGTTTGGTCTTTTCTGGGTTGGTTTGGTTTATTGTTGTTTGTTTGTTTTAACAACTACTCTAAATAAAGATCAGAAAGTCTTTATACATTCCTTTTTCTCTGAGGGTTAGCCCAGCCTACGTGCTACAAGCAGAAGTGCTTGGCTGAAAGTCTTCCATTATCTCTTGGAAGTTTGCACTATCTGCATATTAATACCATTACATGGATATTCATCTCCCACTCTGATAATATTGTTATCTCCCAGGCTCATGGCTGGAGAAACAGAGGGCTCATACTCCCCGCTCAGCTTTGCACATCAAAAGGGAAAACAACAATAGCATTCCTTTGAAAAACGCTCGAATTGGCCAAGGGACGGAATTCATAAGCAGACGGAGTGTTCTGTTTATCTGGCAGGCGGGTGGGGCCCGGGTAGGCTGTCAGAGCCCAGCCACCAGGGCAGCTGCCAGGAACACCCCTCCGCTGCTCTGACTCAGCGGAAAGCAGTGGGAAAGGAAACGCACTCTTACATTTCCAAACCCCACCAAAGACGCACTCTCCCTCCTCGATGCTGTCATAGTAAAAGAGGAAAGGACTCCACCAGTGTGAAGTAAAAAGTTTACACAAGATCAGGGAGGAGGAAGGGGAAAAAAGTCACTTGGAAGAAAACGCACCATATGGCATCAATGCACTTGACTCTTTATTTGACCTCATGCTGACACTTTTCTTGTGCAATTGAAGGAGTGAATGGAGCCACACACTCCCTCACTCCAGCCCCAGCGGGGACCTCAGTGCCCCAGTGTCAGCACTGAGAATTGTTCTTCCTTGGTGCTCTCAGCAGCTGTAGGACACGGGGTCAAGGTGGGGTGGGAGTGTGAGGGGCAGCCACAGAGCATGCACAAAAACCCCAAATACCACATGTGTGTGTATTTGCATATGCATATTACAAGTCATTAGAAAACTGGTTTTGAGGAGCTCTGAGCCACCTGTACCACAGGCTCATTCCTGCACTATGTTTTAAACAGCTGCCAGAGTTCAAGAATGTGGTCAAAATACTTTCACCTTCTCCTGTGTTACTCCAGAAAGTCTCATTTCACTTTTAGATGGATTTTCAGACGTTCAGCTACGTTTTCTCAGCACAAAACTACAGCATTTTTGATATATATTATGCATGCAGAGACAGACACATGACTTTGCTGGGAATGAAACACACAAAAAACACACTACCGAAATAGGATCATGAAATAAGAGAGCAACAAAACCACACATTTCCTTCTGCTTGCATTTGTTCTGCTCAGCAGAACACCACTTCTAAGGTCCAGGGAATCAGCATTCATCACTAAAACAAGATATCAGGGAGCAGAAAGAGCCCTAGAGGTGTTTTATCTTCCTCTTCTCTGAATCTTGAAGCTTTTCAATGAGGGTTTTCACAAGACAAGAGGATTGTTCATGACTATCTTGTAGATCAGTAGTGTGACTTTAGAGTGATTGCTGAAAAGAAGAAAGGACAATAGAAATGCTGCATCTCTCACAGGCCTTAACCTTTCCCTATCTGTCTCATTCTAGATATTTGTGATTATTCCTTTTTGTTCCACATCAAGCCTGTTAATAGGTGCCCAGAGAATCTGTAGAGGCTTTTGTAATGCTATAAATAGCCAGAGAGGTTCTCCGGCCAGCAAAAGCAGTCCTGTGTTTATGCCCAGAGAATGCAGACAGAAGAAGATAATGGTTTGTTTTGTTTAAGGTGGAATGACTTTGGCATGGAATGGTTGTATTTGTTATTAATTTTTATAGAGCTAAGCACAACAATAAAAATCTTAACTGTACACTTAATGCAGCCACAACACAGACTTAAAGACATCTGAAATAAGGTTTTATATGCAGTCATCAGCCTAAGTATGCAGTTACAGTGACTGTAACGCTGACAGGGCTTTTTGTTATTATTGTTTGCTTGTTGTTTTGCTGGGGCACACCACTCTGAAACTGGTATTCATACAAAAATCTTGCAGAGCCAGGTCAGGTCTGCACATTGGACATATTTGCTCTACATGAATGTTGCTTCGGAAGTCTGCCCCTTCATAATGCCTAGAGCTTCCTCTCCTACAAACCGCCCTCTTGTTTTTATCCAGTCACCCAGCCACAACTGCTTGGCACAGTTTCAGTTCTCCTCCCCATTTAATTTTGGCTTTCTCAAGGAGTGGCTTTGCCAAGTTCACCCCTAAACCTTCCTGCTCATTTTGTTTCAGGGTCACTTTTGAGGTGGTTTAATTTAAAAGAAAACCCAGGAGTTAGAGGTTAGCTGTTTTCAGGGAAGAGGTACTCATGAAGTCAACAACAAGGAGTTACAGCTCAGCTAGTAGCACGTCACCACATGAACTATGCCACCTTCCTGAAAGGAAGCAGCTCTCTTACTGCAACTCCAGCAGTTCTTGGCCAAGTCTCAGCTTTGAGATTCAGCCCGACTTAACTCTGCAGCGTGCAGCGTGTTGAAGGGCCCATGGAGAATGGTTGCCGTAATGTCACAGTACGAGGTTCTGGAGAAGGCATGGAAAACACCACCAACAGCCCCACTCCCGAGCCAAAAAGTCTGTGGCCAGAAGCAGCCCATGATGAAATACAGTTCAATAATTCCTCCCATAATCAGCTGGCATTGAAACAGCGTCATGTCTGCACACCCCACGAGGGGACTAGTGAAATCTGTGTGGGGCAGGGGCTGTACAAGCTTCCTGCTTCCCAGCCCAATTCTATGGATACAGCCTTAGAGATCAGGTGACCTTTATCCCCCTTCACTTCCACCCACCAAGAAATGTGTGCTGATTTCCTAACCCAGCAAAGTACAGTGCCATGTGATGAATATAATGCTTAGCCTTAAAATTGCAAAGTTTAGAATTAATTCCTTCAATCCACATTATCCTAGACAATATCATTCAGAAGGGTTCCATCAAGACAGAGAAGAGACCTAAATAGAAGAGAGGGAAAGAAATAAGCACACACATTTACTATTTTCTAAGGTAGTCTCTCTGTTAAAAACAGGGCCATAAGCTATGCCTTGCCTTGATATGGGTGTGTGTAGTTTGTGAAATATATGATCAGGAATATATGCCCTGACTAGCTAGAGCACTTCTAGTTAGAGACCTACATCAGCCAACTGCATTGGAGTCAGCCTGGTCAGCTTTACAGGGTGACAAGGCATATTAGCAAGGAATAGCATCAGGCTAATGTAGCTATACTATTTGTCACTGAAGCTAACCTGGTTTGTACTGTGCCATGGGGACACATCAGCCACCTCAAAGCCATCTAAGGACTCTGAACTTCACTCCAAAAGGTGGGTACGCCCATATGTTTGAGCAGAATTCCTGTCTGCAGATTGAGGAGGACAAAGTACATGCAGGTAGCAAATTCATTACAGAAAGGCTTTCGAATCCATTAAGCTTTTGTACTGAGCTTGCAAATTGTGAAGGGTACTTAATAAAAAACGTAAAACAAAAAGCACACAGCTAAGAAAAAAAAACAACCCTTTAACCTCATATGGACTCAGATGGATTAGTCTGCATTAAATCTTAATCTGCAATGCCTTAAGGCAGTCATTTTTTATACATACACACATTTCCCCCAAGCTCCTTATTCAAATCAGTTTCCCACCTCTCAGAACTGCACTGGTCAGATGGACAGTGATAGATAAAGCAATATTTTGGCTTCATTGAACTAGTTTAGATGCCATATGAATATAAAAAGATAGGGAAAAAGCAAAAAGGCAGCAACAAAACCCAGGGTTGGTGGTATCTATAGGCAAAAGGTGATCTACATTTGACAATGAAAGAAAAAATTCAAAAGTTCTGTTTGGGGAATCATTCACTGAGCCTTCTTTTTTCCCCATGTATTGTAGCACCAGAAATCTTTGTTCTTGCTCCAGTGTTTCTATTTTGTCATCCCTACCAAAGATGACAAACCAGGTTACCATCTGTGGCTAAAAGCAGGGCAGAAGATGCTAGACATAACGCACTTCTGGCTAGAACTTACCATAAATTGAAGTAACAGACAAACACAGCTGGGCACATGCCAACATTTAATAAAAGTGTTGCTTCAACAGTAGGAAAGCACAAAGCTAAACTAACACAGTTTCCTAGCAATGAGCAAAGCCACTCACTGTGGAGTCTGCCCTTCTAGCTCTTACGGCACAGATAAACTCCACATGAAGTTTTGCAGCGGTCTCATCCATTCCATGTCGGAGCCAGATCACTTTGAAGGCAGGTTAATTATAGCAGGATGTGACAAGATGAGCAAAAGGATAGAAGACAACTGTGTGAGCATAAAGCAATTTAAAGCCAAACACCATCCATCCACCTACACATAGCAGAGAGACCTATGTAGACAAGAACTTGGGGAGCCAGGCTTCAAAAATATGCCAGTTAGAGCAAGTTTGACTCTGTATATTTATTTTAGGGCCAGTGGTCACTGTATTTTGGGTGACCTGTTCGTTACTGCATGCCTTTTATAGTTGAATGTTTTTCAGAATTAATATGAAATGGGGAGATTCTCCCACAGGCCCAGTAGCCATCTGGTGCTATTCCTGTTCTTCATGAAAGATTCATTGCCATTTTATCATAGTAGGTTATTTCAGAGATTGTATTGATTTAGGTTTTATAAGCAGAATATTTTCTTCACTTTTGGTGTTTGCAAATCTGCTTCAGCACTCAACAGATTATATTCTATGGATTTCTAGCAGCCTTGAAGGCAGTAGCAGCTGAAAAAAAATAATCAGTTTTAGTAATAGCTTTATAAAATGGGTGTCACAGAGTAGTCTGTTTTCCCAAACTAGATAAATCAAAAATCATCAGTGCCAGTGAAACATGTCCAGACATTTAGAGCCACATTACAGCTTCAAACTCCCATTCAGCTCCAACAGAGCTATCTGTCAAGTAACATGCAGCTTAGTTTGATGTTCATTCTAGCTCAGACAAAGTTCACATTTCTGTCATGTTCTACTCAAAGGAGATTCTACCCTTAGAAGTGTTTCATCAAGCTGTACAGAGACCAAAATTAAGTCAGTGGGTTAAGGAGTGCACAGGCTAAATCCCTCCTCTTGAGTGCTGGGGGAAGTATCAACAGCGTAGGAAGTGCCTGGTCTCATAACTACTCATCAGAAACTTAGTTATAACACCTACCCTGGTGCTGTCCCATACCACATTGGTATGAGCTGCCTGTGCTGTGGCTTTTGACTTGAAACATTAAAATTTATGCACTGGTTTTTTTTTCTCCTTCCCCACCCTGCCCCTCTCCCCACCTTCAGGCTAATATGAGTAAAGCCAAAAGAATTCAAGCAACATAGCCAGGCAATTCCTTTAATCAGAACAAGAGGTCTTGTGATAGTTGGCAAGACCTGAAGAGTGGGTGTAGGATGCAACCCCAAGAATTCAATACACAACAGGCTGCAATAGGAAGGAGCTAATAAAAACTCAGAAGGGAGTGAATTAATATTCATAAGTTCTCATCAAAACAAAGATAACTTTTAGCAGTCCCTTTATGCATCTGCAAGTACTTTATCAGCCCACATGACTTCCATCTCAAGCTCTGTAAGTTGTCTCCTCCATGGGCACGCATATATGCTAGTTTGGGGGTTTGGGGTTGTTTTCCTTCATTTTAAAAAATATTATCTTTACCAAAGTCCAATTCTAAGGCAGATATTTTACTTTGTTAGTTAAAAAAACCCAAATACCCAAACAACAATCAATTCATATGACAGCCCTCAATGATGTGATCTCACAGAAGCATGTAGAAAGCAGAAATGGGAAGGGACACCGGAGCATTGCCTGGGTATATAGGGAGGGTGCTAGGGAGCCTGGAGCTCATCTGGAGAAAACAAGAAAAAAAAAAAAATCAGTGAAAAGTGCAGTAAGTAACCACCAAGACTTCTGGTACAGAGTCAGCAACAGCACTTTTAAAGAACACTTGGTCCTGTTGCTGAATGGCTTGGGGGACTTGGTGGTAACAGAAGGGGAAAAAAAGGACCTTTACCAGTAAGGTTCTCTCAGGCCTTTTAGGTTCTTCTGCCTAATGAAAGAGTCTAGGACAGTAGATTGAATATTTGCCTGGTCCTATGGGCTCCTGTGACAAATGAGGTCAATGATACTGCTGGTCAGCACCATTGTGATGCCACTCTCAATCACCTTTAAAAGGTCAAGCCAATTTCGGGAGGGCCCCAATAGGAAGGCAAAAAGGCACATGGCTCTTTTAAAAGGAATGATCCTGGGAAACCACAGACTCAATTACAGTCCCTGGACAGAGCATGAAGCAAGTCTTCAAAGCCATTTCTAAGCATAGTAAGGCTGAGAAGGTCATGGGGAACTGGCAACAAGGAGTTACCAAAAGTCAATAGGGCTCAATTGACCTGATGTCCTACGAAGGAAAGGGTAACTTTGAACAAAGGAAGAGCAGTCTATATCAATTACCTCGATGCTATCAAAGTTTTCAACAGCCCCCCTCAGTATCCAGATCAGCCAAGTCACAGATATGGGCTGGATGGGTGAGGGATGGCAGAGAGTTGTCTAGACCATTAGCTTGAAAGATTCACCCGTCAAAAGCACCTCTCCTTTGGATGACAGAGATTAAAACCTGAAGATGGCCAAATACTAGACCAGGCTGCCCACAGAGATTGCAGAATCCTTTGAGATATTCACAATTTGACTGGGAAAGGCTTTGAGCAGGCTCTACTCAACTTTAGAGCTAGCACTACTTTAGGAGGGGAGTTGGACCAGGCATGTTGCAAGAGTTTGGATTCAACAATCTTGAGTGACAGCAGCCAAGCTGTTCTTATCCAGGGAACAAGATAGTTAAGTACAACCTCACATGAAATGCCTTTTACTTGAGAGGGAAGAAATTAATAGAAAGTAAGGGCTATTGAGTGCCTCTGAAAAATACTACTTCAAGGTGGAAAATTCCAGTCTTTTGGAGATTCTGAACAGAATCCACAAACAGGCAGAAGAGATTATAAAATGCCAAGTTTAAGAGCATACTATGCAAACTGCAGAACAGCTTGAACTTTAAGTTTTCCTGCACCACAGATGTCTGCGTGGTCAAGCTCCAGTTGCTTTGTTGAAATAGCTTCACAGGAAATACCTACACACCTAGTAGCAGGGGAGGGAAGAACCCTTCTACCCTATCACTTCAATCGAATCACCTCCAGATGGTCTCAGCAGCATTTACGTGCAAGCCAGACAGTAAACCAAATCCTTAAGTTTCAAAGAGCAGGGAAGAGATTTTCTGTTTTCAGAATGTTTTTTTCCTGCTTAAGACAGAAAGAAACCATGGCCTCTCTTCATCTATGGCAATCTTCGCACAGTAACATCATTACCAACATCTGTGGCATAAGACAGGTGGCTGTTTTAGTCAGTGATTGCTTTAAGCTGGCCATAAATCATTTCCCAGGGGAGAAAGTGGAGCCATCACACCTGCATGAATTCTCACATACTACCAATACCTCTTTTCAAAGTTAGCATCATTAGCATTCAGCTAACAGAAGTGAGAATAATCCCTTAGTTCCTTCCAGTATGTCCTCTGGATCTGTCTTACATATTCCAGTCTCCAAGGGCCAAAAAACTATGGAGAGAGACAGGGGCTCCAGGGCACTATTCTAAGGCTTCAAAAAGTAAAATAAAAAAAAAAAATAATAAAAATAAATCACCAAGACTACAACAGGTTAAATTAAAAAACCACTACAACATTCAAAGCACAGTATTACTATTGGAATGGGTCTAACTTAGATGATAGCACCAGCAAGCCTCAGAAGCCAGAATTATCTCCATGTCTTGTTTCATTACCACAGCTATAGTTGCATCCCAGCCATATGCTGGTCTTACATGAGGCCACACAGCACACCAGCTTCTCTTTTAGGTTCCTCTCCCTTCTACTCATCTCATTTAAATTACAAGGCTGAGTATTGACATTTTGTTCTGTGTTTGCATATCCCTTTGCACAGTGATGTGTAGCTCCATAAGTAGGTCATACAAATTAAACCAGTTAGATCTACTAACTGGGACAGCACTTCTCCTATTACAAGTTCCAGCTTACTTCTCTTCAGTGCTTTACTCACTCCAATTTACTGTATAGCTGTTGTCCCAATTTCAAGAACAAAATGAGCAGCAATATAAGAGAAATTTGCAATAAAGTGATAGTCCCACATTCTAGAACTGAACTCCTCTCTCAAAAAAAGCCAGGTAAACAGGTAGCTTGGAAAAAAAAACTAAGCAATTTAATCAGCAGCCAATCAAGGACAAGAGATTTCAGAGCAAAAGATCCTTTCCAAGGAAAGCTAGTCTCAGCCTTCAATAACCTGAGAGTTCTTCTGTTTAACTGCCTCCATCAGTGTCAACCAAGGTTGCTCATTAGTATTCCCAGTGCTCAACATGTTTGGTTAATAGCCTGAAGCTCCATCTGTGATAGGCAGCATTTACTTAACAAGGAGATAGCCCACAGGCTTCAGTGGTATTGCTTATTGCTGCTCATGCTGTAGCAGGCCCCAGACACAGTGTATTGATGGAGAAGGAGGAAATAGGATCTAGTCCTTCTTAGCCCACATGAGCCTTTCTGCTAAGAGGGAACAGAACAGGAATCTGAGTCAACACCCAGTGAAATCATTGGAAAGACTCCCATCCTTTTCTACCCACTTCTCCTTCCCCACCATTTCAAATTCAAGTCTTGATCCAAGCATATGCAAGTAAGTAAAAGATATGGTTTATTTTTGGCTTCATACATTGAATAAGACCCAGAAATTCAGTCTTGGCTCATTCATCTTAGTTCTTTGTTTTCCCAACCAAAGCAAGATGACAATCACTTTAATAGCTTTTACTGCTTGCTGTGGTGCAGATTCCAGGCACCTAGCTAACTTCTAAAAGCCATTCTTCAAACAACACTCTCCCTACGTACACACACAATTTGTTCATAACATATTGCCAAGCTTGTTGCAAGAAAGCATCCTCCAGGAAGTTTTGATTTAAATAAAACTTAAACTTTCATTTTAAAGGGTCTCAGCTAAATTTAGACTGTTCAAAGAGATAAATATAGTTTTTAAGATAAACACATTCTTACTAGAACATTCAATTGCGGCGTTGCTGTAGTAACAATAATAGATACTTGTACCTCATCACAGCTAAGAAAAAAGTGTAAGTAGAGTCTGGCTGTCAGGCAGCTGATGGAGCAAAGTGCTTGGATCACATCCAAAAAGAAGTGGTCACATCAGCTGAGGTGGTATCAGGTGGTGTGACTGTTATCTTTGTAACTCACTTTAGTTTTCATGAAGCAAGGAATGATGATTCATATAATACAGCTGCCAGGTTTAGCCAGCTAAGCTGCTGCAGAATGATTTTCTCAGCCCAAAACTGCCCATGCATAGTGCTGGACACCATTGTAATCACTTGCATAAGGCAGAGCAAGTAGGAGTCCAAGAGTCTCCTGCATGAGGGGAAATGTTTTGAAACGAGAGAAGAGCAGGTTTAAATTGGATGCTAGGAACAAGTTCTTTACCATGAGAATGGTGGAACACTGGAAGAGGTTGCCCAGGGAGGTAGTTGAGGTCCCATACCTGGAGATATTCAAGGTCAGGCTCTGAGCAACCTGGTGTAGTGGAGGATATCCCTGCTCACTGCAGGGGGGTGGACTAAATGACCTTTGGAGGTCCCTTCCAACCCAAACTATTCTGTAATTCTATGTACAGAAAAGACAGTTTTCCCCATAAGTCAGTTTGAGCTTAGCAGCAAAGACACAATATACTTTTACCTGTCCCTCTGAAGGAGACAGCAATCAAAACTACTTTATGTTCACTGATCAAAGGAGAGTGTGAAGCCCACTGTTTCCCTAAAATCCACCTGCATTACTTAGTTTCATTCAGGTGCCTTATTGGACCATTTGCCTTTGAATTAGGCAGAGCTTGGCCCTTGTGGAGAAATCCTGGGCTATTACAGCTGCCTGAGCCAGTCCTGTGATATGACTGAAAGGACTTTGCCTCTACAGTGCCCTTGCATGTGCCATAAAATACATGGTATGGGGACAGCTGGCCACTTTTTCCTCTCAGGTGTGTCAGAGCCACCCCAAGAGCATTCCAGAGGGTGATAATATAATGGATCAATAAATCAGGCTTCGAGATGAGTTCCAAGTCCACTGTGCTTGTGGGAGAGGCAGGAAGTCATGGTGGAGTAAAAACCATCAAGACAGTGACAGTTCAAGGAAATAAATCTTTGTAGTCAATGTGCTGAATGACAAGATGCTGGAAAGGAAAGAGATAACTGCTTGGGCAGTGGCAAAGGCTATTCTATACATGCAGGTAGCCATAGCTGTGCTAACATATGCACAAGCATTGGTCCCATACACCTTCACAAACTGCAGAAGGAAAGAGATGCCCAGATAAGTAATTTATTTCAAGCAAAAGTGACAATTTTTCCTTTGAAATTATGTTTATTTTTCTGTTTATCACCATTAATTTATATGATCAGATTAGGTAGGATGAGAAAGACCCACTAAAATCACAGACATGTGAAACTGGAAGGTCCTTTGTTATTTGCAGCTTTACATTATGAGCAAAAGCATTTGTCGTGGTAGCACGCTTTAACTTCTATTACCTCACCAGCATAATTTTACCAGCACAAGCATTTATTCTGTCAGGATCAAGTCTACAACAACACTACCAAGGCGTCATCCTGCATCAATGTTTCACCAGGCAGTTTCAAAGACAGAAGCATGAAGCCCTGCAGAAGGGAAGAAATAGATACTGAGATCTAACTACAGCCTAGTTGGATCTGACCTTTTAATATCTCCTACCCCTCAAAGACTGATTGTTGCAGAAAAGACTAATGGAAAAAAAAAAGATGTATGAAATACTAAGAGTGCAGCAGTAAGACTAAGAGCTGGGGACAGCAAGCAGGCAAGTCTCCCACGAGAAGTAGTGAGAGAAATATTCCCAAAGGCAGTACTGATCCCTTACAGTAGATCTTATCCCCATATCATAATCTACACATTTTTTGGCAAGATGACAGGTAGATGGAGAACAAGTAAATTCTCTATCAATGAGATGGTTTGGCATGGCACAGAGGCACGTACCCTTAAAACTACAAAGTCAGAAAGCTCTGCAGAACCACCCTGTTTACTTAAAGTGACGTAAGCCACACAACCACGCAAGCATAACCTTTGTTCTTTCCTCCAGCAATCTTCATTTTCCCTCAATGCCATCCCACTAATTTCAAATCTAGCAAAGTAGTCTGTAAACTCTAAAGCAGGTACTGCACCTTTTTTAATGTTCAGCTGTGGTCTGAGCAGGCACCAAGAAAGTACTTCATCATGGTAAACCTGAATCGAAATGTTGGCAATTGGAATGTTCATAGGAACTGTTTAGTAAGTTTTGCTTTAGAAAGTTGAGTGCTTTAAAGATGTGATCATGCTTCACAAAGTCTATATGAACATCTCTTTAAACTAAGGAGTTACCAACAATTAACAGATGGTGTTTTACTAGCATAAGTTCAATTCTCAATAGTGATGTACATAAAGGAAGAGAAGCCTTCTGTTGATGCACTTAAGACACGCTACTCACACGTGTAGCATGATCATGGTATTGCTTAAGCTGCTCTGGTGAGGATAAATTCCTTATTTATAAAGTGTGACAGAAAAAACAATTACCTAATACAACAGCAGACTAAGTGGAACAGACCTCAACTGACCTGTAAGATATTTGCCTGTACATCACAAGACAGGCAATTAGGATAATAAAGAGACTCGCACCAGTTTATATTATTATATTTTAAGTCTCAGCAGGCATGTTTTCTGTCATTTCAAGATGTTTTGTCATTTCAGTACCCAAAGAGAGACAGAGATCACAATAGAGTTGGCCAGATTTAATGGCAAGTCACATCCCTCAGCTAAGACTGTTTTCACTTTAGATAATGAAGCAGAACATCATAATTTAGCAAAAAAATGGACAGAGGGCTGTGAGGCACCAAAGATAATTGTTTGCATATATTAAACAATGAATGCATTATTATTATTTTCCACATGCAAACCCAGGTTTTTGGAGCAATACAAGCACCACTACAGGAAGCAAAGTGGTGAACCCCAAGTCATGGTCGGGCTGGGCAGGGGAAAGGGATGCTGTGGGCTGCAGGCAGCTCCCCTGACTGGCAGCACTGCCAGAGAGACTGGGGAACCTACCACATCTGACTGGAACGGTTCAAACTTCTAGTGCTGACACAACAAGGTGTTAATATAGAAGGGAGTGAAGAGGCTGAAACTTCCTTAAACACACACCCACCCCTTTAAACCCTAATAAATCCACCTGCAGGAAGCTAGACAGCGATTTACTACAAAAGAGGAAGCTCATCTGTGCAAGTTCCAGCTTACATAGTCACCAGAGCTGGAAATGCCTCAGCAGCGAGTCATCAGTTCCAATAGGTCAGAGGTAGCCAGCAAGACAGACAGATGCTGTCTTCTAGAGCACCACCTCATGCTTCAAACCATTCAAGGGGTCTTGCAGAAAGCAGCACCTCACAGGCAGCTATTGGACAGGTGCAGAAGCCCAGATGAAGTAGCCTTCCAGGACACAGGAGCTGCAGCTGCTGTCCCTTGCCTTGTGGGCTGCCCAGCTGGCAGGGGAAATGAGGGAATGGCAAAGCTGTTGTGCCAGGGGAGATCAATTACCTAATAACACTGAGGAGGAGAATGCAATCTAATTACTAATCTAAGCATCTGACAGAAGCCAAGTCTGCCATTACTCTGTCTTCTAAAAATTTATTTATACCCATCTCAAAAGAAGCTACAGCTCACCTTGTTCCAAAAGGAAAATAACATCTCAGCCAACCAAATGTCTCACTTCAAACACTCAATTCAAAAACATAATGAAACTGGAAGTAAAAGTGACATTTGTTTCATTGTCATCATAAATACTCATACATGCTAAAATTCTCTAGCTAAGAACTGGGTTGACCAAAATTATTTGACTGTGACATTTGAAGACATATTCACATCAGAATGTAGGATGCAATATTGCTTAATACTCAAGTCAGGTATTGCACATGTTGAACAACTCTACACTAATTAAAGAAGAAATGGTTAAAGGTAAGGCACCTAGAAATAAGTAAAGCAAGCATGACATTTCTAATGTATCACATTTTCCCCCCTACAGCACTGGTAGGGGGAACAAGAAGAGAGAAATAAGAACAGGTACCGCTAACATCAAGGTCTGATTTTCTTAACACAACAAGAAAGAGTCAAGCAGGCAGAAGTACTGTAGTAAGAGCCTCAAAAGAGGCAGTTCTGTGTCTTGAACCATCACAAGATTTCCAGGTTTTATTTGTCACCCTTCATGAAGAACACCACCACCACCCTCCTAAACAAAATACCACACACAACCAAAAACAAACAAACAAAAATCACAAACAAATCAAACCCAACACAAAACAAACCTTCCCAAAACACAGACACCACAAAAACCATTTTCCAACTCTTTGACAGCCAGAGTCAAAACATCTTGTCACTGCCCTCAGATACTTCCTAGTGCCCCAGAAATTCTCAAGAACCATCTGAGTTTTCACCCTCTGAGTTCACTCCTTTTGCTTTCCATATAGCTTAAAGTAGGCTTATAACATTGTAGCCCATGTAATTAGCACATTATGTGGAAACAAGCGTGTATTTTGATCAACAAACTGGAAGATGAATCATTGCAAGTAACTACAGCAGTTGCACACAAAATTTCCAGAAACTTCAAATTCTTGCTTTAAGACTGAAAAAAATGCCATCAGTACACTCTACAGTGGTATCACAGAGCTGAACAAGTGTTAGGAAGTATCAAAAGAGCAGTCATAAGAAATCATTGTAGATTATGGCAGGCTCTGTTAAGACCTGAGGTTCACCTCTTCCTTCGGCTTGCACCTATTTCAGCTCTTTAATGTGGTGCTGGCAGCCTCTGAGACCAATGACACCTACCTAGGAATCCATCAGAGCTTGTAATAATTTTTTTTCTTGGTGGCTTTTCAAATCAAATAAGCACCATTTTATTGAATTATGTGTTGTGCAAACAGCAAGACTCTGGTTTCACTATCCAGAATTCTTCAGCAGTAACAAAACTTGTTTAAAGGTGTCTACCACTCAGTTCCATCTTTTGACTCTCTGGTCCATCTTTGGCCCACTCTGGTTGTGCTGGCATAAAGGCCCAGCCAGCTGCAGTCTGAACTCATAAACTGGCAGAGAACACAGAAGTGTTACTGAAGCCAGGACAGCTCACTGCAAGGGTCATAATGCACAGACAGCTGTGCCAACACAGTTACAGGATGCCAGGCAATATTTTATAGTGAATCGTAGAATTGTGAGGGCTGGAAGGAAGGATCTGGAGGTGCTGGAACATGTCCAGAAGAGGGTCACAGGGATGATTAGAAGGCTGAAGCACCTCTCCTATGAGGACAGACTGAGGGAGTTGGGGCTGTTCAGTCTGGAGAAGAGAAGGCTCCGAGGGGATCCTATTGTGGCCTTCCAGTATCTGAAGCGGGCCTACAAGAAAGCTGGTGAGGGACTTTTCAGGGTGTCAGGTAGTGATAGGACATGGGAGAATTGGGGTGGGGGGGGAAGTGTAGAAATGGGTAGATTCAGATTGGATGTTTCTCATGAGGGTGGTGAGACATTGGAAGAGGTTGCCCAATACTTCATACTATAATGATAGAGCCAAACAATATAGCAGGTTTGTCTTTTTCTTTTTTTGTTTCCTCATCTTCTGTCTTATCCTATGAATGTAAGGGTCAGAGGCATACACTTTAATAAAACATCTAAAATTCCAGCCTTAATATTAGGAGAGATCTTGATAAATAGGCCATAAGCACAGTGTAGGAAAGCCTTTATCCAGACAATCTTCCCCTAGAAGCAGCAACACTCCACCTGTTTAATCAATGAGGAAATTCAGAAGTTGCTCACATGTGGGAGCCACAGAAAAGTTTAGGAGGAGACACTGAAGTAGCTTATATTAACAGGACCAGACAGTTGTTGGAAGCACAAATACTGGAAATAGGAAACCGTAACTGCTAATTAAGCATCCAGGTCTGAACAAGTAACTGACTGGGTGAGGGCCCAGCTGCCTGTGTTTGGTGATGGGATCAAAATAGGAAAGTCCAGCTGCCCCTAGCTCCTCTAATCTCTGAAGTCTTCAGATAGAATGCAAGGGGATTCATCTCTTACTAAATTTACCCTTGCTTGATGCAACAACAGTACAAGCCACACCAAGAGCACCATGTTATGTTAAAGCACTGTTGGTTGTCCTGCACCGGTGGTGAGGAACAGAAGACCCATCTCTACTCCTCTTCTGAGGTTTCTGATGCAACATCACACCAGCTATAGTATTCAGGGTTGCAGAAGAGAAGGCAGTAATGCCCCGTGGGGTTGCCCTGTGGAAGCATTATGCAGCCATGAGCTGCTACAGGATCCACTGCTTGCTGCAAAGCTCAGGCTTGGCCAATCTCTGCATTTCCATGAGAGGAAGTGATGCAGACTCTCATGATTATTAGAAGGAAAAAGCCACAAAAAACCAAAACCACACACACCAAACGAAAAGCACATTAAAAAGGCTGGGTCCTGCCTGATGTCTCCATCTGAACACTTCCCAAAATGAGAACAGTTTATTCCAGTCTGCACCTTCACAGTGAGACGTGCACAGAGCTGGTCTCTAGCTGCATCTACAAGGCTGGGCAGAGGCATTACACGTGACATCCACCCTATCCCCAACTTGTTGCAGCCTCTCACACTCTTCAGGCTCTTAAGACAAGAATGTCCATGGCTGACTATGCAGTCTGGCTTCTCCCACCCCTTCCAAGGCACAGCAGAAGCAGAGGGCTTTGAACCACAAAGGTCATGTCCTGAAGCTGCAAGCTGCATGTGATTACATACAGAGGCTGCACTCCAGGTACACTGGTGTGGGACTGCCAAAAGACCTGAGGAGTTGCTGAGGACAGGAGTAATGTCAGGAGAGTGTGTTGACACTGGCATCACTGGGATGCACCCTGGGACAGTCCAGTCGCCCACTCAGTCACACAGAGGCAAGGGCTTCCTGAGGGTACCTCCTCCCTCTGCTTTGCACTACTTTTCCCTGGAGGTGGACATGCCCATCTGTAACAATGAGCCTCTCCAAACACTCAGCAGCCCAGAAGTCACCAGTGAAAGTATCCAAACAGGAGACATAAGAGACCTTCACTTCTCAAATCTGCACAAACTGAAACAGAGCACCAGGGTGCACAGAAAGGGTCAGCACCTACTGTGGCCATAACCACCCCACCGCAAGTCCTCCCCAGAGACACAAACATTACACTGCTCAACTCTTAGCATTATACAATAGCCTATGTCTAAGTCGCTTAAATCACTTTCTCCAGAAGAGATTTTTATGAGCAGTGCACACATTTCAGAGCCCAACAGAGGTCAGACAAAGCCTCTGGCCAGTAACTGGATTGCTTCAGTTGGAAAAGACCTTTAAGATCATTGAGTCTAACCCATTACCTAACTCTGCCAAGTCTGGTGTTAAACCACGTCCCTTAGCACCACATCTCTTCTAAATGCCTCCAAGGATAAGGATTCAACCACCTCCTTGGGGAGCCTGTTCCAGTGTTTGAGAGCCACTTCAGTGAAGAAGTTTCTTCTAATACCCAATATAAACCTCCCTTGGTGCAACTTTAGAGGAGGGCAATGTGGATGGCACTGCTCTGCAGGCCTGAAGACATCAACTCTGATAGCCTATAGCTTTAGATACCACAGGTAACAGACCAAACATATGCAGCAAATGGCTCTTGAAACATAGCAACACCAAATTAGTCATTAGTCTCCATATAAAAATATTTCTCAAGAGATCTTACCCTTTTTTCACACTCCTTATGGGAAAGTAGCAAGGTTATTGGTATACCCTTAGTGTTCTCTTCGAGCTGTTTTGAGGACGAGAGGAAGGAAATTCAGAAGTCTGCTTGGATACAGGATCATTTGATCCATATCAAGGTTTAAAGCAAGCTTTTCAGAGGGACACATGTGGAAGCACACTAACATCCAATACCATCACTGCAGGGACAGAAGTCCATGGTGTACAGGAGAAAAATGGATTCCCATTTGCATTGGGCTGCTGTTGGCACTGTAATACTTTTTAGTGCATAGCAAACACGCTGTTTTGGGTATTTCCACCCCTGAGCTGGGAAAGGCAGCCTACCAGAGCCCAAGCAAGCCCAGAACCATTAGAGCTTGTTGAAAGGAAGGTTCTCGTCTATTATGACACAAACTCTGCCTTTGAAACACAAGTGACCTAGTACCTGCCATCAGATTAGCATGCTAAATACAAGCAGTTCTCCAATATTTGCTCTCTACTTCACCAGCCTGTGCCAAAGGGCATCCACAGGGCTTTACTGCTAAGGACCACCAAACTGTACAGCTTGACAGAAGGAGTACCACTATAATTCACTTTGCACCTAAAGAACCTCAAACAAACACCTCAAACACCAAAACTCATGCATACAACCCCCTATAAAGTCCTGGAGTCACTTGTCTGGTGAAGTTCATTTATTTGAAGGTTCTTATTAGGGCCAAGTAAACAGATGAGAGAAAGGTTTCTATAACTGAGTTTAACATGTCACCTACCAACTAGCATTTACAAGCATGCTGAGTAGTTTTGAGTTTTTCTGATACCTTCTAACATCATTGCATTTTATTGCAGGATGCATTTTGGGGGCTTCTTACTTGGTCATTTTAAGTCTTTGTTCATACATCCTTACATTGCAATACATAAAAGTAATCACAGCAGGGCTAAAATAAATAATAATAATCACAACCCCCCAAAAAAAATCATAGAATGTGTTGGAAGGGACCTTAAACATCATCTACTTCCACAGTCCCTACCATGAGCAGGGACACCTTCCATTAGACCAGATTGCTCAAGGCCTCATCCACTCTGGCCTTGAGCATCTCCATCAGGCAACCTGTTTCAGTGTCTCACCACTCTTAAAGATTTGGGGTTTTTTTCCAAATATCTAGCCTAAATCGACCCTCCTCAAGCTTAAATCTACACTTATTAAAAAGGAGATGAATGCTTGCCAGGTTCTCATCCCAGGAACATGAAAACTCACAACCCCTCTGCCACAAATATCCAAATGTAGCCCTGTTGGTCCTCTGCAGCGTCATATCCCTGCACCACTTTCTACTTTTTTGGGCCTGAAAGCCCTGAATCCCAGCAAAAGCAGCACTAGTAAGTGCTTGCACTATGTTATGCATTATTAATTCATTGCCACAGGCCCAAGGTAATGTGCTGGAAGAGAGAAAGCAAGCTAGCAGGCAGCTTTTCAGCAGCAGTCTCAGTTCCAGCTTAGAAGTCTTCACAACCCAGTTTAATCCACACAACACACAGAGCCAACAGGATGTTTATGGAAGCAGATAATATCTGGTTTGGAGTCTAAATACAGTTATTTTCTCACTAGAGATAACTGATAGGACGTCACAGCACCTGGTCTCACATCAGAGATAAGGAGCCTTCAGGAGGTACACCCATACTGTGCTTTCACATGGTGATATGGTGATTTAAGGGATGCAGATCTCGTAGTAAGTCTGCACAAGAACTTCCTTTTCAAGATCAAGCAAGCACCTCAACAAAAAAAGTCTCACACTTTCCCCCAAGACTACAGAAATGCAGAATACACTCAGGTTAGACATTCACTAAACATCAAAGCTCACAGCACCGTACCCTAAGATATCTACATTCTAGGTTTCTTCTTTCCTTTACTGGACCTCCCAAACACTTCAGGTTGGCTTCCTAAAGAAATGAGCAGTATGTAATTTCAGAACACTGACAGAAATGGCTTTTGAACCCTTTAACCACCACCAACAACAACAACAAAATAATATTTCCTTAAGCATCTATTATAGTCAAGTTACCACAATTTTCACAACACCCCTGTTGTAAAAGACATTTTTCATGTACCCTCCTAGGCTAGGGTCTTCTCCTCAGAAAAGCTATTCATACCTTGTTAGAAGGAGACCTGGAGATACCAGAAGAGTTCATGATTTCCCCTCTTTCCAGAGCTCCTCACTCACATCTCATTTCTCTGCTCAAATCAAACACCCCCTCCCCAGCTAGCAAACTTCCTTTTAACAGCTCCCTCTCATCTTATAACAATTTCAGCCTGATTGCTGTAGCCTTTCTGAGGTCACACCAGAGTGATTGCAACTCCAAACACATGCAGCAACAGGAACAGGTGTTACTAGGCTCAATTAGGGTACCGAGTAGTAGGTGGGGATTCGCTTACATTTCCCAAAAAGAAACACAAAGTTTGTTACCTGGAAGCTTGAATAGGTGGGAGGTTTGTTGCACAATTCCACAGCCTTATCTCACTTCCACTGGTAAAGCTACTTTTGCATACACAAGTAGTTTGAGTGAGCCATAAAACACTGTAGGAGGAAGTAATTTGGTTTACTGATTTCTCTAGCAAGAATATCTGGGCTGTGAAATGTAGTGTTTGCTGTAAATAAATGCATTCCCTTCACTTTTCTTTCGTATATATGATTCAATATTCCAGTTGCTGCATTTTCCCTCTAGGAGCAGTGTGGTTCTTGACCAACACCCAGAAGCACCAGCATGACTTTGGTAAGGAAAAACATTGCAAGTTCCTCTCAGCTCCTGTAGATTGGTACAGATTTCAAATGGCAGACACCTGCATTTTCCATCAGAGTATCTGGCATGGATCTGAAACTATCACTTAGGATACAAATGCAGACACTTGGGATGCAAGGCAGGTGTCTATATTTGAGTTAATCAGCTTATGCTTTCTGTAGATCTGAGAGAGAAGTGAGCCACACCACAGGGCACTTTATCTGACCTGCCTTAGACAACCACTCCTGAACTAAGATGAATCATACACTGAACAAACACACATCTTTCCATGAACTGTAGAAGGATCTAGAGACTCCTAAATCGGACAGTAATACATGCTTTTTAGAGGATAAATACTTGGTAAAGTGAATCCTGGCTGTTTTGCTTGTATTATACTGAAAACCCACAATAGCACTCCTGGGAGGGCATTGTAGATGTGGTTAGTTTATATGAGGGAGGTAAATTTTAAAAAGCTAATTAGGCTGAGTGGAAGGGTACTCCAAATCTTACCCAAAGTACTTGAAGAGAGTAAGGATTTTCCACACAAAATAGACACTTATGGCCATCCCAATAAAAGTAGGACTTGCTCTTTGAAAGGAAGGAAGGAGCGGGGAAAAAAAATCCCAAACCAGTGAATTTTATTTCTGACTCCATGTGGTTTGTGCTGTCAATAAAATTGGCTGGGCAATATAAGAATGAAGAGCACGTCTACTCCTCTGTGCAAAACAAGCCTCCTTGGTAGGGAAGTGCAAGAGCTGCTTTGTGCAGGCATGTACATGCAGCTGAAACGAATACAAAGAGAGGATAAAATCTTGCAGGTTCAAGCAGCTGGATTCTACACCCCCTGTGCAGAGGCTTAAGGGAATCCATAAGGAAAAAGTCAGAGGTTACTTCAGTCAGACTGAAGTCATCATTAATACAGGATCCTAGCATTAGGTCTACCTTTCAGGAAAAAAAATCATCTTCTATGCAAGAATATACTATGTCAGGCAAGCTGTGCCCTTAGTAACCCACAGGATAATCTCAAGGTTATCTAGACGGTGTGAGCAAATATCAGAAGATTCAACACTTCTATTGAGCCTAGAGCCTTCTCCTTTTTTCTTGTGTGTTTGTTTGTTTGTCTTGGGGTGGTTTTTTTTCGGTTGGCTGGTTTTGGGGTGGGGTTTTTTGGGTTGGGTTTTTTTGATAGCTTACAAATATCCTGGAAATTTTACAAGCACAGACTTTTCCACAAGTCAGGAAAAAAAAATTGTATTTGACTTACTTTAAAATGTCTCCGCTGCTAAGAATATGTACTTAGCAAATGAGAATACCTTAAATTACATATTAATGAAATTAAGGAAAGACATCTTCATGTTTCTGCTCTCTGTATATGTCCAATCCTACAACTCTTAGTGCATAAGAATAGTTCTGCTGAGATTGATGAGGGAATTTCACTCACTGTGAGTGAGCGCTGCAAGTTTGTGTGATGCACAGAGGTCTGATTTGCAAACCCTAACGATTGCAACTTGTTACATAAGACAAAATGTTCAAAGGTTTCCATTTGGAACAGTGAGTTCATGCCATTTCATTTCAATAAACAAAATTAACTTTGAGACAAAAAAGGCAGCAAAATGCAATAAGCTTATTTTTTGTTTATTTACATTCCACTCTAATATATTTTTATTTAATGTGGTAAAAGGCAAAATTAAAACTCTGTGCCAAGTTTCAGACAAGCATGAAGTTTCAAGGCTTATTAGGTTATTAAGTTTCTGAAACAAGGATTTATATTTAAAAAAGAAAGGCTGACACAACCTGGACTCTGAGCAGTGGAAATGCCAGGACAACAGCACAGTTCACATGCAGTGTGAACAGCCCAGATTACCTTAGCCTAACAACATGAAAGATTTAGAACAGAGGAAATTATTGCAAAGAATCCTATTTCTAGTACTGTCATGTTTGCAGTCACATTTGGGTTTAAAGGTTGGGAAAACATGTATCTATTTATACATTGTCAAGTTACACCCACAAAACAGCATCCCAGAGAAACTCACAAACAAGGTTTGCAGGAACACAACAGAAGCGTGTGTAGGTAGGTGTGCATGTGTGCCTAGATGGATTATGTATGTAATCAACATGTAAAGCTTCATAATGCTGAAAATCATAAATTGTTGTCAATGTGTAAGGGTGGAAAGTGCATTTTACATGGATTATCTGCCCTAGTTCCTGTTCTTATTTTTGGAAAGCAATCAGCTCTTCGTGAGAACTCAGCACCACGCTGAGCCACCCTGGGGCTTTTCATGGCCCAGCCCTTCACTTTGCATTATCATCTGTTAGCAGCCACATCCTGTGCAGACCGATTCATTACAGCCAAGAAAGGCAGCCAGAACAGGAGACCCTCTGAATCCTGAGGTCTGAAATCACTCTAGCATACTTCTTTGGCTGTATTCTATAAAATAAAGCTATCTTTTCAAACGAATTCCCAGCCATACTTGTTACTGCTCCAACTAAAAGCTTATTTTAAGATCATGTGTTATTTTAACTCAAGACCTTTGCAAATCCCTTTTTCATAAGTCTGCTGGAAGACCACATACTCACCCCAATTTAATGCAAACATAAACCCGATTAATTTTGACTATTTTTGCTTAATAGCTTTTGTCAAATGCGAACAAAACTCGGGTACAGATTGTACACTTTATGAATATTTATTCACTGATGAATATGAAATACATTATTATTTTCAACAATGGTAATTCTTTCTGTGAAGCTGATACTTATGTGGTCAGAGATAACACAGTATGTTAAACTTGTATTTTCTAATTTGATTACCTAATGCCTATTGAATGAAATGTTACAAGTCAATAAAAAAATGCAAATTACTGCTCCAGCCTTTCTATTACTTCCTATCACACTGTATTTCTCTGATATCTTAATATCTCACAATACTTTTAAACATAAATTTAAATGAAAAAAAGCAGTGAGATATTTGCTTTACAAATGGATTTCAGGGATAAAATGACGAACACTTAGTGGCTGGGTTGGACATACCAACTTTTGATCTTAAACTTCCAGCTTTTAGCATTAACTGTACTGTACATTATGCAGTTTGATGCATTTGTTTTAAAGTTGTAATGTACAGATGAGTCTTGGTACAAAATTGTTTTCAAACAGTCCTCCATCATGCTTACAGGAACAGCAGGACATAAACAAGTATTGTATATAAGCAAGTTATATGTCAGTGTGGTAGAAATGCTAAACCATATGGTGATATAGTTTGCTGGTACCAGCACTGCCATAGAGCACAGTGAGGGATGTGTATTGATGTGGCAATAGCAGATCTGTCAGAAAGCATCAGTGTGGGCTCAGTCTCTGGATTCCATTTGTCCCCAGTATAACCTGACTGATTACAGCTGAATTACAGTGACTTCAAACATACAGGTCAATTTTCTCAGCTAACTAAAATCAAGAAGGCTATTTCTAAGGTTAGCACAATCCAGCTCCTCTACAAAATTCAGCATAATCAAGAAAAAAATGAATATGTATCTCCAGTTCAAATAGAAACTCAAATTCAAGGGGAATAGGGCTACTAATAATCTGTAGAGTGCCATTTTACTTTATCGCTTATAATGGGAGCCAAATAGAAGTAAACTGTGTTTGCAGAGACTTTGATATATCAATCTGTCACAGGCCATCAAGTTGCTATGAAAAACTAAACTGACCCATAGAAACACCTCAAACAGAAGGTGGAAAGATACATCATGGATATACAAATTCAGTATAACTGTGGAGACTTTACACTCATGGTCTGCAAATGGTTGAAAGCATCTTTGAGATCATGCAACTAGTGCCAAAAAACCCAGCAGCATCCAATGCCTCTAACAGCATCCAATAAGTAGACCAGCAGAGTTCAGTTAATATTAGAAACAGGAAGATATTTTTAGATATTTCCCTCTCTTTTAGGTCATCCCTGTCTCTATCCAGCCAATTTTACAAAAAGACTGTTTTTAGCTAACCAAGTGACCTCAGGAAAGGTGAACACTCTTTCCTGACCCTCTTCACTCATGAGCTCATCCTTGTGACATCCAGCTCAATGATGTTCCAATATCAAAACCCATTAGAGCTTTCAGGGCAAATGACGTTGGAATTAGAAAGGGATGAAAGTGTAATGCTCCTAAGGATATTATTCCTGTCATTCATAAAGATAAGCAGTTCTAAAGTTGGTGGAACCTCTGGACTATGGGTAGTGTCTGAGGTATCAGGCTTCACATCTTTACCTCGTCTGACCTAAATTCTACCATTCTGCTATTTTTAGAAAATACCTTGAAATGCAGCAGCTTGTGAGTCAGCCAGGAGCCCTCAGCATGTTTAACAAGGCTCAACACCCCTGCTAACCTTTTCCTTTGTCAGTGGACTCAGATTAATGCAGTGATTAGGTGGTTTTCCTAAATGAGGCATTGTTTAATTTCAGCAATAGGAAAACTACACTGCATAAAACAATAAAGATTTTAAACCAATTAAACAGCCTAAAAGCATATCTATTTCCCTTAGGGCTCAATGTGTCTTGAAAAACTAGCAAAACCCAATGGCTTCAAATCCTCTTTCCCTCCACGCATCCCAGAACTGTACTTGACCTTCTCCTTTCTAACTACTCTGTCATCTTTAGCTCTTAATTCTGGTGGAGCAGCTGTGTAAATATAGCTGGATCTAAGAAACCATAATCTTCACAGGGATTATCACCTCTTACCTTCCTGAGCTGTTTGCAGCCAGGTCTGGAAGCACTGTCTGGCCTCTCTGCCTGCTTTTTTCTCCTTAGATTGTGGGTTTGCCTTTGAATAAAATCAATATATGCACTGTTGACTGTGTCACTTGCCAGGTAGCATCACTCAGCAACTGCACAAGTGTCTCAGGCACCTTGCAGCCAGCACCAGCACAACAGGACACTGGCAGGGAGGAAACTCTTGCTGCTTGGTTGGGGTTTTTTTTTGGTTTTGGTTTTCCCCTCTTCAACTAGGTCTTTCAAAATGCAGTTTGCTTTACAGCTGCTTTGAGAGTATTAACGCTTAAAAGCGGTGCAAATGTGGTGCTAAGAGACATGATACAGCACCAGACTTGCCAGAGTTAGATAATCATAGAACCATTAAGCTTAGAAAAGACCATAAAGTCCAACCATCAACACAAAACTAGCCTGGGGAGCTTGTTTCAATGCTTGACCACCCTTTTTAATGGAGAAAAATTTCCTAATATCTAATCTAAACCTCCACTGACTCAACTGAAGACCATTTCCTCTTGTCCTGTCACTAGTTACTTGAGAGAGTTAAAGACCTTAAAGGTCTTCTCCAACAGAAATGATTCTATTATTCTAAAGAAGGGTGAAGTACCAGCTCTATCAGCCCTTTATGTTCGCAGACAGGTAGGATGGCTGCTCCCACATGAGAGCCACAGCATCACCCTGCCGTGAAGTCAGGCTGCCTACTTCCCTTCAGTTTCAAAACACAGGCAGGATTTTGTCCACAGAGCTCTGCAGCATTGTGCTGCTCTTAAAAATAATCACAGCCTGCAGAGCAGCAGGAGAGGGGCAGGCCTTCACATACTTATGTCAGTCAGGATTTAAAAACTCAATAATAAAATGCCTAAACAAACCAGAGATGATGCCCATTCACAGCTCCACACACATCCCTTCCAGCAGCAACAAGAGTTGTTTTGGCTCAGGGACACGAAGCTATCAGCTGTCAGAGCAGGGTTGTAAACTGTCACCCTCTCAAAAGATGAGTCACCCACCAGTGAAATGAAAACAGATCCAAAAAGCACTGATTCATGCCTAGATTTCTCTCTCAGATGAAGTTAGACAGCACTATAAGTACACATTTGTAGTCTTCATGTGTTGCAATCCACACAGCTGAACCAAGAGTGCACGTCAGGGCTGGTGCCCTGTATATCACATATGCAAGCTGTCCATGTTTTCCACACTCTGCCTTACTAAGTCCATCTCTGCAGCACCAATGCAGTATCTAAATCCTCCTCCTACGCCAAGAATGACGCTCACCTCTCAACACAAGTGTTGGCCAGACACTAATTAACACCTTGCTATTGATAGTAAACAATTGATCCAAGCTACAGATAACCCCCCTGAAGAAGGCAGAGCTGCCTTCACACAAGCCTGCTGGACTCCAAAAGGACTTGCCAGGCCCCACGGGACCAGCCTACTTGCAGCTCCTCACGTCCTCGGTAATCAACTCCTGCAGGACCAAAGTGCCCTTTAAGGTGGTACAGAAGCACCTCTGTAAGTCAGGCTGGGAACCTTGGCCTGGCTGTGGGTCCTGCTTTCCAAACATATGATCAATCAGATCTCAAAAAACCAGGGAAATTCAAAGCACAATTCTACCAACCACTTGGCTGAAACCCAAGATTTTTTCTTGTGTAAATGCACATTCAGTGCAATACAACTTCAAAGCAGTGTCAAGAACTAGCATGGTGAGACTCCTTCAGGTTCTTTCCTAGCTGAAAGGGTCAGAAGCTAATACACAGCCACACAGCTAGAAATCAGCCCAGATCCTGATGGCTGGTTAACCTTAAACGACCGCATGCACATGAACAGCTGAGGCAATGCCACACAGCTTTTGTAAGCTAAGACAACAGTGATAAGGTTACATTACCTTGTTGCTTGTTCGCTTTTAAAGGGTGCTGCACCGATTTCAACGTGATCCCACACCTCCTTAAAGCAATTTAAGCTATTCAAGTTACTTAGTGCCTTGAAACACCGTGTCATTTGTAGCCCATTCTAGCAAAAAGTATTTCAAAACTTGAGTTGTGTAACTCCAGCGTTGCAACAAAATTACACCTGCTTGTTCAGCTCTAAAGACCTTCTTACATATTTAGGCCAGAATTGTCAATTTATCATACTGGAAGAGTAATCCCAGGCTGACAGACTACGCAAGCAGAAAAGTCAGTTGGCTGAAATACCAAGTGCTCTACTGCAATCACCATGTAACACGAAACACAGTATCAGAGGTAGAGCTACATTTGTGTGTTTTACTCAGAATAGTTACCATGATATTCCAGCAAAACAGTTGCAGTACAGATAAAGGTATAACTCGAAAATGAAATTCATATCCTACTCAAAAGTTTTCTACTCCCAAGCCATTATTAAATGCCATATGATAACAACCAGGACATTTTATGAAACACTACTCATCATCTCTCACTTCTTCCTCCAGAGGTTAGAGTACAGAGCAGTCATGTCTTTGTACTTAGAGTCATTCGCTGAAGAGATAGATGTTTAAGAGCTTAGGGAGCTCTGTCACCACATAAGCACTAGCATGCTTAATACGCAGAACAAAATACAACTGACTTTTTCAAGCAGGATGCTTTTTCAACTATTCCCTATAGAAAGTCTAAATAATTGCTTTGAGTATTCCTATTTGGTATTGTTGTGCAGCATGTTTACTGGGCAGAAAGAGCCAGCCTGTCATCTCAGTCTAGCAGTACTATAAACCTGATAGGAAAATGTTAGCTATGCCACCCTGAATTCCAAGGGCTCAGCATCACTGATAGAACTCAAGACCACAAGACTGGCTGCTGGTGACATACATTTTGACATGCCACCAGTTACATAAACAGAAATGAAAATACCAAGTTTGTGAGAAACAGGTTTGGATATTCTTATTCAAGTTTAGCAGCTTTAGATTTGCAGACTAAATGAAGTTTGTCCTGTCTACATTCAGGTCCTGAAACTTATTAGAAGCTTCCATATCTCTTGCCACATTCTACTCAGTGACACAAAACCTGAGAAATTCACCCATGACTTAAGTACTCATGAATCCCTCGGCTTCAGATACTTGAGGCTGAAGATACAAAATCAAGTAACACCTCCAAGTACATTTGATAAAAGCCCAACATGACTCATTAAACATTGCATTATTAAACAAAGTAAGTTATCACAGTATCACAGTATAACCAAGGTTGGAAGAGACCCCAAGGATCATCAAGTCCAACCTGTCCCAACAGACCCCACAACTAGACCATGGCACCAAGTGCCACGTCCAATCTCCCCTTGAACACCTCCAGGGACGGCGACTCCTGTTCTGCTATGTAAAAGGGTTTTCAAATTATGGAAGATTCAACACTTCAGGGACAAGTCCCTGCAGTTAAAATTTCTTCCATGAATAGACAGAGATGCCATTGATTTGAAGTTTTGAACAAGATACCTGGAATTTATTACACAGACAACATTTATGAGCCTCACTATGTTGGGTCTCAACAGAAATCTCTCTGCTGTTATTAGAACTGATACATGCACAGGGGTTGATGAGACCATACCACTGCAGTACAAGTCAGACACCTTCTCTCTGCAGGCTTGTTTTGAATTGTTTATTGAGGTTTAAGAAGTCATCCACATTTCTATAAATATAGACATTACTTGAGTAAGTGACTTACAATGTCACCAGTGCAGGTACATAGATAACCAACATACAAAAGCTCCACTGGAAGCTACTTCAGTTTATTCAAAAAAGGACCAAGATGTCATTAAAAAAAAACAAAACAAACCCAAAAAAACCCCACACACAAAAAAAAAGAAACCAACCAGCTGTCACTTTCAGTTATTGAAGACACTAAAGTGCATTTTGGGTTACCTCCTGGACAAACAGCTGCTGATTAAAAAGCTTGATTTTTTGTTTTTAACGTATCTAAGTTACATTTATTGACATTCAGGTTTGTAGCTGTCATCCTCCTGATACATGGCAGCAGGTAAGAAAAATGTACTAATTTGCTGGTTGAGTAAGAGGAGGAAATAGATTATGCTCTCTTTTCTTTACTGCTTTGCTTTTTTTAGTTTGCTTTCCTTTGTTTAATCCAGTATTTCCAACAAAAGTTTGAAGAGAATCTAACATTCAGATGAATTTTTACAGCACCACTAAAGTTAGTCTTAAAAATCCAGGCTCTGGTTTAGCCCTTTCAAATGGCTAGCCAAGTATCTTAAAAGAGTCACTTGAAGCTCTGTACCAGTAAGAAAAACTACCCTCCCTTTTCCGTCAAGCACTATCCTGCCCAGCTAACACTGTTTGCACACTCTGTAAACAAGAACAGCTTAAAGCATAATTAAAGCAGAACACAGGCCCATCTTGAAAATCTTCCCCCACCCACCCCTGGTAGTGTCAAATGTTTGAGTGTATAAAGCATTATTACATTCCCTAACCACAAAATACTTCCAAGAATCAGAATTAAAAAAGGGAAAAAAAATGGAAAAGAAAATTTAAAAAGCATACATTGAAAGTGACATAGCAACACCACTTTAATAAAACGGGGTATTTTGGGCAGATACAAGATGTGCTCTGCTAATTTTAGCTTCCTCTTTACTTCATTGTAATTTTACTTTATTGCCAGAAAAGTCGTCAGTAGAGCAAAGGAGGCTGCACTGGTTAGAACCACAGCAGCCAGAGTGTGTTCTTTATTGCTCCTTCACTGCACTTACTTTTAACTTGCTAGCAGGAGGACACAATTCTCACTCAGAAATAAACTGCTAATTTTAATTTCGAGTAACAGTTTAAACCTGATTAGCACTGAATAATGATGAATGGCTACTTCTAAAACGTAAAAACCTTACATACCAAAAACATGCTATAGGTTGGGAAACCACTTTTTCATGCTCCAGCGTGTTGTTTACATTTTTTTTTTACTTGTCAAAAAGTCTCTCTTTTATCAGTTGAAGTATCCACAGCACTTAAATTTTTAGTATTTGAACTCAATGATTCAATTTCAAGAAATGCCAAATTAAAGAATACCACACATGTAGCCAAGCTTTCATAGAAATCCCCAAACAAGGTAAAAAACAGCCTCTCAAAATAATGGATTACTAGCTTCATACATGTTTTTAAAGCTGCATAATGTTCACCTAAAACACTCCACATACGAGCATTAGAAGTTTAAAAACACAGAACACCTTAATGCAAATTGCTTGCAGAGGGCACCCTCAAACATATGAATACAACACTAAGCAGAAAAACCCTCATTTTATTTGGCTATTTAGACATCCATGTCACATATACCCACCCATCCATTTCCTGATAGTATTACATCATCTATTAGGGCTTCTGAAATAATGCAGAGCCATAAAACTCATAAGAGACTAGTTAAAAAAAAATAATTAAAAAAAAAAAACAAACCATAGGTGCACAGCCTTCCACAGAGCAAGGTTGTGCAACTGATTGTTTAACAGAACTAAGCTTAACGGCATCCAAACAAGCAGGCCTGGGTTTGGAAGCTGTCTTATGTCAAATTTTGACCACGTAACTACTCTAAAATAGAAAGGTCAAAATAAAACTCATCTCTTCTTTTTCTGCTGCCTCAACATTTTTCTTCGCTTAATTATCATATCATGTAGCTTCTCCAGTCCCTCTTTGAGTCCATCTCCAATGATTGCACAGGTAGGCTGCAAATGCCAGGGAGTCGAAGAACTCAGCTCACTCATCGCTAACATCTTCTCAATTTCAGAAAGGGAGAGAGAGTTCCTCAAGTCCTGCTTGTTAGCAATGATAAGCACAGGCACTCCTTGATTTTCAGATATCCTAGTAATCTTATGAAGTTCTGTTTTGGCCTCCTCCATTCTCTCAACGTCGACTGAGTCCACCACAAACACAATGCCATCGGTGCACCTCGTGTACGACTTCCACAACGGCCTCAGTTTCTCCTGGCCGCCTACATCCCAGAAGTGGAAAGTGACCGTTTTCGAGTTGCCCAGCGTCACTTTGATTTTCTCCGTATTAAATCCTTTCGTGGGAACAGTGTTGACGAACTCATTGAACTGCAATCTGTACAGCACGGTCGTCTTTCCAGCAGAGTCCAGACCCAAGATGACAATGTGGAAACTCTGGAACGAAGGCAGGCTGGAGAGGATCGGCGTCTGGTCCGACAGTCCATTCCCCATTGCCAGAGGGGAAGGTGACAGCAGGCTGCCACACGCAGAGGCCGGCTCCCGCGGCTACGCTCGCCGCCGCGCTAGGCTCGGATCCTGCCAAGGACACAGCGCCATTAGCCCACCGCTCACCCCTCTCCGCCTCCGCCAGCCTCTCACGGGGGCCACAACGCACCGGCCAGCGCCGCCGCCCCAACTGCAGAGGCGGCCGCAAGCAGCGCGACGCGGAACGCCACACGTCCTCCGCCCGGCCCAGCAGGCTCTGCCGCCCCGCGACACGGCGGCGGCCGCTACCGCCACTGCAGCTCACCGGGCACCTGCACCCCTCACCACCACCACCGTACCTCGTCCACCGCTTGGCTCCTCCGCGGGCACGTCCCTCACCGCGGGGAAGCGAGAGCACCCCACATCCCCATGTCCGCACGTCGCCTCCACCGCACACGCCACCGCTGTTAATGCCAATGCCGCTGCTGCTACGACCACTTCTTCTGCCGCCGCGGCTCCACCGCATCTGGCGGCGTAGGCGCCTCCCAGCCCGCGCCTAGCCCCGCGCGCTCCGCCCCACACCCTTCATTGGCTCCGCCGTGCGGCGGGGGCGGGGAGGAGGGTTAACTACCCCTCGCCTATTGGCTGGCTGCAGCGGCCACTCATGGGAGAACCTGGGTTTTACCGTCCTCAGCCGAATGCTGAGGCCGGGAGGGGATCGCGGCCTCCGCAGTGGCGAGGGCGCGCTGTTCTCTACTCACGCCCTGCCTGTGCCACCCCACTCCACCCTCCGTGGGGCGGAGCCACTGCTTAACGCGGCCTCCTCGGGGAAAGCCGCCGCTGCCGCACCCTCCACCCACGGCCGCAGCGCCCCGCCGGCCTGAGCGGCACCGCCCCATCGCCAGAGGCGGGTGCGCTCATTGGATGTGGGCGCTGTCGTTTTATTCCCGGCCCCTAACCGGGGCCGAGGCCGCTCGGCGGCTCCTTGCAAAGCGCCTAGGCTGCTGCTGGGATTGCGCAGCCGGCGGCAGCGCGCCTTCCCGGTCGCCCTTTCCCGCTAAAAGCCTCCTGGTAAAGCAATCCCGGCGCGGGGAAGACGCCGCCCGCCTGGGGCGACAGTAAGGTTGCCGCTGAGGCTGCTCCGTTCGCGCGGCAGTCGCCTCACCCCACCCGGCGCTGACCGCTCCTGCAGGCCCCGCGCGCCCTCTCGTCGCCTAGCAACGGGATTCAAAGCGGCAGCTCGCGGGCCTGCCCACGTGACCCGTCGCGGCCTACCCTCCCGGAGCCCAAGCTGCGCCAGAGCAGGTTCAGGCTAGGCATTAGGAGCAAAAACATTACTGAAGGAGTAGTCAAGCATTGAAACAGGCTGCCCAGGGTGGTGGTTGTGTCACCATGCCTAGGTATGTTTAAAGGTGGTTTGGATGTGGCGCTTAATGATACGGTTTAGTAGTGAACTTGGTAGGATAGGGTTAATGGTTGGACCTGATGATCTCAAGAGTCTTTTCCAACTTGAATGATCTTGTGATTCTCAGTAAGACCTGGAGCACAGGACCTGGAGAACTGATCTCATGAGGAGCAGCCTAGGAACTGGGTCTGTGTAGTCTGAAAGAACGGAGACTGAGAGAAGACTCCCTTCTCTCTCTACAACTGCTTGAAAAAGTTGATGTGGTCCTGGGCAGCCTGACCTAGTTGGGAGCTGTCCCTGCTCACAGCAAGGAGGTTGGGTCAGGGTCCCTTCCAACCAAACGCAATCGGTGAAATCTGTGAATAGAGGTTGTAGTGAGGTGGGTGACAATCTCACTAGGGAAAACTTAGTAACAAGTGATAGGATAAGAGGAAATGGCCTCAAGTTGCACCAGGAGGTTTAGGTTGGATATCAGAAGAAATGTCTTCACTGAAAGGGTTCTTAATCACTGGTATAGGCTCCCCAGGGAGGTGGTTAAATCCTCCCCTAGAGGGAGGTGTTTCAAAGAGGTATAGCTATGTTGCTGACAGACCAGGTTTAACACCAGACTTGGTAGAGTTAGATAATGGTTGGACTCTGATCTTAAAAGGTCTTTTCCAACCACAACAATTCTGTGATTCTAAATATCCCAGGCTCTAGGCTGCTATTGTATCTAAGTGGCTGTGGGAAAACCCTTGGCTGATTGGCTGCTGTGGGTAAAGTTAGCAAGGATGTTGGAAGATTGACTAAGATATGCTTCACCAGATGAAGCCTTAAGGGGGAATAATGGGACATTAAGCTTAAAAGGAGACAAAGTCTTGTAAAAGGAAGAAATAACACTTGGATTGCTAAAATGGTACCCTGTTCATTTGCTAATCACTTCATGAATACTCCACCCTTTGGACAGACCCAAGGTAGTGTCAAAAAGAAAAGGGTTAACAAAGGCTCCAGATTTCACAACTGGTGATGGGGAGTGGGAGGCAGTAACACACCTGGGTAATCACCTGGAAGTCCCAAAAGATAGCAGAGGCATCTAGATAAGGGATTGTTAAATTTCTACCTTCATATGTAAAGATGGGAGAGACCAAATGACTCCTTTGTTAGTTTGTAAGACCCAGTCTTAGAAGGTGTGATAGCTTCTTTACATCACCCTACTAGCACCTGATCCTGCGGAGGATTGTAATAAACTTGATATCGTGCCTCGCTGTGTGGATTGGACTTTGCACACTGGATGGAGAATGCATTTTGGGGGCAACAGGAAGGGAAGTGCTGTCAGCAAGGTTTCTTGCCATTGTTGCATAAATGAGAGCGAGCAGCCCAAGTCCTTACTCTTCTTGCCTTTTGCTTGTCCCTATAAACAGCAGACAAACAGTCCAGGAGGAGCTGAGAATAAGTGTGAGGGGATGAAATTGCCCTGTTAAGTGCCTGGAATATATAGATATGCGTAGCAGTGCTCGAGTCTGAGTGAACTTAAATGTCGCCTAGCTTAGTTACAAGGAAGGTTCCCCACAGCACAGGGCTGTGTGAAGTAATTCTGCATTCTAACATCTAGGCCTGATGTGAGCAGTGAAACTTTTCAAAGCCAGAACTAATTACTAGTGCCTAGTAAGACATTTTTATGTGTTGCTGTTTCCAGAGCATACAGGATTTTAAAGAGGCCTGGAGGAGTATTTTCTCTGACATTCTGGCTGTCTCTCCATCATTCTGTGCCTTCCCACAGCTCTTTTCACTTACTGTGTTTGCCACTGTAGTTTTTATACAGCTGTGGCAATGTAGGCAGTTACATCTGCCTGTGTTGGGTGTACAGCAGCTCAGTGTGAAATACCCGTAGTGCACAAAAGGATCAGATATGCTGACTTCTGAGCAGAGCATACTGGAAAAGTTTTCATCTATAATCCTTAAATAAGTACATCATTCCAGTGCCCTTGAAAAAGGAGGGATTCAGAACTGATAATTGTTGCTCAGTGGAGGAGGAGTGTGTTTGGAAGACCAGTTATAGGACATTACAGAGATCATTTTAAAATCAGAGAGCAAAGTAAGCATATCTGTATTTGTAAATACATAGCTGTGAGTGCCCAACACTGTCCACAAAATGCTTGGAGAAGTAGCTTGCTCTCTTTCCCTCCCTTGAGTTAATTTATCTGGTCCACCTGTTGTAACTTGATGAAAACTGAATTATGAGCTCTTTGGGGCAGGGACTATTTTGCAGTGCAAGTCTTCTTCGTGTTTAGCACCTTGATCTTAATTAATGCCTGCAGGCATTTCTGCAAAACAGCTATTAAATAACAATCCAAGTTGATCAACTCCTCCCAGGCACTTCATCCTGCTTCAGAAGTCAAACATACAGACTGGGCAGGTGTTCCAGGTGTTAGGAAGGGAGTAATAGGATCTAAATTAGTGAGTGTAAGAAAGCTGACACATTCAACCTCTGATAATTGAAGGCAAGGGTGAACTGAGGTTTTGATTATCCTGTAGGAGTCTTTAATGATGGAGATATATAGCAAGAAGTATACTTACTTCCTTTTGAAATATGTGTCTAAGTGTGGGGGAGTGAGAGATGAAGATAGCTTCAAGATACATGTATGAGGACACATACGTGTGCAGGTGTTGTAATGCGAAATAAGGAGGTCCCTGCTTTCTGTGTTGGGGTTATTGCACACACTGATACCCTGCTCAGTATCACAGTAACTAAGGTTGGAAGAGACCCCAAGGATCATCAAGTCCAACCTGTTCCAACAGACCTCACAACTAGATCATGGCACCAAGTGCCACGTCCAATCTCCCCTTGAACACCTCCAGGGACGGCGACTCCACCACCTCCCTGGGCAGCCCATTCCAATGACGAATGACTCGCTCAGTGAAGAACTTTTTCCTCACCTCGAGTCTAAACCTCCCCTGGCACAACTTGAGACTGTGTCCCCTCACTTCCTATCCAACTTGTCTACAGCTCTCAGTTCTTTCTGGCTCTGCATCCCTTAGCTCATGAAGCCAACTGCAACTTCATCTTCTCTGGGCTGATACAAATTTGCCAGGGTAACTGGTAAATACGGTATTTTCTACATAGGTTTTATACATACATATTTTCCACACAGAAAAGGTAGCAAAGGGATAAACCATTCTGTTTCAAGGAAAAGACACATTACCTGTGTAATGTGTCATTTCTTCACTATGGTGAAATAGGAATGTTTTTAAAATTCCTCAATGATCCAGGGATAGTTTTGGTTCAGAGCAGGTTGGAGAGGGCCAGGCCTCCAGTTCTGCAGCTATTAATTCCCTCTATGAAACTTCGACAGTCCTTGTTAGGGGTATGGACCATGAAACTGGTTGAAACATTACCAAGAAAGAATTGGCATAGACTGGAAAGAGAAGACTCCTGGAAATTTTAATACTATTACTCAGCAGAGACTCAAGTTACCTTTTAATACACATCTCCTCATGGACTGCAGGAGCTCTCTCACAGTGTCCAGAAAAACGAAGGATAAAGCCGCAAAGGATCATCAAACATCTGCTTGCAAGGCTGTATCTTGTAAGGCTTGTATTCACAAGAAACTGTCTCCTACAGAAATAGCAATTGAAAGAAATTAAAAGCTAGTAATTTTGAGAGATTCTTTGTAGCAAAAGAGTAAATCAGAGCTTTCACTTAGTGCTGGTCATTTTAAAGGTAAATTCCTTTTGAGTAGATATGACCGTTGTTCACAACCACATCTAGTGACACAGCAAGTGAGAAACTATTTCCAAAGCTAAGTCAGTGGGCTTGGATCTCCTTGGCCAGATGAGCACAATATACTTTTTGTTTGGGCTAAATACCATCATTCTGTAGAACAGGCTAGTGACATTCAGTTCAACAGCTAATCACCTTAGCAGTTATTTTTAACAACAGGTGTTGTAAGTAGCGTGCAAATCAAATGAGAAGTGAAACACAAAAAATAATCCAAGTCCCATATACTGGAGATGTAGAGGGCTATGGCCAGAACCATGGAACAGTGAAAGGAGAGAAGGCAGAAGGAGGGAGTAGAAACCAGCTGCAACATGGATCTGAATCAGCATGGAGCTGAATTAGTTGTAGAATGCGGTGCAGTGATGTCATGAGGAGAATGGAATTACTGCATGGACAGTGCACTGCCAGCTACAAGTGGCCAGTATGTAGTGAGGGGATCCCAACACCTCTTGTCTCCATGAAGACGATACGTTGGCAACCTCACACCACCAATTCTTGCTGTTCCATGTGCAAAGTGAGTAGATTTTTCAGTGTGTATGAAAATCAGTTGCATTTCAGCACCATGGCATGGCTGACCAAGGTTAGGGCAATAAGCATGACTGTATGCGTCATAACAAGAACAACATTTGCTTTTATTACAGTAACCAACTGTAGCTTGGTTGTACATTCAAAAATGGAAGCTATTCCTCTTCCACTATACCCTAATCTAAGATTAAAGCTAAAAACATTGCTTTGAGATGACACTGTGTGGTTCTAAAAGAACATCAAGTTCCTACAGCAGTTTCTCCGTGGATTTGGAGAGCGCCCTTGAAAACGCAGCAGCCATGAAATCTCTGACAAATTGCAGCCCATGAAGTTCTGCTTTTAAGACATGTCTCTTAAACTGACATACAAAGTATTTTGCACAAAGAAGCCTTTTATCATCTTGGCTACATCTGCTGAATTCTTTTATCATAACTTACACACTGCATGAATTATTTTGCTTTGATTATTAAAAAGTAGTTGGTGGTAGAAAATCTAATTTATTGCCTCACAATCAGTAACAAAGCTCAGAGCAGTAGGAGATGGAGTCACTGTGTGTTACAGTTTAAGTTAGCACTCTGATTAGACCAGGTAATTAAACCTATCCTCACTTCATACATACCTTCACATGAAGTCTAACATTTACATTTTACTGCTTTCATTTTCATAAACACACATTATGCCATGCAGCAAGCTGACAAGCAAAAAGCTGCCTTCTGTGGTGCTTACAGTCACACTGAGTTGCATCTTCAATGCTGCTTAGGTGTGTTAGCTGAAAAAAAGTGTGTTTCTAATTCATAGATGTTTGTAGTCATACTGAGCAAGTGGTGTCTCAGGCTGACAAAATTATAACCTCTTCCTTCCAAGTTCTGTGGATTTTGGTTGCTTCATCCATGATAGGATGGCATTGAGGGCAGTGACTCCAGAGCACAAGTTTGCAGGGCAGAAGGAATGGCCTGACCACTCTATCTGTGCTCATGTGAACTTGTATCACAAAACTCTCTACTGTACTGTTGGTTCATTTCATAGGAGCATGTAATTAATGCAGGTTAAGCCTAGATGCTATCTTCATATGACACAAAGGTCATAGTCACAAAATCCAAACCCAGGCACACAAGTAGTTACGGGGGAGTTTTAAAGAGTAGCAAAAAGTGTTATTGTTTCGGGTACCCCTGGTTTCTAGTCTCCTCAGTCCTACTTAACTAAGCAGCTAGTGCTAAAAAAAAAACCCAACCAATAGGTTTCTTTAAGAAATGGAAAAAAAAATAATGTCTCCTACCTCCATCCTTCAGTTTGCAAAGTGTAACTTCTCCACCATGAGAAACTGAGTTGTTCAATGTGTGATACTATGCATGAGCTGTACTGCCCGGGATTGCATAGATTCTTCAATGGTTTTATACTGATCACAGAACACATCTGGTTGGAACAGGCCTCAGAGGATCATGCAGTCCAACCCTTGACCCAGCACATAAGGATCAACACTAAGCTATATCCCTAAGCGCCAGGTCCACACATTGCTGAAACACCTCCAGGGGTGGTGACTCCAGCACTGCCAGGGGAGAGCATTACGATGTTTGAGAACCCTCTGTGAAGAAATACTTCCAAATATCCATCCTGAACCTCCCCTGGTGCAGCTTGTAAGCATTTCCTCTAGCTCTGTTGCTTGACACCAAGAAAAAGAGATTGTCCCCTCCTCACTCCAACCTCCCTTCAGATAGTTGTAGAGAGTGATGAGGTCTCCCCTCAGCCTCCTCCTCCTCTCTAGTCTGAAGAGCCCCAGCTCCCTCAAATGCTCTTCATAGGCCATGTGCTGCAGGCCCTTCACCAGCCTTGTTGCTCTTAACACACTCCAGCACCCCAATGTCCCCCTTATAGTGAGGGGCCCAGAAGTGAACACAATACTCAAACTGTGGTCTCATCAGTTCTGAGGGGGATGACCACCTCCCTGTTCCTGCTGGCCACTGTTTCTAGTACAAGCCAGGATGCCACTGGCTTTCTTGGCCACCTGAGCACTTAATACCTATATTCACTGTATTCAACAGATTCCCCACCCTCTGCCCCAAGTTTGCAACACCATTTTTGGTTTTCTAGAGCTACTAACATGGGTCAAACATTCTCTTTTGCTGCAAATCCTGGGCTACTCAATGCTACCAATCAAAAATCATGCCAGTGGTTCCAAGGCCATGGGCACTTCAGAGGTTTTTTGATTTGGGGTGAATTTTTTGTTGTTGTTTGTTTTCATGCTAGAGTCATTCCAAATATTTTCATGTTCAAACAAGCTGAGGTTGCAGTATCAGCTGCGGTGTGCTCACAAGGCTTCTTTTGAAGAGGGTTACACAATTTGGAAATACATCACTTTGAGACAAGGGAAGCAGATTGCAAGGTTTTTTGTTCTGTGATATTGTTAGCACAAAGTAAAAGATAAAAATGCAGTTAATACTTCTGCTTTTCTAAAGAACTTTCTAAATAATATAAGTGTTTAACATTTATAAGGGTGCTGAGAGTTGACAGAAAACAAACAGACCTTAAATATCTGAATTCAGAAGACCTATATTTTGATGAATTACATCTTGGCTGATTGTAGTGGAAAAAGAGAGACAAGTTCTGACTGAAACTTCTGACTGTTTGTGTGATGAAACATTCATTTAAGCCAGTTATTTCATAATAATCCATCCATTTGCAACTGTTATTTATTTAAAAGCTGTGTTTTGTCTTTCAGGGAATGCATATATCCAAAAGGACAACAAGCAGCACTTAGATCACATCGTAGGACTTAGCGTTTTGCTTATGAAATCCTTAAAGGACAAGTACAGTGCACTGAAACCTGCTGTGAAAGAATGTCAGAGATGCTCACAAAAGAGAAGTGCTGCGGCTCCGCTGGTTTGCAGGGACTGGTGAGGCAACCAGTAATACAAGTCCCTGCTGAGAGAATGAGGTAGAGCACAAACACTTTGATGTTCTGTGATTTATTCATGCTCCTAATAACAGGAGCTTGCAAGTGCTCCTTATAACACCGGGTCACCTATTGACTGGCTTTCTGAAAGCATGTCTTTCTTGGATGAGTAAAACCAAAGAGTTGCTGGCTCCCTAGATACAGAGGGAGGGGTTTTTTTGAGTTTTGGTGGTGGTTGGTTTTGTTTTGTTCTTGCTGCAGTTTTGTTTGTGGTGTTTGTTGTTGTTGTTGTTGTTGTTTTCCCTTTAAGAAAACAACAATTTATTATGTTTTTTAGTCAGGTAACTGAGCTCAACTGTAGTTATTTCTTTAAGAAGGTAATTAATAGATTAACAACATTCCTGAAGAGAAACAACACAATATTTGCTTTAACAGCTACATTACCTTGGTGTTCTGTAAATCATAGAAAACTGATAAAGTCCATTGGGTATCAGTGCAGTCCACTAGTCTCATCCTCCATATTGCTTTCTTCACTTCCTACCAGAAGTCTTTCCCTGTGGTATTGAGCATTTCTGAGGAGTTTCCCAAACCTGTGTCACTGGACAGATCTTTTAGTCTGTCTTTAGGTCAGCTGGCATCTGAGGTGCACAGCAGAAAGTACTTAATCTGGCCCAGGAAAATAAACCAAACCTGCATTCAGCATGATACATGGCCCAATCCACTGCTTGCCAGGGAGGACAGACTTCTGAATGGCTTTTCATTTGCTGATTTACTGTGGACCAGGAGTTCAGTGTAGCACACACAAACTGATGCAGTAGTAGCTGGGTAGTAGCTACAGGTCTGTAGCTTTTCCAGGTGTGTGGCAGTTGCATCCAGTCCCTGAGCACGTTTAGGTATTGACCAATATGTTGAATTGTATTTTAGAACAGAAGGGTGTTAAAAATCAGCTTTACAGGAAGGAGTGGAGAGAGCAAATACTCCCTTGCTTTGATTTCTAGCATTGGAATTGGAATTCAGTCAGCAGAGCATGAACCGGAGCTCAGCATCTAGGTTGGATTTTTCTCCTGAACAGAGTTGTTTGGCTGCAGGTGATAACTAGTTTCAGTGCAGCCAGAGGAGTTCTTCCCCCGGGGCCATGACAGTTTCAGTCTCCTTCATGGAGATGCAATGTGCATCTGATACTTGTGTAAGTACTGGGCATTTGTTGCAGCTTTAGAAACTTCAGGGGAAAAAAAGAGTCGTTATCCTTTTCAGTCACTACACTCAAGAGTTTCAGTGAAAAATCCCAGCCTGTTCTCGGATGCCGTTTGAGCATACCAAAAGGAAACCCAACCCTTACCCTGAAGAGCTCACAAGCTTGCATTATGGTCAGGTAAAAAAAAAAAATAAGAGAGAGAGAGGAGGAAGAAAACAAAGAAAAGAGGAGGATGAAAGCAAGGTTTCAGGGAAGACAAACATTGTGTGGGCAGGGAACAGCAACTGTAGTCCATTGCTCAGCTGCAGTCTCAAATTTGTAAGTCTTGCCAGCTCACCATGTCTTTTTAACAGTAAATCTCAAAATTGCTTCAGTGAATGCAAGACTGGGCCTACTCTTTGCTAAAGTTTAAAAGCTAACTCAATTGAAAATTGATTTGAAAGCTGATCACAAGTGTGCTAGGCACACTCCTCAGTTGCAGCTCTTGGACAGAAACAACAGTAAACTCACTTTGAAGGCCTCATAAAAGCTGTCTTTGCAAAATCATTTTTGCTTTCATCTCACAGAGAATAGGATTCAAACAAACCACATTGTACATTCCAGTTTCATAACATTGAGGAAAGAGTAGAAGCCTTTCAAAGAATCTGGTACCTGAGAGTTCTTGTCACTCGAGTTGTAAACACTTAATATAAAAAAACCTGCCAAAACGCTGATTTTTAAATACATACATTTTTAAAGCCTTATGTTAACATCACAGCTTTTGATCAGAATATAGGCTTCCCCTGTGCTGGCTCTCATGGTCACACCACACCACTTAACAGGCTTTAAACAAAGTAAGGAAGGCAGATAAACAAACATCGGGAGGAACAGATTGTTCAGCTGAGATTTAATCACTTAGCTCCAGTGAATGGAGACAATGCTGCAAGAGCCACTAGTTCCAACTTCTGCAAGGGTAATCCCTGAAGTTTTCTTCTCTTTGAAAATCTTCCTCTATGCCTCTACCAGGACAGAGCACAGAAAGAAGACTCTTAAGGGACAGTCCAAGCAAGAATCTGGGAAGGAAAAGCAGCAGCAGGATATTGTAAATATAATATTATTTTTTTTTCCCAATTTACTTACTGTCTTCAAGGCCTCTCTACTGCTGGGACATAAAAGGAAAACAAAACAAATAATGCCTCTTTATGTAAGGAAAAAATAAGCCTGGACATCCTGTAAGCAGAAAAGGACCGTTCAGGGGATCCTTCATGATGTGAAGTCTTTGGATTTCAGATGCCAAGTAACACGATAAATACATGATGCATACAGCTCATGAGTACATGCAGCTTCGATCTGAACCTTCAAAGGAAGCATCAGAAAGCTTTACAGAAGACAAAAAGTGGCATTCCTTCCTGCTGTTTTAATGATGGAAGGCCTCTAAATCCATAGATCACTCAGCAAAAGCCTGTTAGTAAGCCTTAGAGCTCCTGCCTGCTGAGTCTTACTTCTGAGCCCAGTCCCTGTGTTTAGGGACATGGACATCAGCAATGTCTTTCCTCTCAGCACAACTCCAGATAGAAGGTTTTTGAGGTGAGCACCATGGCACTCCTTTCAAATCACCAATCTTTGAGTCCTGGCTGAGAACTGAACGAAGGCCCAGCAGTCTAGCACACACAGCATCTACATCTTTCTGTGATTTTCAGACCTGTGATAATTCAGAGTTGAGAAGAAATGATAGCCATTAGCAGCCACCATGGAGTCCCCAACTTCAAGCTGACACTGTTACAGAACTATGAAATACTTCCTTTTATACAACACCAGTAGCAGCAGCCAGCAGGCTTTCAAGAGAGGAGACACCATTAAAATGCAAACCAAAGCCTCAAAATGAGCAAGGTACTTGGCAGTTCTCTTGACTCTTCCACCTGTAGTCAGGAGGCACTCTTTAGTCCTCTCAGTTCATATACTTTACCACAGACAGGATGCCTCACACCCAGCCTCTGGACCTAAGCTATGTCAGCAGATGTCTGTTACCCAGTATAATTGAGTAATGACAGAAGAAAGGTCCAATAAGTTACCAACAGCCACAGTCCTTCAGTCACCCAGAAAACACCACTTACAAGAATCAAAGCGTGCAAGACTGCAGAGAGGCCTTGCGTCATTAACAGCAGCAGAAAAACTTAAGGACTTGACATACCTTTTAAAAGCAGTGGGTCTCACTCTCCAGGTCAAAAAGGCACCCAAGCATTTTGCTCTTCCTCTGTAAACACAGCAGAGCCTTCTCTTCCCTTCACACTTCTTATTCCCTCGTGCAGCTGCTTCTCATCTAGAGAGGAATTATGTGGACCTACTGCAGGTGCACCTAGAGTTACAGCTTTTTAGAGGTTGTTCAAACAAAGCAACCCTGAACTGGACTGCTTTTTTTTTTCTCATACTGTTTTATATTCTAGAATCATAGAAACACCTGGGTTGGAAGGAACCTCCAAAGGTCATCTAGTCCAACTCCCCCTGCAGTGAGCTGGGACATCCACAACCAGATCAGGTCTTCCAGAGGCCCATTGAGCCTCATCTTGAATAACTCCAGGGATGGGACCTCAACCACCTCTCTGGGCAACCTGTTCCAGTGCTCAACCACCCTCATTGTAAAGAACTTATTCGTAACATCCAATCCAAATCTACTCTTCTCTGATTTTGAACTATTGCCTATTGTCCTATCACTGCAGGCTTTCTTCTCCAGCCTTCTTGCAGGCCCTCTTCAGGCACTGAGAGGTGGAAGCTTTACTTCTGAGCTGAGCTGGCACCTGCCCTTCCTTTGCTGCTCCAATGCAGCTTGATGAAGCTGCACCTGTGCTTCAGCAAGCATCCACTTGTCTTGTCTCATCTTTCTCTCAGGAAGCCTGGGCTTCCTGGCACAATTAAGGTGGCATCTGTCTGGATTATGAGCAGTACCTGCAAAATGACAGTGTTGAGACGTGACTTCACTAGGTCAACCACTGTGCAAACACACAGTACAAGATAGTGTAGCTTAAATCAAAGCAAAAGGATGGAAGAATTTCTCATTTAATAGGTGCAGAATTTAAGTGCCAAAATTCAGTGATTTACTTCAGGTTACTCAAGGATGTACATGCCACAGGAAATGTTGGTTCCCAGAGTTCTTGTTTGCTGCTTTAAATACAGGATAAATGTCCATCACCTTTCCTCACACAGGCTTGAAAGCTTTGAGCTTTGGGAATTCACACGTGGGATATTTAATGGATGTTGAAGTGCATCTGCAAATACTAGGATGGGACAGAGTCTGGCAGCAACAGATGTGCAAGGTATCTGCTGTTGATTGGGATTATCTAACAGGAAAGTAGGGAATTGATAGAGTGGGCTTCTTGCCTTTTGTCCTTGCTGATGAGACACTCACTGCCACTCCCATCTCTTCTCTCTGCTACACCCACTAACTTCTCACCCAAGTCCAGCAGGAGACTGGCTCATTAGTGGTAGGAAAGACAGCAATCTGGGGCACCAACAGACACCTACAGGCCCACTCAGCTGGTTATCAGGGTCTCAGTTGTGCCCTTATGCCTGTGACAGGAAACCTGTAACCTTTCTGAGCCACCCCTATAAAAAAATCTAAGCCCAGAGGTAAATTAGTTTTAGGTTCCTACTAATCAGGATTGTTGCTGTAGCTGATTCTCTTGCCAGAAGGGCATCAGACAACACAATGCATGGTAAACTGTCAGGTAAATGATGTTAAAATCACCTGATTGCATCCAGCCTTGAGGTTAATATTACCAACTGCTGTGAAATCACCTTGAGACACCTCTGTGAAATCTGTTAAAGAGCATCAGGGAGATCTTCTAGCACTGTTCAGGAGGCCTTGTTAGAATAATCAAAGCATTATTGCTGCTAAAGCAATAATGGGCCTTGCAGTAGGATGCCTTTCAGATTGTGCCAGCCTCACTGCTTGGTTTCCTGATGCATTCCTGAAGAAGCATTGCATGTACCTTCACTGGCCCTACTTGCCCCCCATCCAGGTATTTTTCTAAGCAAATGACCTGTAGACTATCAAACAATAAAAATGGATGTTTTCACTTGATGCTTTCGGGTCATGTGCATGGAGGCTCACATTTCACTGATGACTGACTAAATGTGGTGGTAAATGGTACAGTGTTGTGGATCCGAGTACACTCAGCATCTCATTGAGGAGTGAGCACTTGCAGGATGGAAGTGTGGATGCATGTGTGGACATGGCACTCTGGGACATGGTTTAATAGCTACAGTGGTGTTGGGCTGACAATTGGACTTAATCTTAGAGGTCTTTTCCAACTGAAACAATTCTATGGTTTAGGAAGAATCTTGGTACAGGCTGATTCCCCTTCTATCTGCTCCCCTGAATACCTCAGTTCACTTGTACTTAGAAGAATAAACAAAATCAGCTCATACATAGCCTGTTCTTTAGGGACAGATTAATTTATTTTTCCTGTAATGCAAATATGTTGCAATGTCAAAAGGAAAGTGGCATGCAGGGGGAGAAGGGCCAGAACAGTCATTAACTAATTTTATGGCATGGTGGACCTCCCAGTTCCCATTGGTCTGCCCTTCTCACTCTTGCACCTTGGAAGCTTTAATTGCAGTCAGCATAGCTAATTAATTTTTAGCATAAGGTAATGTGTTAATAGTCAGAAGAGGTCAAAGTAACCTCAGGCCAGTCAAGAGAAGATATAATGAGACATTAAGGATGTGTTGTGGATTAAAGGTCTGATTGTATTTTCAATGGACTCAGAATTCCTTTGATTTTAGCAGTAAAACTTCCAGCCATAGAAGGCAAAAGTGTAATATTTCTTTAAGTAAAAGGGAAATTATTGTTTTTATAAATGAGTGAATAAATATATAAATAATGAAGCATGAATTCAAAAAGTCAGCACATTGAAGTGTTAGCTACCTCTAGTTTTATGAGATTATTTATTGATTTATTTATTTAGGTCATATATACTTAGATTTCACAGTATCACAGTATTACTAAGGTTGGAAGAGACCTCAAAGATCATCGAGTCCAACCTGTCACCACAGACCTCATGACTAGACCATGGCACCAAGTGCCACGTCCAATCCCCTCTTGAACACCTCCAGGGATGGTGCCTCCACCACCTCCCTGGGCAGCCCATTCCAATGACGAACGACTCGCTCAGTGAAGAACTTTCTTCTCACCTCCAGCCTAAACTTCCCCTGGTGCAGCTTGATACTGTGTCCTCTTGTTCTAGTGCTGGTTGCTTGAGAGAAGAGACCAACCCCTTCCTGGCTACAACCACCCTTCAGCAATAAGGTCACCCCTGAGCCTCCTCCTCTCCAGGCTAAACAATCCCAGCTCCCTCAGGCTCTCCTCCAAGGGCTTGTGCTTGAGGCCTCTCCCCAGCCTTGTTGCCCTTCTCTGGACACGTTCAAGTGTCTCGATGTCCTTCCTAAATTGAGGGGCCCAGAACTGGACACAGTACTCAAGGTGTGGCCTAACCAATGCAGAGTACAGGGGTACAATGACTTCCCTGCTCCTGCTGGCCACACTATTCCTAATGCAGGCCAGGATGCCCTTGGCCTTCTTGGCCACCTGGGCACACTGCTGGCTCATGTTTAGGTGGCTGTCAATCAGCACCCCCAGGTCCCTCTCTGTTTGGGAGCTCTCCAGCCACTCCGACCCCAGCCTGTAGCTCTGCATGGGGTTGCCATGGCCAAAGTGGCTCATTTAAGCCACAAAGGCACAACTTTGGGGTGGAATGCTGAGGAAGCAATTCCTAAAGCAAAGTTAGAAGTATTTTTCAGGCTTTCCTGTAGAGAAGTGGACTCTGAAGAGCAGCTTCAGTCCATGAAAAATAGTAGCCCTGTTTCATTTGGTGGTGTTTTTTTTTTTCCTTTTAGCCTCTTTAGATGCAGTAAAAATGAAGATGACAAGAAGCAGATCACAAAGTTTATAACCAGAAGTGTTTCCACAGACTCCTTCTATAGTCTAGTGAGCAAACTATTTTCTGTACTGTTCCTTAGCTCTCCTGGGAGGGACAGTGCCACAATCCCACTGTCTACCATCTTCATCATTTCCTTCTTGTTGTAGGTGAAGCCTGGGTGAGTCTGCATTGGCAAGAGATAAAACCATCAACTGAATTCACTGATATTTACCATCATTATTTACAGCAGGTCTGATGCTATAGAGCACCACATGCTGTGGTCAAAATGGGCATCTCGAGCAGTGATTCCAGTGGCTGGCTTCTCTTCTGTGAACAGTCTGTAGTTCCAGTCTAATATGCTTTTTTATGCAAACTGCCAATGCTATCTCATGTTATGATGTCCTGTTGGCTGTAAGGATTCCTCACATCTTTCAATTATGATTAAGCTCTATAAAACAGAGATGAAAAGATGATGATTGCTCTTTAGTAGCACAATGAAACTATTAACTCAGGGTCTGATTTTGCCATTACGAATAGTGGAAACATGCTATTACTGTGTGACACAGTGATACAGTGATACAGTTTATTCTTGACTGAGCTTGACTGTACTGTATGCACCTATTTGTTCTGGAAACAAGACTGACAGGTTATGTGCATTCATAAAGTTGTATGTATCAATATTTTATTGAAAACAGCTTAACCATAGAATGGTTTAGGTTGGAAATGACCTCCAAAGGTCATCTAGTCCAACCCCTTCTACAGTAAGCAGGGACATCCCCAACTAGATTAGGTTGCTCAGAGCCTTCATGAGCCTGGCCTTGAATATCACCAGGGATGGGGCCTCAACTACCCCCCTGAGCAACCTGTTCCAGTGTTCCACCACCCTCATGGTAAAAAATTTGTTCCTAGCATCCAATCTAAATCTACTCTTCCCTAATTTGAAACCATTGTCCCTCATCCTATCACTGCAGGCCTTTGGAAACAGTCCCTCTCCAGCCTTCTTATAGGCTCCCTTCAGGTACTGGAAGGCCAGTAATAGGTCTCCCCAGAGCCTTCTTTTCTCTAGGCTGAACAACCCCAGTTCCCTCACCTTTAATATTTCCAAGCTCAAGCTCACTCATAGTCCATCCTGTTTGTCCTCCTTCCCTCTCTCTTTTAGAGAGGGCAAGGAAGAAAGACATCTTTGTGTGTACTGCACATACATCTATGAAAAATAAACTTCCTCCCTAGCAAGTAAACCCAAGAACAATGTTGCTAGCAGCTGTTGTGCTTCAAGCCCAGTTGAGAACACTGCTCTGTTATGAGCTCTCAATGCTCAATCAGTAATCAGTGTGCCAGGACAATGTACTGTAAACCCAAATGGCCAGGCCAGGAGACCACAAAAGCTCCTCTGTGTTGTGTGAGGGAACTGAAAATAGGCTTCACAGTGCTGCAGAATATGCTGGCAGGCCGTGCCAGTTCACAGGCCTCAGTGTTGTGGAAGATGGTTATGTGCAAGAAGGGCAATTCTTGTCTAATGCTTGCTTCAGAAACTACTGTAGCTGTTATTTTATCAAAATGAGAAGAATCTTATGTCCGTGCTGAAGGCAGCTACCAGGTAATTACAGGCTGCTCAGTGGCTGCATGCAGTGCATAGTCTGAGGAATGGAAAAGGTCTTTTTGCACCTTCCAGCTGGAGAAAGACATCTTATCTGCTCTCACAAACAAAAAGCAAGACCTGTGCTTTAAAAACAGCATGCAGCTCTTTCCTCCTGTTTTATTAAGAGTCATTTCTGCAGGCAGTCATTTTTGCAAGCAGACCAAACCAACCCAAAGAGTCTCATAACAACATAATGGCAATCTTTCCTAAAGATGAAATCACAAGCTAATGAGCACCCAGGTCTTTCATTTTCCCTTTGCTTTGCCACTTCCAAGTTGTTGGGAAGAGTTAACCCTCCAGTGGGTAAAATGGCACCAAAGTAAACCCAACTTCTCGTTGTAAAATGGCATCAAACCAAACAACTTCTCCTTTTAAAATGGCATCAAAATAAACCCAAACAACTTCCATGTGAAAAAGGAAGGTACCTACTGGGTTTCCTAGAAAGTTTTGCTAGGTATCAGAGGAAGCACCAAGCAACAATTGGTCAGAGAGAGGGAGATCAGCTCAGCAAACAGAACACTGGTTTTTGTGATTTTATTTTAAACAAATTTGCATTCTGGTACATCCCAGTTCTATTAGCAGAGGTTTAAAGAAACATTTAAAGGTAACAAACTCCTTTAATGAATCTCCTACTTTCACAATCCTTTTGTCATGGGTATCAATTATGAGCTGAGATTAGACTCACGCTTTTGCATTCCCTAGATCCAAAACTGCAATCACGTTAAAAAACCCCCACCAAAACACAAAAAAGTCTAAAATGGCATTTTCCAACCTAACTTCTAAGAGCAATTAACACCACTGCCATGCTTTCATTAAAAAGCCACATTGACATGATTTACAGCTGTACAAACTGTTGTTTAAAACACTTATTACAGGATAAGTGATCAAAGCAGCGCTATGGTTTTGAAGCAGACTGTTTTTCCTACTGCCTTTACTAGACTTTTCTGGCTAAATTACAATAAAAAACACTTGGAAAATGTACCCATAAATTCACCAGAATAATAATAATAATAATAAAAAAGCTCTACTGACTGTGTCTGAGAGGAAAGAGAAGGCCATGTTTTAGGGTGCATACTCACTGCAAATTCCCAGGATGTGGAATGCTACTGAAAGAAGGGGGTTCCCTATGCTTGGTTACTTGCTATTTGAGTGAGATCTGCATAGAAAATGAGTAGAAATACATCCTGCACCTGACAAGATGAGAGGTCTGCATGCTGGAAAAGAGCTAAGGACTGCTGACTAAGGCAAATGAGGCAAAGTATGGCTTATGTGCAGTCTGGTTAAGGCAGAGTATATTTTTGAAGCTGTTGCTTCCTCTGCTTCCACTTAATAACACTAGTGCACTACGGTGTGCTTTCAAGCTTTGGTTAAAAAGATCTGATGGAGCTGGAGGAGGCTCACAGAGGTAAGTCTGAAGAAGTTTATGGCAATGAGCTAGACAGTCCCATAAAAAACTCTTTAACAGCTTCATATTCTCACAGCCATTTGGTCTGAAGCTGCAAATGTAGGTCCTAAGAAGAAAAACAAACATATAAGCACAGCTTTATCAAAACATCCATCCCTTATTTGCCCCCTGCTAGATACAGCTCACATTCTGCATCAGAGATTATCATGTTCAGTCCTACCCTTGCAATAGATGTAGAATTAGCCCTTTACCAGGCCAAATTCTGCACAAGATTATGCTAACCTTAATCTAAAGGAATTTCTGTGGCATTAGTTTGGATTTTTAAGTGAAGGCAAAATTTGGTCCATTTTAGCACATTAAAATAAACTGATCCACAGCTTCTCTGTGAAGAACCAATAGTTTAAACAAAGTATTGGTAGCACTTTCCATATTTACTACACAAAAAAAACCCCTATTCCCCCCCTTTGACCAATTTACAATTGTTATTTATCCTTTCCAGGGCTAAGAATTTGTAAGTTATTCACAGAAATATATCAAAGCTCAGGAAGGTGTAACAATGGGTGCATCATTGTTGCAGAAGCTTATGCTTAAAAATACTAGGAAGTAGTTTGGCTCTGATCAATCTTTGGCCTGAAGCTGCAGCTTCTTTGGAGAGATCAGTTCTTCCATTTGTTGGAGTCCCAAGCCAGGAACCAGCCTGTGAATGTGGGGGGTTCATGCCCCTGCTTCACGATTACAATGGGGGTCCCCTTGTCTCTGCCAGAAGGATCTGTTTCAATATAGCGTTTGGCTAAAGACAGAGAGGGAATAAAATATGAAACACATTAGTTCATTCCTCTGGAATAAAAAATACATTCAAAGGCATACTGAAAGAACCCAGGGCTGCTATAATACAGGGTTCAAATAAATTATTTCAGTGGCACAAAATGATCAGGTTTCTCCCAGCTGCCAGTGAAGGAACTTTGCACAAGGTTTAAACAGAGGGATTGCTCTGATCAGTTTGTTGCCAAACAGATGGGTTTGGGCTCTTGAACAGAAGAATGAATTTGCTGGTGCTGTGCAGATGGCATAAGATTCAGTCCCATTTTCCCAGCTGATAGTTTCCCTTGATATCACAACGTGACATCAGTCCTTATCAGAAACACAGCCAGGTAACCCCAGCTGCTCCAGGGAAATATCTGCAAGCATTGCTAGCTCAAACTCTGTCAGAACAGCTCATCTGTGTGAAACTACACCAGAGAGGAGACTGTACGCCACATGAGCTGACTTCATTTGTTCTGCAGTTGGAACTTCCTCCTCCAGCTTTAACTAAGTGAAGGACAGTGTAGAGACTTGAGGATTGTCAGCATCATTCCTGTGACTATATACACTAGTGTGGCATGCAGCTCACTGGTGTGGGGTGCAGCTCACTAGGTATCTCCTTTAAAATTATTCCTCTTTACAATGTAGGGACTTGAGGATTGTCAGCATCCTTCCTGTGACTATATACACTAGTGTGGCATGCAGCTCACTAGGTATCTCCTGTAAAATTATTCCTCTTTACAGTGCAGTTTCTTTCCATGAAGCTCTCCCATATGTTCTTTAAAAAGTACTGCAGTCTCATAACACTACCTTGATTAATTCTATCCTTCATAAATTTACAGGTAAGAGAAAAATGAATTTTAAAGCACATTTAAAGGAGAAAATAATCTCCTCCTACCTAATAATATTAGTAACCCATTTAAACACTGCAAACATAATTAGATTTCTTCCACATCATCTTTTTTTCCCCACTTCTTTAAGTAATACAGATGCTACTTCACTCAAAGTTCTGCCAAATTGATTTGATTTACCAGATTTAATGGATTCCTCTCGCTCAGTTTCATTAGCATCCTTCCCAATCCAGACAAAAACCTGCAGAGGAGAGAAAAGATACAGCTCCCACATTGTTATAAGGAAGTTGTGTACAGCAGGTAAAACACAAACTAGTTGATTCCACTAGAAGAAATAATATACACTGTGAGAAGACCTCAGAGATCCAGTGCTCTCACAAACCACAACTGATGACTTTTTGTTCCCTTATGAGTAACTACAGTTCTGTCCTCTGAAATCTCATTGCTCTGTTGACACCAGAAGACCAGACCTTTATGCAAGGTCTGATGAAAAGAACTCTGATTACCTTTTCCATAGATATCTTCTACAATTTGCCATGGAAATCAGTCTTTAGGTGCACATGAAAACACTGAACAGGAGCTGTCTCTGGTTTGAGTTCCCGTGTGTGCATCAATCCTTGTGTGTGCCCTGTGCTCAGTGTTGCCCCAGGTAACTGCTAGTTATAACCCAGTGAATGACCCAGCTACCAGAGCCTCAATCTGCAGTCCCCACATTTGTCTTTTTTTCCTGTCAAGGATCCTTTTGGAAACCAGCTACGTGTCCCAGACTTCTTTCCTTCTTACCTGAGCCAGTATGTCCCAACTACTCTCAGTCCAGCTCTTCCACCCACCTTCCAATATCACTCCTTCCCACATGGGCCCTGCACCTTCCTTCTCATTTCCAAAAACCTCAGCCTTTTTTTCATTAAGGGTTAGACTGAAGAGGACAAATGAAGCATGGGATCTGTGGCCTCCTCCCTCTTGCCCTCCCAAGGACAGCAAGGGTAGAGAGAAAATACTGTTGAGAAACAGATGTGTCCTTTACACTCACAGTAAGCTATGAGTGTGTCATCCATAAAGCTCTCAACATTTCCAGCTTTCAGTGAACCCAGGAAACTGATAGAGACTCTTTCTGTCATCCTCCACCCAGTTCTGAAGCAAACTGTGTAAGGTGCTGGTGTTTACCCCATTCTTTAGTGAGGTTTTTTCCCTAGTTGCTGCTACTACATGAATTTGGTGCTGTGGAAGACAGTCTATGCAATAACTTATTATTTTTTTAATTAATAAATGTTAATGATAAAGTTAAGAACATTACTGACAGCCTTTCAGGACACTGCCAGAGTTTATACTCTTGTAGCCTCCCTTAGTTTTAAAGGGAAGTGCTTACCATGATCTCACATTATGCTTGGAAATTCATCCATGAATATTCACACCAGCACATCACATAGCTCAAAAATATTGCTCCCCCTGGTATAATTTAAGGAAAATAAAACTTCTTCCCTTCTCACAAAGATGATTTTCCCTCCCATCTTATGATCTAAGTGGTTAACAATTAATTATCCTTTTTACCACAGAAAGCAGTGATCAAGTACACAGCTTACCTGATCCCAAGCATCCAGCAACATGACATCATCCTCAGCCAGATCATCTTGAGTGAATTCTCCTGGGACCTCCTCAATCTAAAATAGATATTATGGTTTGGATTTTGTTTGTTTGTATTTGACTATTTACGTAGATATTCTGATGTTGCACAGACCAAAGATACTTTTTAACAGGCTAAGCCCAGAAGCTGGTGTGCAATTCTTTTTCTTCCTAAAGAGACAGGCCCTAAACCGATTTGATGAATGTGTCAAAGGTATTTCACTGAAAGAAAACAAATCACATGTCCTATAAAACCAGCTCTCAGGTTGTCAGAATTGATAGGATATCCCCAGGAGAGGCAGAGGTTTATGTTTTAGTTGTGATTATTGTTAAGTTGGAACTGAGGTCTGCCAGAAGAAGTGGACAGGGGATTTTCCATAGTCCTTTATGTGAGGCAAACCAAATCAATCAGCTGACATCAGCTGCTATATTCCTGCAGCTTACATTCATTAATAAGGAAAAGAAACTGCTTTGATTTGTACTGGTGAGCTCAGTGGTGAAATACACACCCAAGCAAGGTTTCCAGTCACTTGAGAATGGGGCATTACAGTTGACTAAACTACCAAGGATTAGTCCCTAAAGGCAGGCTGCTTGCTTCTCCCATGGCTGTGCAGACAGATGGGAAAGCAGTTTAATGTCACGTACAGGAAGAAGAGGTAATAATGCAAGTAGTGGTCAGCCCTCTACTTTTAAATGACTGACAAGAGCCTAGCTCCTCTACTTTTAAAGGACTAACAAGTGTCTGGCTATGCTTGGTCATGCTAACTGGTGCAAAAAACTTTCCTTTCCCTTTATGGTGGCCAGAATGTCAGGAGTGATCTGACCTACCTCTTCTGGTGAGCAATAATGATGCTGACTCTGTTACTAGAGAAATGCTAGAGAAAGAGGGGATTTCTCAGAATTTGGAGGGTATTTAAAACAAAAGCCAAATGAGTGCATAGGTCCCAGTAGACTATTAGGGGTTGGTTCCTGTTACTGTATTTGACGTGAGTGTTTTAGAAGTTTGCTAGAATACATTTTACTACTCTCATAAGATTTTAAAGCCCTTATTAAAGGATCCTGTTTGTTTTATCCCTCTCCAAATGAATGGGCTGTGCCTTAAGGAAACTGCAGAGATAGTAGCCAACTAAGTCCCCTGCCTAAAAAAATACTGCATTCTTGCCAAGCATTGACACACAGTTGCCCTCCCAGAATATGGTAAGTAATTAAGCCTGAATCACAGGCCTGATACCCAGTGCACAGCTCTGGGTATTTCTGCTAAGGAAATAATTCTTCCTGCCTCCCTGGGCACAGGCCAATACCTTAGAGGCATAATTACATGTCTTAAATCTCCATGGAAAATTTCAGGCTGCTAGGGATTTTTGGCAAGGGGACATGTCTTTCCCTCACCACCGCTATCTAACATGTAAGGGGCAAGGCACTGACCTGCACTTTCTCAGTGGAATGATAGCAGTCTGGCAATGTTCTGCAAGAACACAATTGCTTTTGACTAGGCAAATACCTTATCTTTTTATCTTCCAGCCTCTAGTCCCAGGCTGCCGCGTGCAAACATCTGCAGTATTAACTCTTCTGTCCATCCATTGCATTTGGATTCATTTAAAGCAGCAAACCTCAACTCTCTAGTTCTTGCCAAGCACGGCTAACTAAGCCAGGTCCCCAAATTAACTTAATGCCTGCTGATTCCCAAGACAAAATATATGAGAAAATGTGTGATTGAAACAGAGAGGAAAGAATCCCTCATACTCACAACAAATCTGCCAGTCTTATTAGAACAACCATACAGGCGAGGGGGGTGGTCTTCAGCCTTTGTCAAGAGTTGTGATGAAGTCTGGTATCTTTTTTTACCTCCAAGTGCTTTCCAGAATTCCTCTGAAACACACCATACATAATTTATTCAGCAGTGGATTTAACATTTGATGTTTTAGCTTGTTAGTGTTTCTAGAATCCCCAGTCTCTTCTTTTCTGTCTCAGAGATGGGTGCATTTTCTTACAACTCTTCCTGCAGTTAACAAGGTACCACATGCAGACCTAGAAGGAGCAATGCACTATGTCCTTCTACCCTCCCTTCACTCAGGGTAAAGAAAGGACCACATTCCTCTGCAGCTCCTTCTACTGTCTCCTTCTACAGACTTCCAGGGCATGGCAGCAATCCTGGATAGATCTCCATGGTCTGGTTGGATTTTCATAGGGATAGGGTCAGTATATGTTTCCTCCTATAAAATACACGATCTCAAAACCCACTTTGGCTGTGTTTCCATGCAGTGCTGTGAATTGTCAGTTGCCTATTAGCAACCACATGGCTTCATACTAACCTGGTTCCTGGCCCTCATTAATCTTAGCAGTCTGGCATTTAAGAACACTGGCAATGTACTGAGCCCCTTGTTCCTCTTCTTTGTTTGCTCCTTTTCCTACCCAGGTGTAGCCAGAGTTGTTTGGCAGTTTCAGAACAAAGACATCATTGGAGTTCAGAGATGTTGAGTCAACATCAACCTAGATCAAAAGAGAAATTGTTCTATTCTTTGTGTTTTCAAATGACATGATCACTATTTTGCATGTTTATATAAAATGTGTAGATAGATGCTAATCAGCTATGCTTTTTTCTCCATTTTTTCTCAAGATTTATACTGATACAAATTAGAGAAGAACCTAATTTGAGAGAAGGAACTGACTTGAAGGGCAAAACTTAGGTGTTTGGTAGTAGGAAAGCCTATCTCATGAAGCAGGAAAGACTGTTTCATGGATTAGAAAAGACTGCCTCATAAATATTGCTGATTTTTGGTCCATTCTTTGTCAGCTGACTGTTGGCTACACATTTTCTTACAGATTCTTCTGAGAGATGTAGATTGGTTGCAGCCAGTTACAGCGTATTCTCTTTAATTTATTAAATGGGTTGGTCTCATGGAGCAGTGGATTTGATCTGGACTTGTGTGTTCCTACCAGGTGTGGCTATCCAACAAGATTAGTCAGAGAGGCTGGTGGCAGCTGTAGTATTTCCCATGGTTTACTTAGCAGGTGACCTTACCTCTGCAATCCTAGTAATGGCTGCCAGGTTCCTGCGGATCTGGAAGAGTCGTGTGGGTTGAGCAGGTTTCTGACCTTCTTTCTTGGACGTCCCATCCTTGTAGATAATCAGTGGTTTGTTTTTGAACAGGCTCAGCAAATGTGCAGGCTCTTTGCCTTGGCTGACTCGGATCTATACATATGTATAGAAAGGCAGTAAAAGAAACCAAAGGACACAGGCAGTTATTTTGGGTCCTTAGCCAATCGTGCTACGCGTGTTAGCCAGAATGAGAAGTGGCAAGCTGAGAAGATTATGAATACAGTTTCAGACACATTAAAGCTGGAGCATTCCTGAGATTTTTTGTCAATCATGCTAACACAAAGACAAGATTCAAATTTCTAACATAATGTTTAGCTGATTAAAATGGCTGCTATCTACTGTACTCAGAAAATTGCCAAAGGAACTGTCATTTCACAGAGTTTTATACAGTGACTTCATTCCTCTGAAAAACTATCTTGGAACTACAGGTGCCCTGTATTTAAGCAAAAGAGAATAGTTGCCCATCCTGTTAATTACTTCTATGTGGAATTTTACCTGGAAGAGAATGGAAAAGATGGGCATAAATGTATCTTGCAGAGGATGGCGTGGAGAGCAAAAATGAACTTCCACTGCAGATGCAAAAGGTAGGTACTGTTGCAATCTCAAAACCCTCATTCAGCTATGAAGAACAACTGGGTTCAGGTTAACATATGATTAGAGTTATTTGTGCACAACCATTTGTTCTTCCTGCCAAGGTGGAGGGCTGCTACTCCCTGCCTTTCACTCCTGGAAAGAAAGGGAAATACAGGGCATGGGGCATGCTGCATAGCCAGCAGAGGAGAAGTGGAGAACCTCAGCCCTTTAGACCTGTCTGGTGAGTCCTGGGGCAGCAGGGTGCAGAGAGGAGTGGCTGCAGCTGCAGCCAGGCTGGTAGTGGTCATGGAGTAGGTGCTTTTGCATATCTCACCACTGGAGAGACCAGAACAGTTGCCTAGGACATGTATGCTTGTAGGTGCCAAGCTACAGCAGGATTTTACAAGTGCAAAAAAACCAAAACAAAACAAAAAAACAACCAACAAACTAAACCCAGACTCAACCACCACACACCAAAAAAAACCCCAACAAAAACAAACCCACAAACCAGAAGAAAAACCCAAACACCAAAACCACCTAACTACTGAGGGAAACATAGCTGGTAAGACCACGCCTGGACTACTGTGTCCACCTCTGGAGCCCTCAACACAGGAAGGACATGGACCTGATGGAGCGGGTCCAGAGGAGGGCCATGAAAGTGATCAGAGGGCTGGAACACATCTGCTGTGAAAACAGGCTGAGGGAACTGGGGCTGTTCAGCCTGGAGTAAAGAAGGCTCTGGGGAGACCTTCCAGTACCTGAAGGGGACCTGCAAGAAGGCTGCAGAGGGACTGTTTATAAAGGCCTGCAATGGTAGGACAAGGGGCAATGGTTTCAAATTAGGGAACAGTAGATTTAGATTGGATGTAAGGAAGGAGTTCTTTCCAATGAGGGTGGTTGAGCACTGGAACAGGTTGCCCAGAAAGGTGGTTGAGGCTTCATCCCTGGAGATGTTCAAGGTAAGGTTCGACCTCTGGGCGACCTGATCTAATGAGGATGCATCTGAGCATTGCAGGGGAGTTGGACTTGATGACCTTTAGAGGTCCTTTCCAGCCCCGGTGTTTCTATGATTCTACGTTCCTGCGAAACAAACTGGGGAAGCCCTTTTTAAGCATCATCTGTACTGTGGTGCCATCTGGTGACCAAACCCAGAACTTTCAGACCTTTCAAATCATGGTAATGCAGACGTTCAGCGCGGGTCATGTGCTCTAGATTGCCATGTAGAGATACTTACATGCCTTTATACAGGTGTGTGTCTATACATGCGTGTATATGTATATGTACTCCTAAATTCACTGCAGCTTGAAAGTACTTGCAAGTATCATGTCCACTGCAGTGAGATGGATCTCCTTCAGCTTTAACAAAAAGGATTTTGAAGCACATTATTACTGCAGCTGTTAATGGTGATATTATGATTATTTAGTGCTAGTATTTGCCTTAGGTACGAGGCAGGGCCATACTGTGCTGAACTCTGCCCACATGTAGAGCATGTATTTCAAAGAATGATTACCTAGAAGTGTTCTAATATTTCCTTAATAGAATTTCAATCATAACTGATTAATAGCTAAAAAGTATAGCCTGCCATCTGAATTAGGTGTACCTCCTGCTGCCTAGAAAATCTCTGCCTGTCCCTAGTCATCTTCCAGCTCTAGCATTTCTGTGAAGGGAAGACCTAACACCTCTCCACCCACCCAGTGCTCCTCACTGGTGACGAAAGGAGAGCGCACACCCTAGCCATGCCGGGACTAGTTTATCTCATCACACCTTTTAGCTACCAGTGTCCTGCACCTGGCTGTGCACATACCATTTCTGCAAGGCAGGATGTGTATCCTGCTTTCACAGAGATGCAAGCACTGTGGGATGGGAAAACCCAAGCTACATTCCTCACTAAGACAAGGACAAGCCAGACCTTATGGCACAGTTCTGGCAGGTTTGCCTGTTCTAGCTATCATGTGGTTTTCATATCTCCCAGGTTTGGCCGTCTAAAAGTCAGTTGTCTTGTCTGGGCTCAACATCACAGCTTCCTGCATAACAAAAAAGAGAGGGCAGCTATCACCCTGCATAACAAAAAAGAGAGGGCAGTGATCACCCTGCCAGACACCTCCTCCAGAGGGAGTTGCTCTGGGAGGATCTTATCATTCAGTCTCCACTGACCATGTACAAAGTTTATAAGGCTAGGAAGGACCAAACCCTACTTTTTAGACAGTAAAAGACAATGGAAAGAAGAGGCAGGTTTAGGCTGTGTTACATCTGTGTTCTTTAGGCCATCTGCATTCAGAAAGGATGACTCCAATGGGAAATCTCTGGCCACTTTAAAAGGAGCCCTGGTGTTTGGCTCCACAAGAACACGGCCAGTTGTTATTCCAAGGCTTCACACACTACCTCCTCCTTGCATTTCTCACTGAAATGTGCAGATATTGCACGCTCTGCTGAATGGGATCCAAAGGACACCAACCTGCACAGCCTGACCGTTCAATAGCCGATCCAGCTGAACAGTCAGAAATGCAGACGCAGTGAGTTCATCTTTTGTAGTATGAGCTCCTTGCCTGAGGAAACAAGGAGAAAGAGAATAGCTAAGTCCAGTTTCAGAACAATCCAGATCTTACGCTGCATGACAAATGCCCCCTAAACAACCCTGCATTTACATGTGGTTCTTTTCAAAAGGACATAAAGTTAGCAGAAAATAGTATCCACACACTGGAGGTCTGTGCAAAGCTGACCAAACATACCATGTGTAAATGATCTTCCCCTTAGGGTAAGTGTAGAGGATAATGTAGCAGTCTCCACCATAGAACTGTCCATATGTCTCAGGTCCCACAGGAACTCTGCCACTGCTTTCTACACGCCAGATCTGGGGAAACAGAGAAATCGCTGGGAAATGATGAACTTCATCTCGAGAGTCATCCAAGAAGCAATATATTGTGTCACCCCTTGAGGGGCCTTTGCTTCTGCTCCCAAATGTAGTGGAATAAACCCAGGAAGGATTCTTCATGAAGTAGACACATAGACTCTGCACCCGCTGACTGACTGAATAATGATCACCAACAGGCCATCTCTGAACATTTTTCTTTGTCTTGATGGCCTAATCCCACATGCTCACCTCATCATGCTATGATGAACTTATTTTCTTAACATCTTAAGATGATAATATGACATGAATGGCACAACTTTTTGATTCATCACAGAACTATCATTTCCTTTGAGAGGAGCACACTGTAGTCAGGTAACAGGCAGGCAGATTTCCTCCAGGTTGATTCACTAGAGTTCAGTTCAGTTAACTGCTGCTCTCCAATACCATGGTGATAAAAGTATAAAGTACAAAATGTTTCAGCTCTAAGCTGTTTTGGCTCAAGCCTACAAACCATTCCAAGCATGAAATTAGAAACCTAGAGAATGAATCAATGAGACTGCAGGTATTTATCCCTTCTTTTTCTTCCAGAATCCTAACATACAAACCTATATTCAACAGGCTGTGTTGGTACAATTCCAAACCTGCCCTGTGTTGTCTGAAGATACTCCTGCAGAGTGATATGGATAGATCTAGAAAGACTGCACAGTCCTATTTTTCTCCCACATCTAGGCTACTTGAGGGACTAGAGACACTGGGGAGAATGGAGGCATTCAAATCAGACCTATGCGGCCCTGGGCAGCCTGATCTAGTTGGAGGTGTCTCTGCTTACTGCAGGGGTGTTGGACAAGATTACTTTTGAGGATCCCTTCCAACCCAATGCAATCTGTGAAAGAAGGTTTCTCTAGAAAGAGGATTGGATACATACATAGAGACAGAATGTTTTTTGACTCCAAGGGTAAGTTTTTTCATTTCAGATTTCCAGCTGATGTGAGCTAGAAATGTTTCTTTAGGCTAAGGATCACATTTAAAGTATCTCTTTAAAAGGCATTGTGAAGAAGGGCAGATATTTCTGTTGTTTGATTTCTACTGATGACTGGTACAACATCTTTCAGAAGCACCAAAAAGCATGACTCATCATACAGCTGATGAAGAGAGTCAGCTTCTACTTTGAAGTACCTTTTCTGATGGTAGAATTAACAGTGACACTGATGTAGTGGTACTCAACAGTTTAAATGGTAAAACATTGGAATGGAATGGAATGGAATGGAATGGAATGGAATGGAATGGAATGGAATGGAATGGAATGGAATGGAATGGAATGGAATGGAATGGAATGGAATGGAATAGACCAGACCAGACCAGACCAGACCAGGTTGGAAAAGACCTTTGAGATCATTGAGTCCAACTTATCACCCAACACTATCTAATCAACTAAACCATGGCACCAAGCACCCTATCCAGTCTCTTCCTAAACACATCCAGTGATGGTGACTCCACCACCTCCCCAGGCAGCCCATTCCAATGGCCAATCACTCTTTCTATGAAGAACTTCTTCCTAACATCCAGCCTAAACCTCGACTGCTGCAGCTTGAGACTGTGTTCTCTTGTTCTGGTGCTGGTTGCCTGGGAGAAGAGACCAAGCCCCACCTGGCTACAACCTCCCTTCAGGGAGTTGTAGACAGCAATAAGGTCTCCCCTGAACCTCCTCCACGCTAAGCAACCCCAGCTCCCTCAGCCTCTCCTCATAGGGCTTGTGGTCCAAACCCCTCCCCAGCTTTGCTGCCCTTCTCTGGACACATTCCAGCAACTCAACATCTTTCCTAAACTGAGGGGAGCCCTAAACAGAGCAGCAGCTTATCCCATGGCAAGTAACACAGTGCATTAGGTGAGTGGAATACAATTTAATACAACACAAAAATTACCTCTACTTTCCCTGAACCATCATCTACCATGTTATGCTGGGCAGCCATTTGTGGAGACTCGTGTAACTTGGTAGCATCGAATTCAATCTGCTCAATTTTAGCCACTCTCTCAGTGACGTACACCTTGCCAAAGCCATCACTTTGATCTTTATCCTTCCAGTCCTTGAAAAATTGTTTGAAAATGGGTGTTTCGCCTCCTTCAGGAAGGACTTGAATCTGAAATGAAGCAAGTAACATCAAGTGGAAGGGAAACAAAACTGACACAGTTACTCAAACAGAAACTTTTGTGAATTATCTGTTAGTGAAGTATTTCTCTTGTCTTCTGAGCACTTTAACATAGGTCTTGATGATTTAAAACCAGTCTTTTACAGAGCTCATGCTCTCCTGGTATCATCTCATAGCTAGATCACACCTGTGTGTTGGCAGGGTAATTCATCTGCTGTATGAATTGTTCAGCATTCTTCATGGCAGCCTTTCTCTCTTGTGGGTTAGCGTCTTTGCCTGGTTAAGAGAGAAGGAAAACAATGCATGGGAAAGGGCAATGAGCTCACAGATCCTGCAAAAACTACATGTCCTTGAGCCAGGTTCTCTTCGACATTGCTCTTGCCTCAGACTTGAACAAATGCTGGTTATAAAGGGAGTCAGAAGACTCATACAAAACTGAATGGCCAAGGCAGTACTCCAGCAGCTCTGAAACCAGTGAAAATAGAGACAAAAACAGAGGGGCCAGAAGGGCAAGGTTGTGGGGTTTGTTCATGGTTTTTGGTTTGGTTGGGGTTTTGTTTGTTTGTTTGTTGGTTGTGGTGTTTTGTTGTTTGGGGGGGTGGGTGGGTGGTTGTTTTTTGTTTGGTTTGTTGTTTAGCATGTGCATTTCTATTAAAAAATACCGTCCATAATGTCTCCTTCCTTCAAGGTACAAGAACATCCTGCCCCTTTTCTCTGAATCCTCCCCTGCTGGACTGCCATGTGTTAAATAAAGTTGCCACCCAGAACTGCCTTCACTTCTTCAGGAAGCACCACTATGCCAGTAAAGGGAATTTACCACCACTCTTCCCTGTCCATTCCTCCTTGTTAGGCCTTAGACATCTCCAGCAGTCTCTGTAGGATGATATTGTGTATCAGGTCTGTGTCCCAGCTGGTTGTCAGTAACTATACTCCCAGGCTAATAAGATGCTTCAATAAGCTATTCATTGTATTCCATTTTGAATGAGACTATTAGCAAGATAATTCACACTCCTCAGCTTAGTGGGCTGAAGATTTCCAGCAGAGTGATAACTGCAGCCTGCCAGTGCAAAGGTGAGGCTCTCATACTAATGAGGTTCTTCCACACATTATTGTTACCAACAGCAGCAAAGTGAGGGCACACAGAGGAGCACACAGGGCCAGAGGCAGAGGGCCTAAATTGTATTTTATTTGTTTTATACCTGATCCTATACACTACCTGAGCACAGTGCTCCCAAAATGCTCCTTTGAAAGGACGTTTCCCTACCTGCAAATGAGGCTTCCAAACGAAATGCTTACAATGCTTCCTGGGCTGACCTCAGCAATTTGACAACAGCATTGATTAATTGCTATTGCACATGTTGAAAAGAAACGCAAGCACCACATAGTCACTAATACACTGCCTCAGACAAAAAAGGGGAGATACTCAGCACTGGATGCCATGGCAACACCACAACAATCCAGCTACAAGGTATCCAGACCTAATTCCCAGTAGTAATACCCGCCTGGGAAATGTTCAAAGTAATTGCAGATACATGATGGCACCACAGAAAAACACTCACAAGAAAAAAAGAAGCGTCAGTGCAAATTTATGCTTTCAGTTGATGCCTGGGACACTCACCTTTCAATTTCACATCCCCATGGAGCAATGTATGGAAGTATAATATCTACCCAGAATCAGCGTCCAAATTTTGTCCCACAAGTTAGGGATTTGATGGCAACATACAAAACTTGTAGGATTCTTTATGTTTGCTCTATAATTGCAATTAGATAAACATCTAAGCTTACAGATACCTCAAAACAGCCAGGATTCAAGGAAGGGAATTAGTCTTGAGGCCTTTACTCAATATGAGCAATCCTTGCCTGTTGTCTGCACCAAGAACTGTGTGCAGGGTTCTGTGCCCAGCCGGGATTAAATTCTTGCTAGTGTCCCAGCTATGTTGTGATGAATCCTTAGCTATGTCTGTAGCTTCTACATTTGCAACAGGAGTGATCTCTTACCTTTCCAAACAAAGATCTTCCTTGCAGCACCATTGTCCAAAATGAAGCACTCCTCAGACAGAAGCATAGCCATGGAGAAGGGGTTTTCCTCTGCTACCATGGACACCTTCATGGATCCACTGGCATCTGACACCTAAGAAAGCAATCATTTCAAAGTTAGATTGACTCTGGCTTTATAAGCAAATGAATGTCTTCTCCCACAATGACTCTCAAAATCAGTTGCCATTGCTGTATAAATAGCTATATGAGAAGTGTGTGCTGCTGGAGAAGAAGGTAGGCTCATGGTTTTTCGTTTTGTTTCATTCCATTTTACAACCAACAGAGGGAGACACAGTGTTAATTTTGTGAGCTTGCCGGGTCGCTGTCTCACTGCTTCTTAAAATAAATCCATTTCTCTGGCTTTCAATTCAACTGCTCATTTGCTGAACACCTCACAATTAAAGATCTGTATCTTCTTCAGGCCACCCTTTCCATGCAGCTGAGCTGGTGCAGTCCTTAGGTTTCATCTTCTGCTACCAGATGACTATTGCTGAAGCCAAAGGGATGCTTACATCCACCCAATGAGTGTAGACCTTTCCTCTTCTGTGAGTAAACCAGTGCTTTTGGAGGGGCAAGGACACCACAACTAGTGGGATACAATAAGGAAGACCTTGGAGAAATTCTGCCAACTCAGCTGCTGAAAAGCAGAAAACCCACAACAAATGGAGCGAGTCTAGAGGAGGGCTACAAAGGTGATCCAAGGGCTGGAGGACAGACTAAGGGAGCTGGAGCTGTTCAGCCTAGAGCCTAGACTCTGGGGGACCTTAGAGCTGCCTTCCAATACCTGAAGGGATCCTACAGGAAGGCTGGAAAGGGACCTTTCGTAAGCATGTTTAGATACAGAACAAGGGGGAATGGTTTTAAGCTGACACAGAATAGGTTTAGACTGGATCTTAGGAAGACATTCTTCAGTACAACAGTGGTGGGACTCTGGAACAGGCTAGCCAGGGAGGTTGTGGATGCCTCCTCCCTGGGGGTGTTCAAAGCCAATCTGGATGAGGCCTTGAGCAGCTGAATCTAGTTGAGAGGTGTCCCTGCCCATTGCAGGGAGGTTGGAGTAGATGATCTACAAGGTCCCTTCCAATCTAAGCCATTGGATGATTTGCATGCTGAACAGAGCATTTAACAGTATAATTAGATAGTTCTACACTGATATTAACAGTGAAATATCTACATTTATAACTTACAATTCTTTAACTGGAAAGTGTCATACAAGACCTGTTGCAGAATCTGCTTTGTAACCTCCACCACCACTGTAATTCCATGTATATCTTTCTAACCATTTAAAATTCCCTTCTGCATGTCTGAAAAGACCAATTATTACCACTGAAAAGAAGTTATTACTATTGTGGCTTCTAATTTTCTAGCAGTCTTTCTTTCCTTTCATAACTAGATATTAATTTTAAATACACCATTATATCTTGTATATTATGGAAGCACAAGGTGGAAATTACCACTGCATACAACAAATAAAAATCAACTATTTTTCCTACTGTGAGGGTTCAGGCTACAGCTGTCCCCCAGCACTTACTGCTATGTTGCAGCACATTTACATTTAGCTATCAGAGCTCAGTTAGCACGACCTGTGTACTTAGAACTATTTATTAGGTAGCCACATAATTTTCTGAGTGTCCTTAGGACTCCAAAATTCACTGCAAGCCCTTGTCTCTAGTATTGTCTTACAGCAACAGCCTTAATCAGGAACAGTGTGGCCAGCAGGAGAAGTGAAGTGATCGAGCCCCCGTACTCAGCACTGGTGAGGCCACACCTCAAATACTGTGTTCAGTGTTGAATCTCTCACTATAAGAAGGAGATTGAGGTGCTGGAGAGTGTCCAGAGAAGGACAGTAAAGGCAATGAATGGCCTGGAGAGCAGATCTTGTGAGGAGCAGCTAGGGTAGCTGGTTTGTTTGCTCTGGAGAGAAGACTAAGGGGAGACCTCATTGATCTCTACAACTACCCAAAAGGAGGTGGGAGTGAAATGGAGGTCAGTCTCTTCTCCCTACTATCAAGTGATAGAATGAGAGCAAATAGCCTAAAATTGTGGTCAGGGGAGGTTTAGATTGGATGTTAGGAAATTCTCTTTATTAAAATAGTGGTCAGGCATTGGAATAGGTTGCCTGGGGGGTGGTGGAGTCATCATCCCTAGAAGTGTTAAAAAAATGTGTAGACATGGCACTTCATGACGCTGCTTAATGGTCATGGTGGTGTTAGGCCAATGATCTTAGAGGTCTTTTCCAAGCCTAATGGTTCTATGATTCTATGCAGGGGCTGCAAAGGCAGGGACTCATGTTCTCTCACACTACACTGCAGCTTCAAATCTACTGTAGGTGACACGCAGAAGGGTGCACTCATGGGGATCCAGTAGCACTTAGTGTTGTCAGAGTGTTGCCACTTGTTGACCAGACCTTTCTTGTTAAGTGACTATGGTGAAGGGAAGACAGTACATGGTATTTCCCTCATGAGAAGCAACCTCATTGCCAGAGCACAGGGCACTTAAAAGAAAGGTCCAGACCTCAATGCTCAGGAGAGCTTGTGAATAAAATCCACAAAAACCCTTCTTGCACTCTTCAGGAGAAAATATGTTAAAAAAAATTATTATTATTATTATTGTTGTTGTTGTTGTTATTGTTATTATTGTTATTATTAACTACTAATACTATTATTATTATTAATAATACTACTAATACTACTAATACTAATACTAATAATTTTACAGATTTCACTGCAAACATCACCCTTTTCCAAATACTGTCTGTCTTCTTTTCTCAACTGGGACAATAAGAAAGAAAGTGGAGCTGGGGTAGCATGGGGGTGGGAAAAGGGAAAAAACAGGCTTGGAAATTGTGGGCTTTTTTTCGCAGGAAAAGAAACAGTTGATGTGGCCTTGTAAGATAATGAGAGGGATAAATTCCATGCCTAGTCTGGGAAAGAGCATCACATGAGGAAAAACAACAACTTCACTGAATGTGATCATAAAACTCCTACTGATTTAAACAGAGAATGTTTTTATTACATTTTGTTTACAGGTAGTTTTTCTGGCTGTGTCCTGGTCAGTGTTAAGCTACTGCAGGTGGAGAAGAAGGAAAAGGGCGTGGCAAAGGAAAGGAGTCTTGCATTCGAATTCCTTGGGTTTCTATATATAAAATAAAAGATAACTGTGCACGTCTCAAACTCTGCTAACAAAATTATGTATGAATACTAAAACTCTGCTATAATCAAGAGGATAGGAAATATTTCCTGTCCAACAGTTTAATTTAAGACCACCTAATTCTTCTTGGACCTGCACCGAGTGGTTCACAAGCCACGTTTAATTTGTTTCCTTGCTCAACAGGGCTGTAATCAATACTTTTTCCTCATCTTACCTGAGCTGCCTTGATTGACATCCTTTCAGAAACTTGCCTGTTGGCTGCAAATCGACTATTTGTCGATCAGCTGAAGCCAGAACTCCACTTTTGAGGGCACTACTTGCATGAATACCGTTGACTTACCATATATAGTTTAGCACTTCTCCTGTTTGTAACATCAGCCAGTTCATCATCATTGTCATCACACTCAGGAAGCTCTGGCTTGCTCCCTAAAACCTGTATGACAAGAGAATAAGAAATTCAGTGCAAAGAAAGAGTAGGTTCTGTGGTACCTACACTGTAATGCGTTGTCCCAGTAATCAACTCATTGGCATCATCTTTACATATAATCCAATCTAAATCCAAACTCGTGGGTGACTTGCTCACAAACTGATGGGTAACTTTAAAGAACTGTGTGAAATCTCCACTAGCTTTAGATCTACATGCTCCCTTTCCTGCAAACTTCATCTCTAAACTAGGACAGGAAATCATATAGAGAGAACAAACAACAAAGCTTCTAAAGGATACATAGGCACACAGAGTGTAGGGAGGATTGCATGCTCCTGCTCTGTGTATGTGTTTATATACCTGTCTTCCCCTTCTCCTCCCAGAAAAATTCTAAACTGTTGGAAAACAAGTCTTACAATTTTTGGAATGATGATCTGGATGAGGAGATCGAGTCAGTCATCAGCAAGGTTGCAGATGACACCAAGTGGAGAGCAGATGTTGATCTGGTAGAGGGCAGAAGGGCTCTGTAGAGGGACCTCGACCAACTGGACAGATGGGCAGAGTTCAGCAGGATGGCATTCAACAAGTCCAAGTGCCGGGTGCTGCACTTTGGCCACAACAACCCCATGCAGAGTTACAGGCTGGGGTCAGAGTGGCTGGAGAGCTGCCAAACAGAAAGGGACCTGGGAGTGCTGATTGACAGCCACCTAAACATGAGCCAGCAGTGTGCCCAGGTGGCCAAGAAGGCCAATGGCATCCTGGCCTCCATCAAGAATAGTGTGGCCAGCAGGAGCAGGGAAGTCATCGTGCCCCTGTACTCTGCATTGGTTAGGCCACACCTTGAGTACTGTGTCCAGTTCTGGGCACCTCAGTCTAGGAAGGACATCGAGACACTTGAACGTGTCCAGAGAAGGGCAACAAGGCTGGGGAGAGGATTTGAGCAGAAGCCCTATGAGGAGAGGCTGAGGGAGCTGGGATTGTTTAGCCTGGAGAAGAGGAGGCTCAGGGAAGACCTTATTGCTGTCTACAGCTACCTGAAGGGTGGCTGTAGCCAGGAAGGGGTTGGTCTGTTCTCTCAAGCAACCAGCACCAGAACAAGAGGACACAGTCTCAAGCTGTGCCAGGGGAAGTTTAGGCTCGAGGTGAGGAAAAAGTTCTTCACTGAGAGTCGTTCGTCATTGGAATGTGCTGCCCAGGGAGGTGGTGGAGTCACCATCCCTGGAGGTGTTCAAGAGGGGTTTGGATGTGGCACTTGGTGCCATGGTCTAGTCATGAGGTCTGTGGTGACAGGTTGGACTTGATTATCTTTGAGGTCTCTTCCAACCTTGGTGATTCTGTGATATTTTTATAAAGTTTGACAATCATAAACATGAAAGCATGCAAAGTGAAATAAATGAGCTGAAATTACCTTCAAAACTGCTTCAGGTGCCAATACAAACCATCAGACTGTGAGTGCAAGAAATCTTAAAAATGACAGATTCTTAATCCCATTTTAAGAAGGAAAAACTATTTAAAGCCTTGGGGAAAAAAATGGAGCGAGAAAAACATTTTCTTGCTCTGTGTCAGTTTTGCCACCATGGCAGTTTTACAGCAGAGTGATTTTACACCATAGGTAACCTTATAACAACTACCACTACAAGAAATTTGCAAAGCTTCATCAAGAATATGTTGTGGCCAGGCAGTCATTATTAAACCCTCATTACTTGTTGTTAATCATCTTTCCTTATCGACTCATATATGACCAGATCTAACTGTTACATACAGAATTTTATGGAGCAGGAATTGATACATCTGAATACTCAATATTAACATCAAGTACAAGGGCAGTGCCATCCTCTTATTTGTATAATTCTCCCAGTGCAGACACTCCAGCTGCTTCACTGGGCCTTCATGTCTTATGACACAGTGTACCCTTGGCTGGCTCTCCTGAGCAGTTTGTAACCCTGACTCACAAGCCTGCCAAGAATTCAGACCAACAGATCCACCCTACACATCTGAAAATAGCAATACCCTCTCAGGGACAAAGAAGAAGAGAGTCACATTTTACCCTGGATGTCCAACCACACTGACAGTTCCAAACCATGTCACTCACAAATACACATGTGCACACACAGGTTTTGTAACCACATCATCATCATTATTAACAACTACTGCAACAGAAATCATCTAAAGAATAATTAGGAATCCCGAAAGCATAACCAAGCCCTGGCTTCCTTGTTCTTTGGGCTTAGCATCTTTCTTTGCAGCTGATGATTGTCAAACCACAGAGACTCTTCCATATCACTTCATCATGGACAGATTAAGGTGTCAAACCACCCTTCCTTCACTCTCTGTTGCTCTGCCACAGAATGATGCTTATCCTTTCCCCACTATTGCTTGTTGTGTGCAAGAAAACAGTCCTAAGAAAAAGCATGAGCAACTCTGGCCTCAGCAATGGTGCACACAGGGGTGGTGCTGCTATTCCACAGTGGCCACCAGTGTGCACACTCTGACCTCACAGAGTACATGAGGTTGTTTAACCACTCAAGGCTTAACCTGCTTCACAGCTCCTTCAGAATAAGACTTGCCCACAGCTGGCTATGGCAGAGCCTACCTTGCTTTACATGGCTATAGTCTAATGCCAGCTTGCTTCCCAAAGAGAGCATCAGAGTGCAGAGTTACTACTGTCTTACCAAAGGGATTCATTAACTCCACACCTTCAGATCCTGACTACAGAAGGTATAACAGGAAGTCAATATGCATTGTTTTTAGAAGTTTTGGGGGGTTAAGTTCTGTTAAATCTTTATGTTGATGCTCTTTGTTTCCTGCAAGAATGTCATAGTGGAAACCAACAGAACATCAGCTCCTCTACAACTGCCCAAGTTCACTCTTGCAGCTGCCTGCAAAACTATAATCCCCTTTCATATTCTCACATGCATGAGCTCTTCTGTCTAAATAGCTGCACCCCCCTGACCCCAACAAGTGCAAAATACAGAGCCAAAGCTTTTACTAACAATACATTCCACTCTGTTGCCCTTGAAAAAGAGCAGAAGAAATCACAGACAAAAGGTTTCTAATTGGTAGGAATGTGACAAGGTAAACAATTTAAAATAAACACATCAAAAGAAGAAAAGTGGCAAATATTGTCTTCATAACAGAAGAAGCCAGCTCTGTATAAACACTTGATATTGACTTAATAGGAGTAAGAAGTTCAGTGAGGCTGAAAATCCAGCTAGAAAAACAATACTTAAAGACCATATCAGGTAAAGGTTAATTAAGGCAGAAAACCAGTTTAGTACAGTATAGCCTGTGTACACCAGGACTGTGTTTGTGTTTCTTCTTACTATACACAGTTTGGGTCAGGTTTATGGGTCTGAAACTGAACTGTTTGTTGTGGCTGTGATCCCAAGTGCCAGATCTCAAAACAAAACAAAACAAAACAAACACCACCCGAATTCCTCTCTTTATATGCTGAGAGCAACAGAAAGAAAAAAGCTAGATATTTACATAGCTTCAAGATGTCTCGTGGACTTGACAGTTTTTTACTTAATATATTTGCCAAACAATCAGGAATAGTAGCTCATCATTTACTTTCTTACGTGATCTGACATAAGCAAGTATAACCTGCTCCCAAAAACTCAAGGTACCTATGTTGTCTGGGACAGAGAATGAATCCTCTGTGCAGGAAAATAGGTCTGAACTACAGGCACAGCATGAACTCACTGGAAGATAAAGGCTTAGATTTTTACTAACCTTCAAACCAGAGAAGAATGTTACAAGGAGTATCTCCCTGAAATAAGTATTGCCTTAAATATCTACTCTAGTAGCCTATAACAGAAAAAAAAAATCAAGCAGAGAGAGGAAAGGATGGTTCAAAAAATGTGTAGGCATGGTGCTTCAAGACACAGTTTAATGGCCATGGTGGTCTTAGATCAACCATTAGACTCAAAGATCTTAGAGGTCTTTCCAACTGAAACCATTGTATGACCATAGAATGGTCTGGGTTGGAAGGGACCTCCAAAGGTCATTTAGTCCAACCCCCTCCTCAGTGAGCAGGGCCACTCAACTAGAGCACCCTCAACTAGAGCAGGCTGCCCAGAGCCCTGTCAAGCCTCACTTAGAATATCTCCAGGGATGAGGCCTCAACCACCTCCCTGGGCAGCCTGTTCCAGTGTTCCACTACCATAGACTCTATCATGTAGGCTAGTAACCAGCATGCTGACCCTGGGCACCAGTACAGACATGCACCTTGAGACTCACCCAGCAAAGGAGGTTTCAGGGTTTCACCACTTAAGTAATTGGGCATAGTTCCATTTTGAATAGTTTTGACTTACTAGCTCTTCTGCATGATCACAGCCACTGCAGAAGATACTCTGGTCCAAACAAAAAAAGACTTTTAACATTGGTCAGATTATGAACAGCCAAATATGCTTATGTCTTGGGTTACTGCAATTTGGAGCTCTTTCCAGCAATCTAAGCAAACTTTCATAGTCTTAAAAAAAATTACATCAGGAAAAAAAAGTTCCTCCTCTAAACTGCCCCTAGGTAGCTAGGAGGATTTCTGCTGAAACTGCCCCCCACTACCAATTCCTCCAACAACAGATGTCAATGCACACTCAAATTGAACCTAAAAAGAGACTGAAAATAAGATGGAAACAGCCATAATGTATTGAAGAACAGACACATGGATCACAGAGTCACAGGATGTTAGGGGTTGGAAGGGACTGCAAAAGATTATCTAGTCCAACCCCCCTGCCCGAGCAGGATCACCCAGAGTAGGTCACACAGGAACACATCCAGGCAGGTCTTGAATGACTCCAGTGAAGGAGACTCCACAACCTCTCTGGGCAGCCTGTTCCAGTCTTCTGTCACCCTCACAGGGAAAAAGTTTTTCCTTATGTTCAAGTGAAACCTCCTCTGCTCCAGCTTGCACCCATTGCCCCCTGTCCTATTGCTGGACATCACTGAGCAGAACCTGACACCACCCCCCTGGCACTCAGCCTTCACATACTTATAAATGCAAATAAGGTCACCCCTCAGTCTCCTCATCCCCAGGATAAAGAGACCTGACTCCTTCAGCCTTTCCTCATAATGGACATGTTCCACTCCATCATCTTTGAGGCTCTGTGCTGGACACTTTCAAGCAGCTCCCTGAAGTCCTCCTTGAACTGAGGGGCCCAGAACTGGCCACAATATTCCAGATGCAGCCTCACCAGGGGCACAACCCTTCTAATACACTCCAGGATGCCATTGGCCTTCTTTGCCACAAGGGCACATTGCTGGCTCATGGATGCTTTATGCTAATGTTATTTTGGGGGACTGAGCAGGCAATCTCTCAAAATGACCTTCTGGTGGTAAGGTCTAAATGGGAACTGTCTCCTTTTGACTTACTGTCTTCATGGCTTTTGGCCATGCTTATGGCCTACATTTTTAGCCAGTTTCTGTTGTCTCAGGAATTTCAAATGATAATTTTATTCATAGCTCTATGCTTAACTTCCTAAAACTGGGGCATTAGGCTTTGGCAGCTTTTCATGCAATACTTGCAACTTTGCATATCTGTCTGGGCTAATTTGAATACAAAGCCTTTACCAGTATGATAAGGATATTCTAACATTCATTTTCCACTCTGTGGACAGGCCACAGATAACATGTTTGCAAAGAAACTGTTTAGATAAGTCTTGGGAGCACAAATTCAATGTTTTTTCAGTAGTTTGCCCCCAAGGTAAAACAAGCTCTCTTCTGTCCTGCTGGGAGTGCACAGCTGGCAGTGTCTAAGGTAGCTATTTACACTGAGACCAGATGTGCATGAAATGAGTTGAGAGAATCCCCAGCCTGTGTTATCTTCAACTGCCTGGCTTTTGAGATGCCTCCAAGATGAACAGTGATGCCACAGTAAAGAAATGGGGAGCATTTAACACTTTTTGTAACCATGACTGCTGCCAAACATTGAGAGTTGAGCTGTTCAAGTGACCTGACTACCCACAGCATAATTAAAAATCATAGAATCAGAGAACGGTCTGGGCTGGAAGGGACCGCCACAGGTCATCAAGACCACCCCCCTCTGCAGTAAGCAGGGACATCCTCAACTAGATCAGGCTGCCCAGAGCCTGACCTTGAATATCTCCAGGGATGGGGCCTTAACTATATCCCTGGGCAATCAGTTCCAGTGTTCCACTACTCCCATGGTAAAGGTGCTTGAGATGCCTGGTTTTTTTTCTGGGACAATGAGACACACACTGAAAGTATTGTAGCTTTGCAGAACTTGGTTTTAAAGTCCTGTGGATTAAAATAAGTAAATAAATAAATGCAAAATGAAGTGCTGTATGACAGTGCATCCTTAAGCACTGGAAAATGATGGGAATAAATCAGTAACTGATGTCAACAGGCAGCCTCAGACATTGCTAAAATCCACAAAATGCTCAGGTGTTTTGTACTCTAAGTGCCCCTAATTTTCAAGCAGGGCATTTGCAGTGCCACCATTCAGGCTGACCCCACAGCTGTGAGAGGCTGGACCATATTAATATTGGAGTAAAAAGAGGAGTACGGCAAACAGCCTGTGAAGCCTGAAGGAGGCAGGGAGCAGCTGCAGGTGACTGGCAGACAGTGGCCCTGCTAGGAAGCGCGTGTTCCCAGGGGATGTGCTGGAGAGAGAAGCAGCTAGTTACAACATACAGGGTGAGCAGAGGAAGATGTAGCAAGGTGTTTCTGCTCAGTCCTTTAGATGACAAGGTGAAAAAGCCACTCAAAGCACTGAAATACTTTCCTAGTGCACCACTGTCTGCATTCAGAAGCTGAGCATTTTCAGTCCTGTACAGCCCAACAGACCAGAGAATCCTCTCTGCTATGACATTCAAACTCTTGCATGCAAGACAGAGCACAGATTTGGATCCTAATGTTTAAGAAAGTAAAACAGAGTATTTTGATAGATCTTTCTCTAGTGCTTTCTCAGGAAGCTTGAAATAAGTTAAATATTTATTAGGATAGAAAAAGAGAAAGAGCAAGAATGTTTCTTTCAGCTGGCTCTATAGGAGATACATCCTGCTTAGCTCTCAGAAAATTGTTTCTCCAGATAGTTCTAGTGCCCTCCACTACCTGATTTTTGGTTTTAAGTCCCTATAGCTCCTCAACATTTGTTTAAAGGAGGCAATATGTTCCAAGGGCAGAGTTAGATCTCTTAAAAATTAGAATTGCAGAATCACCAAGGTTGGAAGAGACCTCAAAGATCATCAAGTCCAACCTGTCACCACAGACCCCATGACTAGACCGCGGCACCAAGTGCCACGTCCAATCCTCTCTTAAATACCTCCAGGGATGGTGACTCCACCACCTCCTGGGCAGCACATTCCAATGACGAACGACTCTCTCAGTTAAGAACTTTCTCCTCACCTTGAGCCTAAACTTCCCCTGGTGCAGCTTGAGACTGTGTCCTCACACAGTGTGCCACATTCCAGTGTGCCCACTGGAATGGGCTGCCTGAGGAGGTGGTGGGGTCGCCGTCGCTGGGGGTGTTCAGGGCGAGGCTTGACAGGATGCTTGGTTGTATGGTTTAGTTGATTAGGTGGTGTTGGATGATAGGTTGGACACGATGATCTCGAAGGTCTCTTCCAACCTGGTTAATTCTATTCTATTCTATTCTCTTGTTCTGGTGCTGGTTGCTTGAGAGAACAGACCAACCCCTTCCTGGCTACAGCCACCCTTCAGGTAGCTGTAGACAGCAATAACATCTCCCCTGAGCCTCCTCTTCTCCAGGTTAAACAATCCCAACTCCCTCAGCCTCTCCTCATAGAGCTTGTGCTCAAGGCCTCTCACCAGCCTCACTGCCCTTCTCTGGACACGTTCAAGTGTCTCGATGTCCTTCCTAGACTGAGGTGCCCAGAACTGGACACAGTACTCAAGGTGTGGCCTAACCAGTGCAGAGTACAGGGGCAGAATGACTTCCCTGCTCCTGCTGGCCACACTATTCTTGATGGAGGCCAGGATGCCATTGGCCTTCTTGGCCACCTGGGCACACTGCTGGCTCATGTTTACTTGGCTGTCAATCAGCACTCCCAGGTCTCTTTCTGTTTGGCAGCTCTAATGTTTAAGAGTGCACAGGTCATACAGAATACATCTCAGAGACCATATATCACTTTTGTTGTTGTATGGCATGCTTTCCCATATCTCTGGAGGCACGTAATAAGGAGTTCCAACATACGTGCAAGCATAGGGTGCTGTATGTGCCAGAAGGCATGCAGATCCAAAATCTCCCAATTTGACTTTCCCATTTTGAGTGAGGAAGATGTTCTTGGTAGCTGCAGAACTGATTACTCTGATATTTAAATCCCCTTTATGCAATTTAATCTACATCTTATTTTTCCAGGCAAAGTCAGGTAGTATCCAAGTCATAGGCAGTTATGTAAGAAAAAGACTTGGCTCTAATAACCTGCTTTGCAGTAAATACAATTATTACATTTACATATGTCTTCAGCATTACACCCCCACTGGTGGTGGTAGCAATACTGATCCCATGGCAGACAGGACACTTATCTTCTCTACACCTGCTGCTCTCCCTTGCTCAGATGTGAGGACTTTTACTCCAGCATTACATGGTCTGGATAGAGAACAGCAATCTGTGCACGTGCAGGCTCCTCTGAAGAAAAAAACCTACAAAATTTTCCACCCTGAGCCCTTCCTGCACTGCAGAACTTTCAATACAGGAAATTCAAAGGCAACCTTGAGCAGAGATCCCTTGAGAGTTGCCTTGCCCAGGGGCTGGGGTGAGGCACACCTGCAGAAAAAGCAAACAGAAGTCCTTTCACGGTGCATTTGTCTTGCAGAGATGCAGGACAGCATATCTCTGAGCTTTCTATACAGCAAGGAAACTCTGCCCTTCCAGTTTTTTCAGAGAGCTTGTGGAGTCTCCCTGTGGAGTTAATGTTGGGGGGAAATCTCAACCCACCATGCTCTAGAGACTTTCAGAACCCATCTGGATACATTCCTGTGCAGCCTGCCCTAGGTGATCCTGCTTTGGCAGGGAGGTTGGACTCGATCTCTGGAGGTCCCTTCCAACCCCTAACATCCTGTGATTCTTCTCCATGAAATGCCCTTGTTACTGCAATGTACATAGAAATAACTGTGAACTACTCCACGGGGAGATAACTGCTAAGAACTCTTTGTCTTCTTAATTATGTTCATTTAATAACTGAAAATGATAGTGGTTTTTCATCAATAGATTTCTTGATAGTCTAACACAGAAAGGAAAAAAAGCCATTACAAACTCCATTAATAGCCTAACATGTAATTATAAGATTATAATTGAGTAATGTGGTAACCCTGCAAGTGCTACAGCTGATGGAGAAGAAAACATAACAAAGATGAGTGGCTTTTTCACCCAGAAGAACGCAAACGAGCCACATTATAATTCATTTGCAAGCACTTCCAGAAATTCATGATGATTTTGGAAATTCACTAAAATTCACCTAGCATAGAAGCATCTTTCCTAGCTCAAGAAATTACGTTTCCAAACATCTTTTAGAGCTGTTCACAAATGATGCCTGAACATTTTCTGAAGCAAAATTTCTAAGGCAGACACTGAAATTCGTATTTAGAGACTTAATTAAAAGCCTGACTTTTAGATGTACTTGCTGCCTGTAGCTCCTATTCAGTTCCCTGTCATTTAAGTACCTGGCTTCAGGCAGCCAAGGCTGAAAGCTGCAGCATGAAGGACGTTGTGGACAACTCACTACATTGCTGAAGCCTCTGCCATGCTTGGGAAAACCCCTGTTAATTTTCTGCCTGGGCCTGGAGAAAATGCCAGGCCAAAAGCTCAGCTGGTGGAAGGAAGCTATCTACGCTGAAATCCAAGCCATACATGTGTTTTGTGAGTACAGGTTGGATAATTAAGTCCTTTAAATGGAAATTTTCATCTAGGAAGAGTACTGTCCTTAATGAAGGAGATACACTCAGTAATTAGAAAGAAAACAGGAGGTCTGATTTTGACAGCTTGAAACTGGCTCCCTGCAAGGCAATGGATTTGTACTTCATATTCGCATTCATAGTCCATCATAACCTTTAATTAAACAGTGTAATGATTAATAAACTGCCACTCCTCAGACACAGCAGGCGTTGCTCTGAAAGGTGCATGGGCATGTGCAGTATTTTTCTTCCCCTGGACTATTTTGAGTTGGTGTGATGGGTTACACCCATCCTGAAAGGAGGGGGGGAAGGCTTGTGAGAGCCTTACTCTCCCTGGAGGGCATTTTCCCCCTGGGGAACTGAATCTGTTCCACTCCCCCTCCCTGTCCAGCAAGCCTATAAAAAGGAAGACACTGCAGCCATTTGCTCTCTTTTACTTCTGCCTCATGGGGACGAAAGAGAGTTGCTGCTGGCTTCCTGGTTCCATGTGGTCAGGCATGGTCCTCCTCCTCCCTGCTACATCCATGCTTCTTCAAAGGACTGGTTTTGTATACATATTTTCCCCATCCATCCTTGTTCCTTACCCTTGTGAACCCTTCCTGTTATTGTTTTTTTATATATATATATATATATAGTTTAAAGAAAATTTTTTACCTCTCTGCTTCCAAACCAACTCCAAATTATTTCTCAGTAGATTTGCTCTTTCCCTTTCTTTTTTCTCTTGATTGGGAAAGAGGAGGGAGGAGCAGGGGAGGGATTCTCAGCTTTGTCCCCCATCTGAGCTCTTAAATGCCAGTTAAGGCTCAAACCACCAGTTTGCCGCTTACAAACTCTTACTGTTCAAAACAGCAAGACCCAAATTGCATTCTTCCTGACACCTGCACATATCCAAAACCATTCCAGTGAAAAAGCATTTTGGTCTTCATGATGGCTCAACTTGGCCCATAGGTTCAAGTTGGCCTGAGAAAACTGTCTGCTCATTTGAGCAGCCAGTGCAACTACATATAGTAACTATAGCTAGGTAGCTCTGATATTTTCTGCTCATTTATCTTTCTTTGGTGTTGCCCTCATTCCTCAATGCATTCATATTCCTTTCTACATGACTGCTCAGTACTGCCTCTGCCCTGGGACTGAAATTCACTTCCAGTATTTATTTCACAAAATTCCCTGGAAGCTTGTCTATTTTTCCAACTGTCTCAATTTAGCTAATAAAAAAAGATACTGCTTTGGCTTACAAGTTCCCAAGGCCATGGATAATTTGGCCTGATATGACTTCATTAAGGTTTTTTTCAAACTGGGTATTTTCTTGCTAGTGAACTGGCCAGGCTTCACTGCTTATGAACTTACAGCATTTGAGTAAAACTGTGTACAACCTACACAATTAATTGTTTAATCCTTTAAAAATGCCTGGAGTTTGTATCTCACAAAAGAAGTTACCCTTCTTCTGCCTCCTCTTCCTCTTGTGTCACCCTCACTCCCACTGCTCCTTCACTCCTCTGTATACAAAGCAAACAAACCCCTCCCTAGCAAGACTTGACCTCATAATACAATGAAAAGCAAAGGAACAAGAAAGAATGTCAATGTTCTGAGAACAGCAATTGCTGCTTCTGCAGAATTGTGATGGAAGATCCTACCCTTGCTGGCTCTGGCAAAGGAGTATGCACCAAACTAGCAGGATGCACACCACTCATTCAGCCTTATGCAATGATCTCTCTGACAGGACCAGAGACTGCAGGAACCTGTCTAGCTCCTTCAGAACTTGCACTGTCAAAGATGCTTATGCTAGTCACAAGTCACAGCAAGCCTTAGTTTTTTTCCCCAGCTACTTCACTGTGCTCTATGCTGCCCTTGGAAATTAGCTTTGTTCTGCAAATAATTTTTAGGGGCCTGAATTCAATCAGGAAGGAGGGAGGAGGTGGTCCTGCTCATCTGTTCATATGCACAGACACCTACCCAGCTAATTTAAGAGTTACTGGAGCTTGATGTTGTGGTCAGGTTTGCACTACTTGGGTCTCTAGAGAAGCAAACTCTGTAAGTTGGGATGGGATCTTCTTTTCTATGCTCTTCAGATTTTATCCACATGATCAAGTCAGCACTGTTCAGTGCTATTAGTCCCTTTCTAGAAAGAGGTGGGAGGGTGTGGCTGGCTGTAATATGATCAAACCATTCCCATAACTCTGCACATAATATTTATTTACCCCATCAGCAAAACCAATGATCACTGAACACAGTGGCATTCAGGAATTCTCAGGATTAAGCACTGCTTAGGAGCTTTAAAGAAAAAGGAGGGAAGAGAAAGGCTGTGTTATCAGAAAGGAGGAAGAGGTTCCCTCTGTTGCTCAATGTGTAAGCTAGGTGAATATTTACACAAATATTTTATGATGTGAGTTTGCACTCACCTGTTCTAAGGCCACTAGAACTCTAATAAAACCAGGCGCACGACGACTGCAAATGCTGAGCAAACAGAAGCCCTGGCATTTTTTGTTTCAAGGCAGAAGAGCCATTTCAAAGATGTATGCTAACATTTTGTTATGGTTTTAAACCTCAGCAGTCACATCTCTCAGGTTTCATTATTTCATCCATGAACATCAAAAACCTTTACAGAAATGAAACAAAAGCCAAAAGCCTCAGCAGTAAAAACTGCAGCAATCACATGCTACCTCGAGCTGCAGTTTCAGGGGAATGACAAATCAGTTCTAAGAATCAGACAGTTTGGACTGCAGGGAAAACAGAACCATCCTGAGAAGTGTTTATCTGAACACTTCATGATTAGGTAGGACAGATGTAGGCTTAATACTTTAGTTAAAACTCAGCCTACTTTTTCATTGGCTTTTATATCCTGCAGACAGTCACAGCTGCCCAAAATACTTAAAACGTAGTAAAGTCCACGTAGTCATGACAGTTCAGTCTTTTAGGGAGCAGGGATAAGATTACTATGGGCTCTTTAGGTTGGCACTCATGTGGGTTTGTCAGCCTATGGCTGGTGAACACATTTTTAGCAGCCCTGCACAAGCCCATTCAGCAACTGATACAGAGCAGATTTCCAGCACGCAGCAGAGGGAATCATTCCTAAGATTTATCAGAGGAGATAATTTTTGGAAGTCTGATTTCAGTGGCCTACTGGATGACAAAACTAATATTTAAAGTACACAATTCTTTTCCCCTGAAAGAAATCCACCTTTCTGTCTGAAAGGGAGAGATGGCAAAAATCTGTCCTTCCTGGTATGCAGAGAAGAAAGGAACACAAGTTTCAGAGCAGTCAGCCTATGAAAATGCTGCAGAAAGTTAAGAGACAGCTTAGTGGAAGTAAGGAGAAATAAAAAAGAGCACCAGGAACTGAATAAAATTTGAGTAGGAATATGGAGTAATAGTTCTCTATGTTTGTGAGATTAACTACACTCCTGGCTTATTAGAAGCACATTTTAGAGCTTGGGCCACAGCTGAGCTGCAAACCCTGTTGTGTGAGCAGCACTTCCAAAAGCAATGCCATCTAGCATGATGAAGGCTAGAAGGTAAATCCTGGCTGCTGACAAACTCACTCTAATCAGGCTCATTATAGCAGTGATGATAAAAGCCATGAACCTACTTGCATCAAACCACCCATATTTCTCCCCCCTCATATTCACAATCCAAAAAGAAAAGCAGAAACTTCTTCATGCGCTGCTCAACAAGTGACAAAAGATTTGTTCCCTGATACAGTAACAGTGCACTACAGAATCAAAATGCAACCTTGGCGTTCTTCCTGCTCTTCCTGCCAAGGTTGCTACAAAACAACAGTTGCACACAGCTGAAAAAATCTGGCCAGCAGAAACAGGAGCAAGGCCAGCACATCCCTGCCATTCACAACCTGCCAGGGGCATATGTCCTTGCTGCAGTGGCACAGAAGTCCAATATTGCATCTGCACCTTAGTGAGATAAGAGGTGCAAAGTGCAGCTGTTCTGATCAGTACTCCCAGCTCACGTGTGAGTTATCATAAACCACATGCAGCGCCTCGAGAAGTGATACCAGGATGGGTTTGGTAGTAGGAGGCTGCTGCCAGGGAACCATGCCAGGAGGTTCCCTCGGTACCACCCAGCCATGGCCTGCAGCGGACTGCAACCCAACACCGTGATTGAAATAAAGAGCAGTAGGTTGGGCTCTAATTGTCAGTTTGTGATCTTTCCATAAAAGTTAGGTGTAAAACACATGCCATGCCAGAGCTGGTGTGCAAAGTCTGTGCAAGGAACTAAAAAGCCAGACAAGACGACTGAGTTTTTTTTCCTTTCAAAACTCTCAGGTGCACTGGGTGCCACTTGACCTACTTATAAGCACAGTCTCATCAATGCTCACACTCACAGACAAAAAGTTTTTGCAAGCAGATGAGCAGATCATGCCAAGGTGTCACCACAGCTAGCACAGCCAAGGGCTGATGGCTCAGCAGCTGGCACGTTTTGCTGATTAGCCAATAATTAGCTACACTCCATGTGACAAAACCAAACGTAAGCACTGTGAAAAACAGTGGCATACCTTCATGCACCATTAGCATTACTTCCTGAAGTTAACCTGAAGTACAAATTAATATTTGAGTTGCACTTTTTCAGTTTTATTGAAGCACTGCTTTATAACCCTGCCTCCCTCTTCCCTCTTTTAGGAGGTGAATGGAAAAAGCTTTATTTAGCAAACGTGCCACAGGAGAACATTAGTAGATATTCTCCAACAACTCAGTGCTCAATATTTTCTTCAAGACCTGGAAACTCCATACATTGGAAATATTTCTTTCTTTGCAGCTCAGTTCTGAAAAGTAAATTATGTTTTTTGAATAAATTGTTAAACTTTCTAAACATGAGGAAGGGTCTTCAACTAGAGTTGTAGAAGAAGTGGTGATGCACAAGCAGTATGCTCAGATCCATGCACCTCCATGAACTTTGCTACTTTTGTTGACATCCTAGACATGATAATTACACGTTTGTTCCACCTTGACGCTGCTCCTTCCCCATACAGAGCAGGAGATAGACAGCTCTGTTGTTAATTCAGTCACCCTACAGATAATTAAAAAACCCCAAGCATTTAGTTATTGAAAAAGTATTCTCAGATGATGAACTCAGACTCTACTGCCCACTAAATTTAACACTGCTTGGATAAGTGCAAGTGCGAGGTCCTGTGCTTGGGTTGTGGCAATCCCAAGCACAAACATGGGCTGGGCAAGGAGTGGCTGGAGAGCACTCTTGAGGAAAGGGACTTGGGGGTGTTAGTTGATGAAAACCTCAACATGAGCCAGCAATGTGTGCTTGAAGCCCAGAAGGCAACCATGTCCTGGGCTGTATCAAAAGAAATGTAACAGGAAGACAACAGAGGTGATTCTGCCCCTCTACTCTGCTCTCATGAGACCCCATCTGGAGTACTGTGTCCAGTTCTGGTGCACCTGGCATAAGAGTGACATGGAGCTGCTGCCACAGGTCCAGAGGAGGGCCAGGCTACAACAGTTGGGGCTGATCAGTGTGCAGAAAAGAAGGCTATGGGGAGACCTTAGAGCAGCCTTCCAGTACCTGAAGGAAACCTACAAAAAAAGCCAGGAAGGGACTTTTTACAAGGGCTTGTAGTGATAGGATGAGAGGGAATGGATTGAAGCTTGAGGAGGTTAGATTTAGACTGGAAGAAATTCTGTGCAGTGAGAGTGGTGAGACTGGAGCAGGTTGCCCAGGGAGGTTGTGGATGCCCCTTCCCTGGAGGTGTTCAAGGCCAGGTTGGATGATGCCTTGAGCAACCTGGTCTAGTGGAAAATGTCCCTGCCCATGGCAGGAAGGCTGGAACTAGATAGAATAGAATAGAATAGAATTAACCAGGTTGGAAGAGACCTTCGAGATCATCATGTCCAACCTATCATCCGACACCACCTAATCAACTAAACCATACAACCAAGCATCCTGTCAAGCCTCGCCCTGAACACCCCCAGCGACGGCGACCCCACCACCTCCTCAGGCAGCCCATTCCAGTGGGCAAGCACTCTTTCTGTGAAGAACTTCTTCCTAACCTCCAGCCTAAACCTCCCCTGACGCAGCCTGAGACTGTGTCCTCTTGTTCTGGTACTGGTTGCCTGGGAGATGTGACCAACTTCTGCCTGTCTGCAACCTCCCTTAAGGTAGTTGTAGAGAGCAATAAGGTCACCCCTGAGTCTCCTCTTCTCCAGACTATGCAACCCCAGCTCCCTCAATCTTTCCTCACAGGGCTTGTGCTCCAAGCCCCTCACCAACCTTGTTGCCCTTTTCTGGACACGCTCCAGCAAGTCATTAAGGTCCCCTCCAACTCAAACCATTCCATGAATCTATGGATAAAGACAGAAAAGAAGTACAAACTGGCCTACCCATAACCTAAATCTGACTTCCTGGCATCCTTGGAGAAGATAAGGTTCGAGCCCAATTCCGTTTACTTCCTGAAATGTAAAAACACTTTATTCACAGCTATGTCAGTAACTGGTACACATTTACAGTACCTCTATGAGCTGGTCTGGTTCACTCCCTTCTTCCACAGTAATTAATTTAGACCTTCCATTTCGCTCGTTGTCCCGAATGCCAATGGCAACCTGAGTAGCCTTCAGCCTCTCGTATTTGTTGCACGATGAGCCACACCACTGATAGATCTCCTAAAATAATTCAAAGCACACAGACACACACATTAGCAACATGATACAACACTAAGCAAAATTCTGAAATGAATGTTTTATTAATACAATTATCTTGCTGGATCTAAGCCATCAGAATATCAGTGAAATGACACCTTTCAGAAATACTTTCCAGAAGACATTCACTAAGTCACTTCAGATATTTGTAATATGCAAGATATTTGATTTCAGAATGGTTAGTTTTGATTTGTCTGAGTTTTATCCCACATACAGAGGTATCTTCAGCGATCTAAAGAACCTGAAGTTCCTAAATGTATTTCTGCACATTAGTTTTATTTTATATCTGGCAGTTCCTCTTCTGTGCTGCTTCAGCAGTGCTGGGGCTCATCTGTGGCAAGAAACAAAGTAATATCAAAACCTCAAGGGAAATCTTGATTGCATGTGCTACTCAAAAGTAAAGTTAGATAATAGAATCACAGGATGCATTGGGTTGGAAAAGACCTTTAAAGGTCACCTAATCCAATCCCCTCTGTGGTAAACAGGGATATCCCCAACTAGACCAGATTGCTCAGAGCCCCATCAAGCCTGACCTTGAATGTATCCATGGGGCCTCCATCACTTCCCTGGGCAACCCATACTAGTGCTCCACTGCCCTCATAGATCTTCCAATCCACTTTTTATTTTGGTGCCTTTTTTTTCTGTAGAATATTTATCACACTCTGCTGCATCACACCACAAGCAGATGACATGTTTTCAACAGAAAGTCTTCCGCACTGGAAGGTTCTTCAGTGTACAGCAGATCTATTGGTCATGAAATTTTATTACCCTCAGATTAATGCAAGCCCTCCCAAATGGTGCCATCACAAACATCTTTACAAATTTTTTCTAAAGATTCACAGATCACAAATGCAGGTTTCTGTTTGGTTAAATCACCAAGTTCCTCTCCAGCAGAAAACTGCCATATAACTGGTCCCCTCCCTTCCTCAGCAAATAAAGACAGCAGACACATCTGCAAAAAATACTTGTATACAGGAAAAGAGTAAACTGCTGTCGCAGGGGCAATCCACCCTGTCATGATTGCCACCTTTACAAGAAGCTCTTCAGACACTGAAGCAGCATGGCTTCCTCTCATCTGGCTGAATAGGTAGTGAATGGCTGTGCCCTGCACATGACAGGGAAAGCACAACTCAACCAAAATGGAGCACATTCCCAAGGCACCTCTCAGGAGGGAGCACCACCAGAATCATCTTAAGATAGGTAACCTAATCCAGTCACATCACAGACCAAGGACCTCCAGTTCTGGCAAGTCCCATTATTCACCCCAAATGCAACACATTTCAGAATAGAGATTTTAGATTTCAGTCTTGATGGAAATAGCTAAGAGGAGGCACAACATAAGCTGCAGAGTGCTAGAGGCTGAGTGGGAAGGAGCTAGTCAACAGAAATTAATCAGCTTGGCTGAGTGCTTTCTCTCCCCCCTCCTTTCTGGAAGAAAGAAATTTGATTATTCTTCACAATTCTACCAAATAGCCCAAACAGTACAGCAATAAGGGTACACAGTAATTTTTAACTTTAAAAACTGCTGAACTGGTTTGTGTTCATCTACAATGCAAATAAGGATTTAATCAGCTCTCACTGAGTGCTTTTAGCTTTATGACGTGCATACAGATGTATAAAACTTAGATTTTGGATGAAAACCTGCTTCATTAAAAAAGCAAACAACAAAACAACAACAAAAAAAACCCACATAAAAACCAAAACAAAACACCAAAACTATAAGCTATTTCTGGTGGTCACTATCATTATTTAATAGTACTTGAAATGGTGGCTTGAGACATGCAAGAGAATCATAGGATCATTTTGGCTTGAAAAGACCTTCAAGATCATCAAGTCCAACCATCAACCCAATACCACCATGTCCACTGTGCACGTCCTGAAGTGCCATGTCTATATATTTTTTTACACATGAAGTGCAGCTTCTCAGCACTAGCAAATGCACACTTTTAGAAGACAGCTAACACTGATGCACACAAACACGGGTAGTGACTTCTGATATTTACTTTTCATCTGCTTCAATACACATACAAAAACCCCACCCAAAACCAGATCCAGTGATCACACAGCCAAGTTCCCTTCCCTTCAAAAGCAAAGTTTTAATCTTACATCAGGATCACACAGATTCCCAGAACTGGAATGAAAGCTGTGAGGTTTTCAGCTTGCCTTTACCAGCTTGACTGGAGGCTTCAGACAAGGGGGGCAGGAAGTCTGCTTCCAAGTTCTGGTTTAAATACTGGTGGCTTACCAAGCATCCAGAATCTGGACACATACTTGGCTTCAGGTCTGAAGCTTATCTTAAATGTGACTTTTGATATTTCCTCAGGAAAACACCCATGCATGCTAGAGGAAACAGAAATGGCTAAAGAATTAAAGAAAGACTGCCTTGAGTGTGCATAAAGTCAAAAGCTTAAATTTGGGTAGATTTTCCAAAAAAACATAGTTATTATAGCAATGCACTGCTTCAGCCATCTTCTCCCAAAGTTTGGGAGACTACCTCAAATCACTGCTTTAGTTTCTGAGACTCTCAGCATTTGAAGTTACTCATTCTCTTGGCCTGCCTCCTATTAATTGATCTTATTTACAATTTTGTGAGAGAGCAGAAGTCACTAGAGATATAGCAGCAGTAGGAATTCTTTATTTCCCATAGCCTGTAGAAGCAATAAGGAAGAGGAAGAAGAGAAATACAGAGAGTTAGTTGAAGGGGTTAGGCAGCTATTGCCTTATCTCTCTATGTATGCTGCAATTCATGGAGACTACTTGTCTGGAAAGGTTAAAAGTTCAGTGTCAGTTCTATGTGTTAGCCTTCTCTGGGTCTTTTGGTAGCTGGCCATGGAACCTCAAACAACTATTCTCATCTACAAAATGAACAGTATTTACTGTACTGACCACAAAGGATACTGTGAGACTTAAAATGACACTGCAATTTACAAAGACCTTTACGTCTCAGACAATAAATTCACACTCTCTTTTCTTAGCATCTCCCAAAGGTCCCACTGAGCAGTTTACCCTGGCTATCCCACATTCTCAGTGACTAAACTGAGCTCTCCTTCAATCCACCACCTCTAGGCTTCCAAGCAGCCTGAAGAACAAGAAAACCCATTTAAAATCTACAGTAATGGATTTCAGAATTTGTTTGGTTTGGTTTTAATTTGCAGACTTCATTATTTTCTTTATGGAGTCCACATTCTTCAACTGCAGAAATAGTCACGCAAAATAATGCGGCCTAAATATTTTCGTCCTTTGAAGTAAATAAATATGAAATGCTGTTAGCTGTAGCCTTGAAAAATCTTGTGTGGTAAGATTTGCTCCTGCCACGTGAAAAAAACCCCAAACCTTGAATCAACAATCAGTGTCTGAAAACATCTTTGCTCTGGAGTTCGCATAGATGAGCCATACTATCCCTACAAGCTCCAGCTCCCCTAGGTATTAAAAAGGAAAACTTGATTTTTAAAAGCTAGAAAAACAAGTATCTGATTCTTTTCAGCACTACAGAATAAAGACAGTATTCTTTATTAAAACCTTGAAAACTAAACTGCACATGTTGCATAACAGAAGTGAGCAGCCACAAGTTATAAAAGTGTCCCAAAGTCCATAATATTTTACTATATTCTGAGCACTACACAAATATCTTCAACATTCAGTGCTGCAAGCTTTCAGGGGCTTAGATGTAATTAATGTTCTCTTCTGAAGTAAAATCCTCTCCTCTGTTTTTAAATATGCCTGATTTTGAGGCCTCATGGTAGAAGTTCAGCCAGACATCTACAAGTTCACCTTCCTGATACAACTTACCCATTTCAGTCTCTAGGTAGACTGGGGTTTTTTTAACAATTTAAAGCAAGAAAAGAGACTTTTAAAAATTAAAGCCTCTTTTTGACAAAGCTAACATTTAAAACTGCATCTACCTGACATAGTCAGCTAGTTATCTAACCACATCCAGCAGACCACTGAGCTTTTGGCATGTACCTTATTATTCATGTGTTTATTTTTAGAGGTAAATATATATATATAGTGCTTAACTAGGGCCATAATATGGTTTTTAGCTTTAGCTCACTCAGGGCTTTCACAATTTCTTAGCTGTGCTACACCTTCACTATTTTTAGGCTTGTTTTGCTAGCTTTATTTTGAATTGGCAGGCTGACAATTTTTTCCCCATTAAATAGAAAACAGACTTCAAGTGTTCACTCCTCTCAGAAAAAAACCCAACACACCACCAAAGAAAACCAAACCAAAAAACTCCATTCATTAGTAATTCCTATGCCCAAGCCCAGTTTATTTTCAGAAGTTTGTACTAATAGTATTTATGTGGAGGGTTAGATTCTTTGGTTGGTGGTTGGGTTTTTGGGTCTTTTTTGTTTGTTTGGGTTTTTTTTTAAATCTCTTTAACAGAGTTTGAGAGAGATGCTATGGGAGAGAGCTATTCTGCTACCTGATTTTAATAGCTGTTGATGTCAGTATACCTGTTGGGATACAGTGGGACAATTAACATTTTCTTATGCTCAGCTGCTGTCAAAAATAGAATAGAATAAACCAGGTTGGAAGAGACCTTCAAGATCATAGCATCCAACCTATCAACCAATTCAACCCCCCTAATCAATTAAACCATGGCACCAAGCACCCCATCAAGTCTCCTCCTGAACACCTCCAATGATGGTGATGCTACCACCTCCTCAGGCAGCCCATTCCAATGACACAATGAGCACCCCAGAACTCCTGAGGGATCAGGAAGGCAAAACAAGTCTGTTCTATGTGCTCTATGATCATAGCAAGGTCTCTCCTCATCTGCATGTTCTGGGAACACAAGCCTAGTCTCCTAGTAATAGCATAGCAGGATTCACTGCTTTTATTCCTGATGGCTTCTGGCCTGAAGAGTGACCTTGGGTAAGTCACATGAGATGACTACAGCTCGGGAAAAATGACCCAACATTCAGCTTGTGTACAGAAATGTGTGGCAGGATGATTATGCATGGCTTTTGTAACTCTGAGTAAGAGCATCTTGGCACTTTTCCCCTTTATGGAGGGAGATTGTGAAAGTACATGTAAAGTGAGAGAAGCAAAAGCAAACAAAAAAAATTGTTTATTTCAGAACAACTTTTCCTCTCTTACTCATAGCCACCTCTGTGTTCAACTGGCAGCCTGCTCAGCTCAGAGACAAATAAAAACACATTCTGCATCTTGGTTTTTTCTGTAACTCTTAGCCAGGACAATGAAAGCAAAAGCCAAGTTTAAATCTGTGAAAAACCCACAGTTTTGTTCTAGTTTCAAACATGTCCAGAACATACAAGTGTTTTAAATCCATATCTTTGCTGCAATACCTAGTTATTTCTAGGCATGTGCTGTAATTGCTGATTTGCACTGAATAAGCATTTAAAAGGTTTCAAGACTCCTCATAGTTGAAGCATATTTGTTGTGATACTTTTATTAGAAAATAAGAGTGAAATGTTTAAGAGATTAAATCTCACTCATTTTAAAATATTAAAATAAAAATTTAAGCTTTCATTAATGAAAGTGTTTAAGCCAAGTACCACAAGCTGGTGTACCTCTGTTCTGTGATAGCATGCCCTGAGGCACTCTAAACCTATCCACCTTTGCCCACATCTACACCAGAACATGCTCCTAGAATGTAATTGCACCTCAATTAAAAAAATAAGTAATTACCACTCTTAATTGAGAGTCAGCTAAATCTATAATGCGGATCCTGTCAGGTCAACATGATGTAACTTGCTCTGATTTAATGTGTGTCAGTCAGGATCTGTCTTCCGTTCCTCTAAACCACAACACTGGGTAGAGAGGCATGGTTATGAAGCAGAGGGGTTTAGCACATTAAAAAAACCACCCCAAAACTAAAACACACACAACACCAAAACCCCTTCACATTAATCTCCTCAGTCATGTGAAACACTGTTGTGTTCTCCTTAACCCCCCCAACTCATAGAGAAGGGCTAAAAAGCAAGAGAAGTCTTGTAGAGTTATTACCTCCTTATTTACTGTTTTAGGTTTATCTGCTACCTGTTTATTACATAGAAGCAGATCACAGCCTGGGCAAACAACCACATCACAGACAGCCAGTGTAGTGGCCTTTCAGTGGGTAGGTAGAAGAAAGGCTCATGAGGTCAGTGCAGAAAGGAGGGTCAGGAGGAGAGGAGGTGTGCTTGAGGAGTGCCCAAAGAAGCCTGCATTCCAAATGCTCACATGAGCAACCTAAGGATACCACTTCTGGGTAACTTGGTATCTTTTGTACTTGGGAAGTAGGGAAAAAAAATAGCAAAGCCAGGGGCAGATTGAACAGGCATGAATACTGGCAAAGCTTTTATACATAGCTTATCATGCTGCTATCAAAATAATTGGCATGCACTCAGCTGAGACTCCATTCTCTTCATGACCTTTAATAAAGAGCTGCTCTGATAAGGCAGAAGTTAATTTTTGGCTGAAACAGTTCCTTGTTGAAGTCTAGCCTCTTAAAATAAAGAAAAAATACCAATACAAAATACAAACAGATGTGGAAAAAAAAAAGAGGTCTTATGCTAACTGCAAACAAGAGAAATGCTTCCATGGCTTCAGTTCTCCACAACAGTATTTGTAAAGCAAAAAGGCATTAGGTTGGTGTTTGTAATTGAAGCATCAAGTTTTGGGAAATAAAACAGAAGCCCTAAAGCAAGAGTGTGGAGTCTTTGGGTTTTGTTAAGTTTGGTGGGGGTTTTTTTGTGTGTTTTTTAAAAGAGTGCTAAATCAAGAAAAAGTTCAAAAGGTAGGAAAGGTAACTAAGCAATAAAACTGAAAAGTGATTAGACTACAGCACATTTTGTCACTTCACTGATATTCAGAGGGTTTTTTTTTTAGGAACTGACATATATGTTAAGAACAACATTTGGATGGAACCATGTTCATATAGGCTTCTGGAAATATTTTTCTGCTTAAATTATTCAGTGTTTTTTCCTGTCTTGACTGTTGAATTTTTCATAGAGGCAGGGAAGATAAAAAATAATTTCCTATATTCATCAAATCTGCCTTTTACACTTGTTGAAACTGCAATACAGTGAACCATTGAAAGCTGTGGAGTTTTGATAATCCAAAACAAACTCTGAGTTCCTTCAGCCAGAATGCTGCTGAGCCTGGTCCTGGTGTCATTACAATGGTGTCTTTGTAACCAGTCTTGATGTCTTCCACTTGATTCAAGTGGAACAAATTGTCAGAACAAAAATAAGTCAGATGTACCACAGTCACACGCTTACTGCATTCATTTTCCCTCTCACTCCTGTTTTGCTGGTGTATTTTAGGAATAGCTGTTGCTATACCAGAGTGTATTAAAGGTTGAGTACCAGGAGGATATTCATTCTAAACAGCAGCAGTTCAAGCAGCAAAACATCTGGATTTCCTACACTATGGGGGAAAACTAACTGAATCCTTGTGCATACATCTATGTCCTATCTGCCCGAAGCTTTCATGATGGTCTCTATTTCAGCCACTGAGAGAGAAGAAAAACCTACCCCAAACAACAAAAATACCAACACAAGCAAACAAAAGACAATACCCCCCCCCCCCAAACAACAAAGAAACAAAACAAACAACACCACACACACACAAAGAGAAAACCCAACACAACAAAAAACAAACTTAGCGTCCTCCCTGCCCTCCCCTCAAGCTGACGACTCCAGAATGCTGGAGTTTGCACTTCTGCAGCTGTAAAAATAGTTGGTTTATAGATTTATGGGAAACTGAGATGCTGGCTTACTAAGATACACTGTCCATACATATAGCCATGGTTTGAAGCTATAAGCAAGTTCATTAAGTTAATAAAGAACAAAAGCAGCTCAGTTCTTCAAGATCTACTACTTGTTTAGCAACTTCCTACTACAGCATGAGTGATAATTTAATTCTCAGCTGGGGGAAACCGGAAGAGCTTAGCTATAGGAGAAACGTGTGAATGAAAAGCATGGAAAAAGGACAAGACTAGTCAGTTTTTAGTGCCAGGGATAGCAGCTAGAAAGAGGAGCTTAGAGTGATGAACAATATGCAATTAGCTACTCTTCTAGTGCTGTTTATACCCAAACAGTGACTTTAACAAAGTGATTAATATGCTGCTTGTGAACTGGTTTCTCTGAAGGAAAGCCACCTAGACAAGATAGTGCAGGCAAGAAAGCAGGGAGATTACAGAAGTGAGAAAAACTACTGTGGTGCCTAGGGCTGCAGTGTGATGCTGAATCATACCCCACAGTCATAAAGCTAGTCTCTCTTGGTCTTTTACAAAAAGAAAATTAACTTCTGCTTTTTAACAGTAAACATAATTTAATTTACAGCAAATTAACAGTTTATATGAAAGGCAGCTGTCATAAAACACCTGTTTTGCTTGATGTGTTTTTTCTAGTGTTTTAGTGCAAGACAGCAATCTTTTTCCTTTTGACAAGCTAGGAGCTCAAGTAGGAGCATACTGACAGCTACATGATC